>NC_066617.1:156281992-156906992 GCF_025201925.1 Gopherus flavomarginatus | reverse complement strand
CATTGCCTACAAATTGGTGCATTCCATCTCTGCTGTACTCAACAAGTTAGTCTGGCTGATGGGTAGAAAAGAGGCCAGGGAATCTCCAGTACTTGTCCATAATCACATAGCTGTCTGAGCCTTGCAAGCCTCATTGCATATAATGATTGCTGTTCTTGTGTAGGCTGATAGCACATTTCTAGCAGCGCTGTCACAGTGCTAGTAAAAGATGCAAACAGGCTTTTGTGCTGTTACAGTGCCTTACACAGAAGACAGTCAGGGTGCTAGATTTAAGGACTGTTCTATAAAGCCTTGTGCTTCTTTCTCTAAACCTGAAGCTTTCATTTGTATGACTAAAAGAATACTTTCTTCTCCTGATCCTAGGTTGGCAGTCACATCACTGGGGGAGATATTTATGGACTGGTGAATGAAAACTCCCTTATCAAACACAAAATCATGTTGCCCCCACGGAACAGGGGTACGGTAACATATATTGCTCCACCAGGGAACTACGACACATCAGTAAGTTTTCCAGATGGTGCTGGCTAGTGCATTGCACACTCTTGCCAGAAAGTGTGTGCACCCCTTCTGTGTCCTGCAGCACCAGCCAAACGGCATTTTATGCAGCTGGGTTTTGGAGATGCAGGTCACCTGCTGCCAACTGGCCAACAGTGATCACGCTAATACCTTGTGAAATCAAGCTGCTCTGTATGGTAGAAATTCAGCCTTGCTTACGTGCGTAAGCAGATGCCCTTTAAATACACCATGTTTGCCACTCTACTGTGGGTGGTCCTGCAGTGTCCCAAGTATATGCAGAATCAACAATGGTATTTTCTTTAGCTACTGTATGTCACGATTATTTGAAGCTGAGGCTTTATGCTTACACTTGATTTCCTACTCCTTTGGAATTCTGTGCCAAAAAATTCTGCGCACAATATTTTAAAATTCTGCAAATTTTATTTGTCAAATAAATGTAGAAGCCGCTGCATGGCATTCGGGAGCACAGGCCATTGGCTGCACAGAGATGAGAGATCACTGTGCAGCACCCACCACTACCTTCCTCGGACATGGACTCAGTGGTGAGGCTGCACCCAACTCTGACACAGTGCAAGGACTGTGGCAGCCCCAGAAACACTCCAGTGCCCTGCACCTCCATATCAGGTGTGGGCAGGCAGGCTCAGCAAGGCAGGATCCAAGTGTGGAGAGGCTTAGTGTGGGGGGCCCAGGTGTGGGTGGAGAGGGTTCTCTGTGGGGCAGTCTGGGTGCAGGTGGATCTAGGTGTAGGGAGGATCTTGATGCACATGAGCTTGTTGGGGGTGGTGTTTCTGGGTGCAACAGTAACGGGACTCTGCAGGTGGATCCAGATGATTGGGACTCAGCAGGGGGGTGCATGTGTGTGGGGAGGAATAGAGCTCGGCAGGGGGTTCAGATGGTGGGGGAGTGGGGCTCAGTGGGGTGGGGATCCAGGTGCAGCTGGTTGGAGCTCTGTGAGGGAGGGATCTGGGTGCAGGTAACTCATTGGGGTAGTGCAGGGGGAGTGGGGCTGGAGGGTATTCTGGGTGTGTGTGTTGAGGGGGGAATGAGGCTTGGTGTGAGGGGGTCTGGATGCATAGGGGTTGGGCAGATGGAGGAGCAGCTCCCTGTACTGTGATCCCTCCCACTGCAGCTGGGGATCAGTGAGTGCAGGAAGCATGGGGTGAGGGGAATTTGAAGAGCTTCCTACAGCTGGGGGAGAAATCTGGAGGTTGGTCTGACATGGCCCTGAATGGCATGCAGGGGAAGAGGAAGTCCTGTCCTGCCCAGCTGAGACTGGCAGCTGAGCCTGGCGCAGGGTAGGGGCCACCAGCCGGGTCCTCCCTCTGCCCCACAGTGATTTACCTCTCTGCTGGCTGCCCTGGGCACCCAGAACATACGGCTGGGGAGGGTCACATGACAGCTCTTGTGGCTCCTCTTTGCTTCTCCATTAGAAAATTATTTTTCTTCTGGGAAACAGAAATCTGTGAGGGACATAAATTCTTCACATGCACAGTGGCGCAGAATTCCCCCAGGAGTAATTTCCCTGACATTGTAAATATGGGAAGTGAGCTTCCCGCAGGCAGGAGCAGAACACTGAGGTGTCTGGAAACCTATGGCTCTAAAGAATAACTAGTCATTAATGGTGTGCATTGCTGGTGGGATTCTGTATAGACTTGTGAGAATGAGAACTTGCACATTCCACCAGCATCTATCTGTCTGCTTACTCTGGGTGTCTTCTGCCTTCTGGTAGGATGTTGTCTTGGAGCTGGAATTTGAAGGGGTGAAGGAGAAGTTCACTATGGTCCAGGTCTGGCCTGTACGTCAAGTCCGTCCCGTCACTGAAAAATTACCAGCCAACCATCCATTGCTAACTGGCCAACGGGTCCTTGATGCCCTCTTCCCGTAAGTACCACCTGGGGTTCCAAGGGGCTTGGTTCTAATCTTTGTACAAGAATTCCTTTTAAGAGGAGTGGAAAATATATATAAATCTCCTATGCCCCGGAGCAACATCCCAAAAATGGTGATGCAAGTACTTCAGAGAAATCCCTGACAAAAGCAAAATCTCTGTGCACCAAAAGGAGGAGGAAAATGTCATAATAAACAGGCCTAGTAAATACTATAACTGGGGAGTCTTCACATATAAATAGTCAGAGTTGAAGGTCTTTTCACTGAGAAAGCAGCTTGTACAAGGGCCTACATTTTCCAAATTGGAGGCCTAAAGTTAGGCACCTGCAACTCCCAGTGACTTCAGAGGCTTGGCACCTGTGAAAACAGACCACTTGTTTAGATGCCTACATATGGATTTAAGTGCCTAACTTTAGGCATCTATGCTTGACAACATCGGTCTAATGTCTCATGTCACTTCTTTTCTTGATGCTTCTGAGTTGGATGTTCTCAGCCTGCTCATTCCTCAGACATCTCGATTGGTGAAACATATTTTTGTATGGATCCTGTTCCAGCCATTGTCCCAGCACTAGCTAGTTACTCTGGGAACAGTGGTAGGTCCTGTTGGTGTAGGGGAGGGACAGCCTGTTCCCTTTGTTCTGGCATTTTGAAATATTGTATGTACTCACGACATGGGGTAAATCTGGTTCCATGTGCCATCTTTGCCGTCTTAGGTAAATGACGTGAGAGAGCCTCAGACGGTGGAGAAGAAAACTTATTCCAATATGCAAACGGGACATAGCTTGTCTGTCTGAGTTCAGTATAAACCAGTCTGGCTTTCTTTCTTCAGGTGTGTACAAGGTGGTACTACTGCTATCCCCGGGGCCTTTGGCTGTGGAAAGACTGTGATCTCGCAGTCTCTCTCCAAGTACTCCAACAGTGATGTTATCATCTATGTAGGCTGTGGAGAACGAGGAAATGAGATGTCTGAAGTACTCAGAGATTTCCCAGAGGTCAGTATGGGATGCAAGGATCCTTTCCAAATGTTCCTGGGAACAGAGGTGTTGCATGTGTCTTGTTGATATGGTGGCTTTGAACCACTGAATACTGTCAGACCCTCAGCTATTGCAGGCCTTATTTCATGTCCCTCCAGACACCATGTGGCATGGTAATCTGTTGTGCTGTCATTGTTCCATCCAGGGAAGGATGTCCGTTTTTGGAGCTCTCAACACAACATTTGAACTAACATTGGGATAAACATTAGTTTTAAAACAAACCCAAAATAATAGGCAACATTACATAAATGTTGAGGTTTTAGTTGCATCCATGAAGAAAATCTTTTCAAAAGCTGTTTGAGTTCTGCCCCTTTGTATGTATACACTAGTGTTGAAGTAACTGAGAATGTAGGTGCTCAGCACCTCTGCGCATCAGATCCTAGGGGGTGGTGTTGTGAGATAATACAGACAATGTGCTCTTCAGTGCTTCTTTCTTTATAAGGGGAAAGGGGGGGAAAGGGAATCCCTGTCACTGACTGCTGTTGCCTAATGGTGGGTCTCATTGCCTGGGGTGTGATTTTATGGAATTGAAAACTCATGTGATTGGGTTGTTTTTTTTAATTTAAATCTAAACCCTAATGTAGCATTAAGAATGTGTTTTTCACATCAATTTATTAACTTGACTACTTTTGGTTCCTTCCTATAGCCCTGTGTTTTCAAAGCAATATACGAAGTTCCCTGCTCTTCCCTCTTCCCCCCTCCCAAATCCACCTCAGTTGTCGGGAGAGTTGGGTCATCCCTTTACAGGGATGCAATAGTAGGGAGGACAGATGTGCCTCCTGGGAGAGCTAGCTTCTTCTAGAAATTACAGAGCACAGTGCACAAACATGTAAATCGATTCTTTTCTGGCCTCATGGGGAGGCTGAGGAAAATTGTGTAATTAAATTCACAAAGACAATATGCTCCACATTTTCCTCACAAGTTTACTGAACAGTAACACTGCTAATACTAAAATAAGCCAACAAAATGGCAAACGTAAGAACCAGAGAGCATTAATATAGCAATACTGCTCATCTAGCATATTTACAGGACATGGTCTGAGCACAGGAGTGACGCTGTGAGTTCTAATCCCATGTCCTGCTCTAGAAAGTCATTTACCTTTTCTGCCTTAGTTTCCCTATCTACATATTGTCCACAAAGATTCCAAAGTACAATTGTTTGTACAACATTTTGAAGGTGAAAGCATTTATATACGTTCTAAGTGGTATTGAGCCAATTACCTGAACAAGCTTTACCTCTAGTAAATCTGTCCTCACCCTTTCACCAGTGGGCAAACCAAGGCATGTAAATTAAGAGATTTACCCAATTCACTTGGGGTCTCAGTAACAGAACAGCATATAGAACTCATGAGCCCTGAGTCCAATCTCCTGCTCTAGTTGTTAGACCACTTGTGAGGGCAAATACTCTTGTACTGGGGCTTTTTCTGGCACAGGAGTGTGGGGATAATCACTGTAGAGTTATACAGATTCATGTGCTGCTTTTGTTTTTTTTTTTTTTGCCTTTAGCTCACGATGGAAGTTGATGGCAAGGTAGAAAGTATTATGAAGAGAACAGCCTTAGTAGCAAATACCTCCAACATGCCCGTTGCTGCCAGAGAAGCCTCTATTTATACCGGTAAGAGTTACAGGAGAAGTAAAGGCTACCCGGGACAGGTGTCATCTAGCCCTCTGGTATATCCAGATACTGATGTATTCTCTGCTCACTAACTCTGTTTAGTTTCAGAAACTGATCTTTCTAAACCTTCCTTACCCAATAGGTTTTGTTTCTTAGTTTGATCGTCTCTTAGCCATAGGCTGCCAAGGAATTGCATTTGCCATTTTAATCCTATTGTGGACTTTTTTGTCAGTTCTGATCCTGTAGTTGTGTAGTATCAACTCTGTAAAGCTTAGCTCATTCTGGAGAGAGTATGAGTCTGATTTCTTGACTGTGGCAAATACAGCTATGCACCCTTTTATCTCTTTACATTCCCCAATAATCTGGTGGGATGAGGGTTATGCCCTTCATTTTAAAATAGAAGCTGTTTACTGAATGCTTTCAAATACTTGAGATAAAACCCGACCTCCCTTAAAGTTATTGTAATCTGCCAGTTTAGAAACCAAAGGATGGGTCCCATTAGTTTTAAATCCCCTTCTCTACTGTAAAGGATGGTTTTAAAGCCACGCTTTGGGGATAGCCTCCCTGTCTGTTACACTGCCTCAGAGGCAACCTTTCAAAAGAAGCACAAGTTAACTAATGGCATAGCTCTTGAATCTCATGGAGGAGAAGAATGAGAATGGGGCACAGTCCACACGGCTCACCAAAGGGTAGAAAATCTGTGTTCAGAGAATAGGAGCAGAGAGGGAGAAGATACCAAATCAGTGAGGAAACGCTTAGGAGTCCAAAAGGAGTAACTTTCAGCCTCCCTTGTCATCAAAATCGAAATGAGTATTTCAGTGTCACTTGAAAAGGCTTCTTGCCCTTCTAGGAAAGGCATGTGAGCCAGAGTACTTGTCTGAACTGTAACCTGCAGTGTGCTCTTCTCTTTGTTCTAGGAATCACGCTGTCTGAGTATTTCCGGGACATGGGCTACAATGTCAGTATGATGGCTGACTCCACTTCCCGATGGGCTGAGGCCCTTAGGGAAATTTCAGGGCGTCTAGCTGAAATGCCAGCTGGTGAGTAGTCTTTGTTCTTGGTGTTCAGCCACAGGAAGCCTTCCTGTAGATACTGAGCCTTTGCATGACGTAGTTTCTCTGTGGTGCTTGCAGACAGTGGCTATCCTGCCTACCTCAGTGCTCGTCTGGCCTCGTTCTATGAGCGAGCTGGCAGAGTGAAGTGTCTGGGGAACCCTGAGCGAGAAGGGAGTGTCAGCATCGTCGGGGCGTAAGTACTGAACCTTTAAGCATTTCCTGGATTGCAGGTCTTCCTGGGGGTGGGTGATGGGAGCAGTGACTTGGTGCTTCCCAGATGGGCAAGCAGAAATGGCCCCTGCCCTGAGGAACTCCCAATCTAAGGACAGAGTGACAGGTAAGCAGAGTTTGGACAGGGAGGAAATAACATGCCTGTCAGCAGTATTCAAGAGGTCTTTAAGAGGTACTGAAATGCAGAGAGGATAAGAGGCCTGTGGGTGTGCTCAAGGAGACTGTACCGTGCTCAAGGGGCTGCATGGATGGAAGATAGTATCTAGATGATTGTGAGAAGCTGGCACATGAGTGATTGAGAGTGGGAACACAAGCAGAGCAGAGAGGCCAGTGGGGCTGGACAGGAACTCATTGTGATGTGAGAGAAGCTTGCATAAGTAGGGAGGGGCAGAGTTATGGAGAGCTTTGATAGTGATGAGACACTGCTTGAAATTTCCTCCACCGACTCTCTACCACTATGGCATCAAGCTGAGGGAGGGGAGTGACCTGATCAGAATGACAGGCAGAGAAGCTGATTGTCTCTCCAGCAGAGAGGTTGAGCAGGATGAAAGTATAGGCTCTTGAGACTTGGACAGGAAGAGATGCTGGAGACCTTTGAGAGCAATTTCTGTAGACTGTGGCAACAGTTGTAGCCAGTTTGCTGGTGAAAGGGAGGAAGGAGATGAAACAGCTGTCAGCCCAACTTGGCATTAGGAAGGTAACTTTCCCTAGACTTGCAGGAGTGTCTCTGATTTCTTCTATGCTCAATATCCTAATAACTTTGATATCTGTATATCTGTCTGAGGAGCTCGAAACCTTTAAATTTAAAAGCAACTTCACTTTCTTATCTGAAAGTGGTGGTTGATGGTTCTACTGGTTTCTAATGCCCATCCTTTGCTCTGGGAGGTCTTAGAGAAATTAAAATGTTAATCAGTCATCCATAAGGCTACGTTTTAGTCACGGGTATTTTTAGTAGAAGTTATGGACAGGTCACAGGCAGTAAACAAAAATTCATGGCCCACGACCTGTCCATGACTTTTTCACTAAAAATACCAGTGAATAAAACTTTGGAGGGTGGCCCAGATGCTTGGGGGTGGGGGTGGACGGTGGCGTGCAACCTGGGACCCTTACTGTTGCTGGGGAAGGGGGGGTTTGGCGGGGCCAACAGGCTCCCTACCTGGCTCCGTGCCTACCATCTTCTCCCCCCTGCCCCCTCCAGCAGCAGCAGAGTTTGGGTGTGGGAGGGGCTTGGGGCATGGGACAGGGTGAGGTGGGCTCTGTGCGGCACTTACCTGGGGGGCTCCCCGGAAGTGGCGACCTCCCCCTCACTCAGCTGCTAGGCAGAGGTGTGGCCAGGCAGCTCTGAGCACTGCTTCCGCCTACAGGCACCGTCCCCGCGGCTCCCTCTGGCCGTGGTTCCTGGCCAAGGGAGTTTTTAATGAGTCATGAACACATTTCTTGTCCACATTGAAAACTCCCTCCCAGCACTTCACACTTAACAGCTGTTTGGCGGCACTTAGGATTTTCTGGGAGGGAAGGGGAGGAGTGGAGATGCAGTGCTTTTCCCCCCTCCCCGCCCAGTGCTTCCTTGCTGCCAAACAGCTGTTTGGCGGTGCTTAGGACTTTCTGGGAGGGTGGGGGAGGAGTGGTGATGTGGCACTTCTCTGCTCCTTCCCCTCCCTCCCAGAAAGTCCTAAGCACTGCCAGGTGGGGGAAGTGCTGGAAGGGAGAGGGAGGAGGCAGAGAAGCAGAACTTGTGCAACGCTCCCTTGTAAAGTTGCTGCTCTTCCACAGAATCTTACAAGCAGGCAGCCAAACAACGTTATAAGGGAGCATTGCACAACTTTAGACGAGCATGTTCCCTAACTGAGCAGGACATAACATTGAACCAACGTTAAGCGGGAGGACGTTAAATGAGGAGTTTCTGTATTGAGTTGTGGTGCTGGGTTTGGAGCTTCAGTTTAGCCCTGCACTAGTGCTGCTGATCACCGCTTTCCTTTCTCTCTTCCTGCTCAGTGTATCTCCCCCTGGTGGTGACTTCTCAGATCCTGTCACATCTGCCACTCTGGGCATTGTTCAGGTATGTGCCACCTTGTTGCAGTCTGTGTTGAAGCTGTATTCTCCTAGTTATTCCACTAGGGTTTGAAATGAATGCACTGTACCAGAAGTGCTTGCATGTACAGTGACAGCCATTGTGCCTAATGGCCATGGTGTGAATGGCTTGGTTTGCAGAAAGGGGATTTTGTAAGGGTTGTTTGAAATGTTCTGGCAGAATCAAGGCTTGCCCCTGTGTAAGATGTTCTCTCAGGCCTGATGCAGCCAGGATTCATCAGGAAGTGGGGAGGAAGGGCAGCTGCCCCATCCTCATGTCGTGTCCTCTCTATTCCTGACACACACAGGTTTGTCCTGTTGGCTGATTCCCCAGGGTTATTCATGTCCCTCTCAGAGGGCAAATGCAAGGATGGCAGCCTTGTACTAAGATGGGGAAGAAGAGGGGGCTGCATCCCTAAATGAAAGAGCATTGAGACTTGAACTGTTTTCTAGAGGGGGTGAACTGACAGCTCAGCTGTGTTTTTGGAAGACAGGTTGATTTTAGGTATTGGCAGTTAGTAGGGCCCCACTTAGTTCTGCAGGTAGCAGGGCTGGAATCTGTCCTGTGCAAGGCAATCCCTCCAGCCTGACACTAGGATAGTATTCAAGACTAAGTTTGGAGCTGGGATCCAGCATCATGAAACGAATGTCTAGCATGTATTGAGTTGATATAGTGGGGGAGGATCTCTTAGTGTCTAAGGGACCCCAGTTATGGTCCCTAGTGTGGGGAGGAAAGATTCTCTTTCAAGCCTCTGTCTGGAGGATCTGGATGGTCTTTGCTGTACTCATTGTTCAGAAATGTGTGGGAGTTTGACCATCTTCAGTTAATAACTTGGCTTCTGCTGGGAGGGAAACTCATGAATCTGTTTGGATTTGGCAGGTGTTTTGGGGCTTGGATAAGAAGCTGGCTCAGCGCAAGCACTTCCCATCTGTCAACTGGCTGATCAGCTACAGCAAGTACACACGGGCCCTGGATGAGTATTATGACAAACACTTCACAGAGTTTGTCCCCTTGAGGACAAAGGCCAAGGAGATCCTGCAGGAAGAGGAGGACCTGGCAGAGATTGTGCAGCTTGTGGGGAAGGTGAGCAATGACCACTGTGAGTGAGGAGGAGTATGGTGTCTTAGCAAGACTTTCCAAAGAACTGATCTGCCTCCACTTCACTGCTCCTAGCATAGACTATAGACACTATCCATGGGTAGATGGGGCTAGTGTTAGCCAAAGTATGTGGATATTGATGTGCAGGCACTGAGAGCTGGAGGGAAGGTAATAAGAGTTTAAGAACATAAGAGTGGCCATACTGGGTCAGACCAGTGGTTTATCTAGCCCAGTATCCTGTCTTCTGACAGTGGCTGTTGCCAGATGCTTCAGACAGAAGTGTTTCTGAAAAACAGTAGATTTGTCTGCCACTAGCTGTACTTAATTTAGTCTCTTCTACTGCTCTGGCATTGGAACCAAAAAGCAGCCCTTGGAGTAGTCTAGAAATAGGAGAAATCCCCACACCTGCAGCCCATGAGTAAACTCTCTTGCAAAACAACTCTGCAGCCAACTGCAGTGCCCTTCTTGTTTGTTAAGGGAAATGCTCTGGCTGCAGTGAACCTGACCTGATATTTGTTTCCCCTATCTTTTTGAACTAGCCCTGCAGGCTCAGTCTCTAATTTTAATAAACATGTTGAAAAGTTTCACTAGTATTTCTTTCAGTGCCCCATCCTCTGGTGAAATGCCAGTTCACAGCCATGCAGCAGTACAGTATCCTGAGGCCTCTTCTCCTGCACCACCCTGACAAGGGCTATTTTCAAAGCACTGCACTGACACGCTAAATTCTGTGCTCAAAGTACAGGCCTGGAGAGTGGGTTGCATTTAAATTTTGTCCCATTACAGAGTTTAACACAAAACAGTGGCACGATGATACAAAGAATTAGAGACGAGTGCTGTCTGGTCTCTGCAAAGTGGCTGTGTAGTCATCATGCCTAGTGTTAGAGACCTATTAACTGGTGTGTGTAGTGACCTCCCATTCTGCAGGCTTCTTTCAGTTTCTCAGTGTACCTCAGCATTTCAGGGTAGAAAGCTAAACCTAGCCAGAGAAACTGCTCTAGAGGAAAGGTGTCGTCAGGGTCCCAGTGAAAACTGACTTTTTATTTCAACCGATATAGATGCTATAAAAACTGTAGATCACATGGGCATAGTACACATGAGCCAAGCCAGCCTACATGTATTAACTTTAATTGGAAGAAACTGGGGGAGGAAAGTAATGGACAGGAAGAAGGGCTCCAGCAGCCCCAGAAGGGGCCTGCCCACCAGAGCTCTAAGCTCTGCTTCTCTGTGTCCTCGGAAAGAGGAAAATGTGTGGGGGGAGGTGCCTCTTTCTTCTTTGTGATGTATGAAGGTCCAAGATGTGTATTCCAGATTTTTTTTTGCTTGATTTGACCTTGTCTATATTGGTTTCTAGACAAAGTAGTAAAACCCCTGTAGTATGGATGCATTTATGCTTGACTGACGGTGCTTATATCTGTATGCCTCATTCACCTTACAGAAATTCTGGCCTCTAATAAATCTCTTCTCCCAAGGGTTTTTCATGTGTTGGAGTTAAATGTTGGCAAAAGCAAACCACTTTAAGCAGTGTGGGGGATTGGAAGAAGAAACTGCTTTTTTCTCTCAGATTTCACTTCTGTGGCTTCTCTGTCTACCTACCAATTCTTCACTCTCCAGGCAAAATGATGACCACAGTTTGAATTTCTGATGTGAAAAGAGCAGGAAAAAAATGGAAAAAACCTAAACAACTCACCCATTCAGGGCTTGTCTACATGCTGCAAAAAGGCACAAACCCAATTCTTGTTTGTGCCAGATTTAAAACAGAGCATGGAGCATTGCTGGGTGGCCTCCTTCTGACTGAAGCTGTCCTTTCTCCTGGTCCCTTGCATCCATATCAGCAGCTCTCCAAGGTTCAAGACTTTGCTTCTGTCCCCATCCAGTTCCACAATTTGTGACTCACCTAGCTTTAAACCTGGAACTGCGCTCTGGTAAAACTGTAATGCTTCCATTGTGTGTGTCAGTTACACATGTCCATTTTTTATTTGTTTAAAATTGGATGGGCTGGCAGACCTGGAAGTAAGAGATTTATTGAATGAGTGTTTCTCTGTAACCCTACATCATCCAGTGGGACATGCTAAATTGTGCACGTGCACTATTTCACTTTGGCTGCTCTTCTGCTCTCTAGCCAAATGACCTAGAAGAACAGTGAATGTGGTTTGGACTCTTCTGTTTGTTCCGGGGGTAAAACAGGACCTTCTGAAACAAAAACAGGAACACTGAGGTTGCAGAGTGAAATGTTGAAGTCAGGAGATGCCAACATTAAGGTAGCCCATGCAATCTTAACTCCTGCCCCATTCTGGGCATGCATGACTGTAGTCTTCGGTTACAAGACCACAGCTCAGGTTGTGCTTGGTGGGTGAGGCAAGGCAGCACTCGCTACCAGATAAGATTAAAATTGTTTCTTTATTGTTAAAATGGAAGCAGTTTAACATGTTATGGGTGCAGCCCTGCTCTTTGCTGTGGTTATAACAGGTTATTTTGGAAAATATCCTACTCCTGTTTCATTCACTAATCACCATTCAGCCTGCATATTGAATAAGGCTGAGGTCCTGTGAAAATAGCCCATGATCATGGACTGAGACTGCTGTAGTGCACCCACACAAGGGGTAATTTAGGTCATGTGTTTGTCTTCAACTTTGGCATTCCTTTTTTGAGTGCTTAAACATGCTACTTGGGCAGTATTTTAATTATCTTTTATATTGTAATTTTCTGTGGTGCCTCTCACATGACTCTCTGAAAGCACTTCCCAAACATACAAGCCTCCGTCACCCCCTTTTGAGAGGATAAAATTGAGGCAAAGATGAAGTGACTGAGTGCAAGATAACAGCTCAGGAGGAGGGGGATAGATGGCTCTGCACAACATGCTATTAAGAATTTTCTTACTGCTGACTTCATTTGCGCACTGGGGAAAAGCAACTACTGGCTTCAGGGATTAGCAGCAGCCTCTTAGCGGAAGACTTCTTCTTTTTATTTTTTGATGGTCTGAAATATCATTGTTTTACTGAAATACCCTCAGAAGCATTGTTGGAGTTTGGCTTTCCTTGTGTGGACATGCTGGAGCCAGGAAGGGAAAGCAGAAGTGCTCGCTCCCTGACCTACAACAAGCTTGCATTACAGCTGCCTCTTAGCAAGCATTGTCTAGTGCCTGTTGTTCTGCAGGCAAGCAATTAACATCGAGGGAATCTCTCACTTAACTCATTACTTAGCATCTGCAGGAATCCCAACATAGGTTGGAAACGTAACAGTTGTGTTTAACGCTGCTTGTAATCTACTGGTGGCTGATTGAATAATTGGCTTTATCAGTGAATGGGAAATATGCAAAAAACCTAATCTGTATTTATAGTGATCTGAAAGGGGTGGGGGGGGGGGGGACAAGCCACATGCCTGTAGATGAAGGTGATGGTGTAAACAAGTAACTGGCATTATGGGCCTAAGAGTTAGGGAGCTAACACCCAGCACTCCCATACACAGAACTTGGCACCAAACTAAATTTGGACTTTGCCTTCTAGGCTTCCTTGGCAGAAACGGATAAAATAACCCTGGAGGTTGCCAAACTGATCAAAGATGACTTCCTGCAGCAGAATGGCTACAGCCCGTATGACAGGTGAGGGCCAAGAGGCTGTGTGCTCCCCATTCATGCTTCCATGTATTGTTTCATAGAATCTTAAGGTTGGAAGGGACCTCAGGAGGTCATCCAGTCCAACCCCCTGCTCCAAGCAGGACCAATCCCCAGACAGAATTTTATCCCAGTTCCCTAAATGGCCTCTTCAAGGATTGAACTCATAACCCTGGGTTTAGCAGGCCAATGCTCAAGCCACTGAGCTATCCCTTTTCTCCCCCCCCCCCCCCCTTTTCAGATGGGAAATCCTATTTGGGAATAGGATCCAGTTTGATGTGGCAACCAGGATCTGTTTTCAAGGTGATCTGAGAGCTGCTCATAGGAAAATGCAGCCTGTGGTGGTCCATCTAGGCCAGGGGTTCTCAGCCTCTTGTACTGGTGACCCCTTTCATACAGCAAGCCTCTGAGTGCGACTTTTTCCCCCCCACCCCATATATTAAAAACTTTTTTATGTAACACCATTATAAATGCTGGAGGCAAAGTGGGGTTTGGAGTGTAGGCTGACAGTTCACAACCCCCCATGTAATAACCTCTCAACCCCGAGGGGTCCTGACCCCTAGTTTTAGAACCCCTTGTCTAGGCCATTGGCTCCATGTTGTCAGGGAGGCACAGTATGCAGACCCCTTCTGGCCCAATGGTAGGGTCTTGGCTATATTGATAGTTTCCCCAGCATTCTGTCCATTGAAATGAGCACTGCTAATAAAACAGTGCTATGAATGAGCCCCTTGCCTGAATAAACGAACTCCCTCTGGAAAGGGAGAAGAGGACCATTTAGTCTGAACTGATATTCTCCCCCCCCCCCCCCCCCACATCCCCAATAAGAATCTGTCTAGGCCCCAGTGATACTCAGGAGTATCACAAGAATCTGGTTCAAGCTACTTACTCTCCACTATCACCACACAACTCTAGCCCATCTACAACTCTTAACTTCCTCTTACAGCCCCTACTCAGCCTGGTGCTCCACTCAATCTTCCCTCTCAATGACTCCTCTTCTCTACTTTGTACCCTGTTTCCATGCTATCCCTTGTGTCTGGAATAGCCTTCCATGGAGTTCTTCAGCCTTCCCTCCCCTCCCCAAACTCCAGACCCATCTGTGCTGTGAAGCATTCCCCCTCCAATGGCAACTTGCTTGTGGTGCTCTGTTGTAGCTGCTTGTGCCTTTAGACCAAGTTTTGGGAAGGGATTCTGTTTGCTATGCTCACCTGTCGTATAGTACAACAATGCACTGCATAAATAACATGGCATTTCTGTGGTATCTGTCAAGACCACCACTTGCTTTGCCTGGTCTCTCTGTTTTGAGTGGATGGCACCAGCCCTAGGGGCACTCCCTGTGCTGCCAGGCCATGCTAGGAAACACTGCAGCTGCCATCATTCCTCCAAACAGGTGGGAAGGGAAACACTCTGAAATGCACTGTATCCAAATGGAGTCAGCCACAATAATAGAGATGATGTGACTTGATGCTGTGTTGTCAATATGTGGTGATAATGTGTCACTACAGCTTGGAATTGTAATGCAAGGATTACACCATCATGCCAGGCCACTATTTTAAGATTTCAAGTTGCTTGTGGCTGAAATTGAAGATCCGTTGCCACTGGGTCAGACTTTTGAAAAAGTTTTCAGCCTGTAATACACAGTTGACAGTGAGTGTATCAAGGGTTTTGTGATGTAGCTTTATGGGCTGAAATAGGCCAGCACTCTTATACTTCCCCCCCCCCCTCCACCAAGTGAGTCTAGCCTCTGTGAGAGGGTTATGTTAGTCATGAAGGCACCAGAGCTCTTATTTCATTAAAAATCTCAACTGCTCTACAGCCTGGGAAAGTCATTAATTCAGGGGTCGGCAACTTACGGCACATGTGCCAAACATGGCACGCGAGCCCATTTTGAGCAGCACGCAGCTGCCTGCCGCAGTCCCTGCCCCACTCAGCCCCCGCACCCACCGCTCTCCCCTGTGGGGGCAGGAGGCAGAAGCTTGGTTCTGCGGCAGCCAAGCTTCCTCCTCCCCTGCTTCTTCCCCTAGCGTGGTGCTTTCCTGCCCCGTCCCCTCTCCGTCCCTGCACCAATCAGTTGATGGCCCTTGCGAGTGGCAGAGGGCGGGGGAAGAGCGGCAGCGTGCACACAACTCCCTAGAGACAGCAAGAGGTAGGGATGGGGCCTTGGGGAAGGGGGTGGAACAGGGCACATTCCTTCCAGCCCCCTGCTGTGAGCCACTCAGGGCAGGGAGCTGGGAGCACCCCTATGAGCCGAGCACCCCAGTCCTCTGCCCTGACCCCCCCAAACATACACACTCAGCCTTCTGCCCTGCCCCCAGAGTCTCCTGCCCTGAACCACACCCAGCCCTCTGCCCTGATTTACCCCCCCGCCTTCTGTCCTGACCCTTGACCCCCCCACACACCCTGCCTTCTGCCCTGAAATCAAACCCCCCCCGGGTCTGGGGTCCTGGACGCAGGCTCTGCTCAGCCTGCTGCCAGCCTAGGTGGACAGAACCCCAGACCAGCAGCAGGCTGGCGGCATGAGATCAATGTTTTAATTTAATTTTAAATGACGCTTCTTCAACATTTTGAAAACCTTGTTTACTTTTACTTACAATAGTTTAGTTATATAATATAGCCTTATAGAAAGAGACCTTCTAAGAACATTAAAATGTATTATTGGCACGTGAAACCTTAAATCAGAGTGAGTAAAGGAAGACTCAGCACAGCACTTCTGAAAGGTTGCCAACCCCTGCATTAGTTGTTCATATTGGGTTCTATCTTGTTTCCATCAGGTTCTGCCCTTTTTATAAGACAGTGGGCATGCTTTCCAACATGATTGCATTCTACGACATGGCGCGCCGAGCTGTAGAGACTACAGCTCAGAGTGACAATAAGATCACATGGTCCATCATCCGAGAAAATATGTCTGAAATTCTCCAGAGACTCGTTTCCATGAAATTCAAGGTATGTCTGTGGGCAGCAGGGCGTTGGCTCCCTGGTGTCTCTGTATGGCTACCTGCTGCATTGGAATAGTGATATTGACACTCCTTTGCTAAGGAGACAAAAAGTCCTACGGAAGCCTTCAGTGCATCTACAGAGCCATTATCCTGGGTTGCCTGTAAACATTTTTCTTACATGAGGAGAAATGGTTTCAAAAACTGAGACACTTGCTCTACTTTTTTTGATTGATCTAAAATGCCTGTCTATGACTCTCAGCCTAAGCTACAATCAAGTACGTGGCCCTCGTTCTTTTAGCTGAGAACTGCCTTAGTGGATGAGCACAGAGAAAGCAGCTATGTTAATGGGGTCACACCCAACCAAATGGCCTTGGGCGCTGCTAGGTGGCTTAGGTCCAAAATTAGATAGTATTGTGTTTTAAGTGTCTGACAAATGTGTTCATGACTCATTAAAAACACATTTTTCAAGTAAACGTTCAGTAAATGATGGGCATTGTCCACACAACACACCATCCAATCTGGAATGCAAAAGCAGCATCCATGACTATAAAAGTACCACCTTGTGAAAAGGAATCTGGTACAAGAGGCACAAACTGTTCTGTTAGCATTTACATGGCCCACATCCCACAGTTTGACATGAGCTTTAAAGAGAAATGTTGAGTAGATTAAAAAGTATGATCCATCTGTCTAGACACATCTGTGGCCTTCCTCACTCTAATATCATTATGGAGTGTGCAGTGCTAAGGGAGAGGAGAGGTGAAGATCCAGCAGATCAGGTTATCTGAGCCTGTCCATTAAATGGCTTCTCTGGAGCTGTGGCCTTACAGCCTGTCTTCGGTGGGAGTGTAGCCGCAAGTTCCATTTCTTGCTACAAATGGAGGGTGGCTGGGGCCTTAAGAGAATTCTGTGACATAAAGTGAAGGTGGTGTGACATGTTCTTGCAGACCTGTACTAGCTCAATTTCAGTGGAAAGGATTTTGTTTGGAATCTGGCCTCTGCGCTATGAGGAAGATGAATCTTACAATGTGCTTGATTTTTATGCCATTTGGCCCTGGCTAGAGGGGCAATGGTATTTAATCATTGTAACACTTATATCACGTGGCATCACTGCCAGTATGAGCATTACCTCAATCCTTTTAAACTTAGTTTTCATCTGAGAAGTTTCTACAAACCATAGATCCAATTTCCAAGTAATGGCTAGGAAAACTCTCCATTATCCTATTAATTGTGTGTTATGTGGGAGAGACATAAACCCAGCTGTCTTTTAAAGAGGCTATAAACATCCATGTTCTCCAGAGTGTAGTGAGCAGATATAAGCCCAGAGGTCAGGAGGGAGTTAAGTCAGTGGTAAAGAATTGTCAGACTGTATGAGGGAGCAGATGTTTTTCAAGACTAACTTTTTCACTTGCTGCGTTTTCAGGACCCAGTGAAAGATGGCGAGGCGAATATCAAGGCAGACTATGCTCAGCTCTTCGAGGACATGCAGAATGCATTCCGTAGCCTGGAAGACTAGGCTTTGCCCCCATTCCAATGATCCCCTTCAGTTTAAATTTCTCATCTCAGCCCCTCTGCTTCCCTACTGTGCAAGACTGAAATGAGAGAACCTGAGTTTCTCATCTCAGCCCCTCTGCTTCCCTACTGTGCAAGACTGAAATGAGAGAACCTGAGTTTAACAGTCCTACATGTCCTACTTCATACTCAGTAGGTCTTTATAAAACATTCCCCTTAATTTGTTTGGCTTCACTGTGTGTCTGAAATGATGAGTGGAGTTAGTGTGAATGGGCCTGAGAGAAAGTGAGGAACTGCAACTGTAAACTTGTAGGGAGGGGGATTCTCTCCCCCTGCCGCCGACCCTTCCACTCCCAAATAGATGTGATCTCTTAACAGCCCGGCTTTTGCTTCTTGGGGGAAGTAAACCAAATAAATTGTGGTGGCAGAGGAGGTGAGACTCTTAGTGCAGTGATATGGTACATTCTGAGGTGGTGATGTTAAGGGCATACATGCCTAGCTTTTAGCCAGTGACTATCATGCAAAGAATGGGCATTTCCCCTGCTTTGAAATAGGATTTATTCAATGTTTCCAATAATGAGCTGCTACTACCAATATATAGTGTATTCTTTTGGTACAGTTCCCCTTCTAAACCTCCAGCTGAGCCTGTATTAAAGCAAGTGTATTACAACACAGTAGTTGTGGAACTCTGCAAGGTGTTAACTAAGAGGAGAAACGTGAAAGCAGCCGTCAGTCTGAATTTGAGAAGTAGCATTTATTTTCCCACCTAATATTTAAATAGGACTGTTGGACTACACTTTAATTAAAAATCAAAGCCACAGCTGCTCAACTATCAGCAAAATTTTATCCCCTTGCTTCCCACTTCCAACAGAAAATGGCATGACACTCTGCTGCTTCAGTGTAGCTACTTTGTACTACAGGACAGAACAAGACAAGCTGTGGTGATCCCATTTGTACAGAGCAGGAATCCCATCCTGCCTCAGTGGCACACTGCATGCCATAAGATTTGCCTTCTAGTACAATGTTGAGGTCACCACGCTTCCAAAACTTTCCCTTAAGATACCTGAATTAGATATTTGTCCGTCCAGTTGTGGTATGCACGGTCCTTTTTAGAAGGAATGTTCCAGTGCTAAACTTTCTTGTTGGAAGGTTCACTGTGATCCCAAGAGGAGCTGTGACTTTCTTTTTTTGTACTGCACTCTAGAGGTGTGTGTTTGGTGTCTTCAAAGCATTCAGAGCTACTGCTTCTTGGACTTGTTTAATAATGGCAGAGCCGATATGTGATGAGGACTAAATACAGAGCAGTATTTTGTCATTAACCTGCTAGAGCCAGAACTTATCATATTGCTTCACAAGGGGTGAAATTAATAAGGGAGTTGGCAATCTTTTTGATCTTGTATTTCAGGAGGAATTAAACACTTTTTTTGCCCTCGGGGGAGGGGGGGCCACGCAACATTAATCCCAGACACATTCCAGCTCATGCCTTTCAGCTGTCATTCAGATTTGAATGACAATGGACCAGCCTCTACTGCTTCCTGTGTTATGTCAACTCACTGTCTGGCATGGAGCCCAGCTGAAACTTTAAAAGGCTCTTCAAATATTAACCTCTTTGATCTCTCAAAATAAACAAAGATATTCAACCTAGTGCTCTGGTGAATGGCTGACAGTTTACAGTTCATTTAATTTCAGTGTATGCTGCCTATTCAGCATGGTCATGTATAAATGAGTAGTCGCTATACAAGCCCTTACCAGAATCCTCATTGTTCATACCTATCACAGGTGTACTGTGTTTGTAGCATTCCATGCTAGACAACAGATGTTCTATTTCTCTAAATTAATAGAGGATGTTATAAACTTTACATGTCTAAGATAATGCAGCTGTAATATTTATTGTGCTGTACATGGCCCTAAAGTGTGACCAGTTCAAAGTTGCATATATATATTTTTGTTTTGTCTTGTCTGTTTTCAGTGTTGAAATTCTGATTTTCACTGTGTTGCTACAAATTTTTCCTCCACACATGTGGAAGGAATGAAAGGATGGGTAAAAACGGATCAACACCTGCTCTTCCTCCATATTTCATAATGGATGTTGCTGAAAGTCGTGCAAAACTGTTCAAGTCAATGAGAATAAAGTGGATTTAAAGTATTTGTGGACTCTTCCTATTCATGGTCTATAGACCCTCCCTGCAAAATCAAAACAACTTCTAGGAAGTTAGAGAGAACATACTACAAATGAAGTCTGAGCAAACTGTATGCTACTACCCCCTTACACTAGTGCTTTCAGAATCACTTTAGGTTTTAAAGCAGTCATTCAGAAAGGAAAAGCATCCTGTTGCAAGAAAATGAATGTAAAACTGGACAAGACAATTCTAATCTAGTATCACCTACTGCTGTAAGAGCAAGAAAGACCTAGTGTTCTAGAAGCACTTTGAATCTTATGTGATTAAAGGCATTTATGATACTAAAAAAATCCATTATTTAAATTTATAACATTTAAAACCAGGAAGTGAAAAGCTTATTCAGGAATTTTTAGGCTTACCCTAGCAGATCAGTGTTTGAAATTTCAAGTTAGTTTCAACTACTCCTTACAAAAGAACCCAACTGTCAGTCTTGCTTCTCTTCAATTCAGTCTCAAGAATGTCTGTGCAAATGGCTACTTACTTTTGCTCCATCCAGTTCCCCTGGGAAGGGATGAGGACCTCCCTCCTAAAACTGCCTTGGCAGACCTAGTTGAACTTCTTCCCAAGCATCTAGCCCTTTCCCTTAGAAAAGTCAATCAGTGCAAATCTAATGGCTACAGGTGAAAGGCTGTCTCTGTATTTTCCTAAAGATAAGACAGAACTAGTGACCTTTATGGCTACTAGAGTTGGTCTTTTAGCATCTGAAAACTGTAGTCCCAGGTTAAGAGGCTGTTCCCTGTGCTATTAGTCACATCATGTACCTTTCTGCCTTTGTTTCTATAGCTATGAAATGGATTAATATAAGCCATGCATGCTGATCAGTAGACCTGTCTTATTTGGACAACTGGTCCCTTCTTAAACAGTAAAATGTGCTGGGTCCATGTATAACAAACTGGGCTGTACTTCTGCAACAGGAGCTTGACAGCCCATCCCTTCTCACCTTTCCCAACCCTCATACTATGGAGGCAGTTGTTGGGGCTCTATATTAATAAGCTGTGCACTTAAGGCAGGAAGATTCATCATGGCTGAATACCATACCTATAACAACTGAACAGTTTGAGAATTTACATGTAAAGCCATTAGCTAGTATGGGAGTAAAAATTAGTTTATAATGGATCCTTTAAGAAATTATTTGACTTATCCCACATCTCTCAGTTCAGGCATCCCTACAAAGTAGATGAATCTTGTAGATCTGGAGCAATGAATACTTTTTGAAAAATGGGATTATTTTTCCTTCAGACACTGAAATGACATCCCCCAAAAAACTGTTCCTTCAAAAATGGCAGCCACCTCCTGTTTGTATTAGTGCAGGACCTGAGACCAGGACTTTGTTGTGCTGTCTCTCAGAGCTTACAATTCTGCAAGGGAATGACACCACTAGCTACCCTTCACAAAGATGGTCCTACCACCATCCACCTGTTCCCCTCTCCATCCTGACAACAGTGAGCCATCTTCTCAAAGGGCAGCTTGGCATCACTTACAGTACAGGCAGAGGCAGTGGCCCTCTGCTAAGGACAGCCTTTATATGGCCATTTTGAGAAGATCTTAAAAGTGAGGGCAGATACGGGCTCCCTCCCACTGAACTGTGGGTGATAGTGGATGTTGAAAGATGGCAATTTATATCTGACAGCCTTGTACAAATAGCTACTGAAAGAGAAACTTATGAAGAATGACAGACCTTTAAATAGTCATTGGAGCAGGGGGAGGGGAGCCTGGGTCTCCCATAGGGGGCCCTAACCAGTAGGCTGTAGAGCTGTGATCCCCTAATTGTGGGGCATGTCCCATCAGGGGGCACAGAGGTATGACGGGGATGGGACACAGCAGGCCTAGGCCTGCCCCCTCAGAGGGCAGGGAGGGAGCACCTCCCAGCCCCACTCTGCTCTCAGTTCTGCCCCAGTCCCAGACACTAAAAGTCCAGTTATCTGCAGTAACTGGCCTCTGCCACCAGTAGCTGGGAAGAGCAGCAACTGCTGCTGGCAGCTAGGGGAGCACTCAGGAATAGCTCCAGCAAGAGAAGTAGCAGCAGCTCCCCACTCCTGCCCCAAGTGCAATTGTCCCTCCCATCTCCCTCATTCATCCCCCCACCCCCAGAGCACAGTTCCCACCCTGCCCCACCCACCCCTCACCCTGGCTTCCAGGGGAGTGCAACTGGGTAAGGGGGAAGCACAATTGAAAAAGTTTGAGAAGCACTCGTGTAGAGCAATTCTCACGCTCTTCTGGCTTGATGTTCTACAGTGGAACAGTTTCAAGGGGAAAGGCTAAAGGAGACCCACAACAGAATATCACATAGGCCAGTAGTTATCCCATAGCACCTCCCTTCCCCCCGCCCAAGGATTTGAACAGGGGTCTCCCACCCTTTTTCCCCCATCACGCAGATGGGGGAAGTGAATCTATGTCTCCCAGATGAGTGCATTAACCACTAGCAAAAAGTTAAGGGAGTGTTGGAATGATTATGCAGGTACAACTAAGACGCTAATGTAACCATAAAGTCTTTTAAGTCTAAAGGCCTAATAGTATTTTATACAATTTCTCTGAACATGCCTAAATAGCAGCAATTTAATACATCCAAAACATTTATAAGCATTTGATCAAGATACTTACAAACACGCCAAACCCAGAAGTGCTTAGACCCATATTGGGCAGCTTCAACATGGTCAGGCAGGTATTAGCAAAGCACTCTTTAACTATTACTTTTTATACCCTTTAACAAACAAGTGCTGTCAGCGCCAATTACTGACTTCAGTTAAAACCAATTTCAGACCAACTTCTAGTCTTAATTCAGATAAGATTTACAACCTCCTTTCTTTCTAAGGCCTTTCCTCGCTCATTCCTCCCCACCTTTTTGCTGACCAACAGTTTTTCCTTTGCACCTGGGTTCAAATAGGTTTTAACACTGGTATGTGGGTTGGGAAGGGCCATGTTGGCTCATTTTAAAACATTCTTTTTGTCTTATTTAAAACCATCTGCAATCACTCTTGTCGATCATAAGTCTTCTTTTTAAAAATATTCCATTATCTCATTCGTCGAACCAGACTTCCTCGGTACTTTATTCCTTCTGACCGTAACTCATTTATTTTCAAGGCCTTTCCTTCTACTTGGTAGTCAGGGCCTATATATATACATACATATATATATATATATATATACATACATACACACACACACACTCACACCCCTCCTTAATCAAATTTAAGCTAGCCCATATTCTTTAATTTCATACCCTATAGAGATATATCACCACCACCTGCAAGAAACAGCTTAGGTGCCTAGTCCACCTGACACCAGGAGAAGGGGTGCCAGCTATAGATCACAAGCAGAGATGTGTAACTAACTCCATGAGAGGAGTGGGGCAGGCCTTAGGACACACCGCTCTCCTCAGCATCCCCTGTTGACCAGTTTAGATAGCTCCCCACCTAGAATCCACAAAAGCCAGCATGATATTTGCAGAAATCCATCTCTCCCCATTCACTGCCTAGGCACCTAACTCTGGCTTTGTGGATCCCAACGTTGTTCCAGTGACTTTCTAGGTGCTTAAAAGTTAGGCATTATGTTCCTTTGTGGATCTGGCCCTTCATCCTCAAAATAGCAAGAGAGATGTCTTTCAGCAGAGTCATGTGTTATAAGGACTCATCTCCTTTAGTAGTAGCCCACAGTAAACTTTATTCTCAGTACAGTGCAGAAGTCACAGAATTGGAAAGCAGAGATGATAAAGCTCTGTTAGATTATCCCGCCTCTCTCTTGGAGACTGAAGCATTACAGGTAGGAAGACAACTGAGACTCTCCCCCAGGGCCGGATTAACTTTTTGTGGGCCCTGCGCCAAACATATTTGTGGGCCCTCATGTGGTTGTGATGGGCCCCTTCCAACTGTGGGCCTGGCCTGACAGCACCATTGATGCCATAGTAAATGTAGTACGGCCAGGATAGGGATGAAAACATTTATTTGAAAACAAAATAAGATATTTGAAGCCACACTGAGACCCCCACTCAGTCCACAGAGAACAAACTGGACTAACATCAATGTACCCAGAATACCAGTGAATTTGGTTTGTGTGGGAGGAGGTTGTTTGTTAGTTTTGTCTTTTTTCTTTAAACACTCAGGGCCTGCTTGGGGCCCTGAACACAAGTGTTTAATTAGCACACATATGAGCCATATTAAGCCTGGATGTAACAGTCAGTGGTGTCGCACTTGCATCTCCCCACCACCACCTCCTCCACCCCAAAGCTGTGCTTTGTAAATACATTTTTTGAAAGCTGCATTTTCTACTTTGGTACAATAATGTTTACAAAACTTTGAGGAGGAGTGTGGGGAGGAAAATTGCTGGTGCCCATCTTCTGCAGGGAGAAAGGGCCACTGAGAGAAAACACACACTTTACCACAAAGGCTACCACAATCCAGTCTCCAGCTCTTACCCCAATCTTCACACCTGGGCTCTCCCCCCCATCCCTCCTATTGTTCTCATCCCACACAACTAACCTGCTAACAAAGGCTCTCTTCAGTCTCCCTGCTACTGCTCACCGCCACACACATTTTCACCCCAGGGCTGTCACCTCCCTCTTCTACTACCACCCCACACACACTGAGCCAACCCCCACCTTCAACCCAGACTCTCCCCTCCCTCCGCCCCATCACAGCAACCCCACCTTAACACCCTGCTTCTCCTACATCCCACCACACGGAGTCACCGCCAGCTCCCCATTGCACCCCACCTTGCCCCACAACTGCCCCTTCCCCCCAAAACTCGGTTGCACCCCCTCCCCTCCCCAGAGTGCAGGGAGGCAGTTTCTGGGCATTCCCACTGGCAGGGGGCATGGCAGCCAGCACTGACAAGCCCCACTGTCACTGCGCCACCTGCTCCCAGGCACCAATGACAACCACTCCCCACCCTGAAGTGCAGGGTTGAGACAGTGCCCAGGAGCCCCCAGGCATCATGTTCACTGGGGGGCTGCCCCCAGCTCCCCACCGCCCCAGGAGAGTGAGACTCAGGGGTGGGGGGAGCCAGAAGCTCTAAGAGGGAGGGGAATGCAGCAGGATTAGCCCCAGGAACCCAGTCCCTGCACCAGACCATTTCCTTGCTCGGGGTTTCTTTTTCGTCCACTCCAACTGGGGTGGCTGGTAGCATGGCGCAGGGCATTCTGGGACTAGTCGTGCAGCTGGCAGCGCAGGTCCCAGGGCCACAGTGGAACACAGTAGTGTGCAAACTACAACTCCCAGCACACCTTGCAACACCCAGTCCCTTTTGCACATGCGCACTGCGCTCCTCAGGATGCTGAGCATTTCAGCTGGCACTGGGAAGCTGCTGTCTCTTCACATTGCTGGGCTGTGGCAACCCTTTGTGGGGCCCTTCCAAGTGTGGGCCTAGCACCATCAGAACCATTGTAAACCCAGTACTGCTCTCCCTCTGCTACCTATGAGGTCTGTGAAAAATTGTTCAGTGACTTATTTAGTTTCCTGTTGAAAATTGTCTCAACTTCCATTTACTAACCTCACTTGAAACAGTTTTTTGATTTAAATTAAACAAAAGTTGAAGAACTAACCTCAGAAGAGACCATCACCATGACTAAACAGTACATATACAGCACCTTCTATCCAAAGATCTCAAGTGATATACAAAAAATTATCACCATCCTTTTCCAGCTGAGGAAACTGGAGAGATTGGGGCAGAGGAGAAGTAGCTTGCCACAGCTGCACACACAGTTTACAGAAGAGAGTGGAACAGAACTCCTCATCCCCAATGCTGTGTTCTGGCCATAAGCCCATATCATACAGAATGCATTCCCTTTTCAGAACACTTCATAAACATCTGCCTTCACATAGGACCTTTGGAACTGGTCTTACAGAAAGGCTACTATGAAATGATAGCCCACAAGCAAAAGCCACATGCAATCGTCCTTCTAAACTAAAGAGCCTTCACAACACCACTCTGGTTTCAAAATTTGCCTTTCTTGCTCTGTATTTACCAATGTCAAATATGTTCCAACACTTTACCAAATATTTTGCAAGACCATAGGCATGACTAGATGGAGTTTATTAGCACTTCACACTTGCAGGCTCTACGATCAGCAATATTTCACCAATGTTTTTTTTAAAAAGATGTCAGTGGATTTTTTCTATTAATTTATATGGCTCCCCAAATCTATGAAATACAAGAAGCCCCAAGGAGAGTCATCCAACCCATCTTTAACAACTCTCTTGCACAGATACACGTGTTCATAAACACTAAAAGCTTGTGCTACAACTGTATGTTCCAGCAGCGCCAAATTACCCTCAGGCTAACAGAAAGAGGTGACTGCTGACCACAGCAATACACTATAACAGACAACAGTTCTCAGAGAACCTCAGGGGAGTCACTAAAGACGGCAAGCACCAGCATTCACGTTTTGGCAGTTTGGAATCCACAAACTGGCAGCGCTTTCATTTCATCCACCCGACTCTTGTGAATCTGGAAGGCAGGAGTCACCCAGCGGCCACACGAACACTGTTCACCACTCCAACTGAAGGAGCCCAACTTTGAAGTGCATTTGGGGCACAAAAGCTGCAATAAAACACAAGCAACCATATATAAGGCTCCTTCAAACAATTCACTTCTCAGACTTCAAGACTAGAACTTCTAGGAAGCAGCTACAGAGCCTGGGGCCACATCAACAGTTTCATAGATTCCAAGGCTTGAGGAGACCATTGTGATCCTCTAGTCTAGTGGAGTCGACCACAGGGTGTGAGAGATGATACTATGGCAGCATGCAACTGCATATCTGCCAGTTTGGTGTGTGACGATCGACTCTAAACTGGTGCGCAGTATTCTGCCACCGAATACAAGGTGGCAAGAGCTGTTGTGCGCAAAGTTGGAGCATGAGCACCCCATAACGAACCTGCCAGTTTGCTAAGAGTGTTGCGCTTCTTAACTTTAGCTGCTGTCTTCTTCAGGTGGGCATGGTAACTCAGTGTGCAGTCTAAGGTCACACCTAGATAGATCAGTTCTACTTCACGCTTCGCCTTCTGACCATTCAGTTCTTGTGTTGCGCTAGCGTGATGAAGATGGAACAAACTGGAGACTGTTTTTATGACACTTGGCTGGAGGCATCAAGTCTTACAGTAGTCAGCTAACTTTATCTTGTCCCGGTTTAAGGTGGCATCAAGCTCATGAAACGTCCAGGCCTGGGTACCACCATAGATGTCGTTTGCGTAAATGAACTTTCGTGACTCCACTGTTGGCAGGTCACTGATGTAAAGGATGAACAGGGTTGGAGAAAGCACAGAGCCGTGGGGTAACCCATTGCTCTATCATCTCCAAGTACCCGTCTTCTCCTTCATATAGGTCTGAACTGACTATCGCAGAGGAACAGTTCAACGACATCTGTGACCCAAGGTAGCAGGACCTGTGATACCTTCATGAGCAGGCCAGTGTGCCGCATCATATGCCACTGTTAAAGCGATGAAAACAGTACCCGTTTTCAAGTTTCTCTGGAAGCCATTTTCAACAAATGTAAAGTAAAGTGATCATGTTTTTCTGGAATGTGGGAAGAAAGAGGCAGCAGAACTGCACACAGGGTGAAGCTGGGATTTTTGGGAGGGCAGAAGAGAGCTGGGAAGAGTCTTCTGGCAAAAGTGGAGCTGAGAAAGCAGCAAACATACAGTTTAACTCAGATTTACAGTACTGTTATGAAGACCCACCAGTCCAGGCATCAAATCTACTTATCTGTCCTTAATTTTGATGATAATGAAAAAAAAAAAGATATGCTTGTTCAGCAACACAACACACAATCTCTAACAGGGTAAGTGAAATTCTGCAAGGTTTCTCTAAAAACATCTGCTGCATAATCACAATATTACTCAATAGAGCTATTAAAAGGTGTCCTAGGGCTTAATAATCTATTGTCATGGAGAATACCTGAAGCAGAATCCCACTCTGGGTATTATTTACAGCTTATTAACGAGCTTCAGGGGTGGTGGAGACTGAAAGGACTGTAGCTTAACAGCGATGTTGCACAAGCAGTAAAACCAGGAGATTTAAGGAGTTTGGTCAGATGCACAGAATCATTAAAAAAAAAAAAGTGAGAATGTCTCTTAAGGGAGTTTCATAGATAAACAATGTGAAGTGCTTGCTCCCCTCACCTGTCCTTCCATCACTCCTAACAATACTGGCTCCATCCACTGTACAGGCTCAATGAAATAAGAGGTACATTTAACTCGACTGTCATTACGAAGCTGAGCAGGATCTGTAATCCTCTTGTGAGCGAAGGCTGCTGGTCCACTTCCTTCAGCATGGGATAAAATGCTCGAACTACGAAATAGGTAACGTCTATTCTCCAGAACAAAAGAGAGAAAGAAAAAGGCTGAAATAACTGACTGGACAACAGTATAGTACAAGGCAACAGTAGCAGCAGCAAATGGATGGGGTTATACAGTGTACGTTTTCTTTCTTCATTTGACAAGGTGAATGAAGGCTGTCCCTTTTTAGGCCCCCTCCTGACCTCAGCAAATCCCATCATGCCTGTAGCCCTGGTCCTCTTTCCCACAGTTCCACTTTGTTTCTTATGTAGTTACACCTCTACCCTGATATAACGTGGTCCTTGGGAGACAAAAAAATCTCACCGTGTTATAGGTGAGACCGCGTTATATTGAACTTGCTTTGGCCTCCCCATTCCTTGTTCCCCGACCGCGCCCTCCAGAGACCCGTCCCTAATCATCCCCAGGATCCCACCCCCTACCCAACCCCCCTGCTCCCTGTCCCCTGACTGCTCCAACCCCTACCACACCCCCCGCCCCCTGACAGGCACTCACTGGCAGCGGCAGGAAGCAGAGAAAAGTGGCCCCACCCCGCTCCACTCCGCCACCTCCCAGCTGCAGCACTCCGATTCCCACCCCTGGTAAGTGCGGGGAGGTTGGGGAAAGGACACCCCCCCCCACTCACCTACAGCAGAAAGCAGAGCGACACAGCCCCAGACCGCTCCGCTTTCCTTGCCCTGGCCCCAGCCATGTTACGAGGGGGGAAGGGGGGAGATTGGGGGAAAGTCCCGCACTAACCTGTGGCTGGAAGCGGAACGCCGCAGTTGGGAGCTGGCAGAGTGGAGCGGGCTGCTCTGCTTCCCACTGCCAATGAGTGCGGAGAGGTTGAGGAAAGGATGACCTCCACACTCACCGGTGGCGGGAAGCAGAGCGACGCGCCCCAGCCCCCTCCATTCTGCCACCTTCCAGCCGTGGCGCTCCGCTTCCCGCTGCAGGTGACTGCAGGGAGGTTGGTGAAAGGATGCCCTCCGCACTCACTGGCATCGGGAAGCAGAGTGATGCAGCCCCAGCCCACTCCACTTTCCTCGCTCTTGCCCCAGCCCCAGCCCCAGCCCCTGCTGTGTTGCTGGGAGAGTAGGGAGGTGGGGAATGTCCCGCACTCACCTGCGGCAGGAAGCAGAGTGCCGCGGCTGGGAAGTGGCAGAGTGGAGCGGGCTGGGGCCGGGCTGCTCCGCTTCCGCTGCTGCCAGTGAATGCGGGGGGCAGGGGGTGTCCCTTCCCCCAAGCTCCCTTCTCCAAGCGATGTGGCTGGGGCTGGGGCAAGGGAAGTGGAGCGGGCTGCTCCCGGCTCCCCACTAATCCCCCAGGCCACTCTGGGACTGCAGGGCCCCCAAAAATTGCCTCCCTCCCACAGTTCCTGCCTCCTAGACCCTGCGGGGGGACCCCTGACCACCCCCAAGACCCTCTGCCCCTTATCCAACTCCTCGGCCCCAGCCCGGCACCCTTAACACGCCACTCAGAGCAGCGTGTCAGAGCTTTACCGCCTTGTATGTGAACCCGTGTTATATCGGGGTAGAGGTGTACTTTTAGCAAACTCCTAGCTAATGAAACATGAGATCATCTAGGTGCATGTGTCTGGGAACTGTACAGCTAGAAAATAGGAATCTCTCTTATTTCCAATTGTTAAGGAAGAGAGGCCGAAACAAGACTAGACAACTGACCTATGGAGTTAAGAGGCTTCTTTGGGAGGGGAGGAAGGGGATCAGATTTTGAACAGTTTCAACTTAGTAAACTCGGTTTTAGTTTTGTTGTAAGCAGAAGCAACTTAAGTGGAGTTGCACCAACTTACAGAAGATGTACACTTAGTCCCAGAGGTTCTAAGGGACTTCAGAGCCTGAGAGACATTTTATTTTTCGTGATCACAAAACAAAGATTAGGCAAAGGAAAGTATCATGCGTACTTTTGATTCAAAGTTTTTCAAAGATTTATTCCTGTTCTGAAAGAGAAAAACCCAATAAGCTACAAAGGCTACTTTCCTTCCAACAGTTTATTTCAAAGTAACACTTTGTGAGAAATGAAAGGCTCCATACCTGCATTTTCTACACCTGTAGAGAACCTCACTGTTCAGAGTTTGACAAATGCTGGTTGGGTCAACTGCAAAGACTTCTTGTGGCAAGTCTTGCAGCTCTGCAGAGAGTGAGTGATACAAATCTGTGAACTGGACTCAAACTTAATGACCTATTTATAATTAAAGCACTACGCCTCTGCCCCAGTCTTCACACTTCCTACCTTCATCTTTCTTAGGAAGTTCCTAAGAGATAAGCCTCACCACTTAGTGCCTCAAAAGGGGAGTTCCACTGTGCTAATTACAAGAAGCTTTGTATCTATAGATAACATGTCTTGATCTTGTCCTGATGTACTAATGGCTCTCAATGCACAAAACTTTATACACACAACATGCAAAGTTTTCAGACTATTGAGGTTTTTACATGCACAAATCATCATATTTGAGCACTATCTGCTCTCAGTTGCACTAGTATAAATCACTAGATTTGCCAAATCAAGCTAAATTAGAGCCAGCAGTGTATAACTGAAAGGCTGATTCAGATAGTGCTAATATTTCAGTCCTGGAACAGGTATCTACCCTAGAATAAATATATTATACCATCCTTCTGCAAGTTCAATAACTCTTAGCTACTATGGCTCTAGCTCCCCTGAACACACAGCACCTCAGACACTATCTTCACTCACCAGGATATTTCTCTGTAACTTTTTGCAAGCGATACTGTTTGTAAATGGCACTGCTCACATCAACTTTACAGCCCATTGCTTCATAGAGTTTCAGCTGCCACTCAAAGCCTTCGTTCATTCTGGAACAATAGTGAAAATCAGAGGCACATTTCCTAGGCTATGGCAAACGTATGTATTAGTTCGCACAGGGACAGAAAGGATACTTAATAGGGCAAAGAACTCACTTGGCATCTGATTTGAGAGCTTTGATAGTGGCATAAGCCTCTTCGAAGGTGAGATTGTTGGTTTTCATTAAATACGCGGTCACTAAAGCAACACTTCGACTGACTCCAGCATGGCTGAAAGACAAAGAACTCTTTAGAATAAGATCAAGAACAAAACGGGGGAAAATTCACTAGGGGAATCAATTCACTTCAAGCCTCACTTCCATTTTTACTGATCTGTTTCTGGGGAAATTAATCTTTTTTGCTCTGCTTCTGACACCGAGATTGCCTGTTCCTGAGGCCGAGGTCACTGGGGGCGGGGAAGGGAGGAGAGAGAGGGAGGGAGGAAGGAAGGGTCCGACCACCTCTCACTTCTCTGGGGGGGTGGGCCGCTGGCACAATCTGCACAGTGCAGGTGCTGAGAGCCATTGAAGCAAACTGTAAACCCTGTATATGAAGAGACCCACTTCCAGCCAGAGGGTGCAGCTCCCCCCCCACCCCCCACCCCTAGTGCCAGCACCTCCGCACGTCTCCCCAGACACAGGACTAGGGCGCTGCCTGCCCTGGTGCAAAGGGGCGTCGGACCAGCCCGGCAACAACAGCTCAGCCTGCGGCCGCACAGCCCAGGAGCCCGGCCCCGCGCTCACCATCGCACCAGGGCGGCGCCGCCCCCCGTCCGGGCCGCGCTGAGGAAGGCGGCGCAGGAGTCGAGGTGGCTCAGCAAGTCGGTGCTGGGCTCGTCCCGCGCCGGGACATGCAGGGTCCGGATCCCCGCCACCGGGGGCGGCTCCTCCGCGTCCACCGAGAGCAGCGCCACCACCCCCGCCGCCTGCAGGGCCCCGGCCGCCGCGCCGCCCACGAACAGGCCAGGCAGCACCGGCACCATCCGGCCTCGCTCCCCGCTGCCAGCGCTTGGAGCGCGGCGTGGCCCGGCCAGCGGCCCGGCTTCCGGTCTGCCCCTCCCCCCACGGCCACCGGCCTGGAGGCTTCCGGTCCGCCCCTCCCCCCACGGCCACCGGCCTGGCGGCTTCCGGTCTGAGCCATTGCCACCACCAACATGGCGTCTTCCGCGCTGCCCTTTCTCCCCCCCATTGCCACCACCAACATGGCGACTGCCGTCCTGGCCTCCTAGTGCTTCGTTCAGCGCCGACAGCCGGACGTCCTTGGTTCTAACGTGGAAACTGCCCTCTCGGTACCTCGCCCACCAATAGGGCAGTTTCCACCTTTTCCTCCTCCGGTAGTTGCTCGCGCACACACCTGTGCACTGGGATGTGTACACACCATGCGCACAAACCAAAATGCCCCCCCGCAGCCGAGTTGTGGGTGTTCACACTGTATGTACAAACACATGTAGACATGCACCACAGCTGAGCTGTGTGGACGCACCATACCTGAACACACAGGCACACACACCCCCTCTGAGACCTGCATATACATACACACCATGATACACACAAAGTTGTAGATTCAACACCAAAACCAAGCTGCGTGAATGCCCTGCATGGAAACATATGACTGTATGACATAATAGAACAGTGATTCTCAATCTTTCCAGACTATTATACCCCTTTCAGGAGTTTGATTTGTCTTTCATACCCCAAGTTTCACCTCATTTAAAACTATTTGCTTACATCAGACATCAAAATACAAAGTGTCACAGTGCGCTGTTACTGAAAAATTGCTTCTTTTCTCATTGTGTCTGTATGAAATTTTAGTTTGTACTGACTTTGCTAGTGCTTTTTATGTAGCCTGTTGTAAACCTAGGCAAATATCTAGGTGAGTTAATGTACCCCCTGGAAGACCTCTGCGTACCCTCAGCGGTACGCATACCCCTGCTTGAGAACCACTTACATAGAGGGATGCAATAAATTGGAACAGGCTAGGATTGGGGTGCATGGGCAGGGACAGGGCTCTGAGAAGACGACTTTGCAAGGTTTGAGACTACAGGAAAAGGAGTCAGATTCCAGAATTGAGTCAGCATGATCTGTATGGGGGATCAGGTGGTGTCCGTTCCTACACTCTACACAGCAGAAGGAGGAAGGTTCTTTCCACCCTTGGACCTGCCAATAGCTCCATGTGGGTCCAAGAAGCAGGAGAGCTCTTGTGTCAATACCAATGAATCCCTGAAAGTTGTTTTCTTCTAGCACTAAAATGGGATTTTTTTTTTTATAATAAGGAAAACAGTATTATCCCTAACATTGCCCTGTCTCCTCTTCAATGCAGAGCATCTGTCTGCCTTCCCCATCCCCTTCCTACCTGGCTTCCTGCTGTTTCAAAGCAACAGTACACAGATCCTTACACTGTGGAAATAGGGTTTTCCATCATCTGGGACTGGCTTTGGGAACAGCAGGTCCTTTTTTGTTTTCAGGAAGAGTTTTCCCCTCCCATTGTGCTCACAGGTCAGCAACTAGGTTCTGAGGAGGTCTCCGGAGAATAAGAGCACCTAGAGTGCTTAGTCCCCATATTTGCCTTCCCAGTATGCAAATAACAAAAATGTCAACAGAGGGCAGGCTTGAGCTTGTCTTACTCTGAAAAGAAAATTCAACCACTTACTGTATTACAATCTAATAATTGGGTTGATTAGAACTGAATGAAGCCAAAATGGATCTGCATTAGCAACAAATCAAATGAACCAAGAAAAGACTCCTGGGGTTTTTTTGTTTGTTTTTTTGTTTTTAATCTATCTCTGCAGGACACCTTTGACGTTTCCCCACAAATTATCCCTAATTCTTAGCAAAGGCATCTGCAGCAAAAACCTTCTGGGAGCCCAGAACTGCTGCTGACAAAATGCATTGTACTTCACCTTTAAAGTAAGTTAACAAGTAAAGTTGTTGGAAATTCCCAACACAACTATCTTTACAAGAAACAGACAACATATTCACCGTTGTATGCAGTGTTGTAGACATGTTGATCCCAGGATATTAGAGAAACAAGGTGGGTAAGGTGGTCTCTCTCACCAACAGAAGTTGGTCCAATAAAAGATACTACCTCATCCAGCTTGTCTCTCTAACATATTTACTGTCATATTTCACTAGTCAGCTGGGCCTCGCTCAGAGTTTTCCCTCCTTGTTGCAGGTCACTTTAGCTAGGTATGACGATCAATGCCTTGATATGCTGCTACTTCCCTTTCAGTACCTACCTTAAAGGGCTCTGGGATTTTGTGAAAATTTCTTCCCAGTTCACATCCAGGCTGCCAAAGCAGAACATAAGAACAGCCATAATAGGTCAGACCAAAGGTCCAGCTAGCCCAATATCCTGTCTTCCGACAGTGGCCAATGCCAGACTCCCCAGAGGGAATGAATAGAACAGGTTATCATCAAGTGATCCATTCCCTGTCACACATTTCCAGCTTCTGGCAAACAGAGGCTAGGGACACCATCCCTGCCCATCCTGGCTAATAGCCATTGATGGACCTATTCTCCAGGAACTTATCTGTCTTGGCCTTCACAACATCCTCTGGCAAGGAATTCCACAGGTTGACTGTGCCTTGTGTGAAAAAATACATCCTTTTGTTTGTTTTAAACCTGCTGCCTATTCCTTTCATTTAGTGACCCCCTAGTTCTTGAGTTATGAGGAGTAAATAACACTTCCTTATTTACTTTCTCTATACCACTCATGATTTTATAGGCCTCTATCATATCCTCCCTTAGTCGCCTCTTTTCCAAGCTGAAAAATCCCAGTCTTATTAATCTTCCCTAATATGGAAGCTGTTCTATACCCCTAATAATTTTTGTTGCTCTTTTCTGAACCTTTTCCAAGTCCAATATATCTTTTTTGAGATGGGGCGACCACATCTGCACACAATATTCAAGATATGGGAGTACCATGGATTTATATAGAGGTAATATAATATTTTGTGTCATATTACCTATCCCTTTCTTAATGATTCCCAACATTCTGTTCTCTTTTTTTACTACCACTGCACACTGAGTGGATGTTTTCAGAGAACTATCCACAATGACTCTAAGATCTATTTCTTTAGTGGTAACAGCTAATTTACACCTCATCACTTTATAAGTATAGTTGGGATGTTTTCCAATGTGCATTACTTTGTATTTATCAACATTGAATTTCATCTGCCATTTTTTTGCCCAGTTACCCAAGTTCTGAGAGATTCTTTTGTAGCTCTTCACAGTCTGCTTGGGACTTAACTATCTTGTGTACTTTTTTATCATCTGCAAATTTTGCCAGCTCACTGTTTACACCTTTTTCTAGATCATTTATGAATATGTTGAATAGGACTGGTTCCAGTACAGACCCCTGAGGGATGCCACTGTTTATCTCTCTCAATTCTAAAAGCTGTCTATTTATTCCTACTGCTTATTTCCTATCTTTTAATTAAATACCAATCCATGAGAGGACCTTCCCTCTTATCCCATGACAGCTTACTTTGCTTAAAAGCCTTTCATGAGGGACCTTCTGGAACAGCCTTCCAAGGGAAGTAGTGGGGGCAAAAGACATATCTAGCTTTAAGATTAAGCTTGATAAGTGTATGGAAGGGATGGTATGATGGGAGAGCCTAACTTTGGCAATTGATCTTTGATTATCGCTAGATAAGTATGCCCAGTGGTTGGTGATGGGATGTTGGATGGGATGGGATCTGAGTTACTGCAGAGAATTCTTTCCTGAGTGCTGGCTGGTGAGTCTTGCCCACATGCTCAGGGTTTAGCTGATCACCATATTTGGGGTTAGGAGGGAATTTTCCTCCAGGGCAGAATGGCAGAGGCCCTGGAGGTTTTTTGCCTTCCCCTGCAGTGTGGGGCATGGGTCACTTGCTGGTGGATTCTCTGCAGCTTGAGGTCTTCAGACCACAATTTGAAGACTTCAATAACTCAGGCATAGGTTAGGGGTTTGTTATAGAAGTGGATGGGTAGGGTTCTGTGGCCTGCTTTGTGCAGGGGGTCGGACTAGATGATCACATTGGTCCCTTCTGACCCTAGAATCTATGAATCTATGAATCTATGACCTTGTCAAGGCTTTCTGAAAATCTAAATACACTATATCCACTGGATCCCCCTTGCCCAAATGCTTGTTGACCCCCTCAAAGAATTCTAGTAGATTGGTGAGGCATGATTTCCCCAACAAATTATGTTAATCTATGTGTCTGACAATTTTGTTCTTTACTATAGTTTCAACCAGTTTGCCTGGTACTGAAGTCAGGCTTACCGGCCTATAATTGTTGGGATCACTTCTGAAGCCCCTTTTAAAAATTGGTGTTACATTAGCTATATTCCAGTCATTGGATACAGAAGCTGATTTAAATGATAGGCTACAAACTACAGTTAGTAGTTCTGCAATTTCACATTTGAATTCCTTCAGAACTCTTGGGTGAATACCGTCTGGTCCTGGTGACTTATTACTGTTTAGTTTATCAATCTGTTCCAAAACTTCCTCTAATGACACCCCAATCTGTGACAGTTCCTCAGATTTGTCACCTAAATAGAATGGCTCAGGCTTGGGAATCTCCCTCACATCCTCAGCCATGAAGACCAATGCAAAGAATTCATTTAGTTTTTCTGCAATGGCCTTATCGTCCTTGAGTGCTCCTTTAGCATCTCGATCGTCCAGTGGCCCCACTGGTTGTTTAGCAGGCTTCCTGCTTCTGATGTATTTAAAAAAAAAATTGCTATTACTTTTTGAGCCTTTCATTAACTGTTCTTCAAATTCTTTTTTAGGCCTTCCTAATTATATTTTTACACTTCATTTGCCAGAGTTCATGCTCCTTTCTATTTTCCTCACTAGGACTTAACTTCCAGTTTTCAAAGGATGCCTTTGTGTCTCTCACTGCTTCTTTTACTTTGTTGTTTAACCACGGTGGTACTTTTTTGGTTCTCTTACTATGTTTTTTAATTTGGGGTATACATTTAAGGTGAGCATCTATTATGATGTCCTTAAAAAGTTTCCATGCAGCTTGCAGAGATTTCACTTTTGGCATTGTATCTATTAATTTCTGTTTAACTAACTTCCTCATTTTTGTGTAGTCCCCCTTTCTGAAATTAAATGCTACACACTGTTGGGCTGCTGTGATGTTTTCCCCACCACAAGGATGTTAAATGTAATTATATTATGGTCACTAATTCCTAAAGCCAAAGAGCACAGCGGGCTGGACTACCATGAAGATCTCCAGAATGGAAAACACTCAGTTTCCTGAATGGGCAGAGGATTATGGGATTTCTTATGGAAATCTTGGGTGGTTTAGCAAAGCTCTCTTGAAAAACATCCACAATCCCTGAATTATTAGCAGCAGTAGATAAGGCACTACAGGAGAGCTGCCCTGACGGCCCTAGAATGCCATCACATCACACCATCTCTGATGGCAACGTGGTGAGCACAGGCACCGCTGACCAGCAGTGATGACTTATAAATTGCTGTGCAGACAGAATTTGAACAGTGCTACTTATAACCAGTGCTTCTAAATAGTTAAAGAAACAACTGTTTTTAGTGTGGATGTAGGGTTGTCAACTTTCTACTTACACAAAACTGAACACCCTTGCCTTGCCCCTCCTCCAAGGCCCCGCTCATGCCCCACCCCTTCTCTGAGGCTCCACTCACTCATCCTCACTCCCTCTGTCGCTCACTCTCCCCACCCTCACTCACTAGCTCATTTTCACCGGGCTGGCTCAGGGGGCTGGGGTGTGGGAGTGGTTGAGTGCTCCGGTTGCGGATGTGGCCTCTGGGGTGGGGCCAGGGATGAGGGGTTTGGAGTATGGGAGGGGGTTCTGGGATGAGGCAGGGGGTTGGGGTTTGGAAGGAGGTACAGGCTCTGGGCTGGAGTTGCGGATTCTGGGGTGGGGCCGGGGATAAGGGATTTGGGGTGCAGGAGGGGGCTCTGGGCCGGGGCTGAGGGGTTCGGAGTGTGGGAGAGGGCTCTGGACTCGGGCAGGGGGTTGGGGTGTGTGAGGGGGGTGAGGACTCTGGCTGGGGGTGCAGACTCTGGGGTTGCGCTGGGACTGAGGAGTTTGGAGGGCGGGAGGGGGATCAGGGCCTGGGCAGGGGCACAGAGGGAAGTGTGGGCTCCATCTCAGGGTGCAAGCTCTGGGATGGGGCTGGGGATGAGGGGTTTGGGTGCAAGAGGGTGCTCTGGGTTGGGATCAAGGGGTTCGGAGAGGTGGAGGGGGATCAGGGCTGAGACTGAGGAGGGGGGGTTGGGGCCCAGGAGGGGGTCAGTGGTGAAGGCTCTGGGCTGCGCTTACCTCAAGCAGCTCCCAGAAGCAGCAGCATGTCCCCCATCTGGCTCCTAAGCAGAGCCGTGGCCAAGCAGCTCTCTGCGCTGCCCTGTCTGCAGGTGCCATCCTTGCAACTCCCATTGGCCATGGTATCCAGGGGGCAGCACTTGGGGCAAGAGCAGCATGCAGAGCTCCCTGGCTTCCCCTGCACCTAGGAGCCAGAGGGGGGATATGCTTGCTGCTTTCCAGGAGCCACGTGGAGCGGAGGCTATCAGGGAGCCTGCGAGGCCTGCTGCGTGGCACCACCAACCAGACAGTCAACGGCCTGGTCAGCAGTGCTGACTGGAGCTGCCAGGATCCCTTTTCAATCAGGTGTTCCAGTTGAAAACCAGACACCTGGTCACCCTATTCACAGCTCCCTCTAGTATAATTTCTTGTATGAATGGTGTTCATCAATCTCCCTCCGTTAATTATGGGTCCTTTCTCCAAGATGAAACAATGCACAGAGTATATGGGGGCAGGGCTAGATACTGAAAACAACAAGATATTGGGACACAGGGAAGATGGTGTATGTCTCTGCAAGGCCTCATTCAGAAGACAATCAAAAAAGCATGGATCAGCCTGGCCTCTCCCAGAAGCTGTGTTGTGTTCAGGGCTGTGGGTCTGAAAAAAACACAAGGAGAGCACAGAGGAGACACAGTATTTGTGGGAGGAGCCATCTGACCGTCACTTTTCCATCAATTTTTGAAAATAAATGTTTCCTTGCTACTGCCTTTGATAGCAGTTTTGTAAACAATACTGGTTAGACATCTGTGAGTACATTTCAAATTCTCTTTTTTCATTATACTAAAACCTTCTTTATTTCCATTTCACCTTTTCTATTTTAAAAGATCTCTTCACTGTTCCTTCACTTTCCCTTAGCTATTTGTTTTAGTGCTTTGTTGTTTTACCATGTCTTTCTTGTCAAGATTACATTTCCCGCCCCCCCCCCCCCTGCATTTATAGAACTCTTTGTGCTCCTGTAGGATGCAGAGTACTGTGTTATTTAGCAGAGTGCCACAGCTCTTCTCTCCAGCGGCCTTCCTTGCAATATTCATCAAGATATAGTAACAGGAGCCTGATGTTTTGGTTTATCAAATGACCTTGGCATTTCTTTCTCTCCTCTTCAGTCTGTGTCTGGGGTGCAGGACATGAGTAGAATCTAACAAGGATTTTCCACAGATATTATTTTTCTCTTCTGTCCAAGGATAGTTTTGCTTAGGACACAGGCAAAAAACAGTAAAGTTTCTGTACCTGTGGCTAGAACAAAAGAGCTGGGGGGGGGGCAGAAGAAGAAGCAATCTAGCTTAATGTTGCCAACTTTCACAATTTTATCGTAAGTTTCACTAAATGTGGTGTTTTTTCTTAAATTCCCAGTTCTTGAAGTTAAGTGATAACCTGAGAAATTTAAACAATAAAGCATATTTCTAGCTCTCTGGGTAGTAGAGAAAATCTTGAAAGCATGACCTTAATGTATGCTAAGGGCTCAGAAACCAAAAGACAAGCAAAAAGAACTCAGTATTTATTACTTTTTAAAATATTGCCATTTTTAAACCAGCTGCATAATTTTTCAGGGCCTCATTATTTATTTTTAAGTGCTTTGTGTTGGCATCATGGCTACTCAGCATCAGGAAAATGAATTATCTACATAAAGTTAGGAACGTCTCTAGATAAGATTAAAAGTCATGTTTTCTAGTCAATGTTGAGCTCATCTCTTCTGATTGAGTGTCTGATATTTGGAGCAGTGCAAGTTCCATTGTATATTACTGTGCACAATGGAATGGGAAGGTGAGCATAGGTGCCACAGACAGACCTAGCCTAAAGGCTCATAATTAAGGCAAAGATTTTTTCACGCATATTTTTAGTAGAAGCCATGGGTAGGTCATGGGCAATAAAGAAAAATTCATGGAGCTCAGAGCTCCAGGGTCCCCTGCTGCCAGGGTCTTGGAGATGCAGGGTCCCACCGCAGCCCCTGGGAGCTGTGGGGTCCCCACCGCACACAGCGGCTGGGAGCTGCAGGATCCCTACCGCCTGTGGGAGCCAGGAGCTTCAGGGTTCCCCCAGTGGCTTAGAGCTCCCAAGGTCACTGGGTGGCCAGGAGTTGTGGGGTACCCCTGCCACCTGTGGTGGCTTGGAGCTCCCAGGACCCCTGCCACCTGTGGAGCAAAGGAGTTGTAGAGTTCCCACATCACCTGTGGTGGCTTGGAGCTCCAGGGCCCCCCCCACACACCTCTGGTGGCAGGTGTACCCTGCAGCTCCCAGCCACCATGGGTGGCGGAGGGACCTTACAGCTTCCAGCCACCACAGGCTGAAGTCACAGAGGTCTCTGGAAGTCACGGATTCCATGACTTCTGTGACCTCCATGATAAAAATTGTAGCCTTACTCATAATTAAGGATTAGATTTTGTCATCCTTTACTTTTATGAGTAGTCTTATGACCACAGTGGAACCACTCATATAAGTAAACACTGCTCAACATAAGGATTTAATAAACTAACCTTCTGGTAAAGACTGGGAGCCTAGAGAACCAGTTTGAAAAACCTGAAGATCCAGTACTCATACCGAGACTTGGTTTGAGAGCCACTGGGTTTAGATTAAAACAGTTAATTGGAGCCCGCAGGATCCTTTTCTCACTGTGTGATATCCATCTGCCTTGCTGGAAATTAGGTACCAACTGGATTTTACACTTGAGCCAAGCTTTCCTAAGGGAATAACCCACCCAGAGAACCTGCTGTGAAATAAGAGTTGATTCTGCTCTAGGATCTATTTCACAATAGTAAGTGGGAGTTAATAAAGGCAGGGAAAAAATAAAAGTCTAAAAATCTCTCTTTGTAGACTGAAATTTTCCACATTTTGGTCCAATCTAAGGAGTGATTTTTTTTTTAAATATTATAGACCAACATTGGTCCAACTGCTTTGGTATTCAATTGGGCCTTATTGTCATTCACACTAAGATCCTGTTATACTTGCCAGTGTAATGGAGCCTTAACATAAGTGAGAATCTAGCCCAAATAACTCCTGAGAGGTCTTGTTTGAAACCCCCAAACTGAGTCCCGTCACTGAAGGTCAGTTGTTCTTATGCTTAATTAAATTGCTGTTGCCTTCCTCTATCTTATGCTAGTTTCTGTGCAACTGCTAAAGGTGAATAGCAAAATAGAAAATGGCAGTTAAACCCAGATTTCCGTGCTGAACAATCCCTGTTAACCAGACTATGGGTCTCAATCAGCAGTGAAATAAGATACAGTCTAGAGGCTGGGTTTCTTCAGGGATCATAACTTCTTTGGGTCAGAGGTTTGCAACCTATGATTCTATTTAAAGTTGAGGGGGAAAGCAGAAACCTTTGTAGATGGACATGCCAGCCATCTCTGCTGCACACCATAACATTCAGAACTTTGCTGTGGCACAAAAAATGGAACTAAAATCGTGTTGCTCAGAAAGCACTGGCCCTTCCCACCTTAGGTAAGGCTAGAACTTAGAACTTAGCACGCACATGCAAAATCCTTTGTTAACATGCAGTTAAGACTACAAGTGCTAGACACTACCGTGTGCTCCTTGTGCCCTTCGAGAACATGAGAATATAACAGTAAAAACATCATTGGTGTTACAGATCTAGTCAAGCTCCCCCGCTTGGACACTCTCTACACTGCTTTGAGGGGATCCAAATGATAAGTCTCCGTGTGCTTTAAACCTCCAGAGTCTGAACAGAGTCCAGACACAAGACACTGCCCCTGGCTGGGGGTCCTTAGACACACTCTTCGGGGCCAGATCCTCTATCTAGCTCCCCTTTCTGGCAGCTGATACTCCAGGGTCCAACTGCCCAATCCCAGGGCTCTCCTTAGGCATACACACAATACGCAGCTGCGTAGGGCACTATGTAATTTGGGGCACAAAATTTCATGGTGCCCTAGGCAGCTGCATGCTGCATATGTGGTGCTGGCATCAGCGGCCAGCCCCATCCCTAGCCAGTCCCACTGCTCCGCCCTTGTCCTGCCCCATTTGACCCCTTTCCCCAAGTTCCCACCTCCTGCCCAACCCCACCTCTTCCCCCTCCTGCTTTTCCCCCAGCCCACCCCAATTCCACCACTTCCCCAAGCCCCCTCCCCCGAGCAATGTGACCCACGGGATTAGCGGGGGTACTGGAGCCGGCAGAAGGGGTCAGACCTGCTCCCGCACTCACTAGCGGTGGCAGTGGAAAGCAGAGCAACCCGGCCCCAACCCACTCCACTCCACCAGCTCCCAGCTGCATTGCTCCGCTTCCCGCCACCACTGCTGGTGAGTGTGGGGGTGGATCTGACCCCTTCCTCCAAGCCCCCTCCCCCAAGCGACAGAGCTGGGACCTGGGGGAGCAGAGTGGGCTGGGGCTGGGTTGCTCTGCTTCCCACTGCCACCAATGAGTGCGGGTGGGGGACGGGCCCGACTCCTGCTGCTGGCACCAGGCCCCCCAGTAATCCCCCGCAATGCCCTGGGCCTCCCTGCCCTGCTGCTGTCCCCCACACCTCCTGCCCCCACGGCCCTGCAGCCCTTGAGTGCAGCTCCCCCACCACGGATGGGTTGCCCCCCCCCCACAGGGGGCGCAGGTGCTTAGGTTGCGTAGGGCACCACCATAGGTAGGGACGGGCCCTGCCCAACCCCTAGGATTAGTGCTGACCCTTCAGTCTCCTGTGTAGTTTATGCACACCCCTTTCCAGAATTCAACCTTTGTGAACACTTTGGTTTCACAGGTTAACGCTTATGGGGCATGGCGATAGTGAAAGCAAACAGATACACAGACAGCCTTTGCATAGGATTCTAAAACACCATTGCTTTTTACTTAACAGCACAAGAGATACAGAGATCTAGACAAAATAATAAACATGCTGTGATGTTGCACTCTATATGATTTTGTAAAAATATGCTAATGAGTGAATATAATGTAACTGGAATAAGCCTCATGCAAAAGGTCTCTTGTAAGGTATCATTACAAAGCTTATCATCTGCTGAGTGTGGTCATCCTAGTTGTATAAATGTATCACTCTTGTATCTGAAACTAGAAATATGAAATATAACTCTGAGGGCCCATTGTAATTATGCAAAGTGTGGGCCATTAATGGTGGTTTGAATCTTGATGGTTCCCATCAACCAGGACAATTGACTGTGGATGGCTCTGTTTGCAGGCAGGCCTTCCTGTGAGTCAGGCTGGGAGGAATGAAGGCTTGGGGTCTTAGAATGACATGTAATCATGTAACCTGAACTGGAATCCATCTTTAACCTAGTGCTTTTCCACTGAGAAATGGGGGGTGGGAACCCAGAGAGGGACAAAAGATTTCCGCCTTATGCAAAAGATAGATAAATGAATGGAACAGAACAAGGGAGAGGAGCCATCATGAAGAATCCCCTAGCTATCACCTGAGCTGGAACAAGAGCTGTACCAGGGGAATGAATTGTGCCCAGGCCTGGACGGTGTCCAGTCTGAGGAAAAAACTTACTGAAGCATTTTTAAGGGTGAGATTATCTATATTCAGTTTGATTAGACATAGATTTGCATGTTTTATTTTATTTTCCTTGGTGACTTACTTTGTTCTGTCTGTTACTACTTGGAACTTTCTGTATTTAATAAAATCATTTTTTCTTATTAATTAACTCAGAGTATGTATTAATACCTGGGGGAGCAAACAACTGTGCATCTCTCTCTATCACTGTTCCAGAGGGCGAACAATTTATGAGTTTACCCTGTATAAGCTTTATACAGGGTAAAACGGATTTATTTGGGTTTAGACCCCATTGAGAATTGGGCATCTGAGTGTTAAAGACAAGAACACCTCTGTGAGCTGCTTTCAGGTAAGCCTTCAGCTGTTAGGGGACATGATTCAGACCTGAGTCTGGGTCTGCAGCAGGCTAGTGAGTCTGGCTCAAACCAGGCAGGGCACTGAAGTCCTAAGCTGATAGGGCAGGAAAGCAGGAGTAGTAGTAGTTTTGGCACATCAGGTGGCAGCTCCCAAGGAGGGTTCTATGATTCAACCCGTCACACATGCCTACACATATTTCCTTGCCTCGGTTTCCTCACCACTCTGGAGAGTTCTTTAGGCTTGGGCATAGCCCTCTGGGATGTGCAGAATCCTTCCCCTGCAGCTCATGTCTACTTTCAGAAACATGGATCCTCTCTCTAGGTCAGCAAGTTTTCCCTGACCATGGCTAGGCCGAAGTTAAACAGGAACCCCTGCTATGAAAACCTGATCATTTCTTCCCTTCTCCTGTGCAAAATTTCCTGTTCATGTCTCCCAGAGTCTCTTTATATATTCCCCTACCAATAGGTGGTTCCTTAGTTCTGTTGTTGGTGTTTTCATTTTTCTTCACCAGCCTGCTGCAGACAAGGTAAGAGAAGACTAGTTCTCCTAAGGTCTATCTAACCCACCATTCCCAGGTGTTTCCACCTGAACAAGCAGACTTTAAGTTCTAACAATCCACTTTTGTATGTGGCCTGTAAAGGACATGACAAACCCTTGTCTGCAAAGGGTGGATTCCACACACACAGAAGCATTAAAAAATACAGCAATTTCATCAGAACAACTTCATAACATCAACCATAGTTCACAAATTGTACAGATAGATTCCTCAAATCAGCATGTCAGGAAACGGAGAATTAAAGTGACACTTCCCACACAACACAGCCACAATCTCAACAATGTCCCTTTTCTTTCATATCCGAAGAGATCACAGTGCCTTATCCTTACCTCAGCTTTCTTGTCCAGTCTAATATCTACTAACTAGCTGCAAGCAGAAGATATTGGAAGTGAACTGCTTTCTAGGTAAATGGTGTAGGCTGCAGAGTTTTGGTTTTGCAGAACATTGGTCCACCTTCTAAAGGAAAAGGGGAGTTGTACAGTTTGGATGGCCTCCACCTCAGTAGACAGGAAACCAAACTCCTTGGGGACAGTCTGGCTAGAGCAGTCAGGAGGCTGTGAAACTAATAACAAAAGGGGTGAGTAAAAAGAGGGAAGATGTAAGCACTCATTAAGCAGAAAATTGAGATGTGGAGAACAAAATTAATCAAAGAACCAAAGGACATGAAGAGAAGACATTCTTTAATTGTGTATACATCAATGATACGAGCATGGGTAACAAACAAGAGGAAAAAGCAGCAAAGAATCCTGTGGCACCTTATAGACTAACAGATGTTTTGAAGCATGAGCTTTCGTGGGTGAATACTCACTTTGTCGTTGCATCCGACGAAGTGGGTATTCACCCACGAAAGCTCATGCTCCAAAACATCTGTTAGTCTATAAGGTGCCACAGGATTCTTTGCTGCTTTTACAGATCCAGACTAACACGGCTACCCCTCTGATACTAAACAAGAGGAACTGGATTATGGGCATAAATTCAATCTAGCTGGTATTAGTGAAACATGGTGAGTTGATTTACATGATTGGAATGTTAAAATCAATTATTACAACCTATTTAGGGAAGATCACATAGAGAAAGGAGGAGTCGGAGTGGGCTTCTATGTACTAAATGGTATTACTTGTTTCTGAGTCACTGACAACTCGGAAGAAAATGATCTTGAATACTTACGGAACAATGTACTAACAGATAAAGCACAAGATAGAGTATTAGTTGGTGTCTGCTACCAACCACCAAATCATGATAGGGAACAGAATGACTGACTCCTTAAGCACCTATTTATAATATGCTGGAAAAAAAGCTGCGTTATTATGGAGGACTTCAATTTGAGTGACATATGCTGGTGGTCTCATGCTGCCAGTACTAAAGCATCCTTGGAATTTCTTAATATTATAAATGAAAATTTCCCAACTCAAAAATTGTTGCATCCAACAGGAGGGAATTCTATATTAGACCACATCTAGACAGAGGGAGAAACTGATCACATAACTAAAAATTAAATCTAGTCTCGGTACAGTGATCATGACTTGATCTCACTGATAATGTGTAAACAGAGTAAAGTCCAAATCAGTAATATATGTACTTGGTCCTTTAAAAGGGCCGATTTCACAAAGCTGAAAACAATTACCAATCTCCTAGAATTAATTATGAGCCATGTCAACTGGGAGGAAGAATTTAAACAGAAAAATGTGAATGAAAACTGGGAATTGTTTAAGAACACTCTACTAGATACCCAAAAAAACACAATTGAAGAAGAAGTTGTACTGGTTGAAAAATCAACCTGGTTTAGAGAGGAAGTGAAGGCACCTATTTAAAATATAGGTATATAACAAATGGAGGACAGGGGAAGTTGGCAGGGCCGGCTCCAGGCACCAGCAAAGGAAGCAGGTGTTTGGGGCGGCCAATGGAAAGGGGCGGCATGTCTGGATTGGCGGCAGCAATTCGGCGGCAGGTCCCTCCGTTCCTCATCGCGGTTTTATTCCCCCCTTCTGCGCCCTCCCCCCTCGGCTTCACTGCTTGGGGCAGCAAAAAAGCTGGAGCCAGCCCCGGAAGTCGGTAGTAATAAAAATAAATCAAAAGCTTGGAACTGATAAGGGAAGCAAGGGGACACAAGTAGAAATCTATGGCCAGCAGAGTTAAGAACAATAAGAAAGTGTTTTTAAGTACATTAGGTCCAAAAAGTTTCCTAACAATCATATTCATTCATTACTAGATGGAAATGGTAGAATTATCAATAATAATGCAGAAAAGGCAGACGTGTTCAATACATTTTTTTGTTCTCTATTTGGGGAAAAAATAGATGAGGTAGTCATGTCATATGATGATAACACTCTTTCCATTCCACTAGTATTTTGGGAGGCTGTTAGACAGCAGTTACTACAGTCAGATGTTTTTAAACCAGCAGGTCCCAATAACTTACATCCAAGACTTTTTAAAAAAGCTGGCTAAGGTGCATACTGGGCCATTAATATTAATTTTCAATAAGTCTTGGAACAGCAGGGAAGTTCCAGAAGACTGGAAGAAAGCTAATATTGTTCCAATATTTAAAAAGGGAAAATGGGATGACCCAGGTCAGTCTGACATCAGTCCTGGGCAAGATAATGGAGTGGCTAATACTGGACATAATTAATAAAGAATTAAAGGAGGGTAATATAATTAATGCACATCAACATGTGTTTATGGAAAATAGATTCTGTCAAACTAACCCGATACCCTTTTTTGATGCAATTACAAGTTTGGTTGATAAATGTAATACTGTTGATAGCTGGACTTCTGTAAGGCATTTCATGTTGTGCTGCATGACATTTTGATTAAAATATTAGAACAATATAAAGTTAATATGGTACACATTAAATAGATTAAAAACTGGCTGATAGGTCTCAAAATCTAATTGTAAATGGGGAATCATCACTGGGCAGATGTTTTTTGTAGTGTCATCCTGCATAGATCGGTTCTTGGCCCTATGCATTTTAACATTTATCATTTTCAAACAATGTGTATTTTAATACGGCTAAATGTAAATATATACATCTAGGAACAAAGAACGCAGGCCATACTTACATGATGGAAGACACTATTCTGGGATGCAGTGACTCTGAAAAAGACTTAGGGGACACATGGATAATCAGCTGAACATGAACTCCAAATTTGACACAGTGGTCAAATGGGCTACTGTTATCCTTACATATATAAACAGGAGAATCTCAAGTAGGAATAGAGAGGTTATTTTACCTCTATTTGGCACTGATGCAAATGCTGCTGGAATACTGTGTCCAATTCTTATATCCAAGAAAGACATTGATAAACTGGAGGGCATTGAGAAAGAGTCATGAGAATGATTAAGGATTAGAAAATATGCCTTATATTGATAGATTCAAGAAGTTCGATCTATTTAGCTTAACAAAGAGAAGTTTGAGGGGCGACTTGCATACAGTTTATAAATACCAACATGAGGAATGAATACTTGATAATTGGGCTCTTCAATCTACCAGAGAAAGGTAAAACACAATCCAATGGCTGGAAGTTGAAGCTAGACAAATTCAGACTGGGAATAAGGCATCCATTTTAAACAGCGAGAGTAATTAATCATTGGAACAATTGATCAAGGATTGTAGTGGATTCTCCATCACTGACAATTTTTAAATCAAGACTGGATATTTTTCCAAATCAACTGCTCTAGGAATTATTTGGGGGAAGTTCTATGGCCTGTGTTATGCAGGAGGTCAGACTAGATAATCATAGTGGTTCACACTGGCCTTGGAATCTATGAAAGAACTTCCCAGTGCAATGGTGCTGCACAGATCAAAATGAGGGTTTATGGGAGTGCATGAACAGAAGTGCTGTTTTAGAGTTCTCTTGGGCACAGTCAAAATGACAGATTAGGAAGAGGTAAGGTGCTGTTACAATCACACTGTAATATCCTCACACTCACCCTGATACCTTTACACTGAGTGAAAGGGCTGGAGTGGTATAAAGGGACCCTAAAAGCCCTGGTTCGTGCCAGGGGATCATTCCCCTGGTGCAGGTACTGCACACGATGGCCATAAGGCTGCCCTTCAAAATCCCCTTTGCAAGGCCTGGGATGGTGTCATGCTGGAGGCAGAAGTATTGTACTGGGGCAGGGCCACAGTATGCAATGTTGTAAAGGTTCCAGGCAGTGCCACAGTCCATAGGGCAGCCCAAAAAGGCTGTTATAACTTATATAGGCCCAAAGGACTCTCTAAGTTACACTGGGTTCCTTGGAGCAGAACAGGATTCTAAAGGTGCAAAGGTGACTCAAAGCCACTTTAGCGTCCCCTCCTCCTGGGCTGCGTGTTCCGTGCTGTGCCCCTATTTCCTATTGTCATGGCCACAAGGAATAAACCAAAAGCTTCAACTGTCAATTCAAGACCTTTCACCAATATTTCATTCAAAAGTTTAATCAATGATCTGGAAGTAAATACAAAGTCACAGCTGATTACATCTGCAGATCGACACAAAGGTTGCCAGAGTGGTGAACAGTGATGAGGACAAGGCAAGTAATACACAGTGATCTGGATCTCTTGGTAGGCTTGGCCCATTCAAATAAAATGTGTTTTTAATACAAATGCAAGGTCCTACAGCTAGGAATGAAGAATGCAGGCTATTCCTAAAGAATGGGGGGAGGGTGTCCTGGAAAACAGTGACTCTGTAAATAAATGAGAGGTCCTAGTGCACAAACAATCATGAGCTACCAGTGTAGTGCTGTGGCTAAAAGGGCTAATATGATCCTTGGCTTCATAAACACAGGACTAGTGAGTAGGAGAAGACAAATGGTTTTTCTTCATTATGGCATTGGTGAGATCAATACTAGAATAGTGTGTCCAGTTCTGAGATCTGCATTTTAAAAATAACATTGAAAAATTGGAAAGGGGCTATAAAAGAGCCATAAAAATATTCAAGAGCTGAAGAAAATGCCTCATAGAGAGATGCTCTCTCTGTTTAGCTTACCAAAAAGAAGACTTGAGGTAACCAGATTATGGTATATAAATATCTTCACAGGGCATACATTAACCAGTAGCTAGAAATTAAAGCCAGAAAAAAAATCAAATCAGAAATAAGAGACACATGTTTCTAACAGTGAGAGTGATTAACATTGGAACATACCAAAAGAAGTGCTAGATTCTCCATCTCTGGCTGTCTTCAAATCAAGACCAAATGCCTTTCTGGAAGATATGCTTTAGTCATCTACAGGTTATTTTGGCTCAATGCAGGGGTAACTGGGTGAAATTCTATGGCCTATGTTATGCAGGAGGTCAAAGTAGACGATGTAATGCTCCCTTCTTGCCTTAAAATCTATTAATGTACTAGAAGGGGGAACAGCACCAAATTCAACTAAATTCAACAGAATGGAAGAGGAGCAGGCAGGACTCAAGGATTCAAATTCTTGGTAAGGATGGTGGTATAAGCTTTACAGAGCACTTGACTATATATGCAATATGAAGGAGCCAGTATTTCAGAATGAATGTCTCTATCTTGAGGGGAGAGCATTGAATTCTGTAGGAAGAACAGGAAGGCAGCCCCCTCTAGAAGAGCTTCACCTGTCTGAGGTTGTACATCCAATTGTCTCTCTTTTGCCATTTCTCTTAACTCCCCTTTCACCAGGGTTGCCACCTGCTGCTTTTGCCTAGGGCTTTGTTTCTTGAATTTGCTCATAACCTCCAAAATAGATTAAATGTTTCTCAGTTTCATCCACAATCTCCCTAATACCTCTCCAGTGCTACTGAAATCTTTAACAGTTTGTTCTACCCTCAGTTACAGAAAACGCTGTGACTAATTAAGTAGTTCAAGCAACTCGGGTGCAGGAAAAAACAACTGCTACCACTGTCTCCAGTAAATGCATTCCATCTCTGCGTGCTTCAATCACTATGGTTTCCATTTCATAACTGAAAGGAAAATGCTGGCCTTCTTTGGGCTGTCCCAGCAACAGCAGGGGTAGAACTGAGATCCTCCTGCTCTAAAGGCACAGGTCCCAAGGACTTGAACTAAGGCATAAGCAACCATTCAGTATTAGCAATACAGGGCCTATGACATGTAGTTGAGCAGTTTTAATTCATTGAGACAGAAGGCAGTGATGCATACACACATGAACCAGTTCATTAGAACATTATACAGATGTGTACCAGGTTACACATTTTTCTACAGCCATAACACAGGAGAAAGAATGCCTGTATCTCCCTCAGGGAGCTTGGAAGCCCTGTAGCAGCTTCTGGTATTAAAGAAAGGAGTCTCTATCTGAACTCCAAAGGAGGATTTTGTTATGATGGAAGTAGTGGATGGTATTGTTCTATCTGTTCTTTGAGTCTTCAGTATTGTCTACCATGTTTTACTCTGTTTCCACAGAAGTATTCCCCAAATGCAGAACTATTTGTCTATCACAGAACAGAGTGCCAGCTATCTATCTCACACTTACTTCTAGGCTTTAATAGTTTATAAATATCTTCCCTGGATTTATAGTGACACACTGCATTCAGCTTGCATCAGGTAAGGCAATTAATCTCATAGTGCCAGATCGTTGACATTTACAAAGGTTTTTAACTGCTTTCCTTCTGCCAAAAATAAATGTGTTGTCCTATTACTGGATTCAAACAGGAAATAAATTTTAACAGAATTTACTAATTTTTAATGTGCCCATAACAAGGTTTCTGGGCACTATGTACAAAAGTACATTAAAAAATATTTTCCCATAAAGGGCATCCAGGCTCCATCATTCAGTGTTACAGTATTACTTTGTGGTTTTCACTGTTTCTTTGGTCCTTCTTTTTTCCCCAGCAAGGTGTATCCCCAGAGCATTTTCATATCATCATCCTGGAAGGAAAGGCTATGTGAAAAGATGAATCCTGAAAGGCAGCCAGCTTTTGTCCTCATTTTCTGGAGCATCTCCGGAGTCTGTCCTGAGGGAAACTAGACCCCAGACCATTAAAAATGAAGAGTCTAATCTTGAATTAGATCTGGAACCAAATGGGAACCAGTGGCACACACATAGAGTACTGATGTAATGCATGCTTTTCAGTCTTTCTTGCCTCAAAGGTAAGTTGCTACTCATGCTTCCATGTGGCCTTCCCAACCTGCCTCATGTAGAATGTGTTGCAATAATCTAACTTGAAGGTGATAAGATGTGGATCACAAAGGCTAGATCCTCATCAGAGAGGAACTGACACTGTCTCCTATCAGTCAAAGATGGAAGAAGGTGTTCCTCTCCATTATTGCAATCCGTGTAATAGAGAGTCCAGTAGCTCCTCATGACTGTGTACCATTCAACCTTAGTGATATGATGACAGATGCCTTCAGCAGAGATAAGGTCATTGTTCCTCCAATTATCTCCCTCATTTTACCAGCATTTGGTGTAAAACAAGGATCTTGTAAACGTACATTGTAAAATGTGGGCCTGTTGTAACAAGAATACAATTTTTATATGTGTAGTTTCAGTAAACTCTATCCTGTATCTTTTTGCTTTTATTGATATTTAATAAATATTGTAAGTAGAAAGTGTTTTTCAGGTTGTAAGAAAATTGCTATTAATCCACAAGAAACCAGAAATTTTGCTGCCAAAAATCATTATTTCCTGCCACAGAATCAAAAAATGCTTGAGGCAGGAGTAGGGTTGAAGATGTAGTATAATTGTAGTTATGACTCAGAACTGAAACTAACTGACACAACTGAAGGGACTTGCCCTGTTTCTCATGGGAGACCATTCTCTAGCTTACTATAAGCCTCAGTGAGGGGAAATTTCTCTTATAACCAGTCTAAATTTTTCTTAAGTCCACCCCATTACTCCCATGTGTGTCCCCTCAGAGCAGACTTTATAATTCCTCTTCCTCTTGATGTTTCTATCTTTCAGATACTTGTACATAGTGATTATCATTTAGTCAAACTATAAATGTTTAGTTCCTTTTATCTGTCCTCACCAACAAGCTCTTCAGCCTTGTATTAATTTCCATTACTCGTCTCTAAATTCCACTTCTCTTCCTTGTTCTGGTATAGAAGTATCTTCTACTATTTACAGGCTCACAGGTGCAGTCATACCAGAAAGCCTCCCCACTAAGCAGGGACAAGAAACTGACCCTACATGGTGTGGAAATTGAGCCTACACAGTTTGTGGAAAAAGCTGATTAAATGACTGTTTTTTGGGTTCCCCCACCACATTTGCGAATATCTTGGTCTTTTCTCCATCTCTGAAGGACGAATTCATGCAATAATGACTGGCATCTTCCCCCAGAGTTTATGGAAACTCACAGTTGTGGTAGAGAAATTCCCAGAAAAGTTTTCCATTGCATAGAAGCACTAGTTTCTGTCCCCCAGTGCTACCAAATTTAGTGAATGTTCACACTCCCCCAACACACCAAACATAATCTCATAAACATCTAAATGTGCAGTGTAAAACTGCTGAAAGCACTATTAATAGATGTGGGGATTTTGACGGGTGTTCCTTGTATGACTTTAAACTGACTGCATTTTGTGTGGACATTACAGGCTCTCCCAGGTATGAAAAATAAAAATTGTTCCTGCTTTGAGGCTCAGTATAGATTTCAGAATGTTTTCATCAGGTTAAACATTGGATGCATAATGTGCCTATGCATCCTGAGTTCTACAATGAAATCTGTAGTGACTCTTAACTTTAACATAGAAATGTAACCCACGGTGAGTACAGGTCACATTGTGGAGTACAACTCACAATTTGATAATCCAAGTGACCAAGTAAATGCTGTGCCTCTGGGAAGTGTCTAATTTTTAAGCATGCTCGTAAATCAGCAATGGTGAATCCCACTCCCAATTACTCCTTAGTAAGATATCCAGCCTGCTTATTTCAGAGCCTTATTGGCTCCATATCTCGATGTATTGATTCACGCTGATGGTGATTTGGCATTAGTGCATATGCCATGGCAAACACTTCTCTCCTACCACAGCAGCCCATTAGTCCACATTTTCTTTGATGCTCCTGAAGCATTTTTCCTCTATTTAATGTTTCTATTTCAGTTCAGAAAATCAAGTTGAATGTTGCTGACAGCACAGAATGGATATGAACAGCTAAAAAGTCAGGACAGAAAAGACATGTAAATGGAGCTTATTCCAGAAAGAGAAATCAAACAAATTATTTGTGATGAGAATCAGATCAGATTTAGTTAATTTATCAGATCTTAAAATTTACTATGCACTAGCCAGGGGGATTTAACCATCCTCTGTCCAAAATTCAGGAAACCGAGATGTGTTTCACAGATCATTCTGTTTTTTTAGTCAAATCTCTTTCAGGTGTATGGATTGAGGTTTCCAGGATACTAACCAATGGAAGGTGTGCCAGTGAGTGAGGTGGCTGTAAAATTCAGTCACATCTATATGCTTTGATGCTGAGCTATTGCTGTGCTCTTAGCTACACATATATACACAACTAGACAATTAACTTTCCCTATGATCTTTTTCCACCTTTTTAAAATGAATGCCTAAAGATGTGTTCCTAAATCTTTGTTTTTGGGTGCCAACATTAAATGGCCTGATTTTTGAAAGTGCTGACCACCAATCAGCTCCTTCCTGAAGTCAGTGCAAATTGCTGGTTATTTCATTTTTGAAAACCAGGCTTCTTACATTTAGATTGAGTTTAAAATCTTGGCCTTTCTGTTCCTCCACCTATTCAAAGAAGGAGCATGTCTTTAAAAATAAAATAGTTAAAGCATTTTTATCCTCTAAATATGGACAACAGAATAAAATGTTATTACTAGCAACAAGTATCAGTTTGCCTTAAATGTACATAAGTTCAACTAAAAAGGAGGGTTTGTCCTCTAAAGTTGAAAAGAAAGGCTATTTACCTATTAAATTTACTTACTGGAGATCACTGTTTGTATGGACACCATTGAATAAGGTGCACTACAATGTACCAACTTTATATTTTCTAGTCAGCCTCATTCACTAGTGGCACACCTCCCCCACACCTTGACTACATGTATTTGAGCCCAAGAATATAAAAGAAATCATCCCCCAACCTTCATTTAGTTGCTTCCACTAACTCAGGAGTCTACGTAAAGACTTTGAATTGGTGAAGGAGAGTGGGGAGTGTAGATCCACTCAGACAATTATCTTAAAGAACCACATCACCAAGTATCCTTTCTTTATCCTTTGAATATTGCCTCTATTGATCTCTTAACTTTGGGAAGCCAACAAACCAGTAATAACATCCCCACAGAGGCAAGTCTGAGTAATGGTTGTTGAATAATGATTGCAAGACTGCTCTCTAAAATTTGGGATCGATATACAGGTCAAATCCTTAGAGTAATGCTATATTAAGGTACGTCTGGAGATCTAAGAAGCCCTTCATATTCCATCAGTGAAAATAACTGATAAACGTTGTTTGTACCGCTAGCTAACTATTATAAAGTGCGTTGGATAAAAGTGCTATATAACCCCCCCCAATAATAATTAACTTTTTTGTTCTACCAAAAAAAGCACACAACTTGTATTTTAATATCAATAGTCTTACCTTTCTAATGTGATGGATTTGCCCTCTCTCCCCTGCTGCAGCAGCCCCCGAGCTGGTGCTGGGAAGGAGGAGGGTCTCTCCCCCGCTCCAGCAGCCACAGAGCTGACGCTGGGAAACAGAGCCTTCTCTCCCTGGCAGCCGCAGCCCTGGAGCTTGAAAAAGTTGCCTCTTTCCCTGGCCGCAGCCCTGCACAAACCAAATTCCACCCACACCCTCTTCTCACCCCACTGCCCCCTCCCACCTACCCCCTATTTTCCACAAGGCCACCACCTCACCTCACCTTACATGTGCATCTTCTCCAGGCACCTAATTAGGTGGATGGCTCTTCATTCTCTCGTGTGCAGTGGCTCAGACACACACCTTAGAGGGAACTATTCACAGACCACCTGAATGGAGCTCACGGACGGACCACAGTTTGAGAACCTGTGCTATAGAGGATATGTGAAGATTGAGAATGCTTACACAAAAGGGGGAAAATCTGAGGTTGATACTAGATGAACTTTTAACAATTGCTCCAGGAGATTGTTTGACATACAGTAAATAGTCAATAATTAATGGAATGAAGTATCAGGGGGTAGCCATGTTAGTCTGTATCCACAAAAACAAGGAGTCTGGTGACACCTTATAGACTAACAGATTTATTTGGGCATAAGCTTTCGTGGATATGGAATGGAATGGTGAACTATTGGCTAAACCCTTATGAGAAACTGAAGAATTTCTCTCACTTCAATATGTACAAATTTCTTGTTGAAGGCTTTTTATTCTCCAGAAGAATTTGTTTCATCTCCATAGAACAAATACAATATAGCCTGTGGGACTATTAGAAAACTGGAAGGAAGTACACCGAAACTCTTGACCTCAGAACAGGAAAAATGCACCCCCAAAATCTATTTCATCTCTGTTTAGAACTAGACCACTTTATAATCTCTCTTGTAACAAAGAGATCTGTCTGAACCTTTCCCTTCTCTAGAAGATGACGTATTCACAGTTTTTGAGGGACCACTTGTGTTGGCCTCTGTATTTTTGTTTCTCTGCCAAGATGTTATTTCTGCCAGAAAGGTGACAGCTATGGATATGATTTGATGTTGAATGCACCACTTCCAGAGTGACAGCCTCTGCACAGGGTAAAACAGCTTCACAATGGTAATGTAGTACATGCCTAATGGTGTAGTTAATTCAAGACCTGAATTATCTGTTCTCAATCTGAAGAAGGAGAGTTTTTCAGGCCATGCAGGTGGCTCTCAGCTTTACTTTCTGACATGGATATGAAACTTCAACTCCTGCAGTGTCCAAAGACCTTGAATCATGGGAAATCAAAATGGACTCTCTAGGTCCTCCTGAAACATCTGTAACAACCACTGCATTTGTTTCTCAGCCTTTGTTTACCATAAACAGGATCTTGAATATCTTGAGACATGATGGCCAGCACTCCTGTGCTGTTCAGTTGTGGCTGATACTCTTCTCAGCCAGCTCCACAGCATCTGTCTGTATACTTATATGTCCCTCATCACTACAATATCTTCACAATCATTAACAGATTTACCCTCAGAACACCCCAGGAGGAAAGGAAGTACTAGCCCTATTTTTGGGTTGGGAAGCTGTAGCACGTAGCAGATTAGCCACGGTCACACACAGGGCCGGCTCCAGGCCCCAGCATGCCAAGCGCGTATTGGGGCAGCACGCTGTGGGGGGCACTCTGTCGGTTGCCGGGAGGGCAGCAGGCGGCTCCGGTGGATCTCCCGCAGGCGTCCCTGCGGAGGGTCCGCTGGTCCCGCGGCTTTGGTGGAGCATCCGCAGGCACGCCTGCGGGAGGTCCACCGGAGCCGCGGGACCAGCGGACCCTCCGCAGCCATGTCTGCGGGAGATCCACCGGAGCCGTGGGACCGGCGAGTGGCAGAGCGCCCCCCACGGCGTGCCACCGTGCTTGGGGCGGCGAAATGGCTAGAGCCGGCCCTGGTCACACAGAGAACTTGTGGCAAAGCCAGGAACAGAAACCAGATCTCCCAAGTGCCAGTCCAGTGCACTGTTCACCAGACCATCCCTTCTGGGTCTCATCATGTTACTGGAGTGGAAACGACGAGCTGTGTCTAAGCAAATTCAGTACTCTTGTGTCCTTGGGCCATGCTTGATCACAATCCAGGGGACTAGTGAGGGCAGCACTCAGGAGAGGTTCCACAGGGTGCTCTGTACCCGCAAGGTGCTCCCAAACCACCAGTGCTCCCGGTGGCATGAGATGGAGCAGCTGTGTTAGAGGGTGTGGGTAGGCTGGTGCACGGGGTAAAAGGCATCCCCATCTGCCCCTGCCAGCCAGTTGGCCCATCTGCTCAGGGATGGTGGCTGTCACACACGGAGTAAGCCCAGACAAGATGCCCTGTCCCACCTGGCATCCACCACATCCTGTTTACCAGTGATTTCCCTACACCCCCCTTGAATTTCCCCAACACCCCACCCAGTTTTGTGAGCTAGTTACATACCAATTTAGTGACTGTTTGGAAATCTGAATTTAAACTGAAACATTAATACACACTTTAAAAGCTTATACAGTGTATGATAAAATATGAGTATCTGAAAAAGTATAATAGATTTGAAAAGTATGAACATAGACGAGCTTCCTTGCTTCCTTATACAGCTATTGTTTTTTATGATGTCAGTGCATTCATTTCGGTGATGTTGGCCAACATAATAATTTCAAATGTTGATTTGTAAGCAAAGTCTAAATGAGCTTTCCCTGACAGCTAGTGATGAGCTGGGGCTGCGGGGAAAGGCTTCAGGGCAGATTATACTTACATTTACACCTAATCTACCTAGGTATCCAGCAAACAGAGCTGTGTTGTCCAAGTGATAGATTTTGGCTGGGGTTGGGTTACAAACCACTTGAATGTGGGGGGAATGGGGGATGAAATGTTGTTCTTGTTGTTTGAGTAAAGGGCAGTAGAACTGTATTTAGCTTGTGATAATTTGAAGGCATCAAGAGAAAGGGTGGGACCTGTTCCTCTCCACTGTTTAAAGACAGATCTGATTAGGCTCCATAGTCTTTTGTTCTGTTAAGTGACCACTGCAGCTGAAATCACTGACAATCAGGTCTAAGTGCTTAGTCCTGTTGTGGGGCCAGTGTTCCTGTGGGTACAGTGTTTTTGTGTAAGAGACAGCCCAGACTGCACTAGCAGCAAGGTTCCCTCACTGAGAGCTCAGCTGAAATCACTGAGAGCTGGTGGAACCTCAAGAGACCAACTTGCAGAGGTCACAGTGGCAGGTGGCAGCCGAAGGTGACTGTGCAGGGCCACTGGCAACAGAGCGGTGAAGTGACCGGTGGCACAACGAACAGACGTGGCCAGAGCAAACAGTGAGCAGCTGGAGGAACAAGCAAGGTGCCTTCTTGTCACCCACCTGGAAGGTGTACTCATGTGAAAGCACCTCTGAACTCTGAGTCTCCATGACCAAGGACAACATCAGTGAGTGGAGTGCGGTGGAGAGAAAAGTGAGGGGCATATTAAATAAACATTTGTTTGTTGGACTATATTTTAGTCACTTTGCTCCAGAATGCTAGATTTGTGACTGGGAATGGAAAGTTTGCTGGTAGGCCAAGATTTTTAAAATGCATTATTTGCCAAGGTTGTTATCTCACATTGTTGGTATCTTGAGAGGTCATTATGTTGGGGAGTTTCTGTACTAAACATTTTTATTATTATAATTAATTTTTACATATGAATGGTCATACTGGGTCAGACCAATGGTCCATATAGCCCAGTACCCTGTCTTACAACAGTGGTCAAGGCCAGGTGCTTCAGAGGGAATGAACAGAACAGGTAATCATCAAGTGACCATCCCCTATTGCCTATTCCCAGCTTCTGGCAAACAGGCTAGGGACACTCAGAGTACGGTGTTGCATCCCTCCCCATCCTGGCTAATAGCCACAGGTGGACCTATTCTCCGGGAATTTATCTAGCTCTTTTTATAATCCTGTTATAGTTTTGGTCTTCACAGCATCCCCTGGCAAAGAGTTCCCTGGGTTGACTTCATATTGTGGGCTTGGCTACACTCGAAACTCCAAAGCGCTGCTGCGGCAGCGCTTTGAAGTGCGAGTGTGGTCGCGGCGCCAGCGCTGGGAGAGAGCTCTCCCAGCGCTGCACGTACTCCACCTCCCTGTGGGGATTAGTTTGCAGCGCTGGGAGCAGCGTTCCCAGTGCTGGGGCACTGTTTACACTGGAGCTTTGCAGTGCTGTAACTTGCTGCGCTCAGGGGTGTGTTTTTTCACACCCCTGAGCAAGAAAGTTGCAGCGCTGTAAAGCGCCAGTGCAGTCAAGGCCTGTGTGAAGAAGCACTTCCTTTTGTTTTTTTAAAACCTGCTGCCTATTAATTTCATTGGGTGACTGCTAGTTCTTGTGTTATGTGAAGGATTAAATAAAATTTCCTTATTCACTTTCTTTGCACTAGTCAAGATTTTATAGACCTCTATCATATCCCCATTCGTCATCTCTTTTCTAAGCTGAAAATTCCCAGTCATTTTAATCTCTCCTCCTGTTTCATACTCCTGATCATTTTAGTTGCCCATCTCTGTACCTTTTCCAATTCCTATATATATATTTTTAGGATGGGTGACCAGATCTGCACACAGTATTCAAGGTGTGCACGTACTATGGATTTATATAGAGGCAATATGATATTTTCTGTCTTATTATCTATCCCTTTCTTAATGATTCCCAACGTTGTTTGCTTTTGTGACTGCTGCTGCACATTGAGTGGATGTTTCCAGAGGACTATCCACAATGACTCCAAGATCTCTTTCTTGAGTGTTAACAGCTAATTTAGATGCCATCATTTTGTATGTATAGTTGAGATTGCTTTCCAGTGTGCATTATTTTGCATTTATCAACATTGAATTTCATCTGCCATTTTGTTGCCCAGTCACCCAGTTTTGTGAGATCCCTTCGTAGCTCTTCGCAGCCTGCCTGGGACTTAACTATCTTGAATAGTTTTGTATCATCTGCAAATTTTGCCACCTCACTGTTTACAAATTTTTCCAGATGAATATGTTGAACAGTACTGGTCCTAGTACTGACTCCTCAAGGATACCACTATTTATTGCTCTCCATTCTGGAAACTGATAATTTATTCCTATCTTTTGTTTCCCATCTTTTAACCAGTTACTGATCCTTGAGAGGACTTTCCTCTTACCCCATGATGGCTTACTTTTCAAAAGTCAATGTAAATGAAATACATTTTTAAAATTTTTTTTTTTTTAGAAATCTAGATCTGTTATGTGTTTTGGTGTAACTTGCATTTTCCTTATGTTAAATTTGCATTATCCTAACAAAACATTTACTTTATTCACTTTCTTCATATCAGTCAAGATTTTATAGATCTCTAGCATATCCCCCTTAGTTGGCTCTTTTCTAAGCTGAAAATTCCCAGTCATTTTAATTTCTCCTCCTGTTTCATACTCCCAATAATTTTAGTTACCCATCTCTGTACCTTTTGCATTTCCAGCATGTCTTTTTCGGGATGGGGTAACCAGATCTGCACATAGTATTCAAAGTGTACATGTACCATGAATTTATATAGAGGCAATATGATATTTTCTGTCTTATCTAGCCCTTTCTTAAAAAAGCAAATGTTTCAGAGTAGCAGCCGTGTTAGTCTGTATCTGCAAAAAAAACATAAGCTTTTGTGGGCTACATCCGATGAAGTGGACTGTAGCCCATGAAAGCTTATGCTCAAATAAATTTGTTAGTCTCTAAGGCGCCACAAGTACTCCTGTTCTTTTTTAAAAAGCAAACAGAATGTTGGGAAGCATTGGCTGCCGCTGCACATTGAGTGGATGTTTTCAGAGAATTATCCACTATGACTCCAAGATCTTTCTTGAGTGGTAACAGCTAATTCAGACTCCTTCACTTTGTATGTATAGTTGAGATTGTTTTCCAATGTGCATTTCTTTGCATTTATCAACATTGAATTTCATCTGCCATTTTTGTTGCCCAGTCACCCAGTTTTATGAGATCCCTTTGTAATTCTTCGCAGTCTGCCTAGGACTTAACTATCTTGAATAGTTTTGTATCATCAGCAAATTTTGCCACCTCACTGTTTACCCATTTTTCCAGATCATTTGAGTCTGTTGAACAGTAATAGTCCCAGGTACCCTCAGGGATACCACTATTTATCTCTCTCCATTCTGACAACTGATAATATATTCCTACCCTTTGTTTCCCATCTTTTAACCAGTTACTGATCCATGAGAGGACTTTCCTCTTACCCCATGACGGCTTACTTTTCAAAAGTCAATTTAAATTAAATACTTTTTAAAATGTATACATTTTTAAGAAATCTAGATCTGTTATGTGTTTTGGTGTAACTTGCATTATTCTTATGTTAAAGTTGCATTATCCTAACAAAACATTTACTTTATTCATATCGCTTTTCTATATCTCATTGGTCCTGACACCCCCCCGTGTAAATTCGAACCCCCTCCCCCATTTCAATTCCTGGGGAAACCACTGCCGTTTACATGCCCACATCCCCTCCTGCTCCAGCCCCTGGAGTACCCCAATACACCCCCGCCCCTCCCCCTTGCGTGCGCGCCGCACCTCCCTCCTGCCCCACCCCACACTCCCGGGCACGCGCCCCCTCCTGCTCCATCCCGCCCCCGCGCGCCTCTATCTCCCTACGGCGTCCCGATGCGCGGCGGGGGGCTACACGCGGGGGAGCGCCCCCGCCCCCGCACAACCCCCTCGTCCTCCGACAGCAGAGCGCCTGGCTCGGCCCGGGGCCGTTAGCCTGGCGGCGCGTTCCCGAAACGCGAACCCGGCCGCGCTCGCTGGGGCGCGCTCCCGTGACCCATCAGCTGCGGTTGCCAGGGCGCCGAGTCTCTCGCGCTAGCTTTGCGTCACTCACGATCCGTCGAGGCGGCGGCCAATTACAAAGCAGATGCTACCTATGGAGGCGGGGCTCGGGAGTCCGCGTGCGAAATGCAAATAAAGTGGGCGCGGACCGATGGGGCGTGACCGCAGTGGGTATAAATAGGACCGGTGGGGGGCAACCAGCCGGAGTGACAGGCTTGAGTGGCGGTTGTGGAGGCGCGTGTCGCCGAGTGAGCAGGTGAGTGACTGAAACTCCGCGCTCCTGCGCTTAATAAGCGGCGGGCAGCGCGCGAGCTAGTGAGGCCGGGCGCGAGACCCTGCTGCGCTCCTGTGCGCGAGCCTGGCCCGGCTGCCCCTGGCCGGCGTTGCCCGCCCTGTGGTGCCCTGGCTGCTAGCCAGGACGCGGGCTGTGCAGGGGGACGGGGCTGTCGGTCATGCCCGGGCCCCGGGGGAGCCTGCCGGGCCCCGTGCTTTCTGCGCCTGAGGGCAGAGCCTGGCGGTGCCCCGCACAACCCCTTCAGGTTACAGGTGCAGGCAACTCCATGAGCAAAATACACCCTGGGCTCAGCTGTTCTCCCTGGGCTCGGGGGCGCACTTACAGCATTGGCTGATTTATCCGAGACGCTATTAGCTGGTGAGCCAGTTGCAGCAGTTACCTTTGCTCGCTGATAACTCAATTGCTAATCTGAAAACCTCCTGCTTGCTAAGGAGCCGTTAAAGATCGCTGCATGGGGGACCAATGGGGACAGTAACTTACCAAAGGTAAAGGGGTGACTTAAAAGTACCTACATGGGGAACAAATATTGAGGGCTGGTGCACAGGAGGATTTTACATTGACAATGGTCACTTCTGGCTTTGACATCTATGAAACAGATACGCTGGGCATATTTGGTGTTACTTTGTGTGCCTCTATAATGAGGTCAAGTATCAGAGGGGTAGCCGTGTTAGTCTGGATCTGTAAAAGCAGCAAAGAATCCTGTGGCACCTTATAGACTAACAGATGTTTTGGAGCATGAGCTTTCATGGGTGAATACTCACTTCTTCAGATGCATGTGGTGGAAATTTCCAGGGGCAGTATATATATATATGCTAGCAAGCAAGCTAGAGATAACGAGGTCAGTTCAATCTGCAAATTTGACACCATCAGCTCAGGATTGAACAAAGACTGTGAATGGCTTGCCAACTACAGAACCAGTTTCTCCTCTCTTGGTTTTCACACCTCAACTGCTAGAACAGGGCCTCATCCTCCCTGATTGAACTGACCTCGTTATCTCTAGCTTGCTTGCTAGCATATATATACTGCCCCTGGAAATTTCCACCACATGCATCTGAAGAAGTGGGTATTCACCCACGAAAGCTCATGCTCCAAAATGTCTGTTAGTCTATAAGATGCCACAGGATTCTTTGCTGCTTCTATAATGAGGGAAACTCAGTACAGAAAAACAGATGTACAAATTTAGTTGCCTAACATGCTTGTAGTAATACAGTATAGAGTGCATCTCTAAAGTTTGTAACGGTAGCTGCACTATATAGTGCAAGTGACAATGTTGAACATAGTGTGTAGAAGTATATAACTTGTGCATTTAAAATCAAGTTTATAGCTGCAACTGTTATGAGTCAACACTTCTACCCTATGTCATTGTCTAGTCACTGAAACCAAGTGTAGATAACCAAATGTGCGTTCCTTGTATTTTTAAAGATCATATAAGATACAACAAGCTTGTTTCTGCACTTCTAATATATCAGGGGTTCTCAAACTGGGGGTTGGGACCCCTCAGGGGTTGAGCTATCAACCTCCACTCCAAACCCTGCTTTGCCTCCAGCATTTATAATGGGGTTAAATATATTTTAAAATGTTTTTAATTTATAAGGGGGGGTTGCACTCAGAGGTTTGCTATGTGAAAAAAAGTTTGAGTCACTGTAATACATATTGCTATTCACCACACTTATGCAATGCCACAGTATAGCAAATCCATTCTGAGTATACCTGCAGTTAACATCTAAAATGTTTGTTATATCAAATAACACTTATTGATGTCTAAGAAATACTCTTTGCTGTAACACTAAGTGCTCATAATGTTTTATGAGTGACTATTACAAGGTAATTCAAATGGTTCATTGAGCAAATTAAAAATCTCAGCCTGTTATAAAACTCCAGGGAGTCTAGAAAACTAGACTTATCTTAAACTAGTTTCTCTTGTATTAGGCCTAGAACCACAATAGGGCATAGGCTACTTCTAATATCACATTGCTTTATATAAAGAATTTTAGGATGGAAGTTACTGAAATGTAAACTATAATTTAATCATCTCTGATGTCCCAAATCTATTGGAAACTAGTTTGAAAGAGTTGGGTCAGTTGTCACTAAACCACTACCTGTTAACATCTCATCTAATCTGTACGTGATTAGAACCAGTGACCTAGATGTGAGAGGCTTCTGTGTGAAATTTTAACCCTAGGATTGTTAAAATCAGAACTGTAGAAATCCCTCTGAGGAAACGGACAGTAGTAGCAGCGCTGAACTAACTTTCCAGTTAGAAGTGTCCTGAAAGCAGGAATAGCAGTACCAAAGAGTTCTCAAAGTTTATTTTGCTAGAATTCTACATACTATTTTCTCTTCAGTTAGGTCCAAAAGTGACATTACTTAATGTTACTAATGTTGACATGGGAGGAGGAAATCTGTCCCAGATAGAGCATCTAAATACTCGTGGCATAAATATATATTTAAAAAAGCATAAAATATTAGTGACCCATTTAGACAGTGGTCTTAATGTTTTTGGGGACCCATCATACCCACTGAACTAAATGAGTTCTATGCATACATGGGAGGATATAATCAGGTCATTGTAGTGAGTTCCTCCCAAAGACCTCAGAGCGCTTCACAAATGCACTTAGCCTCACAGTGTCCCATGTGTGTTAGGGGGGTTATTACCATTCTGCAGGTGGAAAGCTGGGACATAGGTGAAATGAGTTGGCCAAGGTCCTACTGAGGCTGTAGGACAGTGGGTATAGAACCCTGCAGTTCTGATAGCCACATCTTTTGCCTAAAAAAACAGTCTCCTCCTTGCAGTGTGATTGCAATGGTTATTTGACAGGAAGGTACAAGATTAGTAATGCATTTAAACACCTTTTAAAAGCAAGAGAGCTTACTATTGAATGAATACCCTTGCTGCACCACCTCTTGCAGCTGCATGTGCAGCCTGCTTGAGCATTCCAAGATGGAGCAACAAACCAGACCTTGATTAGTCTTAAATGACAAAAGCATCTGGCCACAATGGAAACCTAAGGTGTGCCTTTCCCCTGTGCCTTTATATGTAACTTAATATCAGTTGGAGTTGAATACCCCTAGAAAAGATCTGTAAGGGTCTGATTACATTTTCAAATAAAGCTATTTAGGCAAGTAAGATGTAAGAATCTGTTCAACATAACACAGACTTCAAAAGTCTGGACTAAGACTAGGCATTATCAGACTTGCTGCCTGACATCAAGCTGCTGAGTTTAGGAAACCCCTTTGCATAAAACTAGGTGAGATACTGCCATTATATGACCCTTAATATGGTTTAACTGAATTCATGCTAGCTCCTTCACATGTGAGGCAAAATGTCTGTGCAAGCATATTAGTATTTTCAAAAATCTGGCTTTAGGTTATGCATTGTAACTAATGACTTCTCTCTTGAGGACCATGGTGAGAATAGAATAAGGTTGGGGCTTTAGCTTTTATGACTGAAGTGTAGTTTCAGCTTGCATTCAGGATCTTGAAATGTCTTAACTTTTTAGAGTGGTAAGAATTTGAGTTTGAGCTCAGTAGGGTTAGATTTCTTTAACTGGGGTGTGATAAGGTGCAGACTATGAGTTTGCCTTCTGGCATCATGGCAATTGGAAGTGTAAATAGAAGTATATCTTGGATCTGATTTTCAGAAGTGCTGAATTGAGTTGTCATTGTGGATTTACAGTACCTATGAAATTCAGGCCCTTAATCTAATTCTAAACCCAAGTTCTTGCCATGTGACACAGCAGCATGTAGGACTGTACTGTAGGTCAGCTGCAGCGGTGGCCCCAGGCACTGGTGCAACAAGTGCGTGTCTGGGGCAGCCTGCCGGTTGCTGTGAGGGCAGCAGTCAGGAAGCCTTTGGTGGCATTTCTGCGGGAGGTCTGCTGGTCCTGTGGCTTCGGCGGCGGGTACGCCGAAGGTGCGAGACCAGAAGATCACCAGCAGACCTCCTGCAGAAACACTGACTGCCGTGCTTGGGGTGGCAACAAACATAGAGCTGCCCCTGGTCAGCTGCTAACTAGGAATGTCTTTCACAGCGAAACTGAGCATGAAACTACTTTTGTCCACCATAAGACAGACTAAATATCTGTTCAGAAAGAGATCACTTGGGGTGTAGGTGAATGGCTTTTCAAGCACTGTGTATAATGAAGATATGACTAGACTAACTTCCTGGATGTATAGCCTGTGCCCTTTTGTAACAGTGAAATTTGACTTTGTTTTTATTTCCCCTCCAGTTTCTTTGGAGAAGATCAAACTCTAAAATGGCAGGCAAAGGAAATAATACTGATTGCATGTCATGCAGTGTACTGAGCTGGGAGCAAGTCAGCCGTCTGCATGAGGTTCTGACAGAGGTGGTTCCAATCCATGGACGGGGCAACTTTCCAACACTGAAAATAACCCTGAAGGACATTGTTCAGACCGTTCGCAATAGACTGGATGAGGCAGGCATCCAAGTACATGATGTCCGGCTGAATGGCTCTGCAGCTGGTCATGTCTTGGTCAAGGACAATGGACTGGGTTGCAAAGATCTGGACCTAATTTTTCAAGTGTCCCTGCCAACTGAGGCCGAGTTTCAGCTCGTCCGAGATGTGGTGTTGCGGTCCCTCTTAAACTTCTTGCCAGAGGGGGTGAACAAACTAAAAATCAGTGCAATGACTTTGAAGGAAGCCTACATCCAGAAGCTAGTGAAAGTGTGCACAGAGACGGACCGATGGAGCTTAATATCCCTCTCCAACAAACATGGCAGGAATGTAGAGCTGAAGTTTGTAGATCGCATACGACGACAGTTTGAGTTCAGTGTGGACTCTTTCCAAATCATACTAGATGCCTTGCTTTTTTACTATGACTGCTCAGAAAATCCCATGTCAGAGCACTTCCATCCAACTGTAATTGGAGAGAGCATGTATGGAGACTTTGAGGCAGCCTTCGATCACCTCCGAAACAGACTGATAGCTACCAAGAATCCTGAGGAGATCCGAGGTGGTGGGCTCCTGAAGTACAGCAACCTCCTAGTGCGGGATTTCCGGCCCATGGACAAGGAGGAGATTAAAACTCTAGAGCGCTACATGTGCTCCCGGTTCTTCATAGACTTCCCTGACATCCTGGATCAGCAGCGCAAACTAGAGACTTATCTCCAGAACCACTTCTCCAAAGAGGAGAGAAGCAAATATGACTATCTCATGATCCTGCGCAGGGTGGTAAATGAGAGCACAGTGTGCCTCATGGGACATGAGCGGAGACAGACTCTCAACCTGATCTCACTGCTAGCACTTAGAGTGTTGGCAGAACAAAACATCATACCTAATGCCACTAATGTTACCTGTTACTATCAGCCAGCACCCTATGTCAGTGATGGGAACTTCAGCAACTACTATATTGCAAACTCTCCCATCCCCTATAGCCAGTCTTATCCCACTTGGCTGCCTTGTAACTAATCTCTAACTTGAGTATTTCTTAAATGGGATCTTGTGTGTGGTGGGAACCATTAATCAGCCAGAGGTTTTCTAAAGGGAATCTGTGGCTTACCTCTGGCTCTGCTGTTTTCCTGGTGTGCAGTGTGATCACATCACTAGGCACCTGGTATTTATTAAAAAAAAAAAAAAAGCCTTTTGGGACCCTCTGTAGAAAGCCACAAGAAGCCTTATTGCCATTATTTTGTTAGGGGAAGGGATCCTATGGCCTCATGTTTGTAATTACCATAGTTGTACATTTCTGAAGACATGGCTGTTACAGTACCTAAATCAAATGTGCAGTACAGCTGCTTATTAACTGAGAGGAAACTGTGCAAGAATTACTTGTTCAGAACCAAAGACGTTCTGTCCTAGAGCAGCAACAAGATCATTCTGTGTGTTCCTTATTGCCTCCCCTGCTCACTTTACACTCCCTCAATCTCAAGTCCTGGTCAGTTTTTCCATTGGACTGCTAAGCTGTTCCCCCTAACAGCTCATGCTGTGCATGAGCATCTTGTACTTTCTGGCTTTACAGAATGGGTCACTGTAGGGACACTACCCTCTTTCATGGAGGGGCTCCAGAATTTATTGGTTCCTGCAGTAGCTGTGTATTGCTTTTCTAGAAGAGTTGAAAATTGATTTATTGAAGTTTGACAGTGGGGCTGGTTGAAATCCTCTTTTGGGTGCCAAGTTTCAGAAGAGACTTTCTCAGTCGGATGACAAATCCCCCAGAATGTGAACTCGTATGTACTAAAGACTGAAGTCCTTCACACAATTAAAGCTTAAAAAACAATTACAAGTATTGAAACAATGTTTGGGTTAAAAAAAAGTCTGAAGCTTGCCCGTCTAAAGGAACTAGAAGCCGTTTTTTGACTGGGCAACCCTTCCCAAGATTCTTTCACAGTGTTACAATAGGAATAGTACATCTCCTGTATTAAAGTTCAGCTTAACATCCCCTTTCTCTACCTCTTCTCCATCACGTACAGTACTAAGAAGGCATGCTTGTTTCTCATAAATTTGTAGGATGAGATGTGCCCATCTGGCACACTCCAAACACCCAGTCTTTTCTCAGATATATTACCATATTTACCAAGTGCCTCCTATAAATGCATATATTCCTGTACACCTTTGGACAGGACCTCACCCTTCCCCTTACAGAAAGTAATCTAATAACTTCCTGTCTCAAACTGAAGGTGCTCCTTTCAGAGTTCAACAATAGTCCTTTCACAGGTTCATAGCATCAGATAAGGTGTTTGGAGACCTATTGAAATTCTCCTCAAAAGTGTCTTCACTACCACTTGAGAAGAGATGTTAATGTCATATGATTGCTAAATGGTGTAGCACAAACACCACTCCCCACAAGGACTGAATAAGGCAGAAATTAGGCCATGCTGTGTTATGAGTAATCTCTGAAGTGGAGACCCCTTTTCTATGAAGGGGATGATTGCTCTTCAAAGGACTATGTGTCTTGAATCTAGTTAAATGGTGGATGCTTAGCTTGCTTGTCTTGAACCTTCTGTGTCGGTTAGGATGATTAGAAAGGGTATGTCTACACTGCAGTTAAACACCCATTGGGGGGCTGAAGCTGTGGGGCTGTAAAATTGCAGTATAGATGTTTGGGCTCAGGCTGGAGCCTGAGCTCCAGGGCCGTTCTCCCACCTCACAGGGTCCCAGAGCTCAGACTCCAGCCTGAGCCCAAACATCTATACTGCAATTTTACAGCCCTGCAGCCTGAGCCAGCTGACACAGTGGGTGTCTAATTGTAGTGTAGACCTAACCAAAGGCTAAAAATCCTAAATCTTCCAGAGTTGTCCATAGCAGGGTTGGGAAGCTTATTGGCACATTAACCCATAAGATTAGATTTCCAGTAGAGAAACATGGATTAAGTACAGTCCAGCCGAGGACCTGGAGGTTTTAGGTTTTCTTTCCCAGAAGTGGAAAGAGGGTAAAATAACATACACGTGGTAACCTTCAAATAGACTTTGCCATTACTTAACCATGGCTTTGCATAACTTTTCTTACTATCTTTGGTAAATTGAAGTTACATCTGTCTTCTCCTGCTTGAGCCTGTGGTGGTATTGCAATTCCAGATATTGAAGTAACTTAACTGTCAAGTATTAAGCATAAGATTCAGACTTCTACAGAATAAAATAGAAAGCAAGATGAGGACCCAAATCTTCAGTACCAAAGGTGAAGGGCAAAAGCAGTGGTTGGGCAACACTCCTCTGTCACAACCAGAGAAGGCTGTTTCTTGCTAGAATAAAATTCTTCTAATGCCCCTTTCTTAAAAGGATGAAATTCCCTCCTCCAATAAAAAGCTGTCAGTATGTCTGACCCTTGGATGGCAGACTCATAATGACCATTTCAGCAGGACATATATTGAAAATGAGACTTAGTTTTAGTTATTAAGTTAACATAAGGAGACCTTGGCTACATAGGAGTCTAAAGTAGACAAGAATAAACTTGAGACTAACCTGAAACATTATTTTAAAAATATCAAACAGCCTTATAAGCAGCTGACTTTCAAAGATGACGAGCATCTAGCAACTTCATTGACTGAACTGGGGAGCTTCTAGGTGCTCAGCACTACTTATGCTGCCAAGTATAAATCAAGACACCTACTTCTAAAAAATCTTGACTTGTGCTTCTATGTGTGGGTTTCCTTGCCGTGTTCAGGAAGAAAGATTGAACCAGTTTGAAAACTGACAACTCCTTTTTCTAAAGTTCATGTGGTTACCAAATCTGACTGACTACCTTACTGTGTGAAGCCAAATACTTCATACCCAGGCAAGTAAGCTTACCAAAATTGGTGCACAGGAGCAAGTCAAACACAGGTAGTATTGGGTTCTCCAATGCCACTAACGAGGACCACTAGTAAGGGAGGAGGAGAACTCTCTTAAGAGGATCACAAGAGTAACACTATACCTCAAATATTGTCCTTTTTTAATGGATTTTTAGTCTGTTATCAGTACCTGAACTTATCCTTTATATTAACTTTAGTACCAGCCTTTTGCCTGAAAGGGGCATGTTTCTTTCCTTCTCGAATAGATGTGTATGAGTCACAACTGTTTTGTCTTGTAGGATCTAATGGATAGATCTTTAACAAAACAAAATAAAAAACCCACACACCTTTGCTCCTATTTTGGTGCCTGAAGGCTGTAGCCAGATTCTTGTGTACAACTCCCTGCTTCTTCTGTGACCTGCTGATTGCTGAGATCTCTCAAAAAATCTAGCCCTAAAGTCTTACTAACTGTAATAAATCCAACTACTGCAGATCTGCCTTGGTAGTATTGCTGCATCTACCCTAAAGCAGAAAGGGGAGGGGAGGGTGGGAATCAAGGCCAGGAAGTTACCCACCAAGGGTAACCATCTTTCTACCAGAGGAAAAATGCCAGAAGAAAAGGCTGCTATGGATTCCTGTTGAGCCAGGGGTAGCTAAGCTCTGGTTTCATAAAACATTTTTTTTTCTTGTTCAAAGTGCTGGTGTAGTAACCAGATTCCTGAGTTGCAGAGAAGCTATGTGCTAGATGGCTACCCTGGCTCAATATCTTCCTAATGGCCAGTTTCCTGGCTTGAATTTTTTGTATGTTTGAAATACTTTTTTTTTTTTTTTTCCCCTCCCAGTCTGCTTTCCTAAAGTTAAGGTCTAAAAGCCATATCTAGCTCTGTACCAGACTGACAACTGGCACTGGCAAAAGTGTTGCTAGAATGTACCTTATTTCCTCTGTGTGCTGCCTCCACAGCAATCCTGGCCTAATGATGTGATAAGCAAGCCTGCTTATTACTCCAGCTCTAAGGTGCTACCACTAGTCTAGCTTTTCTTTTTCAAAGTATTCTTGGCAACCTATTCACTGGCTTATTTAATGTTGTAAATCCTTCTTTTTTAGCACTGGGTAACATGAGACAGAACTGGGAAGAGTTTAAGTAGCAGCCCTAACCTAAATTTAGGCTGCTCACTTAATTCAGTCTCCCTTAGTGGTATTAATGATGCCTTTGCAGCTAGGCTTTGTGCTTCCATTGCATGCTTCTGGCTCAAGTAGAGGTTGAATATGGGGTAAGAGGCTGAACTACAATAGTTAATACCTCCTGAGTGCATACTGGAAGCAAAACATCATTTGAATAAACTCAAATATTATTAGCACTATCTCACCCTTGCAGGAGTAGCTTCACAGAAGACTTCAAAAACACCAGCAATGTAATAGATTCTCCTGTGGCTCAAGGGTTTAGACTGTTTACCAGTTTTGTTGGGCTAGCCTGATTTGAGACTGAGGGTGTGTCTACACAGCAGTCAGAGGTGTGACTGCAACATGTGTGGACATACACTTGCTGCAGTCACCCTGATTTGCAGTGTAGCCATAACTATAGGCAGCAGTATGTGCCCTCTTGAAATCTAATCGCTACTAAGGCTTGGTCTGTACTGCCAACTAATGTCTGTGTTGCTACGTTGCTCAGGGGTGTGGAAAATCCACACCCCTGAGCAACATAGTTATACTGACCTAACACCTGGTGTTGACAGTGCTGTAGCGATGGGAGGGCTTCTCCTGTCAGCATTACTACTCCACCTCGGTAGCTATGCTAATGGGTTAAGCTCAGTGAAGTGTAGATAAGTCCTAAGACTTCCTGTTGTATCTCTTCTCTCTCCTCCCCTAAAATTTTTTTAGAGACAGCTGAGCTAGTATTCTAATCAACGGTTAATGCACATTAGGCAAATAAACCAAACATTTAGACCACAGCAGGTTTCTTCAGGGTAAATTAACACTCCAGCTTTCTGTGAACCAACCCTGTGTAGACAAGTATTGGTGAAATTGCAAGTTGGTACCAAAGTGAAGGCCAGTTTCTACTGGGAATAAATCTGGTTCCTTTGCTTTAAAAACTGATACTCTGAATGACCACCTCTGTGTGATTCATAGCTACTCTGAACAGGTGTGAAGACAGTAGCATTTTACCTTTATTGCAAATTAAGGGAAGAGTAAATATTACCATTTTGTCCTCTGCTTATCCAGTTATCAGTTAGACTGGTGTCTAAAGAATACTTTTTAAGGAAGCAGGTGGTGACCCTACCTCTAAATGCCCTATTCACATCTGATTTGTTTTATATACTTATGTTCAAATACCAGCTGCTTTAATGTTGGCCTAAATTTTTACCCCGTAGAACAGAAACTTTATAATGGAAATAACTCCAATTTTCATACCAGAGCGACCTGCTGTTGGAGACAAGCACTTGGATTTACATACTGCCTATATTTCAGGGGTTTCTACTGCTGACTAATAATGTGGTAACTCTTGACTTCCTGTTCATTGAGAGGTTTGAAAAGGGACTTAAAAGAGAAACAGTCTTGTCTTTTGAGTTTCCTTTTAATTTAAGCCTTCAGCCCATCCACCAACTTGAGGGAATATTCCCTCTTTTACTGAGGGACATGCCACACTGCACTGGATCAGGGTGTAGTATTTTTGTGTGGCAGGAAACGAGAGTAACAGGAAACCAGTTCCTGTCACAGCTGGCTCAGAGTCCAGGCCAAGTTTGGGCATTCTGAGGAACGTTCTCAGCCGTGGTAATATCTGATGGGAAGACTGTTTCCAAGTGCTGAAGTCTTGCTTACCTATTGCTCTTCACAGTAGTTAAAATGTATTCGTCCGTAGCTGGTTTTGATTGGATTAAAGGGCTTTTGAAAAGAAAACTGGGCTGTATTCATGGACACTGGAAAAATTAAAGGTCAGAACTTCATTCTTTTTTTCTTCCATTGTAAATGGAAGATGAAACAGCCACTCACTTAAGGCATTTAGAGTAGTTCAGTTATCACTTTAGTCAGTTAAGGGGAAAAGAAGTGATTTTCTTGCTTTAGGTTTGGGAGGAACTTGATCTGTACTTGTCCTTAACAAGTGGCTTTTTTGTTTTAATAGCAAACTGTTTAAAAGCCAGTTCCAGAAACCTGCCCAGGGTACTTGGGAGAAACTGATTTTATTTTTATTTTTTTAATTTGAGATGGGGTGGGGGAGTTGGCACAGTTTGGCATAGCCTCTGGATGATTTTCAAACTTATGAGCCCCCAGTGCTTAGGTAGGGCCTTTCTCAGAATGGTTGGTCACTCTTAACTTGCTCACTCCTATGCACTGTGATCTCAAATAGATTTCTTTTTGTCATGTTTAAAATAAAAAAGTTGGATGTTGGACTTTAACTATGCCTTTGAGTTTCTTGGACAAATAAAAACTTACATTAAGGACTCAGCTGTCATTTAATCCTGCTGCTTGTGTGCTAAGGTCTACTTATTGGAGTCTGTCCAGTAACAACAAATGGGTATAAAACAGGCAGATATTCCAAATATTATGTTGTGTGGAGCGCTGTTAAGTTTAGTTTGACTATATAGCAAAAAGCACTTCCTGTCACTGGTCTGCTCTTGGGTGTAGCAGGTAACGAGTATAAACATCTCATATCCCTAGGGTGAAGAGGCTATATGTCACCTGGAAGAGAACCATAATTTAGGAGTGGTAAGATCTTGACAAATCTCTTACATTACAATAGAGGAGAAATGGATCTGAGCATAGCTGAGAAGAACCACCAGCACTGGAACAAGAGTCAGATTATGTTGCTTTCTAATCAGTATATAGCGCGTGGAGGACACTCGCTTATCCTACTGGCCTCAACAGGGTTTATTTACTTAACAGTTGAGGTAGGCACCTGCCTGGGCCCACTATGGCAGAACTCCTATAGCTGACCTCATTTATGACTCATCTCCCTCAACTAGTTGGCTTCTTGTAAGCTTACTCATTCTACCCAGAGGTAGTAATACTGGTCTGTCTCCAGTCCCTATGCAATGGCCTCAGTGGGCAGGAGGGGAAGGTTAAATGGGATTGGGGGAAGAAGACAAATGGCTTATGCTTCCCTCTCAGGATAGGTGGTGCATACTAAACAATTTCCTGTGCTTCAGCTCTCCTGGTGGCCTCAAGAATGGCAAAGAGGAAGCTAAACAAGGCTTATGTAGCCTGATGGTAAGAGGCATCTTCCTGAGTAGCAGCGAACTGTTGATGGCATTTTACTGGACCTACTCACTACAGTGAGAGAAGCTAAGTTTATGAAGGAAACAAGAGGCTACCCTTCCATGCCAGTCTATTGTTTGTTCATCCCTTCTCTCTCATTATGGGGGGGAGGGGAGGAAAGGAATCTAAACCAAAAGCCTCAAGTTTCTTCCATCCTCTGAGTGTGGGGAAAATGTCACTTTTTGTAAAGTAATGCTCCACCAGGCACTTCAGTACTGATGAAGCTTGATCAAGAGGTCTAGTTCAAAGGCCCTAGATCACTTGGTGATGGTGTCTAAAACTCCTGTAGAGGTTCAAGAGGAACAGGACTTCAGCAGGTGTTCATCACCACCTTATACAAGCTGATTCTTCCCCTAAGAATCTACCCAAGAGACCTGGAAAGATGTGTAGCTATGAGAGCCCATATAGCCTCTATTAACAAGCAGCTACTCTTTTCCTGGCAGTGAGCCAGCAGATACTAGCTCAATGACTCCTCCCCATGTTCATTGTTGCAGTCAAAGGGGCCGGGCTGTAGACTCTACCTTATGGAAACAATCTGAACTGGCACTGGAGAACCTCCGCATAGCTCTTAACTTATTGCATGCTTCTACAGTGTCACCTTTAGATGCAAGATTGCAAATTATGTAGGCTTTTATTGTCCCTGACCCAGCAGATAGCATGCTAGATCTTTGACAGATGAATGAGGAAGACTATCAGAAATGCTAGCACATCAAATCGTGGGTTGAGTCTAAAAATAGCACCATGCTACGCTTCCTATATGGGTTCAGTTATAGCTGCTGACTATTGACTGAACAATTTAACTTTTCTACAAAAGAACTGAAACCTATTACTGTGTGAGTGCTCCAGGATGAATATAGCTGCAGGAGCTAGGTTCTCCTCTGACTCGCGCAAAAATAAGACTTGTCTTAATTTGTGTGAGCAGAATCTTTATTGTGGATGTGTGAGCTAAAAAGAACCCAGCTTCACTTTCAGATTCCAGGTTGGTTTTAGTGCTGCCAGTTGATGCGACAAGGGAGAAAACCATGTGCATGTTAAGGTTATGGCTTTTCTCTTGTCTCCACTTCCTCCTCCTTACCCTATCACAACTCTTCTTTTTGTTCCTCTAGTCAAGTTCATCTAGGGTGACCAGGTGTCCTGATTTGATAGGGATGGTCCTGATATTTGGGTCTTTTTCTTATAGGCTCCTATTATACCCTCACTCTTTCTTGATTTTTCACACTTGCTATTTGGTCATCTTCAGATCATCAGATGCAGTATTGCTAAAGTGCAAGGGCATTCTTTGCAGTTCTAGCCTGAATAGTCTCCTCTTATTCCTGCCTCACTTTGCCATCCCACATTTCATCTTGTGCGAAACCTCCCTCTGTCCTCACCTGTATTTCTTGTTATGTATCTGACTCCCTATAACATAGTATGGTGTACCAGCTGCTCTATTCTTGTTATCTGTTAAACCTTGCAACCACATTGAACTTAATCTATAAGGATCAACATGATTCTGTAAAGGGAAAAACTGCTTGTATGATGAAAAAACCCTAAAGATTTTATTCTACACTATACAGATGTGAAGGGTTGCTATATAAGATAAAGTAAAATGACTGGGAGTGCTATAGATACCATTCTACAGTGAGACATAGCTTCTGTGTTATTCCTGTGGAATAGCAGGAGTAAGGCCAAACAGCCACTCAGCTGATGGTTTTCTGTGTTGATTCATCTATAATGTGCAGGTGGCCCCCAGGGTCAGGTCAAGATATAGTACATGGAAATAATCCATCTTCAATGTAACAAAGGTATATTTCACTCTGGTTAGGTATCTAAATGAGAAAAAGGACTGGTATAGCTTGCTTCATGGGGTGCATCAACTAAACCATATAACATTCCTGTCCAGTTATAGTGTGTGTATGCGGGGGGCAGAACACGCCCTCTGTGGGATGGACTATTTGTATGTGCAGGGTGGCTGAAGGAGCAATGACAAATTTAAAATACATCTCTTCTTCCTGAAAGCTGCCTTTTCAACAGAAAAAATATTCAAGCTTTACTGGATTGCTTCCATAAAATAGCATAAGTCTTTACAGTAGATAATTTTCAAAAACAGATTGCTCACTTTCCAACTACGTCAGCTGGCTAGCACTTGGAGACTACGGAAAAGGAGGATTTCTTAGCCTCCTCTCTGGACTGCCATGAATCCCTTATGCTTCAATTGAGGGGATTTAGAAAGCTGTTTGCAAAGAACCACATCTGATTACCTTTAATCTGCCACACTTGTAATCGTAGGAACCTGGGGTGATTGGTGAGGATAAAGCGACAGATACTAACGTATTTACAGCAAACGTGTGATCCTGCCAGATCATTGTTACTCTGCTCTTAAAGATGAGGAGCATTCGCAGGTGGGCATTTTGGAGACTTATAGAACTTCATGGTTTCTAAGAGTACTGGCATAGTTTGTTTGCCTTTGTGATGAAAGGATGAAACAATCCTGCTCTCTGCTAGCAGGAGATGGGCAGTTGAAAGTATGTTTAAACACCTAATGGCAACTCCAACTACTGATCATAGTGTGTTAGACACCACCCATGCAGAAGCTAAAGTCCCTGAAACTGAGTCTATGTAACCCAGCCCTTGGCACCAGCATGGCTCTATTTAATTCTTTGAGGGTTAGTATTATGAGTAGGCTTCTGTCCTACTAGGATATATTGACCTTGGAACTTGTATGCAGTTTGTGTACTTGAGATTTTATCTGCATCTGAAGTCAGATATGAAAAGTGTGCTTACTTCTTTCTTCTCGAGGTTTGTGTTGTACTGAGAGAGGGCCAGGCACAGACTGCTAATCTAGTACTAGTTCTGCCATCCAGCCAGGTTCTGGATAGAAAAGCTCCATCCAGTGTTTGATCCAAGAACAGGCTATGGTGTAAATACAAGCAGATTCAGTGCTATATTGAACGCAGAACTCATTTCCTACTCATCCTCTTACTACCAGCTCTGCTATTTACATTACACAAGCCAGGAAATGGCTCTACAAAGTGAAGTGCTCCAAGCAGGGATGGAGCCAGACAGTTCTGTGTTCTAATCCTACCTATGTTGCTGACTTGCCTGGTGATCTTGCATAAGGTTCATAAGTATTCTGGGCCTCAATTTCCATGCCTATAAAATGGTGTAATACTCTTCTCCTGGGAAATATGTCCTTATAGTGCCATAAGTAACAAATCTGTATGACAAAGTGGGTATTCACCCATGAAAGCTTGTGCTCCAATACTTCTGTTAGTGTAAGCAAAGTCAGGATGAGCTCTACCCTGATATCTGGTGGTGAATTTCAGGGAATGTGGAAAGGGAATTTCAGGTATTTGCATTGGCACACCCACCTCACCTAGCATAGCCATCGGCAGCCTGGGATGGTTATTTTGACAGCTCTGGGATCCCCAATTTCTTTGTTATTGAGGCAGGAAGAATAAAGTGTTGTCACCTGATTATGTGAATGAGGAACTGAGACTGCTTTATGACAGAAATGACTCAACCTCAATTAAGTAGTACTTGCTAGACAAGGGACATGGGTTCCAAAACCCAGTGAATTGAGAGAGGTTGGGGACTGGTGTATGTACCTGATGGTATGGGCCCCTTTTGAGGGCCTGGAACACCAATTGCACATTCTCCTCTCTCCACTGTTAAAGAGTAGAGCTAATTTTGATTCCATTAGGAGTCCATCTAAAGGCTGCTGAGCTGAATTCATGTTGGGCCAATGGTGCACCAGCACCAGGGCTCCCCTACTACAAGCTGAAATCGCTAAGAGCTGAGATCACTGAGAGTGGTGTTAACTAGTGGGGGAGCCTGAAGACCTATCGCTAAGCAGCTGCAGAGCGGAGCAGTTTGCAGCATGTTGAAGCAGCCAATGGAACAGTGAGTGGAGTGGAGCGGTTTGCGGGGACAGCTGGAGTGGCACATGGATTGGCTGGAGGAGCGGCACAGCTGGTTTAGTGGAGCTGGTCATGGTGAAGGCTGCAGCAGAACTCCATGGAGAGGCGGAGCAGCTGCCTTGGCCCATGTAAGGTGCCCTTTACCACCCTGTGCGGGCCCCCCCCATTTCCACCCAGGCTGAGGGGGGTAAAACTCTGCAGATAAACTTTTGAACTCTGGGGTGGCACTGACCAGAGATTTTTGGGTTGTTGGACTTTGGGGTGATTGGACTTAAGACCCTAAGGGGGAAAGGACATTGCCAAATGTACTTGGAGGTGGGTTTTTTGCTTATGGTTTGTGTTTATAATCCTGTTTGTGGTGTTTCTCCAATGGGATGCCGCATTGTTTCCCTCCTTATTAAAAGGATTTTGCTACACTCAGACTCCGTGCTTGCGAGAGGGGAAGTAGTGCCTCCTAGAGGCACCCGGGGGGTGGTATGTAAGTGTCCCAGGTCACTGGGTGGGGGCTCGAGCCGGTTATGCATGGTGTTTTTGAAACGGAACCCCTGGATACTGAACCCGGCCCTTGTTGCTGCCAACTCAGAGGGGCAGAAGGGTTACATTAGTCTAGAAGGTACCACAGAACTCTTTGTCGATAAGTAACAAAAAGCTATTGCAGGTCTGAGCATTGTTCTTATTGTTACCATGCCGTGCAAGATTATTTTGGGCAATGCTGAAACCTGCAGGTGTCTTGAAATACGTTTTAGTAGATACAGGTTTAGTTGTTGCTGAGGCCCAGATGTGAGATTTTGGGAGCAGACATTTATTTTTACTGCAGCCATCTGGTGCAAATAGAAGAAATATTTAGTATTCTCACTCAATTTAATAGAAAAAGTCCCTAAATTTTAGAATTGCCAAGTACTCTGGGCCTTGAATTTTCTAGCTGGGTGGGTTGAGAACCTACCTATTCCTGCTCTTACCAGCACATTTGCTAGTCATAATAGTACTTGGCCTGCATAGTTACCATTCATCTAAGGATCTCAAAACACTTCACAGTAGTGAATCGCTCCCAGGACTGATGTTGTTTGCCCAGACCACATGAGTGCACACCCCTCTCATCTCCCCCCAGCCAGGTGATTTTTCATAAAGTCAAGTGCAGGTTTGTTTTCAGGCTTTTGGTGCTTGATCCTGCCACCCAGCTACATGCAAAACTCTCTAACTCCAGTAAAAGTTCTGCCAAGGGTAGCAAAAATCAACTTTTAACAGACTGGCAGACATTACTGCAACTTCTGGGTTATTGATTGTATTGCTCTAAATCTGACCTTGAATACATCCCTGTGACTCCTGTTTAACTGAGTGGTGGCTATGCGTGTGCATCCTTGAACAGGACTTAACCTCCTGGACCCAATTCATGGAATTAGTCAAGTGTGTATGGTATGTCTACTTCGGAGAGCAGGAGCAAAATTATGACGCTTGAAGCTGAACTCTGGCCAGTGGCGTAGATGTTTAAAACTGCTAGCTGCCCTCCTTCACAGTGGTGCTTTGATGGAAAGACCATTTCACAGCCACAGAAACTGAATCATAAAGAGGGGAAGCAACTTTGCCAAGTCCAGTACTGTAGAACAAGGAATTTAACCCAGGAGTCTTGACTCCCAGGGCCTGCTGCTCTAACCACTGTGCTAACCAGATCTGACAATGGGACATGGTGAACTGTGCAGTTTTAAGATGAAATATTCTGAAACTGGGAGTAAATAAAATAACCAGACAACTCCTTATCGGGTTATCATTTGTTTGGTATCCCAGCAGACTGAGATCCTTCTTCAGATGGAGTCTGATCTTTCATTTCTACTATCACCTCCATAGCAGAGTTGAGGCAAGTCTCTCTATGGATGTATGAGGTGGGGACAGGATGTTGCCCATTTAACAATTCGGATGGGAGCAGGCTATTTGAATTAATGTTGGCTCATATCCAAGCCCTCTGCAGGTTGAGCCTGTCTCTTTGGAAGTAATGTAAGGCTATTGAATGTTGCTCCTTTGAGGTCAACCAGATTCATAGGACCTGCCATAATGACATGCCAGGTAGCTCTACTCCGTGAGCAAAAACTCTCTTTGTGTTGGTGAATTTGCAACGTGGCAAGCCAATAGGGCTTCTCGTGTAGTTTTGTTGTGAGGTTAGTTGCATTCAGAGCTTGAGACTGTTCTAAGATGGTTAGAGCCATAAGCTCTTATGTGGACTGGCTCTGGCCTTATCTACTAAGCAACCAGTCCCGGAGTCACTGTACATACAGCCATGTCCTTGCAGTGAAGGGCTGAGTCCCAGGACAAGTGGCAGTACATCTCTGCCATCAAGCCTAGCTGATCCAGAGTGACTACCTTCATGCTAGCTGCTTTCTTTGTTGCTTGGTATGTAGTAGGCAGCCTGGGATTCATCCTGGAGGATGGATACCACTCTGAGGGGGACAGGTTGTTTTCCACCCCCAAACCCCTAAAACCCCTTTTTTCTAGTGATAAGGAAGATTTAATAACATACATCCAGCCCCCCACTTCCACTGGAAACATTCTGCAAAGCATTGTAGCTGGCCTCTTGCATCAGACTAGATGTTGTGTGTCGTGGAGTTCCTGGGCGATGCTTTGGAACTTCTCCCTGCAAAGCCAGTCAGGACTTTGGGGAGCCTCCTCTTCTCTCCCTTGGAGCAGACTGTCTTCAGGGCAAGAAGCTCACATGGCTTCACCTTCCTGGGTGTGACCTTGAAGAATTCAGCATATGCCCCTCCGTGTGCTTCCTACAGCGAGTCCACCCAGGCGGGGTACTGGGGAAGCCTGAGGGTCCTGTGTGCACCCCCACTTTGCATTCAAATGAGAATCTTAGCCAGCCAGTAAAAACGGAGGTTTATTAGATGACAGGAACATGGTTTAAAACAGAGCTTGTAGGTACAGAGAATGGGACCCCTCAGCCGGGTCCATCCTGGGGGGCAGCAAGCCAGACACCCATGTCTGTACTCACTCCATGTTCCCAGCCAGCTCCAAACTGAAAAGCCCGTCTAGCCCCTCCTTTCTGGCCTTTGTCTCTTTCCAGGAGGAGGTCACCTGATCTTTGTTCACCTTTAGCCATCCCCTTGCAGGGGGGAAGGGCCCCAGCCATTTGTTGCCAGGAGACAGAGTGTCAGACATTTGTGCACATTGGAGACTTAAGAAATGCATAGGGGAAACTGAGGCACCCACACAGTATTCAGAGGAAACATTAAGAACAGTCCCACGTCATCACACGCTGAGGCGGTGACCACATTCAGCCCAGTTCCTTGTCACCATCTCAACAGGCATGGTGGTGCTGAGGTGATATCTAACAGAGGCCACTGCCTTGAGATCAGTTAGCACGATGAAAATACTGAGCCAGTAGCCTCAGAGGTGCCTGGGTTTTTTCTGCCCAGCACCCTAAATGCATTGGAACAGTGAGCTCACAGACTTGTAACTTGTCATCACCCTTGCAAGCTACAAATGCTATGCAACGGTAAGGGTATGAAAGCACCAAGCAAGAGGAAGGACTCCCCCTTTTTTCTTCTTGGGCTTGTGGACCTCCACTCTTCTTCACCAAACAATGAAGAGGCAAGAGGAAACCAGGAATGATCAGATAGCACAAGCAGAATCTGAAGTGGGAACAGCTAGTGCTGGGGTCTACGGGTTTTCTAAGGGTGGTGCAGCATCAAGGCCAGCACCTTGTGGGGGAAGAATTGTCCAGCCCTCATTTGCCTCCTTTCTTTACAAGATGATTCCCTTGCAGGTTCTCCTCCCTTCCTTGGAAGAGAGGTGGCACTTAACATTTCCAACTCTCCCACCACTCCAGGGGAAAAGAGACCCAGTCACTGCCTTCCTTCTCCACAGCCAGAAACCAGGGTAAACCAAATGGGTCTGTTAGTTACCCTTCACTTCCTGGCTCTCCATGGTGGGGAGGGCGGGTGGGAGCTGCATGAGATTGCCAGTTGGATGGGAGAATAGTCTTCTTTTCCTCTCTGAGCTGTTGTGTGGAGTTACTGTGATGGTACACAGCTGTTGCATTCTATCTGAGTCAGCTGCACTTCAGTGTTGGTGGGGGGAAGTAAGTCTTGTGTGAGCTTTTGAATAAAAGGTGCTATAAAAAGCTGAGAGCATCTCAAGGCCATGTAAATTCAGCAGCCACAGAATGAGCTGCAGTACTTGCCATCTGCATAGAACTGCAACAGAGAGCTGTCTCCGGGTGGTAGCAATCCTTTCTGTTGTGGTTATTTGTAACAGAATTAGCAATCATCTGCCACTCTGTATGCCATGCCTGCTTCTGTCTCCCACCAAGAGGGTGCAGAGGGTTGTACCTGTTTCAGTGACTCTGCTGCATATATAAGGGGACTGTTGGGGTTTTTTGGTTGGCTAGCTCTCAGTACCAAAAGGAAGGGGAAGAGTCGATGGGAAATCAGGACCCTGAAACTGACAGACCCCAGGAACAATGGGGAGAGGTCAATGCTTCAGGTCAGCCTGATTGACAGGGCAGGCAGGCTAATGAGGGGAGTCAGGAGGCCAGGGGGGTCCCATCCTCCAGGCGAGTTGGAATTGCCTGGAACAGAGTAGAACCGAGCCAGGAAAGAGCAGGAGCTGGAGCAGAGCCCAGAGAGCCAGAGAAGCAGCCCAGGGAGCATATCTGTGCTGGGAGCAAAGCCACAGCAACAAAAGCCAGAGAAGTGGTCCAGGGAGCAGGCCAGTTCTGGGAGGAGAGCTGCAGCAACCAGAGCCAGAGGGACCAGAGGAGCAGCCCAAAGGGCTGTAGGCAGAGTAACCACAGTGCTGAGGTAGGTTTGCCAATTTTCTACATGCACAAAACCAAACACCCTTGTCCAGCCCACTGCGCCACCCTGCCTCTGAGACTCCACCCCTGTGCCATCCCTTCTCCAAGGCTCGCTTGCTCCCTCCCTCCCTCTGTCACTCACTCTCCCCACACTCACTCACTCATATTTACCAGGTTGGCTCAGGGAGTTGGGATGCAGGATGGGGTAAGGGCTTCAGCTGGGAGTGCAGGCTCAGGAGCAGGGCAAGAAATGAGTTCAGGGTGAGGGCTCTGGGGTGGGGCCAGTGACGAGGGGTTTGCGGTGCAGAAGGGTGCTCCAGGCTGGGGTTGAGGGGTTTGGAGGCCATGAGGGGGATCATGGCTGGGGCAGGTGGTTGGGGCATGGGAGGGGGTCAGGGGTGCAGGCTCCAGGCAGCATTTACTTCAAGCAGCTCCCAGAAGCAGCAGCATGTCCCCCCTCCACCTCCTATGTGCAGGCACTGCCAGGCAGCTCTGCTCACTGCCCTCTCTGCAGGCATCGCCCCCGCAGCTCCCATTGACCGTGGTTCCTGGCCAATGGGAGCTGCTGCTTCTGGGAGCTGCGCAGAGCCATGGCAGGTAGGGAGTTTGCCTTAGCCCCGCTGCGCCACTGATGGGACTTTTAATGGCCCAGTCAGCAGTGCATTCTGGTTTAAAAAAAAAAAGACACCTGGCAACCCTATGCTCAGGCAGAGTGGAGCTGGGGCTGGAGCAGCCTGGAGCTGGGTGCGGTGAGCAGCTGGAGAGAGTGAGGGAGGACCCTGGGCAGAAGGCCCAGCACACGAAGACCTCCTTAGCCAAGAGATTTTGCAGGCCAGATTTGGAGGGGGATTGTAACCCGAATGGGGAGCTGATGCTGGGAAGAATGGTCCTGCCCCCTAGAGCCTGAGGATGTGTGGCCAGTGACAGTGTCTGACCTGCAGCATCCCTGCAGCACAGCCAGGGCCTGAGAAGGAGGTCTGGGATGTGTGAGGAACAGACTGTGACTTCCCTTACATTCCAGAGATGGCTGGTTGTGATGTGTTTTTCTTTTACCCTTTCCCATTCTTTCCCTGTTTTTGTTTCCTTTAAATTGATTGCTGTTTAATAAATTGTATTTGCTTGGAACTGTATGTAATGATCAGTGGGTCAGTGAAGTGTCCTGTGCAGAGAGAACACCCCAGAGTGGGGACACCCTAGTCTCTGCCTTAAGTGACCATGATAAGGTTGGGGGTTGAGCCCTCCAGGAATTCTGGGCCCAGCCTTGCTGGGGTTACGAGGACTCTGTCACATGGGAGAGCAGAAGGGGAGCCCTTGAGGTCAGGCAGGCATTTGGGTAAAGGGAGTGGGAGAGAGAACTCAGATCCTTTCGCTAGCCCATTTCACCGAGGTAGTGGATAAGCCAGGAAAGTTCTCCACAGTCGCAGGACTGTTCCCTGCTGCATAGCTATGCGAGTTTGCCCTCTGACCTACAGCAAGGAGCTTCTTAGGCAGGACAGCTTCTGAGTCGTAAAGGATTTCTCTAAGCAGGTGAAATAGGAAGTGTGGAAGCTGAACTTGCCAAGTACTCTGTGCCTTTTCCTTCAGCATTTCTATGAGACCCTAGCCCCTTTGACAAGACCAGATGGAGGAAGTGCTCTGTGCTAATCCCATCTTCTACAGGAAGATACTCTCCCTTTGATATGGCTATCTGAGGCTACCAAACTTCTTTCATTGGTGAACTGAATACAGGTCTCTAGAGGTGAGTGGGTGCACTAACACCTCAGGTAGCAACCTGGAACACACTGGGGAAGGACAACGACTTCAGACTCTTATTACAATCTTTTTTTTTTTTTTTTTTTTTTGGAATATTAGTTTTTAAAACCTTTGCTCTGCATGGTTTTCTAGACATTTCAGGGAGCCACAGGATTGAGCCTGGGGCTCTGAGAGTGGAGAGCTTGCTGCAATATTCAGCCCTAGTGCCCCACAGTAGCAGGGACTTTGCTGCAGGATATGAACACAGTATGCGGCAGGGCCCAGGCTTTTATTGGTTATTCCAGTGGTTCTCAAACTTTTTTTTTGCAGACCACTTGAAAATTGCTGAGGATCTCGGTGAACCACTTAATGATCTTTCCAAATATTGTTTGTACCGTTAGCTAACTATTGTAAAGTGCTTTGGATAAACGTGCTATATTAAAAAAAATTTTGTTCTACAAATAAAAGCACACAGCTCATATTTTAATATCAGTAATCTTACCTTTCTCATGCAATGGATGTGCCCTCTCCCCCGCTGCTGCAGCCACCAAGCTGGGGCCGGGAAAGAGGGCTGTCTCTCCCCAGCAGCCACAGCCCTGGAGCTGGGGAAAGTCATCTTTCTCTGGCCACCGCAGCCCTGCATGTCCCAAATTCCTCCCACCCCCTCATCACCCCACTGTCCCCTCTCACCTACCTCCTATTCCCCCAAAGCCACCACTTCATCTTACTTGGGTGTCATCTCCTGGGTCCAAACACCTAATTAGTGGACCACAGTTTGAGAACCTCCGGGTTATTCATAACAGAGGGTGAGACTTGCGTCTCTTTACCTAATTCAGTGGTATTACTTCCTACTGGAGTGGCTGAGCACATACTCCTCTTTCCAGATTATTACAGAATCAGGTTTCTCAAAGTCAGGTGATTCACCGCTGGTGAATTTTGGATGATTGCTTGTTTACGCTCCCATAAAAACATCCAACCCACTGACTGGTGTTCAGCAACAGGGGCAAATTCTGCCTTTCAGCTGTCTGCTGCTTTGACAAAAATATCTCTTCCACTCATCCAACTATCCTGGCAAAATCCAGATGAGTGGTGAAGTGCCCAAGACACTGCATCTGGCATATGCACTGCCCTAGAAAAGAGCCAAAGGCACATCTGTTGCCTGGGGTTAAAAGCCATCAATACTATGGATAGTGTCAGAGGCAGTACTAACCACATCCCATGGCAGGACTGATGTCTACACTGAATGCAGGTGTGTCTTAGCTAAGCCCACCTCTGAATTGGTGCACCCCGCATCCTCCAACCCCTGTTTACCAGTGTCCACACTGCCACTGCAGCTACATGTGTCTGGTGCAAAGATTTCTGGGGGGTGTACCCCAGAGTTCATGATGCCTCACCAAGGGGAGCTGTTCTAGGAAATGGTTTGTGATAGAAGTTGGCTCTCCCTCTCAACCTCTTATGCAGAACTGGTTTAGCCTGTCACACTTAGCTGCAGCACTCCTGGCTCTGAGTGCACCTTGCTCCTGTCCATTCCAATCAAGAATTGAGCCCTTGATCCACTGGCTGAGCTGCTCCTACTTATGGGCAAATATGTATGTAGATGTTCATTGAGAATCTGGAGGGCAGTTTGAAAGCATTTTCTAAAATGCAAAAGATGTTGGGACTTGGAGGCAAATTAAGGTATTGAAGACTGGACATTAATGATCAGTGCTGCAATTGCTGTGGCTTCCCTGTTTATACACTGTCCCTCTGGAGCAGGAGAACTAGCACGGTTCACTTTGTCATGCAGACATGGGATGACCAGCAGTGACCGCAGAATTTCCTCATGAGGATGCAGACCTTCCTGGAGCTGTGTGACGAGGTTGCTTGGACCCTCCTGTGCCAGAACAGTTGATAGAAGGAGGCCAGTCCCATCTAGAAGTGGATTGCAATTGTCCTGTGAAAGCTGACTACTCCAGACTTGTATGGTAAGGCAGGTCAACTGTCAGTGCTGTGGTGTGGAGGGTGGCCTGTCAGGGGGTTCTTACTGGGACTTACTCATGGGTGGTTGGTATTAGAAATGTGCCTTTTTAAATAGATGGCTTCCAGAGATTTGGCTTCCCCAGCTGCACTGGGGCCAGTGATGGTTTCCCTGCCAGAAGGAGCAACTGCATATGTCCCTGTGACGTTATGAATGTAATATAATATCTCATTGAAAGGTGACACAGGGCCAGAAAGAATTAATTAACTCACAGACTGACCTGACCCATGGCCGAACTTTAAAGACTGGTCAGGAAGCTATGTAAATGAATAGAGCTTTGAAATGCAAGTCTGCATTGTTAGAGATAGAAGGGTAGATGTTTGCTCAGGTCTTGTGATGTAAGCAAACAAGCCTTGTCTATTGCTATAGCTTTGATTCAAAGATCAAAAAAGAAATATTAATATTTAGGAAGATACTTGAGTGAAATAGTATTATTGTCTATTTGTCTCTTTTGAAGGTTGTGGAAACCTGTATCTGAACTGTTTAACGGATAAATTACCCTGTGCTAATTGCCATGATGTTTGGGTCAAGGAAAGTTAAGCCTATTTTTTTCTCAGGCCAAAAGGCTGCTGAAAACGTATTAAAAGTCCTGTGACTCAATGAGAATTGGCTATAAGTGTGTATTTTGGGTAAGATCTCAGATATAATTGGACCTGGGTGTGTGGCTGATCCTTTGGGATTGGAAGAACCTTTTTTTATATGATATAAGATTTTCAGTAATCGTCAGATATGATGATGTGTGTCTGGATGGAGGCCTGAAGCTGGGTACTTTAAGGGAACTGTGGTGTTTGGACTTCTGAGTAACCAGTGAGGTGTAATATAGAAGCTGTTTTGTGCTGGCTTAATAAATCTAAGTATTGGAATATCCACCCGCTTTTGGGATTTGTCTGCCCTATCCTGTTTGCAGTTCACTCTAATTGAGTGAACTCAGCAGTCCGCCACAAAGGATACTACTTCCTGGTCAACCAGTGAGGCAGTTCAGGGACATCAATGTGGAATATACTAGCAGGGTGCATGATGGCAAATGCTGAGGAGATCTGGCATTTTCCTCTCAGGAGAAACAGGGACTTTATTTCCTCTAAATGAGATGTTTATTGGTTGACTATAGGTGTCCACTATCTTGAGGGTCCCAATCTACCTTCTCCTGTTCTGACTCATGAGATCTTACCCTGATCTAATGGTCTGGCAAAAGAAGGTTTGATTGCACACACTTATCACTTGCAAGATGGTGACAGATTGCACATGTGGCATTCTGAAGGCAAGATGATGTTGCCTAGACAACCATTTGGATGCCAGTGTGGTAAATGCCCTTCATACACTTATCTCCTGCTGTATCCTCCCCTGTCCCCCAGGTTGGTATCCATTGTGGTTCACACATGGTTGGGGAGAGGCATAGTTCCTTTTTCCTGTGGAAGTATCATGGCTTCCACCCTCAACCACTGCTAAACACAGACTTGCTCACATGAAATATCTTCCCCAACACTAATTGCATTGTCATAACGAGGAAATACTCACAACATCTGTGTGCATCAAGGAAATGTTATAATCGCCCGTTTGCCAATGGAAAAATGAGTCATGGGAACACAAAGTAAGAAGTTTGCATAAGAAGTCTTCAGTCAGTGCCCTAACCATAAGGTCATCCTTCCACCCCCACAACATCCTCCTCTACACTTACTGCTAAACACTGGGTCTACACAAAGTCTGTGTGGAGGTGTGTGGCCACCCAGCAACAACTGTGCAATTATTTTTTCACTCCTATTTCAGAAGCATGAACAGCCCCCCAGATGAAATCTGCTTGGCACATGTGTTCCGAAGGGGGAAGTGATCCTTGACGCTTTCTCAGAACACATAGGTGGGACTGTCCCACAAGAAGAAATCGGAAGCACAGCAACCCCAGCCCACACCCGCTGTTCAGCTCCTGTTTTCAAAACCCATAAAGGAGGTTCTCTCCACCAGCTGAGAACATGCACATGCAAAGCTTGTCTGTTCATCTTGCTTGGGCAGCAGCATTCCCTCTCCTCTTTGGCTGTTGTGGCGAGTGTTCTCCAGGCTGTTTCAATCAAGCTACATTTATCGCTGGCAGTGGTGGCCTTGTGTATGTGAGGAGTGGTGGTATGGGCAGCACTTCAGTAACGTACAGAATCTAGCAAAGGCAAGTCATATTGACACAAATATGGTAGCTAAAGGAGTGACTCTTAAATTCCTTTGTGTGTCAGTCACACCACGTACAGCACTGGAGTAATCCACCTGCTAGTGACCAGAGCACCTTTTTATAAAATGTAAAAAAACTCAGCTGGGAACCCTCTGAGCCATTAGTCTGGGAATAGGTAGTACAAATAGGGTGTTACAGGGAGCTCAACCATATAGGCAGCCGCAAAGGGTTGAGTGGGAAAAGGAACTGAATCCACAGATGATGTCAGTTCTGTTCATCCTGAAAGCCCTGTGTGTATGACCATGCCTGTGTGTACTTGTTTGTCTGTGCACAGGCTTCTGTGTCCCACATATTTCCCAGCTCTATCACCTCCCATGCGTTATATCCCCCAGCCCCTTTCTGTCTGCTGCAGCCTCGTATCTTCCGGTGGTCAGTCCTCCCTCTTGGCATACCTAGAACACCTCCTTCGGTTCAGGAAGAATGCTTCAGCTGGTTCTGTGGGATCCAAGAAATTCAGTTTGACTCCAGCTCATCACTCTGGTTATTTTATTAGGTATCTAACAGCTTTTTGCCTATGCTGCCCAGGCTCAGATGCAAGGGGTGTAGGTACATGATGAGACCCCAGTTCCAATTCATGTCACACACTAGACAGTTTATATCTATCTTTCCTAGCTACTAACTTCTACTGCCAAACACTGCAGCTTGTGCAAGGACAATTGCTTTGCAGATTGTATAAGGACCAATCTTATCAGTCTGAGGTGTTCCTGCCTACGTTGTTCACTATAAACATACCCACAAGAGTTAGTTTTAGTTAATTTTTGCCTCCCTTATTTACTATAAACATATTCACAGTAGTTAGTTGGTTCAGTAATTTCTTGTTCAGGCTTGTTCAGCAGTTATTTGTTCAGGCTTGTCTGGTCTTATCTTAACAGAGGCCTGCTCATGGCATCTAAGCTAGCCCTAAATAGGGTTCTGTATCCCCCCCGTACATGTCCCCTGACATCCCCCATGAGTTCTATATTCCCTCAGTTTGGGTCCAGTCTCCCTAACAGGGGTGCCTGTCTCCCTCCCAGGGGTACCTTCCCCTCTCATAATTCTCTTTCTCTCCTCCCAAGGCAGCCAGGCTGTTGAGGAGGGGACTCTTCCTCCCCGTTCCTGTGAGCACAGCTGGCAGGTGGAATGAAAAACCCTCCCCCTGCTGTTGGGATACTCTAGTTCAACCACTAGTGAGATGGTATCTGCCTAACCCTATGTAACCCACACACCTCCTGGGTGTGGTGGTCTGTCCCCTCTAGTGGCACCAAGACCACTTAGTGATAGTTAAAATGAGTCTGCTTAACAGCCAGTTGGCTTTTAGCTCATGCAGTAGAGGCTCATGCACTAAGGTCCAGAGATCCTTGGTTCAATCCTGATGAGCAGGGTCTGTCAGTGTTATACATACATCTTTTCTTAGCTGCAGCTGATTTTCCCTTTCTGTCATATGGGTCATGAAATGATTCACAACTAGCCCATCTTCCCTGGATGTGTCATAACGATGGAACACTCAAGAGGCTAGTTGCAGAGTGCATAGTCAAAGGCAGCCTCACCTCAGCCTCATCTCCTGATGAAGGAAACAGTTCCATCTTGGCTTAAGTCTGCTGTGAGGCACAGGGACTGTTGCACATCTTCTTATGGTGCTGCAGCCCATCAGAGGGCAGTGGGCTCCGGGCTTTTGGACACCCCTCCATAATAAGTCTTGGGCATGAGGGGTGGGGACTCTTTTCCACTCAAATGAGGCAGATTGTGATGCTGATGCTAGGTTTTGGACTGTAAGGAGGTATGACTCCTTCATGGGATTTACTAGGAGCTGTGTGACAGCATCATGTTGACAGCATCATGTCGGTTGACAATGCACTCCTCATTTAAGGTATAGATGAGTATTTCTGAGGGATACTGATAATCATGATGGGATCAAAGTTAAAGATCTGTATAAATATGAAGACACTATCTCTGTAGCCAGCTGTCTGTCAGACAGAGCTGGGGCAGGCATAGTGATTTGCTGGCAATATTTTGACAAGGGGATGCCAAAATTTCCACCTCTTTGGCCTTGACAAATACCAGGGGTTGCATGGATTGCACTATGAGGGTGCTTTGGAATATGATTGTTCTTCCCTTTAACCAGAAAAGCTTTCTTATACCATGAGTATTTGGTGAACTTGTATGGGGGCACAGGAAGGGTGTGCAGCAGAGCAGGCATAAGGTGCATTGGCAGAGATATGAGACAGGGGAGTCTGGTATTTAGCTCAGAACTGAGATGCTTCAGCTAGAGATGACCCAGACCTGCTGATGGCGGGGAGGGGAAGATTGAGGGTAGCAGCTTCAGCAGATGTTACTGAGCATGCTCAGTCCATGTGAGCATGCTCAGTACAAGCCAAGCAGTAAAGCTGTGGGTAGCACATGACTCGTTACCTCTGGTTTCAGCACATCGGTGGAATGGGGTGCCCAGGACTGGACTAGCAGAGATTGCTGCAGATCAGGTTAAAGTTGGCAGAGCTGCGTGGGTGAAATTTGCACAACGTTTGTCTAGGCTCTCAGTTGCTCCTTTTGATGAGCATTATAGTCACTGATACATTTTGAAATTATTATTAAAAGCCAGTTATGGTCAGTCTGTTGGTCTCACCTGCCTTTCCTAAGAGGCCCCATGTATCTCCAGTGAGAATAAATCCCCTGTTCTGAGGTCAGTGCTTGGCAAGGTGTGAGAATTTCCCAGCAGCTTCAAGGTGGCATTTTCTGTAAATAGGGGTGTGTGAATTCAGTCAAGCTTTACAAACAAGGATAAGACGGAAACAAACAAGTCATAATCACTTGCTCAAATATAGAAGTTCAAGGTCCCCAGAGAAACAGAGACACAAGAACAGGTGTCTTGGCCCCTGCGGCTTTCACTTCCCATCTCCTCAGTTTCTATTCTTTGTCAAAGCCTTTTCAGTAATGAACTCAGGCTTGACCCGTGTGCCCAGGACTGCTAGCTCAGACGGCATGCTCTACAGCTCCAAGCCTAAGGCAGGTCCGGTGCAATTCAACATGAGATTCTCTTTCTTCTAGCCCACCCCTTTGCACTGCTCTGAAAACAGCCAGATCTCATGTGGGTCCCTCATCAGGGGTGGATCTTGAAGCAGTGTAACCCTCTCATAGGCCACTCCCTGTCTCTGCCCCAGTGTTGCCTGGGGCGTGGTTGCAGTGCTGCTGCATGCCAGCTCTTTTCAGTTGGTGGATAGCTTCTTGTGAGCTGTTACCAGCCTGCAGTTCGAGCAGCCATGAGGTTGGGGTTGACAGTCAAGGAACTGTAACCCACTCCAGCAACTCCTCCCCTGCTTGGTGGTGTCTAGCAGAACATAAGAACAGCCGTACTGGGTCAGACCAAAGGTCCATCTAGCCCAGTATTCTGTCTTCTGATAGTGGCAAAGGCCAGGTGCTTGAGAGGGAATGAACAGAACAGGTAGTCATCAAATGATCCATTCCCTGTTGCCCATTCCCAGCTTTTGGCAAACAGAGGCCAGGCACATCATCCCTGCCCATCTTGGCTAATAGCCATTGGTGGACCTATCTTCCATGAACTTATCTAGTTCTTTGTTGAACCCTGTTATTGTCTTGGCCAGTTATAGTCAGAAATGGTCCTCAGCAGAGAATCCAGCCCTCAGTGTGATGAAAGATTGCAGTGCTGGTGAAAGGCAATAAATGACAGTGCTCTGGAGAGTGGAGTTCTGTATTTATCCCTGGAACCACAACAGGCTGGGCAGCAGCAAGGCAAGATTCACACAAATTGTGCAGCCAGATAATGTGGGGTGAGAGGAGAGTTTGGTCTCTGTGGCCCATGAGTCCTTAACCAGTATGCAGAGGCTGCCAAATAGGAGGTCAGTTAGTGCTACTTGTCATGTGAACACATCTATTGGACCAAATTCACACCAGGGTCCACCCTGGCAGAGATTCTGGGCAGAGAAAATTTGCTTGATTGAGACTGCAGTGGTGAAAAGTGGTCCCAACAACTCCTCTGCTGCCCATAGGACACCAGTACAGTCCAAAACATGGCAACTTTGGGTGGGAAAGTGGTGTGGCTGGAGCTGATTTAGGGAATCCCCCAGCAGCCTCCTATGGAGAAAGTTAAAGCTCCCTCTTCCCTTCCCCTGATCATGTCATGAACCCTAAGAGGGTCATGACAACAGTGCCTTTGTCCTCCCTTGGGTATAGACCCCTGGAGTGGTGAGAGGAGCTGTAACTTATTCCTCCGGACACCTGTGCAGGTGATTTGGCTCATTATGTGCATCCCACCCCCAATGTTAATGCAATATTAGGATTGTCTGGTTATGCCAAATCACCTCTCCCACAGTGAGCTACAGTAAACAATGAGATACTTCACAGCTCTCACTTCAAGGGTCCGCGTAGCAGCCAGCCTCGCAAGAGCTTGCATGAAGAGCTGGAGAAAAGAAGAGAAGAGCCAGCTGAGAAGCAGACAGGGCCTGCCAAGGACAGGAGAATCTCTCCTGAGTCCAGGGTAGATCTTAGGGAGCCGCTCTGGGTATGTTTACACAACCCAGCTGGGAGGCTCGCTGCTGTGGACTGTGCAGACATACCTTATAGAATTATAGACTGTCAGGGTTGGAAGGGACCTCAAGTCATCTAGTCCAACTCCCTGCTCAAAGCAGGACCAATTCCCAACTAAATCATCCCAGCAAGGGCTTTGTCAAGCCTGACCTTAAAAACCTCTAAGGATGGAGATTCCACCACCTCCCCAGGTAACCCATTCCAGTGCTTCACCACCCTCCTAGTGAAATAGTGTTTCTTAATATCCAACTTAGACCTCCCCCACTGCAACTTGAGACCATTGCTTCTTGTTCTGTCATCTGCCACCACTGAGACCAGCTGAGCTCCATCCTCTTTGGAACTCCCCTTCAGGTAGTTGAAGGCTGCTATCAAATCCCTCCTCACTCATCTCTTCTGCAGACTAAATAACCCCAGTTCCCTCAGCCTCTCACAGAATCATAGACTATCTGAGTTGGAAGGGACCTCAGGAGGTCATCTAGTCAAACTCCCTGCTCAAAGCCGGACTAATCCCCAACTAAATCATCCCAGCGAGGGCTTTGTCAAGCCTGACCTTAAAAACCTCTAAGGATGGAGATTCCACCACCTCCCTAGGTAACCCATTCCAGTGCTTCACCACCCTCCTAGTGAAAAAGTTTTTCCTAATATCCAACCTAAACTTTCCCCACTGCAACTTGAGACCATTACTCCTTGTTCTGTCATCTGATACCACTGAGAACAGTCTAGCTCCATCCTCTTTGAAACCCCCTTTCAGGTAGTTGAAAGGAGCTATCAAATCTCCCCTCTTTCTTCTCTTCTGCAGACTAAATAATCCCAGTTTCCTCAGCCTCTCCTTGTAAGTCATGTGCCCCTGCCCCTTAATCATTTTCATTGCCCTCTTCTAGACTCTCTCCAATTTGTCCACATCTGTTCTGTAGTAGGGGGACCAAAACTGGACACAATACTCAGGTGTGGCCTCACCAGTGCCGAATAGAGAGGAATTCCCTTGATCTGCTGGCAATGCTCCTACTAATACAGCCGAATATGCCGTTGGCCTTCTTGGGAACAAGGACACATTGTTGACTCATATCCAACTTCTCGTCCACTCTAATCCCCAGGTCCTTTTCTGCAGAACTGCTGCTTAGCCAGTCGGTCCCCAGCCTATAGCAGTGCATGGGATACTTCATTTCTAAGTGCAGGACTCTGCACTTGTCCTTGTTGAACCTCATTACATTTCTTTTGGCCCAATCCTCCAATTTGTCTAGGTCACTCTGGACCCTATCCCTACACTCCTGCATATCTACCTCTCCCCTCATTTTAGTGTCATCTGTGAACTTGCTGAGGGTGCAATTCATCCCATCATCCAGATCATTAATAAAGATGGTGAACAAAACCAGCCCCAGGACCGACCCCTGGGACACTCTGTTTGATACCTGCAGCCAACTAGACAAGGAGCCATTGATCACTATCCGTTGAGCCCAACAATCTAGCCAGCTTTCTATCCACCTTATAGTCCATTCATCCAGCCCATACTACTTTAACTTGCTGGCAAGAATACTGTGGGAGACTGTACCAAAAGCTTTGCTAAAGTCAAGATATATCACATCCACTGCTTTCCCCATACCACAGAGCCAGTTATCTCATCGTAGAAGGCAATCACATTGGTCAGGTATGACTTGCCCTTGGTGAATCCATGTTGACTGTTCCTGATCACCTCCCTCTCCTCCAAGTGCTTCAGAATGGATTCCTTGAGGACCTGCTCCATGATTTTGCCAGGGACTGAAGTGAGACTGAACAGGCTTTAGTTCCCCGGGTTCTCTTTCTTCCCTTTTTAAAATATGGTCACTATATTTGCCTTTTTCCAATCGTCCTCGATCGGACCTCCCTCGATCACCACACATTTTCAAAGATAATGGCCAATGGCTCTGCAATCACATCAGCCAACTCCCTCAGCACCTCAGATGCATTAGATCTAGACCCATGGACTTGAGCATATCCAGCTATTCTAAATAGTCCTTAACCTGTTATTTCACCACGGAGGACTGCTCACCTCCTCCCCATATTGTGTTGCCCTGTGCAGCAGTCTGGGAGCTGACCATGTCTGTGAAGACCAAGGCAAAAAAGCATTGAGTACTTCAGCTTTTTCCACATCATCTGTCACTAGGTTGCCTCCCCCATTCAGTAAGGGTCCTACACTATCCCTGACTTCCTTCTTGTTGCTGCTAACCTTGTGTGATTTCTGATACTAGACATGAGCCAGCCTGCAGAAGTTTAGGAGCTTGATAGCTTGGGAGAACTACAGGGTCTCTCTGTGTCCAGCAGCCTCCATAAAAAATCTTTTTTAGAGACATTACAATCAAGTCATGTTTCTTCTTTACTCTGAGGGACACTCCACACATCTGGACCAAGGAGACAAACGGCAGATCTGATCTGACTAAAGTTTTATACATCTATGCAGCCACATAGTAACTGAATATCTTATTGCCCTTATATAAAACCCTGGTACACCCTCATCTTGAATACTGGATACAGATGTGGTCTCCTCAACTCAGAAAAGATATACTGGCATTAGAAAAGGTTCAGGGAAGGGCAACTAAAATAATTAAGGGTTTGGAACAGGTCCCATATGAGGGAAGATTAAAGAGGCTAGGACTTTTCAGCTTGGAAAAGAGGAGACTAAGGGGGGATATGATAGAGGTATACAAAATCATGAGTGATGTGGAGAAAGTGAATAAGGAAAAGTTATTTACTTGTTCCCATAGTATAAGAACTAGGGGCCACCAAATGAAATTAATGGACAGCAGGTTTTAAACAAATAATAGGAAGTTCTTCACACAGTGCACAGTCAACCTATGGAACTCCTTGCCTGAGGAGGTTGTGAAGGCTAGGACTATAACAGGGTTTAAAAGAGAACTAGATAAATTCATGGAGTTAAGTCCATTAATAGCTATTAGCCAAAATGAGTAAGGAATAGTGTCCCGAGCCTCTGTCTGTCAGAGGATGGAGATGGATGGGAGGAGAGAGATCACTTGATCATTACCTGTTAGATTCACTCCCTCTGGGGCACCTGGCATTGGCCACTGTCAGTAGACAGGATACTGGGCTGGATGGACCTTTGGTCTGACCCATTATGTCTGTTCTTATGTTCTTAATGCCTTACACCTTGATGCAGTAGCAATAGCAAAGTCCTCAATGAACTTCCTAGAGTCTCTATCGTCTCTTCTCTGCTTGGGGTGGGTTTTTTTTTTGTTTAAGTTATTGATTTACTTTTAGAGGTTTTTTTAAGGTTGATTTTCTATCAGGGTTTTTGTTTGTTGGTTGGGGGGTGGGTGATGAGCTGGAGGGGTTTCTAAATCACAAGTCTCATTTTGGCTATTGGGGATGAAGTCTTTTCAAAGATGGTTTTGCAGCTTTTCCTGGATTTGCCTGATCTTCTCTGGAAGATTCTTCCAGAGTTGGATGCCCTTGACAGAGTGGTTTGTCCCCAGCTCTCATATGCTTCATCCTGGGCTTTGAGATCTGCATTGCCCCAGAGGAGCTCAGCTGCTGTGGTCCATAGACTGAAATTCCATCTCTGACGTAGTCGGGGTTTGATTCATTAATTGTTTGGAAGATTAGCACCCAGACCTTAAACTGGCATTGGAAACTGATTGGGAGCCATTGAAGGGGTTTGAGCACAAGCCTGATGTGCTCATGGCAGCCTGAACCATGGAGAAGACAGGCAGCTGGGTTCTGAACCAACTGGTGCCTGCTCATCATTTTCACATTCAGCTTCAGATTTAGTGAATTACAGAAATACAGCCTTGGGGTGACAAATGCATGGATCACTATGCTCAGCTCCACATCCAGAAAGAAGGAATAAAGTTTCCTAGCGAGCTGGAGAAAAAGGTGGCATTTTTGGAAACTGATGCTACCTCATCACCCAATCTCAGTGAGGAGTCAGACCGGAGCCCAAGGCTTCACACAGCTGATGAAGGTGGAGACAATGTCTTGGTCAGGTCTTAGATGTGTTTCTCTTTTCCAATCAGCATCACTTCAGTCTTGCCTGGATTCAGCTTGAGCCAGCTGTTCTTTGTCCTGAAAAATACAATATGCTCATGACTCTGAATAGCATCTTGCCAGGTGTTTGTTTCTGCTTTAAAACAGGAACTTAGGAAAGGTGCACTGCAGAGCAGCTAAATAGGGGTTCAGCCAGAGCCCCAGGTGCAGCATGTGCAGAAGCTTTATTAGCATCCCAAGTGCCAGCAATACATTTGGAGGGGAAGGCAGTAAGAAATCAAGCCTCCTTCTATTACCCAAACAGAAAGACAGAATCAGCTGTACCCTGGCCTGCACTTATCAAAGTGACCAAGAACAAAGGGAGACTGAAGAATGTAGTCTCCCAATCGGTGCAAAACTATAGCATCATGAACTTTTCCAGTGCAGCCCATTTTGACGTTCATAAATTGGCCTTTATGGTCCATGAGACCTGTATAACAATAGAGCAATACTCTGTGTGGTGTAGGTACTCATGTGCTCCTTGAGGAGAGCAAGCTATGGGCACGAGTTCCATCAATGGCCCTGGTGCAGTTTGGAAACACCATTCTCTCAAAACCAGCAGTTATTTCAGGAATATCTTTTTATGCCCGCCTCCTTGAGTTAAATCACATTCCTGATTGCCTCAGAAACCTCCACCCCCATTTTACACACAGTCAACTTTCCATAAGAACATAAGATCTATCCCCTGTCATCCACTCCCAGTTTCTGACAGTGAGAGGTTTTGGGGCACCCAGAGCACAGGGTTGCATCCCTGACCATCTTGGCTACTAGTCATTAATGGACCTATCCTCCCTGAACATATCTAATTCTTTTTTGCACCCCATTACGGTTTTGGCCTTCACAGCATCCCCAGCAATGACTTCCATGGGTTGGCTGTGCACTGCGTGAAGAAGTACTTCCTTTCGTTTGTTCTTAAACCTGCTACCTATCAATTTCATTGGATGATCCTTAGTTTTTGTGTTATGTGAAGGAGTAAACAACACCTCCTTATTCACTTTCCAACACCAAACTGGTTGTCAACAGACCTGTAGCAGTCTGGGGTAGCCAGTTTCCAGATGGCTATAGCGACCTGCTTCTGGACCGGCATGGCCACCCTAATGCGTGTGTCTTTATCCTGAAGGGTCAGGACAAGCTGCTCACAGAGCTCCAGAAATGCAGCTTTCTTCATGGAGCTCCAGAAATATAACTTTCTTCACATGAAAGTTCTGGACTCGTTGCTGGTCATCCTAGGTCTGCAAGACAATGTGATCCTACCAGGCTGTTCTTGTAGTCCTGTTGCAGAAGCCTCAGACTACATAGAGGGCATCAGTGGCTGTATCTAGTGTCATAAGCAGCATCAGCCAGTCCGCATGTGCCATGTCTGTGTCTTCCTCCTCCTCCTGCTCCATTATTAGCTCTACCAGGAGCCTTCAGTGGGTCAGAAAACGCCACTGACATGTCCAACAGCATATCACCAAAGCTCTGCTCATTTCCTAAAACAGGAACCAAAAGCACAAATGAGAAAAGTTCTTCATTTGGTGCCTCTACCATGTTGCTGGCTCTGGTAGCTGGGAGTGCACAGACTAGAATGATGGCTTGACAGGTTGTGTTGGCAGCTGTTCAAATGTCCTTTAACGTATGGGGTGGACAGTCAAGTTTTCCTACACTGCAGCAAGAACAAAGGGCCAGAGGGTGCTAGGAAATCTTAGATACGGTTGGTTGGACTCAGACCTATGTACTGCAGTGTGGACACTGGGGCCTTGGATGCAGGCCCGGGTTAGAAGATTCTTAACCTTGTATCTGAAGAAGTGAGGTTCTTTACCCACAAAAGCTTATCCCCAAATAAATGTTAGTCTTTAAGGTGCCACTAGACTCCTTGTTGTTTTTGTGGATACAGACTAACATGGCTACCCCCTGATACTTAACCTAGGATTGACAATCAGTGTAGATGCTCAAGCCTGGGTTTCTCTAACCCAGGGTCTGCTGACTCACGTTCCACTAATCCTGGGCTCACATTGCTGTGAAGACATACTCACAGAGACTGAGGATCTTGCCTCCACAGGCCTTCCAGGCTCCATGAGCCAAAGGAAAGGGCTGGGGGCGGGGCCACATTCAGCAAAGGGCACTAGGCAGAGGCCCACTCCCCTGTTTTAATATTTTATTAGGAAGGTATTAGAATTTTATGGCTTTTTCAACCCTCACTCCTCTTCTTCAGTGAGACAGTGTGTCTGACCAGAGTTAAAAATCAAGCCCAGTCTGCAGATTGCATCAACCATCCAGCACCTGACTGAACACGCTGCCCAGTAACTGACTGTGTGCTATAAATTACTGTATGAACCACCAACTGTACCACCACATTGGAACCTACATTCAGAGCAGCTGACTGTACACAACATGCCATAAACAGACTATGGATCAGACAGTGTCTAGCTGCATGCTCTGCTCCAGTCTGCACGGTGACTGTATGCATTCTGTAGTAATGGCAGGCAGCATACTGCAACAGAGTAGGCACCGCTATACTCAATGCTCCACGAAGCTGCACACAGTATACTACAGCTGACTGCCTCTGCCCAAATTGACTGTACGTAACAGAGTAACCGAGTGTGTACATCAATTTGTCCTTCCAGGCGCCTCCCAAATTTAGTATCACCTGTAACTTTTACTAATATACAATTTACAACCTTCTCCAGATCCTTAATGAAGATATTAAATAAAAAAGTATCCAATCTATACACACACCCATCCATCATGCCAAGCTGAGGAAATGCAAGTGGCAAAGCTATTTTCCTCCTCTGGCCCCTTGGGTAGTTGTTGAGGGAGAGAGAGGTGATAGGATCAGAGATCACGTTTGTCCATTACAGAGGAGAGCTCCATAGCTGTGATCAAGTGGCTGAGAAGGGACTGTGTCTCCACTTGTGAGTTTCACCCAGCGCTTAGATACCATGGTGAAAGTGGCTGCAGGAAAACCCAAGCTAGCTACCTAGAGTCAGCTCTGATGTCCTTGGGGAATATAGCTGCCACAGGAGGTCAGTCACAGGGACAGAACGTTTCTGAGATATTCATAGTCTAATCCCATTAACAGCTGTGAAGATCAAAGTCTGGACTAGTGTTTCTGCTCCCACAAGGCATTTGCTTCCATGTCAATGCAGAGAAATTGTACATAATTCCTGTCTCAGCAAGGGTTTGGGAGGGTTCATTCAGAAATACCTGGGCAGTGTCTTGAAGAATTAAAGTGCCATGGAAGAAACAAGTAATATTAGTTATTTTTCTGCTGAGCTATATTTCCAAGGGAAGAAGATCCTTGCTATAATAAGGCAGGATTTTTAACACTGATTGGCTACTGTGGAGGGTAACCATGCTGTATCCTGTAACCACGTGGCCTTTTATAAGCTTTGAGCTGTCTCATGCAGCAGGACTGATCTCCAATGTGTAGCATGGCGTCAGTGTGCAAGAATCCAGAAGCTAGCGCTCTGGGGCAATGCTGTCAGCTTCATAGAAAGATGTGGCTGGTGTTAATGAGGTGCTGCGATGCTTTAGCTGAGTCACTGTCTAAGAGCTCGTAATACACAATGCCTGAGACTGAGTGACCAAGGCAACACACCACTGAGTCGGAGACATAACTGTGAAACTAGACCAAACGTTAGCTGTTTTCAAGGTTGTTGATATTAAGTCCTGGAGGAAAAGATCCTAAAGTGACCTTGAGGGGAAGGCACGCTGTGTTCTCATCCAGGAGAGCTCCCTTTCCTTAGCATTGACAGTACTAGGTGAACCATCAGGGCCAGTATCATTTCTCTGACAACAGTCACTAGGAAAAGCTTCCTCCTGTGTAAGACTTGCTGTCATAGCCTGCTAGTTTACTCCTGAAAGATGGGGGAATGCAAGCAGAGAGATTCCCTACATTCTCTCAGGTGATTCCATACCCAGTAACAAAGGCAGGAGTAAGAAAAAACAGAACGAACCCCTAGGGTTGGTGCTGATAGTTGAAATTCATTAAATTTAAAAAAAAATTCAGCTAATTTTTGGTCCTTTTCCTGGGTGAGGCTGTAGAACACAGCTGTCCGAACACACGCTGCTTCCAGGACATTGTGCTCAACATCAAAACAAGTGCCCAGGCACTTGGAAAAGTCTGTTCCCTCTCCATCAGCCAACACTGCAAGCCTTGCTTAGAGCTGAAGAATGTCACTCTTCAGGCCTGAACTTGGAGAAACATTATCTGAGAAGTGCGGGAGCCACTAATATTTTCTGTGCAAATGGCCATCTTATGCAGCATTGCAAGACACTTGCAAGAGTATAAACAAAGCTGACAAGGCAGAAGAGGGAAACATTAAGAACAACCGTTTGGGGCAAGAAGTTGAGATGAAACTAAGAAATGTGTCATTAGACTGGTCTAGGACTCAAGTCTTTAATGTTGGAAGAGCTCAACAACAGCAATACGCAGCAGAGGGAAATGAGGAAGCAATTTTGAGGTGCTGGGCAGAAATTGTGTACAAAGAAGTAAAGGTGTGTTTTAATAAAAGGTCAGTAGATGGCTCTGGAGATATTTCATCCTTCCTGCTTTGCAGGAATATGAAAAATTTCACATCAGGATAAATCAGAGATTAAAGAAATAGGAGACTACAATGGCACTGGGAGCACCTACAAGACAGAATGGTCAGAGATAAAGTGATGCTGCGCCTACTCTGTTTGGTAAAGTGCTTTGAGAGCTACAGATGAACATTGCTATATGAGAGCTGAGTATGAATTTTATTACTACTAATTGTATCAGCTGGAAGGCAAGTTTCAGTCATACCCCAAGACAGGTAACGTGTCTTTTCTGCAACCAAATTTGTATGGCAACTGATCAGACCTTTCAAGGACCATGAATAATATAAATAAGGCAAACATACATGTTTAATTCTCTCCCTGCTGTACCTTACAATAAATAAGTTTATTAAAAAAAAAACCCTCTAGATAGAATTATGTTGGGTTAAGACCAGATCACTGAAGAGACTATTTCTGAAGTGAGCATTACTTAATGTGCTTTCTGAAATGCAGTGACCAGAACGGAAACTGTATTTCAGGTGAGGGCAAACCACTGGTCTATATAATGGTATTATAATATTTTCTGTATTATTCTCCATCCCATTCTTTTTGCAGCCTAACATTGGTTAACTTTTGTGATCACTGCTGGACCTGCAAGAGAGGACTTCATTGAAGTATCTCTGGTGATGCCCAGCTCTTTTTCCTTCATTGGTACGCTTACATTAGAACTCACTATAGTGCGTGAGTAGTTCAGATTATTCCCTCAATGTGCCTTATTTTGCATTTGTTAAAAGTGAATTTTATCTGCCCAATCACCTAGCTGAAATTCCTTAAAGTCTTCTCTGCTCTTGACTATGCTAAATAATTTCACCATCTGCAAATTTTGGCACTACATTGCTTGCCCCCTTTGAGATCATTCATAAACATATTAAACAATACTGATTAAATAACATGGTTTTGTACTGCTGTAAATATATGGGGTTTCTAAATAGATACAGTTACCCCCCAGTTTTTAGGCAGTTATACCGGCATGAAGATGCTTATATTAATTCAGCTTATAACTGATAAGTTTTAAGCCAATATAGCTAAAGTGGTACAAAAACTGTGTATTGCCCAGACACTAGTTTCTTTATTATCCTCTTGCCAGGGACATTATCAAAGGCCTTTTGAATGTACAAATAAATGCCAACTAGTTCTCCTTTATCCACTAGTTTATTGACTCATTCAAAAAATTCTAATATATTAGTGACGAACGATTTTACTTTGCAGAAGGCATGTACTGGTTAGACCCTACCATATCATGGCCTTCAAGGTGTGTTATTCTAATTTTAATTATTATCTCCATCAATCGCAGGTACTGATGTAAGACTTACTGGTCTGTAATTTACCAGATCTCCCCTAGGTCCTTTTTAAAATATAGATATAACACTTATTAACAATATTGGCAGTAAATCATTAAGAAAACACGAACTACTATCTGCCTGTTTTCATTTGTAAAAGCCTTCCTCATTCCCCTGCATAGGAAAAAAAATGTGATAACTAAAAAAGACCTACAAAGATTTTTTCCCCCACTTCATTTTTCACATTAGAAATCTACGCTGTGTCTACTCTGTTTTTCCTGGAAGACTCTGTGGATAACTGGAGAACTAAGGATTATGATATAACCCAAACCAAGAGAGAAAAATCTGAGCAACTGAGAGGCGAAAAGATTTTTAATCTGATTGTTTGAAACAGTTTGTTTTCAGTTGGTTTTCTTAAAAAGGAGCATAGGCACCGACTCCGTGGATGCTCAGGTGCTTAATGCCCACCAGCAGCCAGCTCCCCTACCCCAGCACTCTGGCCTGCTGGCAGCCATGCCAGCAGCCCTGCCGATCAACTCCTCCCCCTCTCTTCCAGTGCCTCCTGCCCACCACAATCAGCTGTTCTGCCGCGCGCAGGAGGAGCTGGGAGGAGGTAAAGGAGTAGGGATGGGATGGAACAGGGGAAGAGGAGGGGTGGGAAGAGATGTGGTGGGGTGGGGTCTTTGAGAAAGGGGTGGAGTGTGGGCGGGGCCTGCAGCTGAGCAGGGGTTGAGCATCACCAGGGACAAGAGGAAGCTGGCGCCTGTCACAAGGAGTATGGAGAATAATTATGGAAGTATTAGTACATAAGATACATTATGATGTCACAGAGACCTGGTCGGATAAATCTTATGACTGGAATACTGGTACAGAGGGGCATAGCTTTTTCAGGAAGGACAGGCAGGGGAAAGGGAGAGTAAGTGTTGCATTATATGTCAAGAATATATACACAAAAAAGCAGACTTTACCAAATTCAGAGAACTGGTAGGTTAGGTACCATGGGTAGAAAAAACTAAGGGAAATTCAGAAGAACTGGCAGTTTCTTAAGGAGGCAATATTAAATGCACAACTGTAAACTCTCCTGATGCAAAGGAAAGATAGGAATAATAGTAAGAGGCCAAAATGGCTCAACCAGGATATCTTCAATGACCTGAAAATCAAAAAGGAATCCTACAAAAAGTGGAACTATGGACAAATTGTTAAGGAGGAATACAAAGGAATAGCATAAGCATGTAAGAACAAAATTGGCAAGGTTAAGGCACAAAATGAGTTATATCTATCAAGGGATATAAAAGGCAATTAGAAGAGGTTCTTTAAACACATTAGGAACAAGAGAAAGATGACGTGTAGTGTCCTGTAGGAAAGTGTCCTGAAGACATAAAGAAGGTTGGGGGTGTTTAATGACTGTTTTGCTTCAGTCTTCACTAGATACTTCAGATACTCAACACAATTAATATTAACAACAAGCCAAAATAGGCAAAGAACAGGTTAAATAATAATCAGATAGGGTTTGATGAAATTCATCCTAGGGTACTTAAGAAATTAGCTAAAGCGATCTTGGAACCATTAGCAATGATCTTTGAGAACTCATGGAGGATGGGTGAGATCCCAGAGGACTGCAGAAGGGCAAATGTACTGTGACCCAAGGACTCTTGAATGCCAACTGGCAGAGGACACAGGGGTTAACAGGTATCCCTGGGTCAGATATCTGCATAAGGGGTTGTTCATAAATTACGTAACACTTCAGGGGGGTGGTGGGTCCTTAATTTTGCTTGACAGGGAGTTTGTTTCAATGTTATAAGGGGATGGAGTGGATCCTGAAAATAATCAAATAATGCATTAAGTAATTTATGGACCACCTATAACAGTTCACCAAAGGGTGGCATGTGAAGTCTCTACCGAGAGCCAGTAAACCACTGGTTTTCATAATCATTGTGAAATGTATATACAGATAACATTTAAGGAGTTGTGTACCTACACTAAAAATTATATTCTTAAAGTCTTGGAGTTAAGGCAGGTCACCAGGGGTTTTAGGCAGGGGTAACAGATGCCTAGCTCCCTGTCTGGCCATTTGCATACAGTATGAGGCATACTGTATGTCTATTTACATACCGAACCTGCTGTGAAATGAAAGTATGAAAAAATCTACAAGCGAGAAAACCTACAAGATGAAAAAACAACAGGGCTAGGTCCTATTTATGAATAAAGACAAAGGATTGTTTTGGAATATCTTGGACTAGAAAGAGACAAACTGAATCCTTCTCCTGGGAGGCAAACTGACAGGGTGCTTGTCTCATGAAAGGAAGGCCACAGCCAGCGTGACTGTAAAGCCCTGCAGGGATTTTGGGTGAGCAATACCTTATTAGACAGGAAAGGCTCTTATTAATTAAGCCTGGACTATAGAATGCATGTCATGATTTTATTTGTATGCTACCATTTGTATCCAATACAAATTGCTGCTACTTGAATCTTTGTGGTTTATTAAAAAAAACTTATACTTGATTTCACTATAAACATATCTGAGTGCTGTGGGATAAGCAGAGCAATGATCTGAGGTGGGACTGGTAAGCTGGGGTGTGCTGCTTCTATGGAAGAGAGAAGTAAATTCTGAGAGTCGGCAAGGGCTGGACTTTCCAAGGAGATGCTCTGAGGACTCGAGCATGCCTATTGCTAGCCTGCAGAGTGACAGCAGGGCCTGTGAGGCCTGAAGGGGAGTGCCTGTGTTGCCCATGGTGAGCGGAGTTGGGGAGCTGACCCATGGTAGCACAGACAAGCCTGTCTCACCCTAAGGGCAGGTGGTAGTGAGGTGCCTCATAGCCATGGGTACTCCTGGGAACCATCAGATTGTACCTATCTTTGAAAAGGGGAACAAACTCAGGTAATTATAGACCTGTCAGCCTAACTTCAATACCTGGAGAGATGTGGAACAAATTATTAAATAATCAATCAATTTGTAAACACTTACATGATAATAAGGTCATAAGGGATAGCCAACATGGATGTGCCATGAACAAATTATGCCAAACCAAGCTAATTTCCTGCTTTGACAAGTTAATCTCTTAGTGGATGGGGGAAAGTGGAAGAAATGACATATCTTGATTTTAGTAGGGCTTTTGATACCATCCTACATGACAGTCTAATAAGCAGACTAGTGACATGTGGTCTAAATGAAATTAGTATAAGGTGGGTGCACAGCTGGTTGAAAGCCCATACTCAAAGAGTAGTTATCAATGGTTGGCTGTCAAAGTGGGAGGGTGTAACTAGAGGATTCCTGCAAAGGCTAGTGAGTCTGGCACTAGTCAATATGTTCTTTAATGACTTGGATAATGGAGTAGAAAGTATGCTTATAAAATCTGCAGATGACACCAAGCTGGGTGGGGTTGCAAGCACGATGGAGGACAGGATTAGAATTCAAAACAAATTCTACAAATTAGAGAATTGGTCTAAAATTTTAACAATTAAATTCAATAAAAATGAGGAATTGACTGGTAGGTAGTAGTATTGCTGAAAGGATCTGAGGGTTATAGTGGATCAAAAATTGAATATGAGCCAGTAATGTGATTGCAGTTGTGAAAAAAGGCTAATATTCTGGGCTGTATTACCAGAAGTGTCATATGTCAGACATGGAAGGTAATTATCCCACTCAGCTCAACACTAGTGAGGCCTCAGCTGGAGTAGTGCATCTAATTCTGGGCACCATGCTTTTGGAAAGATGTAGACAAACTGGAGAGTGTCCAGAGAAGAGCAACAAACCTGACTTATGAGGCAAGTTAAAAAAGTTGGGCATTGGGAAGGAACTACTGAGGCTAGTGACATCATCATCAGTGACATCACCAGAAGGGCTGGAGCCTTTGGGGAGGTGAGTCAAGGTGGCAGTCGGAGAGTGGATCTTGAGAGAGGCGTATTTGGGAATGGTGGCAGGGCCATTACTGGGAATGGGGAGGGTGAGATGGAAGGCCTGGCTAGACTGGCCTGGAGAGCTGGGCACGTGAAGAAGGGTTTATATAGCCCTGAGGAGGGAACTGGAAGAGGCTGAAGGGAGCTTAGCTTGGTAGCTCGGGCCCCAGAAGCTTCCCACATAGGTAGATCCTGGTGGATTTTGGAGGGGAGAAATGCCTCAGAAAGTGAGGGATTCCCAAAGCAATCCCAGTAACCCAGCCACAAGAGGGGGTGCTGAGAGGTGACACCAGACACGGACAGCTTGCAGCACAATACAGGTGTATATTTGTAAATAATTACAAAGCTCACAATAAACTGGTAAGATGAGTGGTTTCTGCATATAAAGCTATTTATTTAATACTTCCATGTTAGATTATATTTGTTTTTAGTGTAGTAAATAAGACACTTTATTTTCACTAACTCTAAGGCTAAGCCTGATATGTTCTCCTAAGTTATTAGACTCCTGACTGCCACTTCTCAAAGTGATGCTACGTAATAACCACCACATGCTGGAGTGTATCTTTGGGTTTGCAGTTCCCAGGGAGAAAAGACTAAAATCTTTTAACTCTAAGTCTAAAAGAGACAAGGAGTGAATACTGGAGGGTGGCAGCAGAGGCATGAGATAAAGAATCACCAAGTATATCGGTATATATGGGGAACCTGCTTACGGGGGCGAGCAGGTCATCACAGGCATATTGAGGTGTGAGAAAAGATGACTGGAGGGGAGGGGACCTGATAACAGTCTTCAGGTATGTTAAGGGCTGTTATAAAGAGGACGGTGATCAAATGTTCTCCAGGTCCATTGAAGGTAGGAACAAGACGTAAGTGGCTTAATATACAGCAAGGAAAATTTAGGTTAAATATTAGGAAAAATATTCTAATTATAAGAGGAGTTCAGCTCTGACATAGGCTTCCAAAAGAGGTTGTTAAACACCTGTCAGGGATGATCTAGGTTTACCTGGCCCTGCCCCAGCACAGGCAATTGAACTTGGTGACTTCTCAAGGTCTTTTTCAATCCTATATTTCTGTGGACACCTATTTAACACAAATGTTTGACAAACGGTTGGAAGAAAAGCTCTCTATAGCAAATTCAGCTGTAAGTTCCCTTCACTCAGGAAACGAGACAGCTTCCAGTTAGCTTCTGTGCTCTTTCAAGGAATGCTCCGGCAATAGCAGGGAAGATGCTAGAATATTAGGAATATCGGGCAACATTTAAAAAAAAAACTAGGACATTTTAAAACCCTTCTAGGCCTTCTTTGTACAACAAAGAAAAAAAAGACAATCCTCCCTCCCCAATCCATTTCCCTCCCTTTTTGCAAGTTGTATTTATCCTTTTGCCACCATTATCTACTTCTGCTTCTTTGTTGCCTTTATAATTTCCCATGGGCCTTTAAAAGTCACTGGATGTAGCTTATAAGAAAGAAACAGTCACTGTCACCACAACTTTACTGCTCTACCTCAGCAGCTATCACGCCACAGCAGTGGGTATTTCTCTACCTTTGGGAGGCCATTTCTTTTCAAGTGTGGTGCTTTATAGCTTGGGGAAGATTAAAAATCTCTTGAAGACGCTCCTACGTGTGTACCCTTTGAATACGCAGAGATCAGCAACACCCTGTCAGGACAACACACTATCAGAATTCAGCAAGACCTTATCACTCCAAAGCAGAGCTGAGTCTTACTGAAGGAACTGAGTTTGGGTGAACTTTGAGAAACAATCCATCAAAAGCTTGGCTGCAGGAATAAAGTGTTCCTGCTGCTCCCCATAATTCATCCCCCAGGAAAAGCTCAAATGAAAAGAGCCCAAAAGTGAGACTGATAACTCATTGTGCAAGATTATGGAAGCCATTCAGGTCATTTATATCAGAATCACCTCTTTAAAAGTTTGGCCTCAAGCAGCTGTTTGACTGCCTGGCAGTCTTGGAGCTGGGATTGTTTTGTTTAGAATAAATAGGGTTTATTTGAACATTTTGGTAAGCAGACCATCTGGTATTACGCAGCAGCTGGTGCAGTCGGTGTGTACCTTTCCATTCTTCAGACCACATCACAGCTTCCTTTTAGAGACAGTCTCAAGAAGTTGTCATGCCTGGCCCTAACTGCTTGCACGAACTGAAAGGGAGCCAGAGCAGAAAACAAAAGAAGCAAAGCAAATATTGAGGGCTCAGAGTACGTCTGGCCACGGAGGGTCTGGCTACACTTTGAACTGGCATGCAAAAAATAGAAGTGTAGCCACTGCAGTGTAAGTGGCAGGAAAGGACGAGACGCCCGAGTATATGTACATAGCATCTTGGACCCTCCTGCTGCTTGTGCCAACACAGTTACACTCACTTTTTAGGGCACTAGCTTGATTAGATAGCACAGGTCCGTCTCCTTGGGCTGTAACTGACACCTCCAGCTTGGAGTGGAGACATACACTAAGGCTACGTCTACCCTGATGGCAGCATGTAGACCATGGGCACTACACTTGTCACCGTAGCAACACACGGCAGTAAAAGGCTCTGGCAGTGGGGAAAGGCTCTGGCAGCGGGCACTATACTGCTAAAACAGCTGTGTACACATGGGAGGCCGTGCCTGGGCATGTAGAAAGCCTGCCGGATATATACTCTGGGGGCTCAGGCATGTCATTGCTCTACTCTGCTTACCTAAGCAGTGCCTCACTTTCTACATTGCTGTTTATACTGGTGCTACCTGGGTGTGCAGTGCCTGTATTCTACATGGCACTGTTATATGTAGCAGTCCCTTAAATGACAATGTTAAGTGCTATCGGGCAGGTGAACTGATCTGGCTAAGACAAGAGAAGATTTAAAACTTCCCCCTGCTATGTGTTTTTCATACACAAAAAGAATCTTGATACTGTCAGTGGCCAAAAAAGCACAGTGCATATCCCATCTGCTACATGCTACATCAACTCTGCCTCATAAATGGCAGCTGCTCCTGCAGGCAGGCAGATGCTGTCAACATTAAAGGTGCAGTATCAAGAAATTAAAATCAAGAACAGTACCAAAGCTCATAACGACTTTTCAGCTGAGTGCAGGTGGAGTTGGTTAGAGCCTGAACTTCAGAACAAAATGAAGCTGGATGTAGCTTATAAGAAAAAACCACTCTCACTGTTAGCTCAATTCATGTGGTTCTTATTCTATTTTCTGGTTACAATTTGTGTCCAGTTAAAGTTGTCAGATAATTTGTTTTTTTTTGTTTGTTTTTTTTTTACAATGGCACTTGGGGTCACCAGGCCACAGTTCTATGTAGTTGTCAATTAAACAGCAAGATTGGTTTATGGATCTGGAGACATCAAGAAAATCACTGGCGATGAAGATGGGATCCTTTGAAACAGTGAAGTGATCAGTGAAGCAACAGGCAGGAGGAGGTTAAAGGAAAAGAACAGCAAGTAAGTATAAAGAAAGGTGAAAAAGGCCATGGATGGAGGAAAAAACAAGAAGATGGTTTCTACTTCGATGATGTGGGAGAGGTGTTTGAACTATCTGTACAAAAGCCATAGTAGTATGTGTATGCCTATGAGACCAAAGACAATGTAAAAGAAAAAAGCTAAAATTTCCTACCCCAGTTAGAAATCAGTTGTTTGCAGTCCTACAAAGACATGGTTTCCTGAAGATCCAGGTGAGATGGCCTCTGAAGACTTGACTGAAATGCTTAAAAAGCACCTTAGACCCCAAACAAACTTCCTGACTGAGAAAGACGATTTTTCATTAAGAAAACAAAGAGAAGGAGATAGTATTTTCTGGATGATTTTCTGACCAATCTGTGAGAAGCCAGGGTTAAGGAAGGACTGGTTTGAGGGGGCTGCTCATTGGGAAGCCTCCAGGAGGCCATAATGGGAACATTATTGTATCCTAAACCTGGGGGTAGTCCGTGCAGAGTATATGTGCTTGCTCTCAGTTGCATCTGCACAGCTGTATAGTGGGTCTCTCAAGTGGATAGTCAGCTGGATTTACAAAATCAGGACAAAACAGGAAGGGAGACAGGAGGGACATGTGGTTACCCAACTTAGTCTAGGAAAATAACTTGCATGTCCTAGTTTACTATTTCCCATCATGGATGGGATGGCTGGAGGCTGATCAAAGTGTTGTAGTCGCCTTATGAAATGTATTGTCCAGATGCTTGGGTGGGGCTGCTTCTTATGAAAACTAATTACTCTGCCAAAAGAAGAGAACATTTCTCTCTGTAATATTCATCCTGATGGCTCTATCACATAGGGGTCTGGATTCTTGAATGACCACCCCCTCTTTGCTCCAGATTTGCCAGTGCCAGCAATCTAGTACTGTTTAGCATTTATGGAGTACACATAGCTGGAAATGGAAGTCTCAGGGCAGCATAGCCTCTCAAATCTGTAGTGGTCTAATAGGTATGGTACACAGGGAATTAACAGTGAAGTGGCAAAGTTTGCAGATGATACAAAAATTACTCAAGATACTTAAGTCCGAAGCTGACTGTGAAGAGTTACAGAGCGACCTCACAAAATTGGGTGGCTGGGCAACAAAATGGCAGATGAAATTCAATACTGATAAATGCAAAGTGATGTATATTGGAAAAAATCATCCCAACTTCACATACATAATGATGGTTTCTACATTAGCTGTTACCACTCAAGAACGTTTTCTATGGAAATTTCAGCTCAATGTGCTGTTGTGGTCAAAAAGGCTAAGAGAATGTTAGGAACTATTAGGAAAGGGATAGAAAGCAAGACCGAAAATATCATAATGGCACTATTTAAAGCCATGGTGCACCCACACCTTGAATAGAGTGTCCAGTTCTGGGTGTCCCATCTCAAAAAGGATATAGTGGAACCGGAAAAGGTTCAGAGAAGGGCAACAAAGACCATCAAGGATATGGAACAGTTTCCATACAAGGAGAGTCTAAGAAGATTAGGGCTGTTCAGTTTGGAAAAAAGATGATTGGGGGGATATGATAGAGGTCTATAAAATCATAAGTGGTGGGGGAAAAGTAAATAGAGAAGTGAAATTTACCTTTCCCCACAATATAAAAACCAGGGTTAACCTGATGAAATCAACAGGCAGCAGGTTTAATACACACAAGAAGTAGTACTTTCCCCACACAATGTACATTTAAACTGTGAAACTCATTGCCATTGGATGTTGTGCTGGCTAAATGTAAGACTGGGTTCAAAAAGAACTACATAAATTCATGGACGATAGGTCTATCAATCACTATTAGCAAGATGGTCAGGGATTCAACCCTATGTTCAGGGTGACCTTCAACCTCTGACTGCCAAAAACTGGAAGAGGAAGATGGGTGGATCTCTCCAAAATTGCCCTGTTTTATATGGCCCAGTGTTAGAGACAGGAACCTGGGCTAGATAGACCATTTGTCTGACTCAGTATGGCTGTTTTTATGTAACTACATCTTCCATGTTGCCAGTGCTTGGAAACTCACTGCAGTCATTTTCTGAGCATTGTGGGACTTCACACAGTTCACAAAGCAAATCCCAGTATTTCTTTTCCAATATGAGCACAGCTCTGTAGTGTTCTAGTCAGTGTTTTGGAAGCATATGCCATTGGGTGATCATCTTGCAGACGAACGCCCCAAACCAATATGAATTTGTATTGGTTCAGATCAAAGGCTCTTTGGTAGTCTCAAAATATTCAGTACCAGTGCTTCAGGGACAACCATTTAATTCTAAAAAGCTTTTCTCTTGCTAATCATCCCACTGTTATTCTTTATTAAGTAGCACATTGATTGGAATCAAATTGTGACAAATCAGGGATTAATTTGGACGCGTAAAATTAAATGATTACTAGATCTCTGAACTTCTTTGGGGAGTCATTCCATTTGTACAATTCTCTCCATCTTTCTTGGGTCTCAAACTCCTTTGTCACTGAGCCCATGTCTTATGTAACTACTTCATTCAACCCAATCTGGCATTGGTTCCTGTTCAATTTAAGACTTTTTCTTTACCAAGTTGTGAATGTTACCAAGGGCTTGTTTACAGGGGGACACTCAGAAGAGTTAAGATGAATCAGCCAGAAGTGTGAAGTTGAGCATAAATTAACACACATTAAACCACCGTATGGACATTCTATTCAGAAGTCAAGCCTTGGTTTGCTGTACTCCTCCAACTACAGCAGACTAAGGACACTTTACTGATGAATGAGAACACCCACATAGGGGTTTAATGCTTTAAGTTTTCACATCTAGGCTACATCTACACTACAGACCTTACAACAGTACAGCTGTACCACTTCAGCTGTGCCACTGGAAGGCCTCCAGTGTAGCTGCTCTATGCCAATGGGAAATCCAGCTATTTATTTTGAAACCACCCCCAAGCAGTGGTGGTAGCTATGTCTCCTACTGACATAGCGTTGTCCACATTGGTGCTTCTGTCTGTAAAACTTATGTTGTCCAGGGTGTATTTTTCCAAACCCCTGACCAACTGTGGCAGGGCAGTGACTCACTGGCACGGTGCATCCTGCTGGTCATCTAGGGAATTAGCTCTTCCAACACAGAGCACCTCTGCAGACCCGTATCTTGCCTGCCACTGGCCCCTAGGTCATTCCCAGACCCTGGTGCCCCTCTGTGTCAAGGTTCTGCCCCCAGCCCTAACTCACAATCTGGGCCTCCCCACCCAGGGGAACCCCCAACCCGCTATCCCCTCCTTGCCTCAGTGGCTACTGCCAGTCACCATCTAACCCCCACTCCCTGGGGCAGATAGCAGTCTATAAACCACTTATCATTGGCAAGGGGGGGGATGGACTAGCTATCTCTACCTATCTATGGGCTGCCCCAGTACCTTTTGTAGGCCTTTGACAAGGCTTGCAGCCTGGGGTTTTGCTAGGCTGAAGCTCCCCAGCTCCTTCTACCGTCCCCAACACTGCTCCACCCTAGGTACCCTTTGCAGCCCCCAGGCAGGCAGGTTCTTCCCTCTCAGAAACTAGAGAAAGAGTTACTGTACTAGCTTCTAGCCCACAGCCCTCTTATAAGGGCCAGCTGTGGCTGCTTTCCCCATCAGCCCAGCTTTTCCCAGCTGCAGCCTTTTTTATTATGCACAAGGTAGTTTAGAGGCACAAATGTAGCAGCCCTGCCTGAGTTAAATGAACTCATTCTCTGAGGCAGAAATGTAGCAGCCTGCTGACATTGTTAATGTTTCTATTGTTAGCTAACTGTTCCCATTCTCAGTCAATTCCCCCAGAAGCATAAAATCCTGTGAAAGTTTTAAGGCCCCTACATTGCCAGAGTGATGTAAAGGAGCCTTATTATAAATAACAACAAGGGAATCCTCAGCTAGGAAGATCTATGTGTTTTCTCACTTTTTTCCTGTGCTGAAGTGGCACAATAAGGTTAGATTACAGCTCAGGATTTATTTTACTTACTCATTAAAAAAAAAAGACTTTGAGGGCAAATAAAACATTTACCAAAGATTGAATAAAATCTCAGGACAATCAGAACTAAGTACTTCATGAAGTACCCAGCCATGTCCGGGACAATGATTAGCAAAACTGTATCACTTTCATATGTGAAAGTTTGAGTAATTTAAAATGACATTCTCTCTCTCTCTCTCTCTCTTTTTTTTTTTTTTTTTTCTGTTTGGTGTTCTGTAATGTAATTTAAATGAAAATCCAGGATTATAACTGGAATGCAGAATCTTAGTTACCAAGTGTTTGTAACTTAACTTGCATGTGTTTAGGAAATGCTGAATAGTTATTGTGACTTTTTTCTGTATTGTTGTTTAAATAAATTACCAAAACAATTGAAACTGGTGTGATTATATTGCATTATTTTGACAAATAAGGTATGCAAAATTTTGCAGCATTTTAATTTTTTTGGCGCAGAATCCCCCCAGGAGTAGTCACCTAAACATAGCTACCGAAAGGGGAGTAAACAATCCAGTAATTTGCACTTTTTTTTATTGAGTTGGACCTGCCAAAACACTTGGCTTATGTAAAAAACTGAAAATAGTCTTGCATTTTGAAGTCTAGACACAACCTTCTTAGCTGTTCTCATAAGGTAAAATAGCACTTTAGTTTGATGGTCTTATTCAAATCTTTTGGATCCATAAACATTCCATAACTTGCTTGGTTTTCTTACAGTGGCCAGTGTTAACTCAGTCTGCTGGGCTCTTTGTTCAATAACATTTAATTTTATCATCTGGTCAATTTCAGTTTTCACTTTATTGTTCAGTGCTAATGGCTTGTGCATGCATTTTTGGCAGCCTGTTAGGGTTTATAAAACATGATTATTATAGCCTTCATGCAACCCTGTCTATTAAACACATCATCAAATTCTTTAGTAATATATTTTCCATCCTGTTCTGTATACAAGTTGCACACCCATTTGATCATCTGCAAGCACACACAGTTCCACTCTTCCTGTTCCACTCCTTCAAATTCTGAGTGGTATCCATCCCTCATACAGGTAATGGCAGTGTGGCTTGGTCACAAAGACTCATTTTGTCCCCATAACATCTAGTATTCAATCTCAAATCTTGGTGGTCACCAGTAATTTTGTTTACAGTTGTAATTACATTGCACTCAGTCCAACTATTTATTTTGAAATTCATTTTTTGTTCATTTATCTTCAGTGTCAGAAGCTAACCTTTTCAAGAAACTTGGAGCTAGATCCAGAAAGGGATTTAGGCACCTAACTGCCTGTGTGACTCAATCCAAAATGTGGATCCTCAAAACCTTGCTACCGTGGTTCAGCTAACTCTGTAGGCCCCTACATTCCCTAGGCACTTAGCATGTCTGCAAGTGAGCATGTGCAAAGCTGACTCAGTCTAGGTACACGTGCGCCTATCTCATGCCTAAACCCCAGCAGGAGCCTCAAACTCGGCCTTTCCTTCACTGTCTTGCCTGCAGGGCCTGCTCTGGTAGTCATGCTCAGAAGCTGTCTACCAGATCAGGCGCTACACAAAACAATGCCCAGTGATTAGAGGATATAGGAGACCCAGGTTCAATTTCCCCCTCTGCCTGATGTGGAGAAAGCATTTGAACCTAGAGCTCCCCATTTCCAGGACAGTGCTCTAACCACTGGGCTAAGGGATAGGTCTGGCTCAGTCTCTCCTGTTGCAGCTATAATTAAATATGCACTGGAGCAGGGGGACTGAAACCCATCTCTTCCATATCCCACTGAGTCCCCTAACCACTGGGATAGAGAGTCAATCTCTCTCTCACTGGCCCAATGCATATTTAAGTATGTAGGTATTTCATAAAAAGTGGAACAGCTTTATTATGTGTAATAGTCTCACCTAGCCACTAGTTTCTTGTAAAGAAAATATGCTTTCCCCAAGTGACATCCAAATGTAGATCACAGTAATCTTGACATTTCAGAATGACCAAGTCTAGCACTTTGCAGTCCCCTTAATGCTCTGACTGGAATACATCTTCAAGGCCTTTGGCCTGGCACCTGTGGCAGCTCTCTAGTCTCTGCACTGCCATTGAGTTCCAGGAAAATTTGCAAGTGCTAGACCTGCCTCCTGCAGTTCTCTGTCAGCTTCCCTCCCAGGCTCAGGGAATCAAAAGGCTTCACTTGGTCCATTTTTTGCCAAGATTTTGCTTACTTCTGACACCATGTAATAAGGATCTGACACAACGGAGTGCTGGTAAGAGCTGATCATTACTTGTTGATGTAGTCACCTGTCTCATTGCATGGCTCAGTAATCACAGACTCCAGGGGTACAGGAAGCATGTCAGAAACCATGGTACGCCTATTATTAAAGTATTTTAGTTTAGGCCTGTACAAGCTGCTGTGGTGTTAAAGGGACAGAGTTTTTAATTAAATTCAAAGTGCATCCATTATGGGAGCTATTCAGAATAAAAGTGGTTCTTAGTTATAGTGTCTTGAATTATATTAAAATCGGACATTGATTAGACGTGGAAGATGACAGATGGTGGAACATGGTGCTATTCGCACATCTATGAGTTAAGCAACATGGCAAAGACTAAAATCCATCCCTTCTGCTGCCAAAGACTGCGCCCCTGAAGTCTCTTTATTTTCCCCAAGTCAATGAAAGCAGACAGAGATTAACGGTAATAGTCCACATTTCAAGAGTCATAGCTTTCAAGGGTAGTGAACAAAAGCCCCAGGTACTGTTGGGCCCATCTAACCACCAATCCTGCCCCTGGCAGGGTGTCAGAGGAGAGAAGGCAGCCTTATGAAACCACGGTAGAAAGTTACAGAACCCTCTTCTAATCAGAAGCTGCAGCAGCTACAGGGAGAATGTACAAGTGACTGCCAATAACTGTAGCATATAGGAATAGGGTAGTGTTCCTTTAAATAGTTTGTAAGCCCTCTACTGGCACTCACCGTGTTCTGTGTTTTAGAAGCCACCAAAATCCAGCCAGAGCAGCAGTGTGGATAGCAGCAAGGCCTTGCATGTTGGCTATTAGCCAGGATGGGCAGGGATGGTGTCCCTAGCCTCTGTTTGCTAGAAGCTGGGAATGAGCGACAGGGGATGGATCATTTGATGATTATCTGTTCTGTTCATTCCCTCTGGGGCACCTGGCATTGGCTATTGTCAGAAGACAGGAGACTGGGCTAGATGGACCTTTGGTCTGACCCAGTACGGCCATTCTTATGTTCATGTTGTGTATATACATTAAACACAGTTATTTGAGTCCCACTGTGCCCAGGTGTTTCTTTACTATGTTTGTTGCGTGAACAGCAAAAGACACAAGGGCGTGGATAGTTAACTCTAATACATTCCTTCAGCCTCTTGTCCTAATCAGATGGCAACCAGCTAAGGGCAACTATGGATACCCAATGGGATGAGACAGCTAATTCTTCTGTCCTATGACAGAACTCACATGATGGAGTACAGGATTTGCACTTGAGAAGTGTTACAAGATTATTTAAGTATCAGAGGGGTAGTCGGGTTAGTCTGGATCTGTAAAAGCAGCAAAGAGTTCTGTAGCACCTTATAGACTAACAGACGTATTGGAGCATGAGCTTTCATGGGTGAATACCCACTTTGTCGGATGCACGAAGGTAGCAGCTTGGAAGCATTTGGATCTCTGTCTTGGCCCAGTTTTCAGTTCTCGAGAACTGAAGTTTACTGCCTTATTGTAGAACCTGCTGGTATTGTTTTTTCACAACTTTTTGTGGTTACGATAAAATTAAACTGCTGGTGCTGGAGCTGCAACTCTTATCTGTTCCAAAGACACAGCAACAACCCCATTATTCTCAGAATGCAGCCAAGGCACTTCTAGTTTTGCATCAGGACACACTGCAGGGGAGATGCACTTCAGTAGGAAAGTATACCAGTATAATGGCTTTCTTATTTCCCCAAGGATATCTCAAGACAGCAGAGAGAGGTGGAGGTAGGATTGGGGTTTCTGCCTTAACCAAATTCTGATCGATATAAAAATAGGAAGTTACAGAGCAACAGCAGTAGTTGAATCCAAGTTAATTTACAATAAGTCTTTTTTGTTAACTAGATAAACTAGACTGAACTTCTTTGGTCTTTCCCTAGAAGGCAGGTTTTCTAGATCTCAAATCATTCTTGTAGCTCTTTTCTGAGTTCTCTCCAGTATTTCCAATGTCTTTTTAAAAGCACGCATGCCTGGACTGGACACAGTATTCCAGTATAGTCTCACCAATACCACCTATAGAGGCAACAGGGCCTTCTTTCTCCTGCTCAGTGTTCCTCTGTTAATAGATCCAAGGGTCACATTAGTTCTTTTTGGCACATCACCATAATGAGAGGAAATGGTCAGTTAGATATTAACAACGACCTCAAGTCTTTATCAGAGTAATTTCTTGCCCATACATATATATTTTTAGTTTTATGACCTTGCATTTGACTGTATTAAAATGAATGTTTGATTATTCCCCAGTTTACCAAGCTACCCAGATTACTCTGTACCAGAGATCTGTCCTTGTCGTTATTTACCACCCAGCAGTCTGTGCCATCTGCAAACTTTATTAGCATTGATTTTATATTTTCTTCTTAGATCATTGATAAAAATATTGAACAGAACTGGAAAGGGGCTACAGAAACTTCCTAAAAGTGAGGGGGCCACTGGCACCTGAAATGTGACCGCACCTCCTGTGCCACCCTTTTCCCCTAGGCCCCGCTCGCTCCGCTCCCTCCTCCCTGTTGCTCGTCCTTAAGACTGGTAAAAAGGGCTATGCTCTCCCACTTTTAAAAGCAGTGGGGCCAGAACCAGCTGGCCACCCTCATTCCAGCTCGCCTGGAGCTGGGCTAAGAATGACTCCCTAGAGGATCTCACTAGAAATACCCTCCCTGTTAAAGACTCACCTTTTACAAGAATAATTTGAGATCTATCAGTTACACAGTTTTAATCAACTCAACATGTACTATATCTATTTCATATTGTGCTGGTGTTTTAATGACAATGCTACTGGTATTGCTGTTACCATTATATGAGAACGGTACTAAATCAAACAACTTATATTTTGCAACACAGCAAATGTTCTCAGACTGCTAATCTGTTAGAACAATATGAAATTAAATGAGACCTATTTTCCATTAAACTCTATTAACTGGGATTAATTATATTCCCATCCTTTAACTATTTATAGATGAAGTCCTGTGCATCAGCTGTCCCATGACTTTTCCCAGGATGGATGTCTAACTAACCAGCCTAGTTACCTGAGCAATCCTGTTTGTTTTTTTAAACTACTGCTACATTTGCTTTTTTACCCGATCCCCTGGAACTTTACCAGTATTCCAACATTTATTAAAAATAAAATCAACAGTTTAGCCAATTTCTTAAAAAGTCAGATTATGCAGACCTGCTCATTTAAAAAGTTTCATCTGTAGTAGATGCTGTGTAACATCTTCCTCAGTTACTTCTTGAAAAAGACAGCGTCTGAATTATGATATAGATGCCCCATCCAGCTTGGTTCCAAATATGGAACAGGAATGTTTATTGAACACTTTTTGCCTTGCTTGCATCATATTGACAATTTTGCCATCTGCATCTAGTAACAGTTTGATACCATCGCTAGGCCTCCTTTTCCCCTCATTTATTCAAAAAACATTCATCTTGTTGACTTTAACTCTATTGGCCAGAGCTATTCATTGATTCTCTTTGCTTCTGATTTACCTCCCATTGTTTGTATTTGTTGCATTTTTTTTGTGTTGCTTTCATGGCCTTTCTTAAGCAAGATTTTTTTAAAACTGAATAGTGTTTTTGTGTCTAATAAGTGTAGGAATTTGGACACCAAGTAAAAAAAAATTTAAATGCCTTCCACTTGTTCTTCCCTCTTCTGTGTTTAATTTCTCCTCCTAAACACTTTTGCTCTTAATTATTTTTATCTTTGAGACATTGCCCCTGCTAGAGCCCCAAGTCCATACATTACTGGTTAGAACTGTGTTCTGTAGATTCTTGCATTCCTCTGCCAAAAGAACTTGCATTACATCACAAAATGGGAAACAGAAGCAGATTTTGATGGAGATGCAGGCAAGAGGCACTTAAGATCAGGCCAAGTAAAGTGTTTATAAAAGTTGCCTTTTGTTTGAAAGCTTGAGGTAATTCTCTGCCAATTAAAAATGGAGAAAACACACACGGACTGTAGAGTTGTGCTTTTGTAATAAAGAATTTGTCCCTGCTTTACCAGCCTGTACTAGAAGCAGCAGACAATAGAGCAGACACTGTGTATGCACACTCATTCTTGAGCTCACTAAAGGGAGAAATTGTCATTGCTGACCTCCAAAGCAGCACAGCTCCCTTTCAAAGGCAAAGAGGCACATCAAAATCTGGAATAAATTCCTCCTTCCTATATTTCTGCCCCCAACAGTTCCTTGCCTAAGTGAAGCATAGACAGGTTTTAGGTTTGGATCACCTGTTCCAATGAAGAGCCTTGATAGAATTCTGCATTCAACATCATTCAGCGAGCAACTCCATTCCTCATCCTACAGATGAGAGACATGTCATTAACTAACTGCATAGATAGGATAACTGAGAATCAAAGCGGAAATCTCATGCCAGCAGGGCTGGCTCCAGGCACCAGCTTAGCAAGCAAGTGCTTGGGGCGGCCACTCTGGAGAGGGGCGGCAGGTCCAGGTATTCGGTGGCGGGTCCCTCACTCCCACTTGGAGTTAAGGACCTCCAGCTGAATTGCCGCAGATCGTGATCACTGCTTTTTTTTTTTTTTGGGCTGCTTGGGGCGGCAAAACCCCTGGAGCCGGTCCTGCATGCCAGAGATCACAGAGGACACTTATGGCAGTGCAGAGTACAGAAGCCAGATCTCAGGGGCCACATCTACCCTAAAGAAGCTAGGCATCTTACTATGTTTTGGTTCCCCACGTCTTAACGCACCAGGTCTATATGTAAGAATGTGCCCTGCTGCCAACCAATCAGCAAATGCCTGAAATGAAATCTAGCAGAGATACCAATTCACTGTAGCTGAGTTCAGGAGTTATGTCTACAATGCTTGAACAGAGTCAGTGCTGCAGTTTGGCCATCCCATTCTGGGGCAATGCGTATTTCCCTGCCCCCACCTAGAAGCTCACTTGGAGCTGGTCCTCAGAGATCACTGAGGCAGCTTGGACTTGCTCTGACCAGTTTGTGGTCGAAACCTGGACTCAAAAGCAATGCTTCATCTAGCAACCATCCTGAAGGATGGTCTCCTATCCCCTCCTTCTCTCCACTCCCTAGGCAGAACAGCCCCTCACCTCCCATAGCAATTGCAACAGTAAACCCATTGATTGCTGGTTTCACTTGATCTCTGATTCTGCTGTGTTACTGTTGGAACAGTTTTCATCACCTCACCAAAGCTACCTTGAAACCACTTTTCCTTGCTTGCTGAGCAAACAGCAAGATGAAGTGGTCAGCTTGACTCTGCTTAGAGGAAAGGCTTAGGAAATAGTGCCAGTGCCTGGGAATCACACAAACTTGTCATAGGCTCATGAGAGTTTGAGCTCTTCTCCCAAACTTCCCTTTGGCTATCAAATGCATTTCAAAATCTCTCCATAATGCACTGCTTCAGGTTGTTGTGCTGGAAACTGCTGAAGTACCCAGCAGGCAGTGTAACTGTGGTTGTGTAATATGGTGCCAGTGTGGATGCACAGCAAAACTGCACCAAGACCAGCCTGGCTAAAGTGGACATACTGCACTTTCATACTTATCCTGGTTCATTTCTAGGGCACAGATCCAGCCTGAAGTGGTAGAGTTGCGTTACAGCCACTAGTCCTTTGTGGCTCTCTTGCACATGTCTCAAATCTCAGAATGTAGACAGATCAACTTAAGATCAGGCTAATACTTATCCTCTTGATGGCTGGCTGACCACACAGCCACTTGTTCTTAAAACAGTTCCAGCTGCATCAGCCTTCTCAATTACTGGGATGGATCTGCCACCAGGAGCCTGTATTTGCTGTTCTTGGTGGTTCTCATTGTCAATGATGGGGTGGGCATTTGAGCTTTCTCCAGATAAGAGGAGTGAATAAACAGCACCCCAAATAGCGTGCAGGGGCATGCAAGCACCACACCAGGAGAGATAGACCACGCACACCTCATGGCAGAGGAAGTGAGCACCCATGCTAAAGCAGATGGTGAGATCTTGCAGCAGATAACCTATGCCTGGAAGCCACCATTGACCTCTCTACGGAAAGGAGACTCTTACTCTTTTTTCCCCAGTGTTTTGGTGAAGTGTCTGAAGTTTGACAGCAGCAAAACTAATAACCTTCCTGTACTAACTGCAGCATAATTGCAACCAGTCCTGTCCCCTTGGAATGAGGAATCTGATTTTCAAAGGACGCCCAGCTGAGAAAGGCTTCAAATGGGATCTGATTAGCACATTAAAAACATATGTTCATATGGCAGTCAACTGTGTATCATCTGATACAATCTCCTTCCTCTCCTTTTTGTACACTATGTTCTTCCAGCTGAGGCACCCCGCTGTAGCCATGTCTTCACTGGATTAGGAATCTTGGCATTTTCAGCAGTTTCACATGTTGTGGATGGTTTATCATTTAAGGATTTTCATATCAACTTTACATTTTGAGTAGCTGAGTTTCTTTTATCAGGAATCCACCTGGTGCTCACGGTAACTGGACTTTGGGTAGTGGAGGGCCTGGGTTCACAGTGTTTTCTATGAGTTGTAGTGCACTGGATTAACCCTTCCCACCTCTAACAGAAGGAAGAGGAGCCCTATCACCTGAAGACTGATGCAAGATTGTTCCCCACAGAGACCCTTTTTAAGTTTCCCAGGTGACAGAGCTCCCCACTTGAAGACAATTCCACATCCTGATACTTACCAGCATTAGATAAGTATCAGGATGTGGAATTGATAGTCCACCTATGTTTAAAGTGTCCTTACCTTCCTGCCCCTCCCCCTCAACTCCTAATTCTCCTGCCACTTCCGCCCTGACTCAACAGCACAGCTCCACACACCCCATAATCACTCCTTTTCCAAAGGTCTCATCTGACAAGTATGCTGCTCCCCTCCAAGCCTCTTGCATGCTTTAGCACACCAGAACCGCACTGATTGCCTCCACATTATTGATTCCCCACAGAAGCTTTCATGGCAGACCCAAAAAAAAAAGGCTGAGCATCCGTCACGCTGGAAGTGTAGGCCAGAGACTAGTGAGGGTGCCTAGTAGCAGCAGGATTCACACTGGGCAAGCATCCCATCTCACTTCATCACTGCTGGAAACCCTTCTTCCTCCAGCATCTCCCCACCTTCCTCTCACTTAGGGAAAATAGTTCCCTCATGTTCTTTTTCCTAGGAACAAACCAGTTTCTTAAGGGTTAGTGCTATAATACTTTCCTGTTAACAAGTCACAGGGCCTGATTCTGATATCACTGACACCCCTGGGAATCAGGAGTAGGTGCATGGTACTTAATGGAGTTAAAATGATATAAGTGAACTCCAAATCAAGACCTGTCTCTCTCCAGTGACATTCATGACTGAATGCCGAGGAGAACAGGGAAAGGTAATAACTCGCCATTCTCTCATCTTCTAGATCAGCAAAGTGGACCAGTTGACCTCAGCTTGTGTCACAGCAGAGCCATCCAAATTAATTTCATGTAGAGTGCCTGGCCTCAGCAGTTGGGTGCTAATCCCTTGTGTGACATTTGCAACGTTGCAGACACTTTAGTGCTCAGTCACACACCAGAGCTAAGCCCTAATTTATGAAGATAAGGCAAGGGAAACAGGCTACCACCAAAGATTTAGGCTGATGATAAAGAGAAGCAGATGCCAGAAAGGTTAGGTGCTCTATACTAGATATTAAATGGAGACGAATATGGAGAACACCAAAAGTCTGAGAATTTAGTTTAAATGACAAATCTGTATTAAAATGCCCAAATTCTACTGTATAGAAGAACATTTTGTTTCTGTCCAGCATCTTCTGGTATCTACTGCATCTGAAAGTATCCAGTTAGATCCTGGCAATACAGGGACTGCAGAGAGAAGTGAAATAGAGGTTCTATATTCAGCAATTGCCATGCAGCAAAAGGCCTTCAAATTGCTTTGAATAAGAAACACAATATAGTCCAGGACACCTAATCTTTCTGAACAGTGACAGGAGAACTTCTGCTCCCCTAACAACCTTCCTAATTAAGGTGTCATGACTGGAATACAGGCCACATCTGGGAGTGGAAATTAAAAACAATCTTCTGATCGAAGCATGAGAAGTATCATACAGTGTGCCGTACGGATCTACTAGAATGGCCCTCTTACCTAGATATGGCCTTCCAGTGAAATAACAGTGATAGCCAAAGGCTCCTAAGCAAAGTAAACAGTCATGGGATAAGAGGGAAGCTTCCTCTCATGGATCAGTAAGTGGTTAAAAGATAGGGAAAAAAAGGGTGGGAATAAAAGTCAGTTTCCACAATGGAGAGTAATTAATAGTGGGGTCCCCAAGAATCTGTACTGGGACCAGTGCTATTCAACATAAACAAATGATCTACAAAAGGTAAACAGTGAGGTGGCAAAGTTTGCAGATAATACAAAATGACTCAAGATTGCAGTCAGCTTTGGACTTAACTAAGCCCTGGTCTACACGGGGGGAGCGGGGGGGAGGGGGGAGAAGAGAGGGCTGGGTCGGCCCGATCTAAGTTACACAACTTCGCTACGTGAATAACGTAGCTGAAGTCGACAAACTTAGATCGACCTACCGTGGTGTCTTCACCGTGGTGAGTCGACTGAGTTGACTGCTGTCACTCCCTGTCGACTCTGCTTGCACCTCTCGCAGTGCTGGAGTACAGGAGTCGACGGGAGAGAGCTCGGGTCGATTTATCACATGTAGACTAGACGCGATAAAAAAAAAAAATCGACTGCTACCCACCAATCCAGAGGGTAGTGAAGACATATCTGAAGAGTTGCAAAGGGCTCTCACAAAACTGGGTGACTGGGAAACAAAATGGCAGATTAAATTCAATCTTGGTAAGTACAAAGTAACGTACATTGAAAAACATGCTTACAAAAATAATGGATTCTAAATTAGTTATTACCACTCAAAGAGGACATCTTGGATAGTTCACTGTGGCTAGTTCTCAGAAAACATCTGCTCAGAGTGCAGCGGCAATCAAAAAAGTTAACAGAATGTTAGGAACCATTAAGAAAGAAAATCTCATAATGCCACTACATAAATCCATGGTATGCCCACATCTTGAATACTGTGTGCAGTTCTAGTTTTCCCACCTTAAAAAAGATATATTAGAACTGGAAAAGGTACAGAGAAGGGTAACAAAAAATGATTAGTGGTAGAGAACAGCTTCCATATGAGGAGAGATTAAAAAGACTGGGACTCCAGCTTAGAAAACAGACAATTATGGAGGGATATGAGAGAGGTCTATAAAATCACGAATGTTGTGGAAAAGAGAATAAGGGAAATGCTGTCTACCCCTTCACATAACACAAGAACGAGGGGTCACCCAATGAAATTAATAGGTGGCAGCTTTAAAACAAACATAAGGATTCACACAACACAGTCAACCTGTGGAACTCATTGACAGGTGATGTTGAGAAGGCCAAAAGTATACTTGGGTTAATAAAGAACTAGGTAAGTTCATGGCGGATAGGTCCATCAATTGCTATTAGCCAAGATGGTCAGGGACTCAACCCCATGCTTAGTGTCCCTAAACTAGACTGCCAGAAACTGGGACTAGATAACAGGGTGTGGCTCACTCAATAATTGCCCTGTTCTGTTCATTCCACCTGAAGCATCTGATACTGGCCACTGTCAGGATATTGAGCTAGATGGACCATTGGTCTGATCCATTATGACCATTCTTATGTTCTTATATATTAGGAGTTTCCTTCTGAGAACAGAGCACTGAGTTCTTAAGATATAATCATCAAGGAAATAGTATCTACCCAGTTAGGATGGGAAATCTAAACGGGTAAATAAACGTGTAGACAATGGCTGATAAGCATTTATGAGCAGATCACCATGTACTCTGCGATTTTGTGACTGCAGAATCCACTCCTTGCTACAGAATTGTGCTCCAAAATCTGAGGTTTCATTTAAAATAATTCAGTTTGCAGCACTTGTTTGTGATAAAAGCCTTACAGATATGCTTCAGGTGTAACTGCCACAATGCTGTCTCCTAAGGGCTGGTCTACATAGGGAAACTATACTGCTAGAGTTATATAGGGAGTTATACCAGTATAATTATAGGGGTATAATTATGCCAGTAAATTTCCCCATGTAGCCACGCCATGCATCTGCAGAAGGCATGAAGCAAGCAGTTAATGAAGTATGAATTGTCTCATTGACTTCAATAGGGCATTGACTCCAAAACTACTTCATTGCTGATAATTTGAAGCAGAAACGTCCAACTAATATGCTTATCCTATAATCCTCAGATGCCTCCCCCACCTTCCTAAGTGTCAAAAATTATCTGCCCCCTGCCCAGTTTACCCTAGCTCCCACTCCAGTCCCAGACAACATCTACAATTAAGGTATTTCTTTAGTACAAAAGTGTGCGTGCATTGAAAATTTAAAACTTGAGGGAAGTGGAAAAGTAGATTTAATATCAAACACTAACTACTTTACTGATTGGATTATTCATTAGCATGTTTAATTCAATAAAATAAATCTCCATTTTAAAAGAAGTATCTGAAAATGCCACAATATTTAACCTGCCATGGTAGAGTGCAGTGTTCGTGCTGTGCAATTTAGATCCCACTTGACCTGGAGTACACAAGGTTGTAGGACTCAATTTTTTTTTTAAATGAAGTATTTCAAGGGACAAATTCACAAAGAGTTGCATATTACCAAGATCTCCTTTCTGGTTAGCAAATGCTGTGGGGGCATATTTGAGTTCAGTGGAGCCAGGTCATTTTTTAGATTACTGAACTAGAATTATAGAGAAACATGCAGATACAGCCTTCAGAACAGTACTCAGGACTGCACGACTCCAAGCAGAAGATGGTCCAATAAAACATATTATCTCACCCACCTTGCCTTTCCAAGTCATCTGTGAGCCAAGAGGATTGGAAAAGTTTTTAAGTTGCTGAAGCAGAAAAAAGCTCTGTTTTCACAACGCTATGCGAATGAATTACCTTAAATCTGCTATTAAGCAGAGATGAGTTACAGCCTTCCTGATAGAGATATGGGTGTGAAAAACAGCAGATGGTTAACTGGGGTGGAAAAATACACAAATTATTAGAGATGCTGAAAATTCACTGTTGGTTATAAACAACTGCTGTGTGAGGGCAGCTGTAAAACAGCTGGGGCTAAGAATGGGGCGCATACAGGCAATAGTGGCTGTGGTGTATCAGAGTACTGCGGATTTTCACAATCATTGAAAAGCGAATAAAAAAAGCATAGCTCAGTGGGCTGTAATGGAATGGTATCTCAGGCAGCAAGACATTTCTTAACTCCCAGAATTTTGTTGCACTAGAATTTCTGGATTTTAGCAGTTTTGCCACAGGAAAAACAGAGGCCCTGAGGCACACTCAGTATTACTGAAATACCAATCAGAAATTGCATATTAAGTGCTGCCAACAATCCCCAGTTAATGAACATCTTCATCAGTGACTGACATGTATTGAAATGCTGAGGATAATATAAACACAGCTTATGAGCCAAAGGGACACAGCAAGGGAAAAGACTCAATGCAGCATCAACAGCATACTCTTTCACTGAGCCCCAGCAGTATACTTACACCTCTACAAGTGGAAGGCAAGCAGGGGTGAAAGTGAGCTCGTATGGGCTGGTATGAAGCCCGTACCAGCCCGTACGCAGCCCATGTTAAAGTTTTAACGTCCTGCCCGTTTTGCCTCCCTCTTGGCAACCCTGCCAGTAGGGTCCATGCCAGCAGGGCCGCCAATGTGAGGAGGGGAAAGGGCAGCAACGTTAAAGCGCTGCCATGGCAGCGCTTTAAGGAAGATCCTTTGCCGTGGCTGCGCTTTAAGGTTGCTGCCCCTTCCCTCACCCTGTCGGCAGCCCTGCTGGTAGGGACCCTACCAGCAGGGCTGCCGACAGGGGAGGCAAAAGGGCAGCTGCCCCGGGGACCGGCAATTTAAAAGGTCCCGGAGCTCCCGGCTGCTGACAGAGCCCCAGGCCCTTTTAAATTGCTGCTGGAGTCCTGGGCGGCAGAAGCCAAACAGCACCGATGGGCTGGCTGGCGGAGGCTGACCCCTCCAGCCATGCCCCTTCTGCCCAAGGCCCCGCCCCTTCAGGGGGGAAGATCCAGCCCCCGTACCGGTAAGAATATTATTATTACTTTCACCCCTGAAGGTAAGGCAAAGTCCTTGCATCAAGAGGAGACCTGGGAACTCCTAATTCTGATCTTGACTTTGCTATGTCTGCCTAAATGATTTCACGTCTTGCAGCAGATTCTCATTTGCTAATCAGGGATAACAGCATTTACCTACCTCAATGGGCATATGCATGTATGAGAAGTAAGTACTTAGGCCCAGAGCCCCAAAGATACTTAGGTGCATAAACCCCACATTTAGGCATTTAAGTCACCAGTTTAGGTGCCCAAAGTCCCAGTTTTGGCTTCACTGTGATCCACAAAACTCCTGCCAAATACTGTAGGTGCCTAAGTAAGTTCCACAAACGCCTAAGGTCATGTCTACATTAAAGGGACTAGAGTGGCATAGCTATAGCACCACAGCTATACTAGCATAACCTCATTGTATAAACAACAATGGAAGGGTTTTTCTGTTGCCCCAAGAAGCCCTCTTCCCTCGACCTAGCTGCATCTACAATGGGGGCTAGGTTAGCTGTGGCACTTAGGGTTATGCCATTTTGACCTACATTTTAAATATAGATCAGGCTTAAGTTTTTGCCTTTGGGCATGTGCACTGCTGCCTCAGATTCATAGATTCTAATGCCAGAAGGGACCATCATGATCATCTACTCTGACCGCCACATTGAGGCCACAGAACCTCACCCAGCAATCCTGCAATAGACCCATAACCTCTAGCTGAATTACTGAAGCCAAATTATGATTTAAAGACTTCAAGTTACACAGAATTCACCATTTACATTAGTTTAAACCTGCAAGTGACCCATGCTGTAGAGGAGGGCAAAAAAGACAGGTGTCTGGTCACCTATCTCCGGCCTAAGCCCCAGAACAATTCATAAACCAGGGGAAGACAGGATTTCAGCAATCTGAGTCACAGGTGGGGCCTGATCTGGTAGGCGTACTCAAAGGCTGCCCACTGAATTAGGTCCCATTCAAAATCTGGTGGTGGCATTAGCAGAAGCCCATCTTGTAACTTTTAGTTTACTGGTTAGAAGCTTCACATGGATATGGGAGACCCAGGTTCAATTCCCACCTCTGCTAGAGGAGAAGGGAGACTCCTGTTCGAATCTTCCCTCTCAGGTTCATGCTCTAACCACTAAGTCAGAGGTCCCCAACGCAGTGCTGGGGCGTCTAAGTGCGCTCGTGTACTGTCTGGCGGACGAGCATCCGCCGAAATGCTGCCAACAAGCCGTGTCATCCAGAGGTGTCACCGCCGAAATGCCGCCGATTTTCAGCGATATTTTGGCAGTGACGCAGCTGGATGATGCAGCTTGTTGGTGGCATTTCGGCGGCAATGCCTATTGACGTTGCTGCTTGCCGGCAGAATTTCGGCTGATGCTCATACGCCGCCACGGTTCTCCATGGCTCATTGTCTGGCAGCCGCCAGTCAAAAAAAGGTTGGGGACCACTGCACTAAGCTATGGGATATTCCAATGTAGTGCTCCCTCAGTCTCTCCTATTGACTCTGCTCCACAGTGGATAAATAATTCAATAACCACCATTGGACTAGAAGTTATAAAGGGAGGCACCACCACCACCACTTCTATCTCCTCCTCTGGCTGATTTGTGTGAAGTGAGGCAGGCACCTAACTCATCCCCACAATAAATGAATTAGGTGCTTAAGCTGCCTGACAGCAAGCAGCAGCTTCCATTCATGGATTGTTAAGTAGAGACAAGTGCCTCCCTGAAGCCTGGACTTAGGTGCCAGTTTCCAAGAGGGGACGGAACTTAGCACACAGCCCTGTTGTCAGCATCTCCCATTGGCTAATTTATATAGCAACTTGCCCAGCTTGCTGGCTTCTGTAGGTCACATTGTGATATGTCTATCTCCTCTCATTCATTGTACTGAAGCATAGGCACCTAACTCAGACTTTATCGACTGTAGGGTTGTTCCTGTCAGTTTCTAGGAACCTAAAAGCAAGGTTCCACAATGCTCAGCGATGCTTAAGTCCCTTTGTGGAACCAGGCCTTAATGTTTGTAAAGCACCATCTAAGTGCTATATATTATTACAGAGCTCATTCTGATTCTAAGCAAGGCATGAATGTTCCCAAGTAGGTACCACTATAAAAATCCCATTTTTCACATATTGCTACATATGTGAAATATCCATCTCACAGTCTAAAGTTTTCTGTGTCTGGTGGTGAATTTTGGGGGGACAGGGAAGAACAGCCTAAGATCTCCCCCCCGCCCCACTTTGGAAGCCCATCTCTGAGGCACAAGTAGAAGGTACCACTGGAGGAACTTGAAGGCTGTGATCCTAGTTTGCAGAAGTGACAAACTGAACATTGTAAAGTAAATCGTGATGTGCAGCAACACAGACTAAAGGGTCCAAAAGAGACGTGTCAAAATTGATCATAACTATCACAGCCCTAGCTACTTCATCTACCATCTCTAACAGTAAGGGTGACTGCGGTCTACCTCTTGCATTAGCTCAGTGACAGTTTCATATCTAAACAATGTGCAGAGGAATTTTAGAATGCAGTATAAATTGCTAACCTTCCCATACATTTCACCAGATGATCAAAGTCCCCCAAAATTCCTGTGTTTTCTTGAAAGGACAGAGGGTCCAAAAACACAGGAAGAGGAATCTGTTTTTAATATACAAAATGGTTTTTGCCTGGAAACAAACAGTTAGGTTTCTTTTCTCTATTCACTGGTGCAAGGAAGCTACTTAAAAGGGAATAGAGAACCCCACAGTCTCCCAAAACAAATTTTTGTGCACAAACTATGTCCGGTAGGGACTCTGTCATGGTGTGCAGTGACTGGAAGTTGCCATCGCAGATGTATTTAATGAGATAGCATCTCCCCCCACTTTTGTAAGTGTTTCATGGATTGTGTGCACTATGCTGGACCTCCAATCTTACACTCCTGGGAAGTCATCGTTTAAAGCTTTACTTGCCAGAGCTCTTAGAGCTAGTTGATAGTGTCCCTGTTACACTATGAGAGGGAGAGTAGAGTCTTTTCCCAGAGCCTGATTATTTTCAAGAAAACAGAAGTTGCATCACTGAATCTTTTAATACACACAAGAGTAATTAGGGTGCTGGCTGCAATGTCAAGCAGATGGCATTCATTTACAACATTTATGCATCTGTCTGTTTGAAAGATGAGAGACCACAAATACCTAGAATTACAGGAGAGATGCAGACATATTTTTCAATTTTATTCTTAATGGGAGAGCAATGGCATCACATCTTCCAGGGAAAACAGACAAGGACTATAGCATTTATGGTATTAAACACTGCCACAGAGTTCGTTTGGCGCAGTGCTTTCCTCACTCCATGGTTGCGATATTCCTGATTCCAGCTACGTTTGCAGGGTCATCACTAGAAGCACTAACAGAAGGCGAAAATAATTGGAACTGAAGCATAGACCATAAGATGAGCAACAGTGTCAGGCTGGTACTGTATATCGTTCGTAAAACAGGGTATTATAAATGGAGCTGGAACCAGGCAATATTAAGTAAAAACATGATTAAAGTATCTCTGATGGTTTTCCGGGAGAGCAAAAAAGTCAATTCAGGCATAAAACTCAATACCTTCCAAAAGAAGAAGAAAATAAAATCCACCAAGTGATCCTGAAATCAACTTTTCCTTTGGATAAATAGATCTGAAATAGTAGTACAGTTCACAGTGGCATAAAGTTCTCCAATTGCTTGTGTGCTTGAAAATATCTTATCAGTAAAAAAATACCAGAGAGTTGGGGGCAAAACCCTTTCTCTGAATTCTGTACATGGACAAATGCAAATGGGATTGGCAGGCATCAGGTCATCGGATCCATGGGAAACCAGCAGTATTGCAGGGCTGTAGATCACAGGTCAGGGGACGAGGGATAAGAAGAATAGTAAGGCCCATTTTCCTGTGATAAAGGAATGAGAAGTTAACTAAATGTGTCTCCAACTCTCAAGTGCATGCAACTGATGGATGAAAAGGAGGCATAATTAAACAAAACATTCTTGACCACCTCTCATATCCAAGTACAGTAGCATCCAAACTTCACCCCGCTGAGAAAGACATTGGCAACTTGCTGGGAGCCTGAAAGCTGCTTGCTCCTGATTTGAACACAGCAGATCACAGCTGCTTTAGCCTAAAACCAAAGCCATGGCCTGCTGAGACTGAAAATGCCAGCGTATAATGTGGCCAGTAGGTCAGCTCAAGATGGCACACTGCTGCAGACACATGCAGTGTCTGTTCCTCTGTATTTGAAGTGAGGGCAAATTTGGGTCAGAATGTCGCTGAGTCACATTTGTCCTGCACTTTGGGGGAGAAATCCAGGAACAAGAAAGGACTAAGACAGCCAAGAGCTGTTCCTCCTCTCCATTCCCTTTCCCTAATGTGTATATGGCAGGGGTGGGTAAACTTTTTGGCCCGAGGGCCACTTCGGGGAATAGAAGTTGTATGTCGGGCCATGAATGCTCACAAAATTGGGGCTGGGGTGTGGGCTCTGGGGTGGGCTGAGGATGAGGCGTTTGGAGTATAGGAGGGTTCTCTGGACTGGGACCGAGGGGTTTGGAGGGCGGGAGGGGGATCAGGGCTGGGGCAAGGGGGTGGGGAGAAGCTCCAGGGGTGCAGGCTCTGAGCAATGCTTATCTCAAGTGGCTCCTGGAAGCAGTGGCATGTCCCTGCTCCGGCACCTATGCGGAGGCACGGACAGGCAGCTCTGCACACTGCCCCATCTGCAGCCACCACCCCTGCAGCTCCCATTGGAGCGCATAGGAGCTGGAGAGGGGCCGAGCCGTGTGGTCTGGCCCCCGACCCAGTGCCCCGGCTGGAGCGAGGCTGAGCTGTGTGATGTGGCTTGTGGACCAGCCTAAAACGGGTCGCAGGCCGGATCCAGCCCATGGGCTGTAGTTTGCCCACCCTGGTGTGTGTGTTAATTTGGGGCTGGGAAAAGGAAACAAAGTTTGAAGGCCATGAAACAATACAAGTCACAAAGCAGCTCCAACAGCATGGGATGGCAGACAGCAACAATCCTCTGTGTGTCAGGTTTTAGAATGTTACAGATAACTGTTAATAGCACCATATAACTGCTGGATAAGCCATGGAAAACTGAAAGCTTAGTGAGGCTGTCAGGAGAGAAGCAAGATGAGGGAGAGAAGCAAGCAGAGAGAATAAGAGGTGAATACTTCTAAGTTCTGCATCTGTAGGGCACCCAGGATTCAAGAAGAGACAGATGAGCCATGCTTCTGCATTCAAGTTAATGGACACAATCTGCTTCATCAAAGACACTGCTCTTCCTTCCCCAAGAAAAGCAGACCATAATGACCCTAATCTTCATTATGGAGGTGTGGGCCCATGAGGACTACAGGTCCGCAATCGAGGCTGCTCAGATCAATGTGCAGTACTGCATGCTGCATCTCCATCTAGGTTACTGATTACGTTGGCTACAATTGTCTTCATTTAATAAAAACTTGGTGTGGTCCTTGGCTAGGCGAAGAGTGGTGTCCCTAATTCACACACAAAATATAAGAGAAGCCTCTACTGGAATTAAGGGTTGTTTCTGGGCCAAACCCTCTCCTCAGAGATTGACGTAGAAAAGACTAATATGGGACAATGATTGTTTCTATGAAGTTAAAAAAAAGAGCTGTTAGTCTCCCCAGCAAACCATGTAGAGTTCCTTTTAAGAGGGTGAAGATGACTTGTTCCAGTCTGCTTCACAAAGCAGTAAGATATTCAACAACTGCACTTGAGAGCATAAACAGATGCTTATCACCTGAAGCCACTTACCCTGGCATCATATTCAAGGACAAAAGGGGGGAAGTCAATCTGTTCTGGGGGTATGGCTGTGAACAATTGCTGAAGGTTTTCCACATAGTGGATTTTGTCCTTTAGCCCTGAGATGGTAAAGGTTGTGAAAAACCACGTTGAGACCTAAACATAGAAAGAAAAAAAAAAAGAATTAAACTGATGCCATTTCTGAGACTTCAAGTTCAACATATTATTCTGTACTCATATAAACCAACCAAGCTTCAGCATTGAAACTGTGAGCACACAACAATAAAGAATACTCCATCTCAATTGCTAGTCTAGCAAGCTGTTACTTGCACTACAGAGTAGTGCTTCAAACTCCAGACTCACATTTTTCTTAATTTTACACCCAGTATTGCTGCACGAAATTGGTGTCTATTTACTCCTTCCCATTCTGCTATTTCCAAAACTCTGCACTTCCAGATTACTCAGATCAATCTCTTTCCTTGCCTTGGTTTTAATGCCTGTTAGCACCAGTTTCCCTACAGCAATTTAGAAAAAAAGTGACCTTCAGTTGTCTCACTGATAGATACATCCTCTCTGTTCTGGGTATTTGTTTCCCTCTTTCCTATACACTACATCTGCTCAGATGGCATCAGACCCACATCTGCTGCCCAAAACCCGCAAGTCTTAATTTTAGGTCTTAACCTTGAATCTCCTTCAGATCTTTTTGTAACAGGACACAATGTAGAGCAGCTACCTCAGCTTTGTCCTCCCCATGTAAATCAGATAAGGAATTACCAGCCAGGTGTTGTTTTGTTAATGCCTATTAGTGTGGGCAACTGGTCTACATATATTGAAATGATTTCTGGGAGGGGAAGAGGATGATCTCAAACCACATTTTTAGAGCACAATGTAAAACTGGCTGCAACCAATCTTCCCACTCGGACACCACAGCACATCCTAGTCTTCCAACACATACAGTAAGTCCAGTCCCTGTTGACTGGAGGAGACAGATCTGTGTGTATGTACACTACTGAATATGGTAATTTTTAAGTGGTAAAAAATTCCCCATCTCAAACTTTTAGTCCAGGGGCTATTTCGTCCCTCACCTTGCAATATGTCAGCCATTCCACTTGCTTAGCTATGGATTGAATATAAAGCATAATTCCCTCTAGACTACAAAACCCACATAGTAACTATCTTCAGAATATATAAGTCAGGGTTACCAATGGGGCAAATGCAGTTTGTTATCTGCAGTTAACAGGGGAAATGATGTGAAGGCACACTGAATAGAACAAATTTGGGAGCAACTGAAAGCTTTGCATTTAGAGAGCAACTTCTAAGGAGAGTTGGAAGGTGTTAATGCAAACAAACTTATTGCAGGCCCTGGCTGTTTTCAGATGTGTGGGGGTGTGTGTGGGGAGGAGGAGATGAGGGGGAGGAGTGAGAGAAGCCTGAAAATGGTTTTCCTTTCAAATTGTTTGTTGAACTATAGCACAGTTTACTTTTCATTTACTGCACTGGCATCCAGCATGTCAACAGAAACATATAGGTGCTGGCACGAGAGAGAGTTCGTATATTGCTGCTGCAATTTACGGAAAGGAAAAATTCTGACAGAATGGTGGATTAAAAATAAAGAGAGATTTTGTATGTAAAGGTCAGTCCAAAACAGATCATCTTTAGTTTAAGCTCAACATTTGAGCTGAAGGAAGCAAACAGTGTCCTTGAAAAGTACAGTGTCCCCATCCTTAAATAGCACAACCAGATTGGGAGGTTGAGTGTGCGTGCGATGTAGCGGGAGGGAGAAGCAACTGGAATGAGCAGTGTTTTAAGACTGATATTTTATGACGTACCAAAGCTAGAATCAGAGGGTATACACTACTAGAAAGTGGAGCTGACCAGTTTTCCCACTGACATTCAGATTTACCATTAGTTCTAATGGTGAGAGATCTCTGACCCTAATACTGTCACTTGATCCCTCACTCTAGCCAAGTGTTTGTGTCACTGCTCTGAATATAGCAGATTTCAAATCTTGCACCACGGTAATTTTCAATCCCTGACAACAGGAGAGGATGGAGCATCGAAACAATGAATTTAAGTTCACCACAGACATTCAATATGCAGAAGTGTAACTGATTACACGTAATGCAATGGTAGCAATAAAATGTAATCCAGGAATACAGTATTTTTTTTGGGATAAATAGAGGACTTCTCTCTCCAGTGAGGTCACCTTCCAGCAGAACCAGATTCCTGTGCAGATCAAGGAATGCTCACATCAGAGCAGGAATAAAGAAAAGACAAGATTAGCTGCCTTTGTGTGTACAATGGCTTACTCAGCATTAGCGACTCACACCTTGCTACAATTACCCTATGTTTTGGAGATCGCTGCTGTGCTCTCACCTCTGCAGACTTAGTTTAGAGCAACATGTTCTATAAAAAGCCACTAGCCTTCGGATGCATATAATTTAAAAGTTTCTCTTCTCATATAAAAAAAGAGAGAATGTTGGTTGGCAGCATAAACTATGTTCATGGCCCCTACAAAACAAGCACAGCTCTGGTCCGCCCAAGAGCATGATAAAAATCTCTAGAGCCCAGCAGGCCCAGAAATAGTATACAGAAATACAAAGATGGAAGCCATCAAGTATGCCAGGATTCAGTACAGCAATAACATGCATGATTTATGTTACAGATTTAAGAACTGAAATACAATGCAGAGACGTGTAACAGGAGGGCACTGGGGGATGGTGGAAAGCTTACAAGCAAAGAGTTCCTGTTCTTGCACTTGAGAAATACAGGGTCCTACCCTAGGAACACTGAAAAGCAAAGCAGAGAGAAACATATACTTTTGAAGACATCTAAGCAATTCAGATCTTACGGGACTCTCCTGGCTCAGAGACTGTAAAGACATGGCAGCCTTGAAATGTTCATGCGAGTCAAGTAATCTCCTACTGGCCACTTCCTATTGTGTGTCTCATCTCACACGTCATAAGGAGATACATTCTCCTTAAATAGCCAGCAGCAGGCCCCATGAGCTCTCTCTTGTAAACAAATGCTCTCCTTACAGGAGTAAAGTTGGGGAGGAATAAGGAGATTGGGTAGAAGACAATGAAGAGAAATAAAAACAGATTACAGTTTGAAGCAACCACCCCAAGAGAAACATTTAAGTCATAGACAAGAAGCCCAGAAGATAAGATTAAAGCCAGTGAAAGAGCAGTGTCATTCTAATGGCACCTTCTGCTTGGAGGAATGGCATTTACAGACTCCAGAGGGAACATTATCCAGCTATCTTCAGGTGCATGGCAGGTTGCCTGGATGAAGGGCCTGAAGGCTGGGGTTTCTTGGAGGTCCAGCATAAGAAAAAGTAAAGGGAAAATTGGTAAAGCTATTGGCAATAAAATGATAAGCATTCCTTTAACATATATCCATGAGAACAGAATCTCCAGAATTCTTGGGACACCAGATTTGAAGCCTCCAGAAAATGCAGCCCTGGCTCTTCTCCATTGTTTTTTCCCTGATCTCCTTACCTTAGCCCAGCTTTACTTCTGTAAGAAGTGGTGTCGAGCTGGTAATTCAATAGGAGGCATTTTCCCTCCAAGTCAGTACAGACTGAAAACCTCTGCACAACATTGTGGGAACAGTGCTACTGGAGGTATTGTCTTTTGCATGACCTGCAAAACTGAGGCTCTGATTATCATTAAAGATCCCACAACATTTTTTCCTAAAAGCAATGTTTCTCAACCTTTTCTGGCTAGTGACCCCTTATTCAAAGCAAAAATTGTCACTACTGTCTCATATTTACTAGAGTACCAATGATAACAATATCAACTAACTCTTTATATGGCACTTTTCATCTGTAGATCTCAAAGCACTTCACAATTATTATTTATTATTACTGTGTGTGAGATTTTAGAGGTTGACTGAGAATAATTTTACCTTTATAGGTAAGGGAGCGAGATTCTCTCTTTTAGATTGTAACAAAGCTTTCAATGCCTTGGGGCCCTGGATTGTCTTTTGTGCCCCCTCCCTTTGGGGTTTGTGATTCAATTGGTGAGAAACCCTGCCTTAGAATACTACCTTGCTCAAATTCCATCTTTGTTTAATTCCATTTTACCTCCCTATATTTCCTCTGCAGTTTCACTTTTATACAGCATTTCCCACTTTTTGTCCTGAATTGTTGTGTGTCGCTATATTCCATCCTGAATTGTTGTGTGTCGCTGGGTAGCTAAGTGATTTCTGTTTGTACTGTAGTTCGGTGAGTCTACAAAGCTCTATCAGATGTAAGGCATTTGAGAAATACAAGTTACTGGGTCTCAGTTTACGAGAGTACACGTTTCACTCTAAGAGTTAAATGAGTCTATGAGGCTGACTTGGTAAATCTTACTCTGGCTGAAAGTAGCACAACTGCATTGTGGAATTTGAAGCAAAGGAGGACACTTGACTTTTTTCTCTGCATGCTAATCCCTAGTATGTTCTTCCTGCTTGTAGCTATTTCAGAACTCTGCTGCAGTCTCTGACAAGAAACCTAAAGACTTGGGCAGGCTTTTATTTACTTCACAAGCAAGATTTATGACAGGCTATTTTTTTTTTTTGTTCTGCACGTAAATTCTGATTGCTCTGAAAGGGAAAGAGGATTACAGGCCACCACAACATTCACTCCCTTGACGACAGTCTACCATACTATGCTACAAAGTCACGAGACTGCCTTGGCAACCTTCTCCTGGTGCTGGCCAAGAGGGCCAGCCATCTATCCAGGAGGAGTAAGCTGAACGGGAGGGGGCAGAGGGGTCTATTTCTGTTCCTTTATCCAATCATGCCTCCAAGCAGTTTTCCTCTGGGTGGTGTCCACTGAGTCCTTACATGCCTTTGAGGAGCAGCGGATGCTGTCTAGGACACACTGTTCGGTGTCCCCCCTGGATTTTTGACCCCTTTCCTGATCCTGTTTTATCTTTTTCATTGTCCTCATAAATCACTAGTAGCCTGGACCCAATGGTTCCACTCCCTAAGATGAGGGGGTGGGGGCAGGTCTACACCATGCTTCCTGGTACTACTAAGAGTACATATCTTCCAACTTTTGCCTCATGGCAGAAGTCCTACAAACAGCCTCCTTTACTATACAACCCTGATTCATCTCTAGAGCAGGTCCATTCTGTGTAGTGATTGAGGCAGGGGGCCTGTGGGGAAAATAGTATGGGATCATGTAATTAAACACGGCATAATGCATATGCACAGGAGGATTTCCTAACTTTTAAGTACTTGACTTAGCAACCTTAATAATGGTATTTTAATAGTTTGTGTACACGTAATTTTCTAGGTTATTTTTAAAAAAGCAATCTGAAAAAACTGAATTCCATCATGTGGAACCACACTCACACTGACATGGTTCATCAGCAGGTTGCACCCTTTACATGCACTGCTCAGAGTTCTGCCACTTGACCTAATAGAGCAACTTGTAGCAATAGTAGGACCAGCACTAGAAGGGGAATGAGACATTTTGCCCAGAGAGTTCATACATGACACAGAAATGGTGAAATCAGAGATCTTGCATTCCATTACAGCAGGGGTTTCCAACGCAGTGCCCGCAGTCGCCATGGCGCCCGCGGGGGCATCTAAATGCGCCCGTGTCCTGGCTGGCGGTCGAGCATCTGCTGAAATGCCACTGAAATTTGGCGGCATTTCGGCAGATGCTCAGCTGCCGCCATGGTCCTTCGTCTGGCGCTCACCAGACGAAAAGGTTGGGGACCACTGCATTACAGGCTTGGGCAGGAAGTGTGTTGTAATATAATGGTTCTCAACCAGGGGTTTGGGGCCCCGTGGGAGGCTGCAAGCAGGTTTTGGGGTGGGAAGGTGGGTGTCTGCCAAGCATGGCCAGTGTTAGAGTCGCTAGTGCCCAGGGCAGAAAGGCAAAGCCCCGCTATGCGAGACTGCAGCCCAGAGCCCTGAGCCCCACCACCCAGGGCTAAAGCCAAAGCCTGAGCAATTTAGCTTTGCAGGGCCCCTTGTGGCATGGGACCCCAGACAGCTGCCCTGCTTGCTACCCCCTAATGCCGGCTAGTTGCTGTGGCACAGCTGGGCCAAGGAATTTTTATACCATGTTGGCTGGGGCCTCAGAAAGAAAAAGGTTGAGAATCCCTGCATGGTCACAGACCCCTCTGCCTGTTGACCTGAAGCATGACCCGTTTTGCCCTATTCCCTCCAATTTATCTCAGTCCTGTCTCTTTGCCACCCCCTGGTTCTTCATCCCAGTCCTGTTTTCTTCACCTCAGGCTACTCATAGCAGTTCCAGTCTCCTTGCTCCAACAAATCTCAGTCTCACCCCTCTGGACTCTACATTTCAGTCCCAGTGTCACCAACCCCTTAACTCCTTGTCCTCCGTTTCCTTTGCCCCACCATTCCCAACTCCCTCACCCAAAAAGCATGTCATCCATTTTATCCCCACAACCCTGGCCTCAACTCAACCCACCCCACACTGTGGCTCCCAGCCCCAATCAGCTGTCCTCAAACTCCTCAACCAATCTCAGCATCCCTCTCCCTCATCCCTGATTCCTTGGCCTAGTCTCTTTGCCCAGCCAATCACAGTTTTCCCTCTGCACCACACAAAGTCATCAGATCTGTCTCCCTTTTGAACTTACCTCCTTCCTCTGCCCCACTAGTTCTTAGTCACAGTCTGTCTCCTGGCCCAGTCAGTCACTGCTTCTCTTCTGCTTCTCTTCCAGGCTGCCAGTCCCTGTCTCCACCTCCCTGTTTTTAGGCCTCTTGTCTTTATCTACTCCAGGACTGCCCAGAGAATTCAGGAGGCCTGGGGCAAAGCAGTTTTGGGGGGCCCTTCCATAAAAAAAGTTGCAAAACTATAGAATATTATATTCTCATGGGGGCCCCTGCAGGGGCCAGGACCTGGGACAAATTGCCTCATTTGCACCCCACCCCCGGGCAGCTCTGATCTACTCTCACCAGTCCAGCTCTGGTTCCCCCTGCATTTGATTCAGGCAGCCTCTTCCTCCATGTGGCTTAGGCTCAGCAAGTCTCATTGAAAGCACAGGAAACAGAATTGTGGCTCTCTGTTCAGATGCCTGGAACCAGAATGGCATGCTGTAGCCCAGAGCTGCAACTGCAGGGAGCATGCCCAGTGTGGACAGACACTTTAGGGAATTTAGCTGCTAAAAATCTAACATGCCTCTACTGAGCATATGAACTTCACTTTTTCAAAGGCCTATGTGGCCAAATTTTCACAGAGACAGCAAAGGCACATCCTTGCTCAATTTCAATCCCTGTTCCAAAGCATAAAGTTGCCCGAACTTTTAAAAGAAAAGGTAACTACAAGTTTTAAATATGGGCAAAACACTGGATTTTTCAAACCTCATTCTCAAAATTAGGTTGAACCATTTTGGGTGAAATTAAAAACACACCACCCCCCAAACCAACCAACCAAACAAAAAGCCCAACAAGTCATGAGGCAGACACTGGGCATGGAAAATTTAATCCCAAATTATTTAAGTTTGGCAAAGTTATAAGCAACTGGAAACAGGGGTTTTTAAAAGGCAAGTATCAGGCAACCTTAATAGGAGGCAGCACTATCAGCCTCACCTATCATAAAATGAGCAGATTAGTCAGCCAGTTTTATTTTTAACATAGATGTCAGGGACGCAGGGACTACAAGTCCAAACATGCAATGGTGCAACTTAATCTGACTGGAATGCTGATGGGATCAAGATGGGACATCTTGATACTGGGACACAGTCTGCTCTGAGCATATCTTCATATTAAAGACACGACACCCACAGGCCACAGACTGACCATGTCTGCTATAAACCCTAAATCTAAATGTTCATACTGTTCTTATCAGCTGAATATTTGAGTGCTGTTTTAGCTGTTGTAGGAAATGGCAACCTATTCAGGATTCATGAACTAAACAATTAATTAGCACAAACTATGGAATTAATCACCTACTACAGCCTTCTGGTCAGCAGGCATCGCCTTTGGACCAATATGCTTTGTGTTACTCAAGTAAGGAAAAACAACACTACAAAACCTCAGAGACTTCAGCATGTTAACTAAGTGATGATCAGAAGGCTGACTATACATGCAATTTGTGGCACAGAAGGGAGGCTATTTCAAAAAGCTGTTCTTTGGGATGGACAACTACCCAAATGGATGAGGGAAGAGAAGGGCTGATGGCTACACTGGTATGGAATTAAGTTCATTCTAGTTCAGTACTTCACAAGTGTAAAGAACTATATAAATGGTGGTGGTATTAATAAAATGAAATCAAGGAAGCACCATAGTTGTTTGCCCAACTCATAACCTCAGAACAATCACTTACATTCCTCTACCACATTTCAACTTACTGAAATTGCAGGGAGACACTCAAGCAGAATAAAAAACATTTGTGATGGAATCTGGCCTGGGCCTTGGGGACCATACTCCTACTCTTACTCTTATCTTACATAAACTGACAAAGGCTCTCTAATGAAGCTGGCAGGTCAGGCCCTTAGTCTGACATCTGATTCGAAAGTGCGAGCACGTAAGATAGTTTGGGCCACTGCTGCCACTTTGGTGTCATCCAAGCATAATACCCCGATTACTGTTTTGATCCACAGTTGAGACAAAGGAAGAGAAGCAGCACCACCTTCTGGTCACCTCTAGAGACCAGAGAGCAAAGCAGTAACATGTCCTTTTGAAGAAGTTAGAAAAATCCACAGGAAATAAAATGCTGAAGCCTTGCTTAGGCCTCCCCAAAATGAATTCTTCTTCCCTTATTATTTTATATTACAATCTAGGATCCTGACTGAGCTTATTGCTGGCTCATCACTGCTACTCAGTTTCTTGGAAAAGATCAGGACACAGACAGTGGAAGACTCATCTACAGGTTCATGGGTTTGAATCTGATCCAGGCAAGCAAATATGAAGGCTATTTGGTAGCCTATGTGAAATTAATTGTTAGGTCTTTATCAGCTGCATTGTGTGCTCCTGGGCTGACCTAAGGCCAACAAGAGGGGAGGCAGGCAGTCTCAGCAGAGGTCAAATAATGGCATGGAAATCAAGTTTTCTCCCTCTGCCTCTTGAATACCCACATCAGATCAAGTCTGAGGCACACTGGCAATGAGGTGCACATGTGTGAAGCCTGCACTGACACTGCTTTTGTACCATAACTGTCCTTGGGAGTAAAAAAGCATGCCCATGTTGTGAACCACAAACAGAAAAAGACCCGGGTTTTTGGGTTCACACAGCTGAATGTCACATTTTAAGCCAGAGCGCAGGAGAAAGGACTAATGCCTCTTTTCTTTGAATTAAATGTGGTATCAAAGCTTTTTTAATTTTGTTAGAGGACACTCCACAGACATGTACATCAACCACCTGTAACACTGATCAGCTTCATTCTCAGCCTTTCAAGACAACTCTTCCAGTTTATCAGAGTAGGACCTCTGCTATAGCAGCCAACGTCTGCCTCCATTCAGTACCTTAATAATAAGGCTCTGTGCCATTGCTCATTCCTGTGCATTAACCAGCAATGCAACGTGGGTTAATAGCAACCTGAGAGATGAAGTGTCACTGCAGGTCAGAGCACACAAAGTAAAATGGGAAATGAGCTGTAGTGGTGCACAGGGGCTAAGCACAGAGTCTCATCATTAGGGTAGGAAGGGAGACGCTAGTGTACCAGCCACATAAGCCAGAAATAACAGTACCCAAATGTAACTAGCTCTTGGAAAACACGTATCTAGCAGACACGCCTAGTGTTTTGAAGTGTCTGTCTCTCTCTCTCATGACTTCTCCCCTTATACTACAATTTTATACCCTATTTTATTTCAAAAGTCTGCATTCTCGGCCTGTGGTACAGTATACTTCACCTTTGAGCGAAATGTTGGGTGGACGAAGTACACCGCCTTCAAATTTCTCTTGTACCTAGTTTAAAGAAGAAAATGACACTTGTTGTTAAAAAAAAGAGTAATGAGCTCATCCTACTAAATTCAGCCAAAAACACAGCTTAAAGTGTTTGGAGACACTTGTGCTCTTATGAGCAAGTGCTTGTGGTGCTAACCCTGACCCGCAACATTCAAATGCAGGTCAAAGGGAGGCTGCCCTAACAATAAGCGAGACAAAGGAAGTGAAAAGTTTCCCTGCATATCTAGATAAATCCTATCTGATCCTCCAGTTCAAAGAGGGTTACACATTAGTTACACCTGTTAGTGCTGTCTACACATCTCCTCCAGCAAAATGGATGGAGCATCCCAGTGCACAATACTGGCTTTTGGAAACACAACCTTTAGAGGCACATGGAATGAGCTCACATAAAATATATGGGTGCAAACACACCTGCCTTCATTACTGATAGATATGCCACGGGCAGGGATTGCAGAGACCAGTACATGACACAAGCATGCAAGAACTAGAATTAATTTCCTGTTGAACCAAGGCACTCACAAGTTACGATAAGCATTAAAGAAATGCCTAGAAATTTGTTTAAATGGTTTGATTCAGAGCAGGAAAGGAAACAGGCCTAATCTCTACTGGTTTTGTTAGACACCTGGGTCTACTGGCCCCTGTGAAATTCTTCCCAGCAATCCTTTAGCTATGGAAGCAAGCTGGATAAAGGGTCTGTCTTAAAGGCCTGTATGGGGAGAGGAGTACAGGAGAAGGGTTCTCTTCCTACTCATGACACTCACTTGATGTCGACGACATCATACAGTTTCTTCAGGAAGTCGGAGTCCAGGTGATTGTAATCACTAGTGAGCGTGTGGAAGTATACTATGACATACTCCTTCACTGCAATATGGTCCATGACATGGATGAAGTACAAGAGTGCCTGAGGTGGGGAGACATTTATATTTTTAGCAGAAAAAATCTGTCACAGTCCCATTCTGTGCTAACAGATTTCCCTCTAACATTAATATTATCCAGACCAAAAGCCTTAAGACAAGCTGATATTATATTTCAATTACAAAAACATGATGCAACACTGATGTCTTAAGCACTGGCTCAAAAATATTATCTGGAGACGTCTACAGCCAACCTTTACTCTGCTCCATGTCCCTAACCTCCACATACTTTGTCAGGATCCCTGGCATTTCGCATGTGCAAGAAACAAGTTTGCTCAGTGCACCTCACTTCAGAGTCTCCAGCTACAGAAGCACCTTTACATCTCTTTGGAGGGAAAGAGGGGGCCCTACACTACCCTGCTAAAGAATGGTCTTACTGCGTCAGACCAATGGTCCATCTGGCCCAGTATCCTGTCTTCCGACAGTGGCCAATGCCAGGCGCAATGCTTCCCTGAAGAGAATCTAGTCACTTCCGTAGAAAAGTTTCTACCAGAAAAACTTCATATGCAAAGTTTTAAATAGGATATATTTTCATGTTAAAGTATCTATGCAAGCAATTCGTACATAATCTGCTGTGTAGGAAGATTTCTGCATAGATACACCCCTCTAGAGATATCTTGCTAAAGTTAGTGCTGAGGGTACAGGATGAGATAGCTGTACTTAATAGAAACTGCCTTTTAACCTTAACTAAAGAATCACTGCCACAGCTCTATAATTGTATATGAAGATTTTACCTTTTCCATGTCTATCAGAGTTACAGGAATATTCCTTCCAACTACCACCATCACTGTGCGACCACAATTATCCACACCTACAGAATAAAATGAGAACCACAAGCTTTTATCTTTGAATAACATTCATAAAGTAGTCTGAGTTTTTGAAAGTCTCCCTGTAAATCAGGGGCAGCTAATACAAGCATTCTACAATGACGTTTACTAGCATTCTTAACAGGAGAAGAAGAGTGCAGAGACTACTGCTCCCATTATGCAGTACTCATTTTGATCTAAACGGAAGGATGCCTTGCACCTGGAAACGGTAGTTTTTAAATACAGAGTTGCACTCCTTGAAGATGGAGGCTGCAATCAATAACCCTGGAGGTTCCAGCAATTTACTGACATAGCACCTACTGTTTATATGGCTATACTTTCAGCTTTATCACTACCAAAAGGGTGCGTTGTTCTGGACATGTAATCTATAACAGGAACCACACCTTCAAACAACTGCAATCACATTAGCATAAAGGGGCTTCTTGTGTTGAAGTTCTTATTGACGCAGACATGAACGACTTAGCTACAGGTGCTTAATTTAGATAGTATGTTTACAATGTGAAATATGGTATTGTTAATTCCTTGAAAGGTTGTAATATACACTCCCGCTCCCTTAGGTAGCTGAATACATTGTAGATTTCCTTGATAGGAGTTTTCTCCATGATGTTTATATATAAATGGGGAAGAAGAGTTATAAAACCAGAGTGTAGGGTGGGGGGAAATCAAATGCTGTCTACCCTGTGTGTAAATATAAGCATATTGTAAAATAATTTAGAAAGTTATTTTAATCAGTAGCTACTAGGACTGGTTTTTTTGGTAAGGGTAGTACACTTGTAGCTATAGATGGAGAGGTTATCTGACCTTTTAAAGGAGTTTTACAGGTTGAATATTTGGTATGTGAGACATAATGGACTTAAGCCAATGACTGTACAAATTTAAAACCTTTAATGCTGCTGCTAGCAGGAATGTTCCTGTACTTTAACAAGTGTAATAATCATATTTCATCTGCCATATCCCTGTCAAACAACAGCAGGGAATTATTGCTTCCTGCCCCCTAACAATAATATTCATTCACTGAACATGCCATCTCAACTCCCTCTTCTCAGTTTGTTGCTGTTGCCCTCTGATCATTACCCAGAAGCTGCTTTGGAGTGTACAATATAGGAAGACTTTCAAGGCAGAACAAGAGGAATCCTTCTCTATAGTAAGTTAAGTGGACATATCTGTGATTCTTGGTTAATTGGTCTCGATTTATGACATGGTATGGAAACCAGGCAAATCATACTGTCCCTAACTTTGCATGGGAAGATGGACTAGATTGCACAAAACTGGGTGGTCTAAACCTTATTTCCCTTAGGTTCAGCACAGTTCAAGTCCATTGGAGCTTTACTTGCTGACTTTAAACTTGTTCCTTACCCACCTTCCAACACCAAGTAGCACTGGGAACTCTGAATTCTGAGATTATCTCACACTCCCCCCACCATCTCCTCATAGAATTAGTAACCAGTAACCAGGACACTCATCTAACAAATACAGAGGGCCAGGAGCATGGTGACTGGAGCTGGAAAACATAGGATATTGGCCTAGAAGGGACCTCCTGTGTCAGAGTCCAGTCTCCCTGATATCATGGCAAACCAGTCATATAATTCTGTTTATAGATTTATCAAATTCCATTTTAAAATCGGTTAGGTTGTTTGACCTCATCACTCCTACTGGAAGACTGCTCCAGAACTTGCTCCTCTGATGATCAGGAACCTTCTAATTTCCGGTCCCAATTTATTCATGGCCAGCTTATACCCATTTGTTCTTGTGCCAATAATGTCCATTACTTTAAACAGCTCTCCTCCCTCTAGCGTTTTTCCACTGAGGTATTTATACAGAGCAATCAGTTCCCCTTCTTGGCTTTTGTTCTGCTACACGAAGCAAGCCAAGCTCTTTTAATCTCCTCTGCATTTCTCTGATCATCCTAGTAGCCCTTCTCTGCATTTGGACCAGTCTGAATTCCTGTTTCTTTAACATGGATGACCAGAACTGTACACAGTATTCCAGGTGAGGTCTTACCAATGCCTTGTACAATGGCATCAATACTTCTCTCTCTCTACTGGAAATACCTCACTTGATATATCCTAGGATCATACCTGCCCTTCTCATGGCTGCATTACATTGGTGGCTCAGTCATCTTGTGATCAACTAATACACCGGGTCTTTCTCCTCTATAGTTTTTCCAACTGATGAACCCCCAGTTTACAGCAGAAATTCTTATTGGTCCCTCAGTGCATGACCTTGCACTTCATAGTATTAAATTTCATCCCATTTCTACTGCTCTGGTCGGTCCTCAAGGTCATCCAATTCTTCCTGTATAATACTCCAGCCCTCCTCTGCATTGATGAGGCCTTCCAACACTGTCAGAGGCAAACTTCATTAGCACATTGCTACCTTTTGCGCGAAGGTCACTAATGAAAATAGTAATGAAGATTGGTCCCAAGACAAACCTTGAGGCTCTTCACTGGTAACTTCCCTCCAGACCTGATAGTTCTCATTTCAGCATAACCTGTTGCCTTCTCCGCTTCAGCTAGCTCTTTGCCCACCTTACATTTTTTATATTAAGCCCTCATTTTCCCTCTAAATTAATAATACCTCAAACACAGCAAATGCCAGCCCCTGAGCTCAGCTTTAGAGATCTTTGAATTTAGGAACCCACTCGAATTTGCAGATGTAGATTTTCTATGACACATGTCAAATTACTTATGGTTAGAGCCCTTATGGATACAAAATTTGTATCTGCATCCAATCTGCAAACACAGTCCCCAGATATCCGCAGATTTTTAGGGCTCTACTTATGGTCCCAGTTCATCACATCTCATTCTAGCTTCCATATGCCAAAGTTTTGTTTGGCTGTGGCCTGCCTGGCACTGAAGCAGGACAGACTTTTTAATCTGTCATAAGATTAAAACACATGCTCAGGCTTCATCCCATGAGCCTTCCTTCACACAAAGGTGGAAATGGCCATTCCATTTCCTACTGGTGAGTCTATAAGAAACAGTCTTTGGGATCTTGAACTCACCTGTCTGATACAAGGCTTTGAGAGAAGCAACGTCGGACAGGTCTTCAGCTCTTGCCTGACACAGCCAGCGATTGTAACTAGAAAAGTCAAACACACATATAGGGTCAAAGCTGTCTCTGGGTATGTCTACACTACAGGAGTATTCCAATTTTACATAAACCGGTTTTGTAAAACAGATTGTGTAAAGTCAAGTGCACACAGCCACACAAAGCACAATAATTCGGCGGTGTGTGTCCATGTACCGAGGCTAGCGCCGATTTCAGGAGCATTGCATTGTGGGTAGCTATCCCGTACATATCCCATAGTTCCTGCAGTCTCCTCCACCCATTGGAATTCTGGGTTGAGAGCCCAATGCATGATGGTGCAAAAACAGTGTTGCGGGTGATTCTGAGTAAATGTCGTCACTCATTCCTTCCTCCATGAAAGCAACGGCAGACAATCATTTCGCGCCCTTCTTCCCTGGATTGCCCTGGCAGACGCCATAGTATGGCAAACATGGAGCCCGTTTTGCCTTTTGTCACTGTCACCGTATGCGTACTGGATGCTGCTGACAGAGGTGGTACTACAGTGCTACACAGCAGCATTCATTTGCCTTTGCAAGATAGCTGAGACGGTTACCATCCCTATTGTACCGTCTGCCATGCCATTGTAAATTGGCGATGAGATGATGGTTATCAGTCGTTCTGTACTGTCTGCTGCTGTCATGGGTGCTCCTGGCTGGCCTTCGCCGAGGTTGGCCAGGGGCGCAAAGACAAAAATGAGAATGACTCCCCAGGTCATTCTCTCCTTTATGTTTTATCTAAAAATAGAGTCAGTCCTGACTAGAATATGGGGCAAGTGTACTAGAGAACCAGGGTACCAGAGAGCACAGCCACTCCGTGTCAGATCCCGCAGAAATGATGAGCTGCATGCCATTCTAGGGGGTGACCCTGCAACAACCCCACTCATTGCTTCCCTCCTCCCCCAACCCTCCTGGGCTACCATTGCAGTGTCCCCTTATTTGTGTGATGAAGTAATGAAGAATGCAGGAATAAGAAACATTGACGTTTTAGTGAGATAAAATGAGGGGAAGGCAGCCTCCCGCTGCTATGATAGTCCAGGCAGTACACAATCTTTTCTTTAGACATGAAGGGGGGGAGGAAGCTGATGGAGCTCAACCCCCAGTTGCTATGATGAAGACGGTTACCAGCTGTTCTGTACCATCTGCTCGGAATGACCGGGAGTCATTCCTATTTTTACCTAGGCACCCCCAGCTGACCTCACCGAGGTCAGCCAGGAGCACTCACGGGCTGATGATTACAATGGCAGATGGTACAATATGACTGCTATCCACCAGGAAGGGGATGCTAGTGTTCAGTGCTGCAGCACCCTATCTACCAGCAGCATGCAGTAAACATAGGGTGATACTGAAAAAAAGTGAGAAACGTTTTTTTTCCCTTTTCTTTCGGGGCGGGGCGGGGGGGATGGTGTAAATTGACGACATATACCCTGAACCACCCGGGACAATGTTTTTGACCCTTCAGGCATTGAGAGCTCAGCCAAGAATGCAAACGCTTTTCGGAGACTGCGGGGACTGTGGGATAGCTGGAGTCCTCAGTACCCCCACCCTCCCTCCACAAGCGTCCATTTGATTCTTTGGCTTTCCGTTACGCTTGTCACGCAGCACTGTGTTGTGGCCTCTGTCTATCATAGCCTGGAGATTTTTTCAAATGCTTTGTCATTTAGTCTTCTGTAACGGAGCTCTTATAGAACTGATTTGTCTCCCCATACAGCAATCAGATCCAGTATCTCCCGTACGGTCCATGCTGGAGCTCTTTTTGGATCTGGGACTGCATCGCCACCCGTGCTGATCAGCGATCCACGCTGGGCAAACAGGAAATGAAATTCAAAAGTTTGTGAGGCTCTTCCTGTCTACCTGGCCAGTGCATCCAAATTCAGATTGCTTTCCAGAGCGGTCACAATGGTGCACCGTGGGATACCGGCCGGAGGCCAATACCATCGATTTGCAGCCACACTAACCCTAATCCGACATGGCAATACCGATTTCAGCGCTACTCCTCTCGTCGGGGAGGAGTACAGAAACCAGTTTAAAGAGCCCTTTATGTTGATATAAAGGGCCTTTTGCGTGGACGGGTGCAGGGTTAAATCGGTTTAACGCTACTAAATTGGGTTTAAACGCGTAATGTAGACTAGGCCTCTCTTTCATCTGTGTTAGAAAGCATGAAGATCAGTCTGGAAAAATTGGAGGAGCTGGATCTGCTACACTTAGTGTTATAGAGCAGTCAACACTGCAATTTTTTGCGTAAGGAAACTGCTTCTGAAGTGCTTCAATGGGGAGTGTTTGAAAAAAAAAAGGAATATTGACTGTTGTCTAGTTATACTGTTGGTTACTTTGCTTGGGACAATAAATATACACTTAATTGGTTCTCTTTTCTAGCCCTCATGCACAGCTGCAATGGTATTGCATTTCAGTTGCAAACATTTAAGGAGAATTTTCACATCCAACTAACACTATTTGGGTTAAATATTTAAAACAGTGAAAAGGGGTGGTTGTTTTTTAAATCCAGAAGTTGGGTCTAACTAGTGACACTGGCCTTTTAATACCAAACGTATATAAACAAGTCAGTGCTTCAAACGCACACTGAAAGCCATGCCTCATGCCCAAAATATGAGTATCATAACATAGGACTGGCTCCCTAGGAGGAAGTTAAACCTCCCTCTAATATGCAAAGAGCAGGGAAAAAAACGCAATTCAGCTGAAAAAATAAGCAGCAACTCAAAATTCTCTCTTCCCTCTAACTTCAAAAGCATAGGAGGAAAAAGGGTTTATTAGGTGCACAGGATTCAAAAGGGCATGAGTTCTGAAACCGGTGTGCCTGTCTTAGAAAGAGAAGACTAGGTTCAGTTGCTGAAAGCTATGATGGAACTGTGCCATCTAGTGGTAAACAGGCAGTACAACTGCTCCAATGTGTCTAAGTCAGTGGTCCCCAAAATGTGGGGCGCCCCCACCACAGCCCGGCTGTGGCTCTGCTTCTGCCCCTGACCTCGGCCCCACTCCCAGCCCCCCTTTACCCCTGCCCCAGATGCAGCTCCAGCTCTGGGGGACGTGGACATAGGGAAAGGGGGGTATAACCCTCAAAATTTGGGACCCCTGGTCTAGGTCCTGCAGATATGAAAACAACGGAACAAAATCCCCACAAAAAATGAAAACCAACCCTTACCCCGGTCCCATACTTTTAGCACCAAGAGGCTATTCCAGGGATCTAGAATGAAACTAGGCCTTGTCCATGCTTTCCTGCTAACAGACTGCAGGTTTGCGAGACACAGAAAGAGAGCATTAAAGATCTTTCCCAGAGTCACAGGCCTAGCTGAGACATGCATATAGAGAAACAAGGCAACATGTTCTCACTTTCTCTGATGCTGTTTCTGCAGTGCTGCCTCCGACAACTGTCCCTGAAGGATGAGGCGCCTCTGCTTATCAATATCTCCCTCCATGCGGGCAAATGCATGGGAACCAATGAATGAAATATCTGCTTCCAGCCCCTCCTCATCCGAGTTATCTGCAATGGAAGCATGGGTGAAGAAGCTGTAAGGAAGCCAGAGCTCAAACTATATACAGGAGAACCACAATAATGAACATGGAAATGTTGCCTCATGACAGTGCATCAATAAGACACAACGAAATCACAAGGTGACTGCAGCCATGACACACAAAAAAAGACACCATGTTATGATGCACAAATTTTCTGTAGTTCCATTTGATAGAGCAATGACCTCTATTGAGCTTAACTCCATGCTAAGAACAAGGAACTCCTGAAATCTAATCTTAGCTCCGTTAGCGATTTAGGGTATGTCTTCACTACCTGCCAGATCAGCAGGCAGCAATCGATTCAGCAGGGGTCGATTTATTGCGTCTAGTCTAGATGCGATAAATCAATCCCTGAGTGCTCTCCTGTCGACTCCTGTACTCCAGCTTGAGAGGTGCAAGCAGAGTCAATGGGGGAGTGGCAGCAGTTGACTCACCACAGTGAAGAAATCATGGTAAGTCAATCCAAGTACATTGACTTCAGCTACGTTATTCACATAGCTGAAGTTACGTAACTTAGATTGATCCCCCCTACTGTAGACCAGGCCTAAGTTTGACCTTGGGCAAATCAATCCTACTTGCCCCTAGCCACAACCAGTAGAGTGATAACAATGAACTATTTCCAGTGTTACTCCAATGTTTATAAAGTGCCTTGAAAATACAAGTGTGCCTTGTAAACGCTAAAGGTATTTTCTCTAGCTCTTAAACTAGAGGTCAGTCTAGATAAATGGCCTCCTTCTGGGCTTAGCATCTATAAATCTATAAACTGAGTAACACGGTGACTGCAGACATGCATCCTTGGAACAGATGGATTGGCCTTGTCTGCTCTAGGGGAGAACAAAAAGACAGATCTGTAATTCACCATGAGGTGCAGCTCCACCTATGGTAATGCTGAAAACTGTATCAGACAGGGCTTGGATGTTACCACTACATCACCTAACCCTGATCAGAACAGACTTTCATTAGATGGTGGTAAAAAAGCTTCAACTTAGGTGATTTCAAGGAAGAGACTGTTGAAGTTTCCCAGTCATCTCAGACTAGAGCAATGCATCAGAATGAGTGGCGTTGCGGGGGGGAATGAAAATCCGAGCATAGGCCTCCAACCACCTCCCACATACAAAGGGAGAAAGCAGAAGTTACTGCTGTGGAAACCAGGCAGCTGCCTGAGCCGGACATAGGTAAAATCTCATTTTGAAGATTCTCTCTGTTGGGTACACTCCATCTAAAATATGGGATTCATAATTCTCTGTGCAAGTTTTCTGGTTTTCCTTGGCTTTTGTGCCAATATTTCAAGGTTGAATTATAACTCACCATCTGGAGCACCTGGTTTTTCACTGATCCTGATCTGTCGCTCTGGTACTACTGGCTCCCCTTCTGAATTGCCAATATCTGCAGGAAGGCACGGTAAGGAATGACATTCTTCTTCCAATGACCTTGGAAAATACAGAGGCAGCAGCTTCTGGTAAGTGGCCTACAAATGACAGGAAGTTTGAGAAGGCTTTGCAGGCATCTCAATTCTTCAGAGAGCGCTAAAAACTACTTTTCTATACAGCCACACAAGAACCTGTAACTCTGTAAAGAGGGTAGGGGAATAATGGATCACTCTCCTAGGTACTTTTCAGTCAGCTGCATTACTCTTCCTTTCTTCCACTGAGCTTTTGCCAAAAACAAGAGAATAAAAGGAGCCAGCCTCAGTTTTACAGAGGTTTTAAATAGGGCTGTCAATTAATCACAGTTAACTCAAAAAAAAATTAATCACGATTAATTGCACTGTTAAAACAATAGAATATCAATTGAAATTTATTAAATAATATCTTGGATATTTTTCTACGTTTTCATATATATTGTATTCTGTATTGTAAGTGAAATCAAAGTATATTATTTTCATTATAAATACACCTCTACTCGCTATAATGTGGTTGTGGGGAGCCCCAAACCCCTACCTATAGCTGAAACCCATTATATCGGGTTAGGGGCAGCAGAGCTCTGGCAGTGATTTAAAGATCTCCGGGCTCCAGCTGCTGCGGGGAGCCTGGACCCTTTAAATTGCTGGTGAGCCCCACTGCTGCAGCCCCAGGGTAGCGGCGGCAGGGCTCCAGCAGTGATTTAAAGGGCCCTGGGCTCGCTACAGCAGCCGGAGCCCCGGACCCATTAAAGCACCGCTGGAGCTCTGTTGCCACCGCACTATATGCGAACCTGTGTTATATCGGGTCGCATTATAGCAGGATAGAGGTGCATTTGCACTGCAAAAATGATAAACAAAAGAAATTGTATTTTTCAATTCACCTCATACAAGTACTGTAATGCAATCTCTTTGTTGTGAAATTGCAACTTATAAATGTAGATTGTTTTGTTACATAACTGCACTCAAAAACAAAACAATATAAAACTTCAGAGCCTACAAGTCCACTCAGTCCTACTTGTTCAGTCAATTGCTAAGAAAGTGAGAAAAGACATTTGCATGGCACTTTTGTGTGTGTCTCTACATGCCAGATATGCTAAACATTCATATTCCCCTTCCTACTTCGGCCACCTTTCCAGAGGACATGCTTCCATGCTGATGACGCTTGTTAAATAAATAATGCGTTAACTTAATTTGAGACTGAACTCCTTGGGAGAGAACTGTATGTCCTTTGCTGTTTTACCCGCATTCTGCCACATTTTCCTTGTAATAGCAGTATTGGATGATGACCAGCACATGTTGGTCATTTTAAGAACAGTTTCACTGCAGATTTGACAAAACGCAGAGAAGGTACCAATGTGAGATTACTAAAGACAGCTACAGCACTTGACCCAAGGTTTAAGAATCTGAAATGCCTTCCAAAATCTGAGAAGGATGAGGTGCGGAGCATGTTTTCAGAAATCTTAGAAGAGTAACACTCTGATGTGGAAACTACAGAACCCGAACCACCGAAAAAGAAAATCAACTTTCTGCTTGCTGGTGGCATCTGACTCAGATAATGAAAGTGAACATGCATCGGTCCGCACTACTTTGGATTGTTATCGAGCAGAACCCATCATCAGCATGGACGCATGTCCTCTGGACTAGTGGTTGAAGCATGAAGGGACATGTGAATCTTCAGCGCATCTGGCATGGAAATATCTTGCAATGCTGGCTCTAAAGTTTTACACTATTTTGTTTTTGAGTGCAGGTTTTTTTGTACATAATTCTACATTTGTAAGTTCAACTTTCATGATAAAGAGATTGCACTACAGTACTTGTATTAGGTGAATTTTTTTTTTTTTTTTTTTTTTTACAGTGCACATACTTGTAATAAAAAATAAAAAATATGAAGTGAGCACTGTACACTTTGTATTCTATGTTGTAATTGAAATTAATTACATTTGAAAATGTAGAAAACATGGAATTTTTTTAAATACATGGTATTCTATTATAGTTTACAAATGCAATTAATCATGATTATTTTTTAATTGCTTGACAGCCCTAGCTTTAAAGAGTCACAGAAATATTAAGTCACATCAATTCCACCCTCTTTCCCCACTCCTTCCTCCTCCCTCCCCGACATGTTAAAAAACAGTAAAAACTAAAAAAGAGCCACCATATCTAAACAACAAAGTAAAAGCAGTAGTTAGAGGCAAACAGGCATTCTTTAAAAAGTGGAAGTTAAATCCTAATGAGGAAAATAGAAAAAAGCATAAACTTTGCCAAATTAAGTGTAAAAATATAATTAAGAAGGCCAAAAAGAATTTGAAGAACAGCTAGCCAAAGACTCAAAAAGGAATAGCAAAAAATGTTTTAAGTACATCAGAAACAGGAAGCCTGCTAAACAACCACTGGGGCCACTGGATGATCGAGATGCTAAAGGAGCACTCAAGGATGATAAGGCCATTGCGGAGAAACTAGATTAATTCTCTGCATTGGTCTTCATGCTTCATGGCTGAGGATGTGAGGGAGACTCCCAAACCTGAGACATTCTTTATGGGTGACAAATCTGAGGAACTGCACCAGACTGAGGTGTCATTAGGGGAGGTTATGGAACAAAACGATAAATTGAACAGTAGTAAGTCACCAGGACCAGATGGTATTCACCCAAGAGTTCTGAAGGAACTCAAATGTGAAATTGCAGGACTACTAACTGTCATCTGTAACCTATCATTTAAACCCGCTTCTATACCAAATGACAGGAGGATAGCTAATGTGATGCCAATTTCTTTAAAGGGCTTCAGAGGTGACCCTGGCAATTACAGGCCAGTAAGCCTGACTTCAGTATTGGGCAAACTGGTTGAAACTATCATAAAAAACAACATGGTTTTTGTAAAGGGAAATCATGTCTCACCAACCTATTAGAATCCTTTTAGGGGGGTCAACAAGCATGTGGAAAAGGGGGATCTGGTGGATATAGGGTATTTAGATTTTCAGAAAACCTTTGACAAGGTCCCTCAGCAAAGGCTCTTAAGCAAAGTACACAGTCATGGGATAAGAGGGAAGGTTCTCTCATGGATTAGTAACTGGTTAAAAGGGTATGAATAAATGGTTAGCTTTCAGAGAGGTAAATAGTGGGGTGCCCCAGGGGTCCGTACTGGGCCCAGTCCTAGTCAACATATTCATAAATGATTTGAAAAAAAAGAGGTAAACAGTGAGATGGCAAAATCTGCAAATGATACAAAACTACTCAAGATAGTTAAATCCTAGGCAGACTGTGAAGAGCTTCAGAAGTATCTCTCAAACTGGGTGACTAGGCAACAAAATGGCAGATGAAATTCAATGTTGATAAATGCAAAATAATGCATATTGAAAAAACATAATCCCAACTATGCATATAAAATAATGGGGCCTAAATTAGCTGTTACCACTCAAGAAAGATCTTGGAGTCACTGTGGATAGTTCTCTAAAAACATCCACTCAATGTGCAGCGGCAGTCAAAAAAAGTGAACAGAATGTTGGGAATCATTAAGAAAGGGATAGATAATATGACATAAAAAATTATATTGCACCTATATAAATCCATGGTATGCCCACATCATGAATACTGTGTGCAGATGTGGTCGCCCCATCTCAAAAAAGATATACTGGACTTGGAAAAAGTTCAGAAAAGGGCAAGAGAAATGATTGGGGGTATGGAATGACTTCCGTATGAGGCGCAATAAATAAGACTGGGATTTTTCACCTTGAAAAAAGATGACTAAGGGAGGATGTGATAGAGGTCTATAAAATCGTGACTGGTGTGGATAAAATAAATAAGGAAGTGTTATTTACTCCTTCTCATAACACAGGAACTAGGGGTCACCAAACGAAATTAATAGGCAGCAGATTTAAAACAAACAAAAGGAAGTATTTTTTCACACAACGCACAGTTAACCTGTGGAACTCCTTGTCAGAGGATGTTGTGAAGGCCAAGACTACAACAGGGTTCAAAAAAGAACTAGATAAATTCATTGAGGGTAGTTCCATCAATGGCTATTAGCCAGGATGGGCAGGGATGGTGTCCCAAACCTTTGTTTGCCAGAAGCTGGGAATGTGTGACAGGAGATGGATCACTTGATGATCACCTGTTCTGTTCATTCCATCTGGGGCACCTGGCATTGGCCACTGTCGGAAGACTGGATATGGGCTAGATGGACCTTTGGTCTGAACAAGTATGGCCGTTCTTATGTCAGGGCAGTCTTGTGCCCTGGAGCATATTTCATTAAAGTTGTGTCTAGACTAGCATCTAGAGAAATGGACTTCCCTCCTGTGAGACAATATCATCACCGCAGGTCACCCCTTCAGTATATCTGTGTCTGGTATTATCAGCCTACACTTTCCCTCTCAGTTTCAATCCATTATTGCTAATGATACCTTCCTAAAGGAATCTTCCTCCTCATCTCTAACTCCCTTCACATACTTCCAAGATTGCTATACCTTTTTAACCCTCTGATGCTTAGTCAAAGCTTCATGTTTAGTTTGATTCTTTCCTTTAAGTTATTATTGTTATCTATGCCTGTATGTCCACAGGTGAAAGCAAAACAGAGGAAACAGAAATATAGTGGGGCCCAAGAAGATAAGAAGTTTGCTAAGGAGATAAAGTGAGATTCACCTTGGGCAAATCCAAGCCAGCAAACATTAATTTGATTGCAAGGTAGGAACCCTAAAACTCTTAAGTGTTGAGACTTGTTTGCAGGGCCAATCAAATAATGCCTAATCCCATGCCACATTGACAACTGACCTAGAGAGGGAGCTGCCTTTAATTTGCATCAACTAGGGTAGACTGCAGCCACCTCTTTTCTTGAAATAAAAAAATAGTCTGCAGGGACGAAAGATCCTAACAAAGGCTGCTTGCATCAAGCTGGAGCACTGCATATCATGCTCTGTCATTTCTGTAGACTGGATCCCTTTTAAAGAAGAGGGCACTTGCAGGCTATGTTTTGGCCACCCCAGGGCCAAGCAAGGGTAGAGAATGGTCTCTGATTGAGAAATATGAGGGAAGGGATGAGCAGCTGGACTTGGAGAAAGCCTTTCCATTTAGAAGCCCAGATTGTTCTTAAGATAGTACAAGATATATTCCAGCTCCCAGTGCGAAGAACACTGACTGGATTTGCTGTGTTATACACATATTAGTAGAAGGTACTCTACACAAATACAGTGAGAAGACATGGAGGAATGTCAATATTCAAACTGCCAAAGGCTTTTTGTCTTAGAAACAGAACAATGGTTAGCTAATTTCTCCAAGTAATGTCTGAAACAGCCAGTTGCTAGGTGTTTGTGGGAGGATCTGTGGGGATGCTAATCTTAGGAGCAGGGAGGATTTTTAGCAGGAGGGATGCAAGGTGGGAATTTTGAATGTAGTGACTTGCTCTGCCTTCTTACAGCCAAAAACCACCTTGCACAAATATCCCATCTAACCCAAGTCCTTCATGCTGGTGCCCAAGTGATGAGTCAGGAACCTGTAAGTGACAAGTGGGGTGGCTTGGACTGCATCTGCAGCTAGCAGTGAGAATGTGAGCAGCAAGAAACTAGGAGAGGTGCTTTTGGTGAAACATCTGGGAGGAGGCTGAAAGGGATGCAGAGGAACCAACAGTCATGATGAAAGTCAGATGTAACAACTTGAGGATGGGGAAACTGGTCTTCAGCTTCACAGTACAACATACGGGACAAAAAGTCTACAATGCTCCAGTGCCCTAAGAATTAGAACATATTAAGAACTTGGGCAGGTTGAACAATGATGGGAAATACCTGTTCAAGCTCAGAGACTGCAAACACTACCTTCTCCAGGGTTTCCCCATGAATCTCCAGGAACCTTCTGACTGTGCCTGTGAGCAAGAGAATTAAATACATTGAGCAAACAGGGAGACTGATTTACAATCTCAGCTACAATCAGGGACACTCACTAGCTATAGGCATATACGAAAGATGCTCCCCTCCATCTGCAAGTGGGGGAAAGCCCTCACCCCACAGCAGGACCCTAATGGGTAGCTAAGAGCACCATACACAGTGGAGTGGGCACACACGAAAAGACAGTTTGCTAGATATTAAGAATATCCATAGTTATAGAATCATAGAAATCATAGACATGTAGAGCGGGAAGAGACCTTGCAAAGTCATCAAGTCCAGCCCCCCACGCTGAGGCAGGACCAACTAAACCTAGACCATTCCTGACAGTTTTATCCAAACTGCTTTTAAAAACCTCCAGCGATGGGGATTCCATCACCTTCCTTGGAAGCCTATTCCAGAGCTGAACCACTCTTAAAGATTTTCCTAATACTTAACAGTAATACTATTGAAAGACAAACGTTTTGTCATTCAGAGGTGTTAACTGCCCCCTTCCCCTGAAAGACAAAAGTTTTGCCACCGACAAGTGCCGGTGTGAACAGCACTTTGTTGCCAGGAGCACTCTCCTGCTGACACAGCTAATGTTGCTCGTTGGAGGTGGAAGTCTTTTGTTGGCAGGAGAGCTGACAAACAGCAGCTACACTGTGTGCCTTTTAGCGGCACAGCTGTAGTGTCAGAGCCATGTCGCTAAAACCTGCATATGTAGACATAGCCTAAGACTATTCCTTTTTGTCCTACCGTCAGTGGACATGGAGAACAACTGATCACAGTTTCTTTGTAAGAGCCTGAACATATCCAAAGACTCTTATCAGGCCCTCCCTGAGTCTTTTCTTCCTAAAACTAAACATGCCCAGTTTTTAAACCTTTCCTCATAGGTTAGGTTTTCAAATCCTTTTATCATTTTTGTTGTTCTCTTCGGGACTGTCTCCAATTTGCCAACACCTTCCCTAAAGCATGGTGTCCAGAGGTGAATACAGCACTCCAACAGATGCCCCACCAAGACTGAGCAGAGTGGGACAATAACCTCCTGTGTCACAGGGTACGTCTACACTACGGGATTATTCCGATTTTACATAAACTGGTTTTGTAAAACAGATTGTATAAAGTCGAGTGCATGCGGCCACACTAAGCACATTAATTCAGTGGTGTGCGTCCATGGTCCGAGGCTAGCGTCGATTTCCGGAGCGTTGCACTGTGGGTAGCTATTCCGTAGCTATCCCATAGTTCCCGCAGTCTCCCCTGCCCCTTGGAATTCTGGGTTGAGATCCCAGTGCCTGATGGGGCAAAAATCATTGTCGCGAGTGGTTCTGGGTAAATGTCGTCACTTATTCCTTCCTCTGGGAAAGCAACGGCAGACAATCATTTTGCGCCCTTTTTCCCTGGATTGCCCTGGCAGATGCCATAACACGGCAACCATGGAGCCCATTCAGCTTTTTTTTTTTTTTTATACTGTCACCGTATGTCTACCTGATGCCACTGACAGAGGCGATACTGCAGCGCTACACAGCAGCATTCACTTGCTTTTGCATGATAGAAGAGACGGTTATCAGTCGTTCTGTACCATGTGTTGCCATTGTAAATTGGCAATGAGATGACGGTTATCTGTCGTTCTGTAATGTCTGCTGCTATCATGGGTGCCCCTGGCTGAGGTCGGCCGGGGGAGCAAAGGCAAAAATGGGAATGACTCCCCGAGTCAATCCCTCCTTTACGGTATCTAAAAATAGAGTCAGTCCTGCCTAGAATATGGGGCAAGTGTACTAGAGAACCGGGGTATCAGAGAGCACAGCTGCTCCATGTCAGATACTACAGAAATGACAAGCTGCATGCCATTCACGGGGGTTGCCCCCGCAACAACCCCACCCGTTGCTTCCCTCCTCCCCAACCTTCCTGGGCTACTGTGGCAGTGTCCCCCCCATTTGTGCCATGAAGCTCTAAAGAATGCAGGAATAAGAAATACTGACTTGTTAGTGAAAAAAAATGAGGGGGAGGCAGCATTCCACTGCTATGACAGTCCAGGCAGGACATTAAGCAGTGCGGGGGAGAGGAGCCCAGCATCCCGCTGCTATGATAGTCCAGGCAGTACAGAATCTTTTCTTTACACAGGAAAGGGAGGGGGCTGATGGAGCTCAGCCCCCAGTTGCTATGAGGAGGACGGTTACCAGTCGTTCTGTACCATCTACTGGGAATAACCGGGAATCATTCCTATTTTTACCCAGGCGCCTCCGGTCAGCCTCACCTGAAGCCAGCCAGGAGCACTCACGGGCTGATGACAAGGACGGCTAGCAGTCCTACTGCACCATCTGCCAGCGGGGAGGGGAGAGGAGTGGATACTGCTCTTCACTGCCGCAGCATCGCGTCTACCAGCAGCATTCAGTAGACATAGGGTGACATTGAAAGAAGTCAAGAAACTATTTCTTTCTCTTTTCTTTCACGTGGGGGGAGAGGGAGTAAATTGTCGAGCTATACCCTCAACCACACCAGACAATGTGTTTGAACCTACAGGCATTGGGAGCTCAGCCAAGAATGTAAATATTTTTCAGAGACTGCTGTGGACTGTGGGATAGCTGGAGTCCTCAGTACCCCCTCCCTCCCTCCACGAGCGTCCATTTGATTCTTTGGCTTTCCGTTACGCTTGTCACACAGCACTATGTAGCCTGGAGATTTTTTTCAAACGCTTTGGCATTTCATCTTCTGTAACGGAGCTCTGATAGAACAGATTTGTCTCCCCATACAACAATCAGATCCAGTATCGCCCGTACGGTCCATGCTGGAGCTCTTTTTGGATTTGGGACTGCATCACCACCTGTGCTGATCAGAGCTCCATGCTGGGCAAACAGGAAATGAAATTCAAAAGTTCGCGGGGCTTTTCCTGTTTACCTGGCCACTGCATCCGAGCTCAGATTGCTGTCCAGAGCGGTCACAGTGGTGCACTGTGGGATACCACCCGGAGGCCAATACCATCGATTTGCGGCCACACTAACCCTAATCCGATATGGTAATACCGATTTTAGCGCTACTCCTCTCGTTGGGGAGGAGTACAGAAACCGATTTAAAGAGCCCTTTATATTGATATAAAGGGCCTCGTAGTGTGGACGGGTACAGCGTTAAATCGGTTTAACGCTGCTAAAATCAGTTTAAACGTGTAGTGTAGACCAGGCCTCACATACAACACTCCTGTTAATACACCCCAGAATGATACTTGCCTACACACTGTTGATGATGTCATTTCTTCCTTCATGGGATCAGTCAAAAGCTGTCCTTTTCTCTCAGCCCATTTGTCCATGCAGTGACTGCAGTAGCTCAGACAAGAATGTCTGGCTTCTCACCTTCTTCCTTCAAACAGTCCACTGAAAGCCTTCTACTGCAACCCTCTGACCATGCCACACTCAGATTCAAGTCCCTTCACTGGTACAGTGTTCATCTAAGTTCATGCTTCTGGAATTTACCTTCAAGGTTCTGCACAAATTTTGCTCCTATTTAAAATTCTGCTCCCAGTTCTCTCTACTCCCTCTCCCACATTCTTTGTTCTGGTCAAGCCTCCCTTCTCTCCACATCTTTTGGACATCATACTTGTCCCATTCATCTTTGGATTTTCCATGCTGCCACTCTTGCTGGGAACAGTCTCCTACCTAAACGCTGAATGGCCACCTTCTCTCCACTCAAATCCTTCTCTACACACATCTGCAAGATCCATCAACATTAATTAAGGTGCAAAAAAAGGCAACATCTTATTTTGAGAACAGACCCTCACCTGATGACTCTGAACTGTATTTTCTCTCATTTAGAATGCAAGTCTCTTGGGGCTGGGTGCTTGTTACTTTCTAGGTATTGGACACTGCACAATGGGGCACTCAACACAGGGCGAAAGATCTTCTCTCCATGCAAGCTTCCCTTTATAGTAAACTGGAAATGGGTATGAGAAACAAAAACATTGGCTCTAAAAGTAGGACAGCAATCACAAGGTGTCAGCAACTGAATCTGTGGGCTCATTACCTGTGAACATAGAGAAGCCTGGCTAATTTCCGGAAAGAAGGAGTGGCAGAGATGTGAAATGTGTTCCCAGAGACCCACAAGGCCAACTCAATCCATTCCCTCATGAGCCAAGCTCCATTCTCTGAACTACTTCCAGAAGAGGTTACTAACGTATGTTGAGCGAAAGTCCCAGAACAAGCCAACATGCACTGCAAGTTTCCAGGAAAGCCAGGCGCCTCAAGCAACCCCACATTGTACACAAGCTAATCTTCAATAGTAGAGGCTGCTCCAAAGCTGGTTCATCAGCACAAAGCCTCACAAACAAACCAAAACACCACTATAAAGGGCAATGAATTTAGAAATAAGAAACCCCAATGATTTTCTGATGCACCGGAGAAGAGAGACTTATGGTGACATCTGTCACTCACTCTGAGGGGCCTTTCACTGTAGCATTTAATTGTGCACCCCTGCTGGCCTGTCGCAGATGTAAAGTACTGCTGATGCCTTGGAGAAAACTTCAAAAAGCATTTTAAATTAGAAGTGATTCTCTTGTGATTTACAGATTTTATACTATTTCCTCTCTCCTGCTTTCTTAGACTATCCAAAGCTTTAGCATAACGTAAGGATGTGGCCAAGTTCCCATCAAGAGAAAACTGTTTTGTAACCAGGTCCCCAGACTGGGATGCCCTCGTGGTGTAGATGGGGCCCTTAGGCTGTGATCTTGTCAACTCTCATCAGTTAGTCATTTGGACAGGAAGAAACAAAAGGTCAGCACTTCACAGAACATTATTGGATTGTATGGATGTGCAGAGACTGAGAGCAGCAAGGAAGGGGTGTTACTAGGTTAGAGAACAAAATCCAAACAAATTAAATCAACGAAGGACTTTTCAAGCAATAGCAGCGGTTTGGAGAAAAAGAGGATGCATTTCCACACATTTCCTGCAGTTAAATTCTCATGTAAATGGCTTAAACCACAGCAAAAATCTCACAGGGGCCACTGCTGCTGTGGTTGAACAGCACGGGCAGTCATAAGGCCACCTTCCTTTCATAAGTCTCTCCCAGCTCCCCTTTTCACCGTGAAGGCTCTTCTGTATTCACATGCCATCTGGTGGGTACATACAGCTAAAACAGGAAGATTTTCGAACACTGGGTCAGTTTCTACCTCTGGTAGAAATGCAGGCTCCTGGCAAAACAACGCTGACTGAAACACCTAGGCATTTGCCAGGTTTACACCTGAATATACCTCTCTACTGACTTTGACCCACTGGAAGGCTGCACTACTTCCCCAACATTCTGCTGCTTAACACCTGCATCCCCAAATGCTCCAACACTGTGCTGTTATTTATGTCTAATGTGCACAACACTGGGCTCCAGCTAGTGTAGTGTTAGGACGCAGCGACCTTCCAAGACCTACTTACGCAGTGCTATGTGGGTTGCATCCTCCAAAGGGTAGCCTCTTTTCACAGAGTTTATGACACAGAATCCCACTGAGGACATTGCCTGCTCCCTGAAGTCAAGAGGAGAAAAGAAACCCAGACATGAAAACAAGAACCTCATACAGGAGTGAGCTATTGGCAGAAGGTATGGAGGAGGCAAGAAGCAGCTCAGTGGGCAGGATAAGGTACTAACACATCCCTCCTCTCTACTTGAGGAACCTCTTCTGGTTTGCAGCAGAGGGATTCCCACCTTATGAGCCACAGGAGGTTCACTAGGTGGAGAAGGCAGAGAAACACTACTTGTCCCCAGCTTTCTCCCCTGATTTGCTTCTGAACGTCCCTTCCCACATGGACCACTTCCTCTTAACTCAAACCAAGCTCCCCATAAGCTGCTCCACCACTCAGTTCCTTGGAAAACTGCTGTCCGCAGGTGGGCTCTGCCAGGAACAGAAGGGGAGATGCAGGGAATGGGTTCTTAGGAGAGGGGCAGGAGAGAAACACTAGCCTTTCCCTGTCTTATCCACTTGACTAGTCTCCTGTTTGCCAAAAAGGATTTCCACTGCTGCAAATCAAGAGGATCAACAGAGGGAAGGAAACCATGAGAGTATTCCCTCTTTCCTGTGGGGCCTGCTAGCAGCTAGAATCCATGAGAAATCTTAGGAAGCTTCTTGGGTCCTCCACACTGCCCTCTGGGTGGAATAATAATTATTTTTGCACTGACAAGTGCTCTGAGTGATCAGTTACATTGCTGGCCCTTTCTCTGCAGCAACAACAAGCTCAGAGGCCGTTTGTAAGAAGTGAAAGGTGCATGTCTCCAGCAAATATTTCACGTTATACCAAGATCTAAGCTGGTGACTGCCAACTTTACAAAGTCCACGGTTAGTTACTTTTGAAAGGTGACTGCCACCTAACGCCATCTAGTAAACGAAGCTTTATTTTTCCCTGCTTTGCTACTTTGTACCAAAATCCATTATTCCCCCCAATAACAGAAAAATTAAGTCTTTTTTGCATTCTATTTTCAGGGTGTCATAATTCAGAAACCTCTTGTCCAAATCACTTCAAAGTTTGCAGGAAAATTCTCCTGAGGCCCAGACCTAGCTACTAGTTTTAAGGCACATAAAACTATAGATTTGAGAAGATTGGGGATTCTGGAAAAAAGTGGCCTTATTATGGAAACTCAGGTGTAAACTTGACAACAAAGCAACTGTCATTGCACCGTAACAAACAGATCTTCGAATATCTAGAAAAGTTGTTTTCCCCTCTCCCTAAGAGACCACAAAGCTCCATTCCCAGATGTTGCTCCTTGTTCACTGTTTATCATAAGGTGTTGCTAAAATGACAGTAGCAGTCATAAGAAAATAAACTTTGAAGAATTCAAAAGCCCAAAAGTATAAAACATACTTAAATATATGAACATCAGAAACCACCAAAGATAAAAAAAGGTAAAAGCCATAAACTAATCATTTATGGATTTAGAAACACCTTGATTCACAGTGTGAAGATTTTATAGGATTTTCTGCAAGGTATAAGTAACTCCATAAAAAGGAAGTGCTTCTTCACATTGTAGTCACTCATCACTACAGGAGGCTTAGAGGCACATATTGGACTGAATTATATAAATCGGTAATGCCATCATGTGTAGCATACATGCATCTCAGACTTCAGGGGATCAGCTGTTCACCACAGGAGAAGAACAGATTCTCCCCTCTCCAAACATAGTGCAGTACATTCCTGGCCTTCTGCAGTTTGGAAGGTGGAGTGGGAAAAGAAGTCTGCCTTTCCCCTAAGCAATCAGTATCATCATTTGGCCAGGCTGGGATACATGTCTTGATGATCTGATACAACAAAGTCAATTATGCATGTGTATTCTCCCTTCAGAATGGCAACTCACGCCCCCAAGCACATAAGTGAGGGAGCAGAGTGGTCCCAGACTCTGCCCAGGTCTGAGTGTGTTGATGGGAATTCGTACCCACCTGGACTCTGCCCACACCAGGTAGCCCAGAAGCAGCATATATTATGGATAACAGACCCTGGCCCAAATTGCCATGTGCTTACTTTGCAAGCTGTAGGACATTGCGGTAGCAGCTATACAGGGAGCTCTCAGCTGCTGTGCGATATCTGCTCTTGTATTTGGGTCCCACAGTGTGAATAATAAATCGTGCAGCCAGGTTAAATCCTTTAGTCAGTTTTGCCTCCCCCGTCCGGCATCCTAAAGAAACATACAAAGGATAAGACACTGATGTCTTGGTAGGGCAGGGAGTAAAGCAACTCACTTCTCTTCATCCCCACACCAAACCCCACCTTGCAGCAAATCACTTCCACTTCATTAATTTCTTTGTTTCCCATAGTTCCTGTACCACAAGATGACAAGCTGCTACAGCAGCACTCAGCCAGCCTGGGGACATGCGGTGAGGTGTACTGGCTCCATTCTGCTTCTCAGAAGCTAAGCACTCAAGGAGTAGAACAGAAACACCAAGTCACTGGAGAGGCTATGTACCTCGATTGCAGTGTTCGCATGTAGACCTTAAACCCACTCCCCCTCACAAAAAAAGCAGTATATTAACTTGGCAAGACAGCTGCAGTAGAAACGTGCTTCGCAGACAAACACAAGCTCAGCTTTTCTGAAAGGCTTTGTTTTTAGGAGACTGCTGTTTGATTAAATTTCTTGGTATAGGAGACTGACATGATCCTTTTAATCAGACAACTTGTGGTTGTCAGAGCTATTAGAGATGGACAAGTCCTAACGGCACCTTTCCCCAACATCACATTGGAACATAGTGCATAGTTGTGCTTTGTGGTTTGTTCTACAAGATTTTCATCAGCCCAGTTTTGAATGTCTCCAGAGATGCCTGACAGATGTCACTGTTCAGAGAGGTTTCTGGGTATTCTGTCTACATTTTCTATTGTTCTATTTCATTCCTTTCCTCTTGGACAACTTGTCTCCCACAGACAGCGAAGTGTTTCCTTGCATACATGTAGCTTTCTGGGAACCATTTTCCCCCTCACATACTGGTAGTGTTCTGGGGACCATTTATAAGCATCTATTTCACAACCAGTTGTACACTTTGTACTTTGCAGAGAGTGATCTGGGCTCAAATCTATTCCAGTGGACCAAACTTCTTGCATCTTTAAAGCAAGATAGATGAGCCAATGTACTAGCCAGGAGCTACAAGATGTTTTTTTCCTCAAGTCTCCCCTTAAGAGTGAGAAATACTCTCAGAATCCACCAGCACAAGACTGGCTTAAACTATTCCAGCCTCACTTAAGGAGAAGAATTTACTCCCATTGAAGGGTGAGAGTTATATTAGATATGTGTCTTACGACTTTCTAAAACAAACTTAGTGCTTAGATTATCTACAATACCCAGATGTACAGACACGCTTTTCTTAACCTGTGTATTATATAAAATTGTTTGTTTTTTTTTAACGTTAGCTTCAATAAAAATTTTCAGTGTTCTGCACCACAGAACTGAGGAGCATTTGCTCCCTCTCAACAACAGTCCCAGCCCACTCCCAGCTGCTACTTCCCCCACCCCTTGTTGAGTGCTGAAAACACTGAGTAGGGCAATTGCTCCTCCTCCCAATCCTGGCTCCCAATACAACACACTTTCTTCTGCAGGTTTCTCCATGGAAACCAGTAGCAGAATAGGGAGGTCACAGGTTAGAGAATGGAACAACTTCAAGGGGAGAGATTAAGGGAGATCCACATCAGAATATCCATAAACCAGAGTTTAGAGCACTTTGCTGAGCCAGCAGATCCTGACTGAAATTCCCTTCTCATCAGGTAAAGGGGAGAATTGAACCAGGGTCTCCCACTCCCTGGAAGAGTACCCTAACCACCGGGCTGAAGGTTAGAAGGGAGTTCCTCCTCCTGCCAGTTTTGTGTGGAACTACGAGGCCTCTGACCATGTCAACTTGATCGGGTCCCACACTGTGTTAGATAGAGGAGCACCTATCTTCCCGTGATTTGTGTATTGCATGGGGTCTTAGGCAGCAGAGAGGCACCCAAATGCCTAGAGTGAGACAGCAGTGTGCATGCCCAGAAAAAGAAACAGGTGTCTAGAGAATTTTTACTATAATAATTTAGGCACTGAGGAAGTTAATTTAGGCACTGAGGAAGTTTAGGCACCTACAGGGTTAGGTGGCAGCCAAGTGGGAGTTTGGTGGATCTCAACGTTGCCTAAAAACAGGACCTCGGCACTTAAGTACCTTTGTGAATCCCATCTAAACGTCTCTATTCTTCCCTCATTGTTTTAGAGCAGGGGTTTGCAAACATTTAATGGGGTCACCACGGCTGGTGCTAGACTTGCTGGAGCCAAGCCTGAGACCCATTGGCCAGGGTTGGCTTCAGCTTTTCTCCTTCCTCCTGGGGCGACGGGGCGGGGGTGGGCTTGGGCTCCCCCTCCTGGGGTCATGTAGTAAGTTTTGTTGTCAGAAGGTGGGTTACGGTGCAATGAAGTTTGCATACCACTGTTCTAGACCCATCCAGGATGTGATCAGTTTGACGGGGGGGCAGAAGCAGCCCAGGGAAGAGAGATTCTTCCCCAACATTTTTTTCCTGTGCAAAACTAGAGAAAATCTTGACAGGAGCACAGGCTGGGAAACGAAAGAAGGACAGAAGTAAAAAACTAACCTGATGTAATAATATTCATCTGTAGCAGCAATCTCATCTTAGTGTACACTTCAGCAGTGCATTCCACCACAGATCTCAATGCAGTGTAGAAGAATTTGACAATTAAGCACACTGAGCAATGTTATAGTTTTGGGATAATTGCACCTTTGACCCCCACTCCAGTGGACTGCGCAAGGACTGCCCTCTCAGGTCTCAAGGTGACCCTCCCAGGTCTCTGGCCAAGGACCCACATCTCTCTCCCTCCCGACTAGGGGTTTAGGATTTTAGTCCCCTTGCACTTCCGACACAGCAGGTTTTGACTAAACTCCAGAACCTGCACTCTGCTCTCTCCAAAGACTATGACCAGTGTATGCCAGTGGTTATACGTAACCAAACAATTCTTTTGAAGCAAACATCTTCATTTACGGACAAAAACATACAAACAAATCATAAAACAATAAAAAGATATAAACGTGTACTTAAGCTTACCAGAAGGACCCCATCAGCCCTTGTGGGAGTCCTGATGGGTTCCAAAGCCTTTCAAACCCTTCTCCAAGGCTTTGCTTCTTTTGGTTATCAGGACACACCAGTTTCTAGCTCAAGAAGTTCCCTTTCAGTCAGTTCAAACTCAGCCTTTCTACCAAAAAAACCTCTTTTTGTTCCCAGGCCTTCTGAAACAGGTAAAACCACATACTGTCTCCCTTTCCACTGTGGGTAAGACTTCAAAGGCTGGGCATTTGCAAAGGCAGGCTTGGGTTTTTGCACATTAATCACCTCCTAGTCATTCTAGATTCTACAGGGAATCCACTTAGCAAGCCAGGAACACAAATACATATAATGCTTATTGATACAAGGGTCTGAACATTTTGGGGCCCATCAATAAATAATAGTCTGAAGATTTTCATGGATTTCAAGGGCTGGTTCAAATAAACAGATAAGAATACTAACGTTAAATACGGTAGTCTCAAGACATGACTGTGTTTCTCAGATCTGTCACAAGTATTACCCCTACTTTACAAATCAGGAGCAAAGCACAGTGGCAAAGTGAGTTGCCCAAAGTAACAGTAACCAGGTAGCAAAATCAGTAACAGAGCCAAGATCTCATTTTACCCAGTCACTGGTCTAAACAGATGGAAGACTCAGATTTTTCCATCTAAAGAACGTTTTGGAGAGAAACAGAGCCATCTAATAGACTTCACAGCATTTGGAAGACTGTTACTATACCAACAGTGTTGTCTAAGATGCAGTAGACTAAGATGATAAACTGACAGCAATTCATCCAGAAATCTGAGCCCCTCCCTGAAGTATTTCTGAGTTAGAGGAAGCTGAACAGACTGTTCCCACGGACATAGGGGTCAGCTGAGCCATAAAGGAAGCACTTGGCGCCTCCAGGCTTGAACAAGAGTAGCATCACATCACATGCTTTAAACGTGACTCTTTCTCAGGGCTTAGAGAAAGTGGATACAAATGGGTGGGAAGAGCATGTGAGAGATAGTGAAACTTCCTGCAATATCTTTGGGAGATCATACTGTATTTAAGTGACTGAATGGTTTATATATCATTGTGGGCCAGGGACTGTGTGCACTCTATGAGGGAAAGTGTTACCACAGCTCCTCCAGGAAGTGAAACCAGTAGGGGACGATGAAGGCAAATCACTCAGGTTATAACACCTCCAGAAAGGTACCACCTTCTGAGGTTCATATATCCTGGTTCAAACCGGATTCTCCAGAGACCACCAGAAAAAGAAAGGACTTTTGGATAAATAGCCCTGAGCTTAAACTGACTCAGAGCCTTTGATCTAGCTCCTGATCTAAAGGCTGACATGAACTTGCAAGACCAGGGAAAACCCCATTCTGGGGGCTAAAGGACTTACAGCTACCAGCCCTATGTTGGAGTTAGGGTGATCTCTAGTAAGCTTTGTGACACGTGTGTAGGTTTTCATTGGCTCTCTCTATAATGCTTTTACCTTAAGAATAAAAGTGCTTGCTTAGAAGGAGCTGTGTAGTAACTTATAACTTTTGGCCATATATTGGTCACAGCCTTCACAGAGAAAGCAAAGCACTAGCTAAGCTGTCTGGCTTACTGGGAATATCAGTGCAGATCAGGAAGCTGCACAGCCTTAAAAACTCCAGTCAGAAGGGAGTGAGATGTGACAGCTGAGAGCCAGAAACCTATAAGCAGGTGCCCTCAAGGGACAATGGAGGGTGAAATACAGGTGCAGTTACCTTGAAAGGTATAAGGAAAACTGAAAGTCATCATTGCTACACTCTCATTCTGGGACTTGGGACCACAGCACTCTATCACCTTCTCTCCAAGACCTTATGCTACATAAAACAGCGTGAGACTAAAAAAAAGAAGAAAGTCCAATGCAATTTCAAGGGCACAGGTGACAAAGGGATTACATGTTTAACTTACTAAGTGAACTCAGTCAGTATCTCTACTTCTCGTGTTCGCGTCACTAAAGTGGAAATTCCACTATTTGTGGCACAGCCTTCCTCTCCTCTCAATACCCCAGCAGGGTTCTCTCTTAAGTCTAACAGTGGTGTCAGTTTCTTTTCATTGACCCTGCAGTACTCTCCTGGAAACCAGCAGCAATCTAGCACAACTGGTCTGAAGGATGTGTTACAGATATATTGGGAGACTGTGGATTCCAATTAAATATTGCTACTTTAGGGGCTGAGGATGGCAGACAGTGCACTAACCAGTATGGGAAGAAGAAATTGCGGAGACGACAGAGGCTAACCCCAATTCTTACAAAGAGTGCCCAGCAGAGCAGAGAGACCTCTCTCCATTCTACTCCAGAGAAAGAAGCAAGTATCTTACATTTACCTTCGAAGGACAAAGAGATACATCAAATCTGCTGGGATTCAAACTTGCAGTTCCAGGGATCTAGGTCATCCTCCAGTATCTACCAGACTTCAGCTATGCCTGACTACAAAGGACGTTCCTTATTGTGCACAGAATCCTCCCTCTGTCATTTGCAGATTTACTTTCCCTTCCCTTTGATTGAGTTACTCAGATGAAAGAAGTTAAATCAGGAAAATGAGGTAACTATATAAACAGAAGAAACTAATCCCACCTTAATTTAAATGGCTGGCATAGTCTGAATTAGGAATATTATGCCTCTTCTTGTGTGTCTTGGAAAACTGACATAATCACCACTTCTCTACTGCAGGGAAAAGGCTTGGACTCACTGCCTACAGAAGGATCAAGATGATTTTGTGGTTAAGGCACTGTACTGGGTTCAGGAGATCTGTATTCAATTCTCAGCTGTGCCATAACTTCCTGCAGGACTATAGGGTTGTATGAAGATAACTTGGTTAGCGTGTGCAAGGTGCTAAAAAACTAGATAGGTGATACAAAAGTATCCAGATAAAGACAAGTCCATAATTCAAAGAGCATTTCTCTCTAGAAGAGCAAAATTGCCAGCCTTCCAATAGGGTTCTTCTTTCAATATTATTAAACTGGCTTGTGGAACTATTTCTGATTTAGCACAGGGAAAAATGAAAGAATTGATTAAGAGGTCACTCTGAGGCTCTATTTTATCATGCAGGGCAGCAACAATTTATCCGTTACTAGACATTGGTTCCTAAAAGATTAGGTTGCATGGCTGCAGGCTAGCAGCATGTACAGAACCTACTCAACATGAATTCTTGTTGAGTTTGAATTTTTGTTGGGGTGAACTACAAGACTCTCCGAGCATCTCCTTAAAAAGGGGCAGTACAGCAAAATTAGTATTCATACAAGTTCAGTCTCTGCAGCAAGGACTTTTATAACTGCTCTTTTAGATAACTTCAAACTTCAAGAAGCCTCAGATAACAAAGGGGACAATTGTGTCTTAGTCTGAAAATAAGAGCTCAGCAACTTAAACAGCTGCCAGAAGCTTCTAGGGATCTGTATTCTGAATTACAAATGGGGGAATTGTCTACTATAGGGGGAAGTTTTGGCCAGACTACATTTCACATTAAAACCAGGTAAAGGAAATAAAGGTACGTGTCTTTTCTGCACCTTCCTTGCATTTCAAACTCAGATACTTCTGCTACATGTTACATGGTGGCAGCTGCATCGCTATAGAGCAGGATTCTCCTTACCTTTGAGTTTCTGAAGTTCATCCCTCAGGTCGGGACCAGCATACATAAAGATGCTCTCAGATACCAGATTCTTATCTGTGAGAGATTCATTGCTGGTGTTTACTATGGCTGTGCAGTTCAGTAATGCTACATTTCCTTTCCTGAGGAAACAAAGCCATTGAGTGCAGGTTAAATACATGAGTTTGGCACCACAGAAGTTCTTCTGGACTGCTAAAGAGTTATTATTGCCTTGTTTCATGACACACTGTAGTCCTCTCTCTCATCCTGCTTGTGAGATATGTTCCATAAACAGAAGCATAATTTAGAAGAAATTAAGGCTGGTAAAACATGGCATCCTCACAATGAAATCTCAAAAAACAATGAAAAGTCAAGTTTCCAGGTAATTTCTTAACCATACCCTAATGCCCACACACCACATAACCACAGACTCAGAATCTTCACAATGAACTTCACTCTACCTCCAACTAGTATGGAACCAGACTACATGCAACCCATAATTCTCCCTCACAGTACAACCTTAACTGCAAATTCATGCTTCCCCAATAAACAACACACTGTTCACTTAAGCAGTGAACTGTAAAGAAATTCCATGTTAAACTTTGAGAGAAATTAATGTGTTGTATGTAGCATGTTTTTTCATCATGTGGAAGTAGAAATAAGTTCCTTGCAATGATGTGGAGTCTGTGACTGGAAATGTACAGTGTAGGCATTAGGGTAAAGTTTAGAGTGTCCCATAACTTGGGATTTTCTTGCTTTTGAGGATACAGAGAGGATATATTACACGCACCTAATTTTACTTAATATTTTGCTTATGGAATTTCCTGGATTTTTAATATAGCAGTGAGGGCCTTATCGGTGGTATGATAACAGAGCAAGGAATCATCCCTGACTTTCTTATGGCAAATGGGAATATGGAAGGAACAATTGTTTGAGGTGGGCAAGGGGGAATATTTATGAGGCCCAGTGGGTCTGTCTCTAGTCTCCCTGATGCCAGTATGATATTACCCCTGTTCCTGGAGCCTGTCAAATGCTGCATCTGATCCATTGGGCCAGCCTTGGCTCCTCAGAGCAGAGGAGCCTCTTCCGAAACTGTAGAGCTCTGACTTTAAAGAAAGCCTTCTAATCATGAACAGGCTATTACTAATACAGTGCTGTCTCATAGTCTTCACCCAGTCAGCTTAAGTGCATCTATCTGCTGCTGCTCAGAACACTGAAAAGCTACAGCAGAGTGAAAGATGACCAGAGTCTGATGCATTTTCATTGCTACCTTTAAAAATACCTCTGGGCAACTGTGAAACTGACAAGAATCTGGTCACTTGCACTCTGATGCTTCAAGGGAAAGCTGTAAGTAGGATCAGAGACAGGAACTGAAGGAAGAAACTGAGGCTTAGAAGGAGGATAGAGCAACAGTGCCCCTACCCACCCATGTTTGCAACAGCTAGGAGGATCTGGGGTGAACAGGCAGAGATAAAGCCAGAGAGAATGACCCTTCTTCTGTGCAGCAACCAGAAGGGGTTGGAGAATGGGGCTGATCTTCAAATTTACCAGACACCTACGATCTGGAGGTTGACGTGAATGAGAGATCCGAGCAAAGCCAAGAAATCCCAGCCCGGCTTCTTAGCAGCTGGGAAAAGGGGGGTGGCTCTTCACTTTACTCCTGGTCCTGAGGGTGCCCCCACTTTTCATACTCGTCTTCTGCTGATAGGTGTAGTCCTCTGGAAATTAGGTGTTGATAAGTGTGAGTGGGTGGGCGAGGGAGAGGAGATGACATAGATGGGGTAAGTTAGCACAGAGACACTGTTGAGATAAACAAATTTTGGAAGAAGACTATGGAGACAGAATACAACATAAAGAAAGCATATGCAGGCAGAGAGACAGAGAAGAAGAAAAAACGACACACACTAAGGACAGTACAGGAAAAGATATCCCATTATTTGACGATAGGAATGCAGAGAAGAAAGTGAGACAAAAAGGAGAAAAAATCCACACCATGTGAAGAGCTTTATTTTGTGGTGATTACCATTTTGTCAGGCACTTTGTCATCACTGCATTCATTACTGTGGCATCTAAGAAGTCAGAGTGAGTTTGAACTTACCACAATATTATTTTTGCATTGATGTCTTGCCTGTAAGGGAAAGGTGATCTAACATCAAGTTGCGGTTTTTCAGCTTGAGTTTTGTGGGAGTCCAGTTGATCTGCCTCACAGCAGTCATTCCAGGCTGGCAGAGAATCAATATCCACAAATTGGGAAGGAGCACCCAAGGGATCCATGGAATGGAAACAGCAACTCCTCTTTCCACTACCTCTTCAGCACTCCAATACTCACTGGAGTCTTTCTGGTGCTTCAGAGGAGAAAAAATAGGATCATAGACCTGGATTTTCACTGAGAATAATTCTGGAAGAGTTAGACTTTTCATAAAGGAAAGCTGAAGAACAATTAAAGCATTTGCAGGTAGCAATGTAGTTAAGATTCACAGGCTATTTCGTTCCCAACCTATCCTCTGTATGGTTTCATTTTTTGACCTTTAAATGTTTGTGCTTGGTCTCAGTACAAAGGTGAATTGTTTTGGAAAGTCTGAGCTACGATAATTATTCTGTTTTTGAATTATCCATTGGTGAAAAAAAACCCTCATTTTCTTCACTATAAAATATTCCAACTGGCTTGTGAACTTGAATCTTATAAAATGCTGAATCTATGAATTCCACATTTTGCAGGATTTGTAGTTCAGCCTAAGAAAGAAAAGTCATATTTGAAGAAAAGTGATTCAGTGTTTTAAGTAAAAAAGGTACAAAAATACACACTTATGTATACATAACAGGATAGATTTTTCTTTTCTGACTACCTTAACACTTAAACATCCAATCCTGCATCCTCCACTGCAAATAAAGTGCTCTTGAAGTCATTTAGAGTTAAGAGTGCTTAGCTCCTCTTAGGATCAGGCCCTTAGCGCTTTAGTAACATTTAAACACTTTAAAAACAAAAACAGTCAAATTTGCTTGCTCTCTCTCTATTTTGCAAAAATCAATAGTGCCTAATGGACTGTCAGTCACTAATACAAATTGAAGTCTATTTCTCTCATGCCCCCTCCAAAGGCTTGGGAAGTTTAGCACTTTAGCTACTGTTCAGTTAATTTTGGGTTAATTTAACTGGCAACAACTTTGAAAAGCTCTTATTTCCCATGTAGTAAAAAAGAAGATGCATTTTCCCAGTCCTGCTCTGAATCAGCCTGGACATTCTGTAAAGCCACAAAAATTGATAGAGTGACTTGCAGTTTAGCAGTGCTCCTAGATTCATCACTGACACTAATTTCTTAGCATCATTTGAAAATGCTGCTGTATTTCTATCATCTCTGATTGAGTAGGCGAATCTGCCTCATCCTGGCAAATGATGATCTTGCCTCCATTACGCACATCTTTTTCAACTCCTGTCTGGACTACAGTAATGCAATATACTGGACACAACCTCCCACCCCCCCAGGAAACTCCAAATAGTACAGAAAACACATCTCCTCAATAACCTGCACTACTGCAAACACAAGCAGAATACGAAGATCATTGTCTTGTTCCTTAACTTCAAGTAAATTAGTTGGGGACGAATTCTGCACAACTGCGCATGCACAAAATTTATGTTCCTCACAGATTTCTTTGCTTCCCTGCAGAAAAATGACTTTCTGATGGGGAAGCAAAGAGAAGCCACAAGAGTGGTCATGTGACCCACCCCAAGCAGTGTTTCAGGTGCCCAAGGCAGCCGGCAGAGAGGTAAATCACTGAGGTGGAGACAGACCAGGGAAGACCCAGCTGATGGCTCCTATCCTGCACTGGACTCAGATGCTAGTCCTTGCTGGGCTGGGGAGGATGGGACTTCCTCTTCCCTTGCATGGCATCCAGGGCCACGTCAAACCCACCCCAACATTTCTTCCCCAGCTTCAGGAAGCTCTGCAAACTCCTCTCTACCCCGCGTCCTACACCCATCACTCCTCAGCTGCAGAGGGAGGGATCACAGTACAGGGAGCTGCTCTCCTATTGGCCTAACCCCTGTGCATCCAGACCCCCTCATACTAAACCCTCCTGCTGAACCGCACCCCCCCCCGATGAGTCCCACTCCCACTACTCCTGGACCACTCCGACAAACCACCCACTCCTGGATTTCCCCCCACTGAGCTCCAGCCAGCTGCACCTGGATCCCCACCCCACTGAGCCCCACTCCCCCAGCATCTGGACCCCCTCACTGAGCTTCCCACACCCAGAACCCCCTCCCAAGCTCTATTGCCCACACACCCTAGAACCCCCCCGCTGAGCCCCAACCATCTTCACCTGGACCTCCCTGCGAAGTGCCACTACTTGGATCCCGCCTTACTGAGCCTGCCTGCCCAGACCTGGCGCACCTGGCATGGACAGGTAGGGCCCTGGGGTGTTTCTGGGACAGATCTGGTCCTTGCGCTGTGTCAGGGTTGGCTGCAGCTTCACCGCTGAATCTGCATCTCAGGTGGGATGGGAGCTGCACAGGATCTCCCATCTCTGTGCAGCCAGTGGCCTGTGCTCCCCAGTGCCATGCTGGAGCGTCCACATTTATTTGACAAATAAAATTTGCAGAATTTTAAAATATAGTAAGCAGAATTTTTAATTTTTGGTGGAGGATGCCTTCAGGAGCAAGTATTTAAAGGCCTGAGCAGAGCATACCTAAAGCTATGGGATGAAGGCCACATTTCCTAATTCTGCTCCTCAGACACAATGAGCTCTACACAGTAAGGGTAAAGCCGACTGCATAGAACACAGTTTCTAGCTCCAGACTGTGGAATGAATTGACACAGGAACTAAGGCTCATCCCAAAACATCACCTTCTTCGGCTCCAAGTACACGGTGCACTTCTTTGACCTTGTCTTCTCTAACAGACAAACAGCAGCATGTGCACTAAAATAAAAACCCTAAAGCAAACCCAAACCAAAATACCAGAGCAACTAGCACCACAGCAGCTACTAGCATGTTGAAAGAGACTGAAACAGGAACCAGTGAGGAAAAACTGTTCAGAACCTGTGAGAAAATAAATAGTACTATACTATGTGGCAGTCTGCCATTGAATTAAGACAGACACTTGGGATGAAACCTCAAATACACTGAAGCCTTTAGATACTTGTATCCATTTCTGACTGAGATCCAAAGTTTGTTCTTTTTGCACAAGTTTACTTATGTCACTGAAGCATGTGGTACATACCACAGGAGCAGAAAGATTAGTTAAAACCGGAAGGAATGCAGAAAAAAGGCAACAGAAACACTTACTGGGAAGAGGGGCATATTTGAAAGGAAAGATTGAGAGTTGAAAATATACAGTTTGGCAAAATAATAAATATTGGGGTGGCAGGTACGATAACAGTTTAACTGTGTGACCGGTACAAAGCAAGGTGACAGGTGAGGTATAAACAGGAAAACTTTGGTTAAAAGAGTCAGACTGAATAATGGGAAATATTAGCCCCGGTCATTTCCCTCTTAGGAGAGTCTCCCAAGAGAAGCAAGTGAAGTCAGTGACTGACAAGGTCTCCCGGCCTGAGAGCCCAGCTTTTAGCTTCTGTCCGTGCAGCATCACACCTGTGCCTCTGGGGGGCCTGTAACACAACAACACGCCTCTTCACCTTTCCCCAGGTGCCTTCCGCAACGGGACAGCGACCCAGGGCTGGAGAACACGGGCCGTGCCCCAGGCCCAGGCCGGGATCGCCCCGGGGGGGGTCTCACCGGGCGCAGACCGCAGGACCTGGGCAAGTTCCTACACAAACGCTCGAAGCTAGACCCCCCGCCCTCACCGTGCCGGCCGGGACACGCGCCCCGCAACCCAACGGACACGGAGGGGCGGTTACAGGCCACGCGCCTGCAGGGGGGGGGCGGGGCCCCTCAGCACAGAACACACACAGCGACCCCACCCTGCCTAGCAACGCCCGCCCCAGGAGCTTCCCCTTAGCAACAGACCCCAGCGCCACCCCGGGCCCAACCGCTCGCTCGCGTCCACCCTCGCCGCGGTCCGCCCCTCACTCACGGGCCGGCCCCGCTCCCCCCATCTGGCGAGAGGGTCCCGGTGGTAAGAGTCGACTCAGCAGCATCACCCAGGAAGTGGGCACTGAGCCTGACCCACCCGCCTTCCGCTTCCGGATCAAAGCCGACCAATCCCGCACAGAACAGCCGGGATGATGTCAGATCTTGCGTCACTTCCGCTTGAACTCTGGACGGCTTCCCCAGCCCGGCCACTTCCTCTTGTGCGGAACGAGAGACGGTGTCTGCGCGCGAGTGACCCGCGGAGCCACGTGGGGGTGGTGAGCGCGGGGCCGGTGTGTGGCGGATGCGGGGCGGGGATTGGGTGTTACAGCGCGCGCGGCGCGGCAGCGTCTCCCCCGCCGCTCGTCCCCTCCCCAGCGGGGCCGGCGCCATCGGGCCCCGATCCCAGCGGAGCGACCGCACCCGCGCTGGAAGCGGCTCCCGTCATGTGCCGCGTTTCCAGTTTGGTTCCATAGCGCCCAGCTCCCGCCCTGTGCACATTGCTTCAGCGCCGCTGCTCATCGCTGCCCCGGCGCCGGGCCCACCACTGCCGGGAAGGAGAAATCGGGGCAGCAGCGCTGGTGGAGGGGGAAGGGGAGCACGCAGTACATGTGCCCGTGCAGTGCGATAAGGCGGAGGGGAAAAGCGAAGGTAGCGTGGAGCTGTGTGTGTAGAGGCATCAGGGAGGAGCGAGCTCGGGTGAGGCCTCATCTAGAATATTGCGTTCAGTTCCAGGTTAGGCGTATATGGAAAGATTAAAAACAAAATATGTATAGCAATGGCGTGATGACAAAGGAGCATGATCATTCCCTGTAAATACTTGTCGGGTGGAAGGTATAATTTAGGCTGGTCCAAAGTGGGAATAATTAAGAGTAATGGGGGTAATTGTGCAAAGAAAAATGTGAACTGAAATAATAGAAAAACTTAGTGCAGTCTGGCACACCGTGGGGTAGTCTCCCAAGGGAAGTGTTGAGAACCCTGTCGCTTTTAATGTTTGTCCACTCCAGCTTAAATAATACTAAAAAAAGTTCTGTAGAGGAGAAGTGGACTTGATATCATACAGCAAGTCTTTTCTGGCCCTAATTTCTCATTACACATGAAATTTTTCTCAGTGATTTCTGTCTTTTCTTTATGTCCAGGTCAGCTACCACCTGGGTCTGGAAATTGCACCATGGGTCTCACCAAGCAATATCTGCGCTACACAGCTAGTGCATTGTTTGGAGTGATTGCTAGCCAGAAAGGCAACATCGTCTATGTGACCCTGCGGGGCGAAAAGGGCCGCTATGTGGCAGTGCCAGCTTGTGAGCATGTCTTCATCTGGGACACCCGGAAAGGCGAGAAGGTGATGAGCTGTTTTCCCCCACTGTGAACCAGAATGGGGTGACACTGCTGTGTTGTACTTCAGTGAGACTAGAAAAGTGTAGCTGCATGAGTTATCTTTGCTGGGAGTTCCCCTTGCAAAGAGATCAAATAAGCTTAGAAATGGTGGCTTCTAATATCCCAGAATGCCCAAAGTGCAGCCAGTGGCCATCAGCTCCTTTAGAGTTCTGTAGTCTTGGCTGGGGGGCACACTCACTGGCACTGAGATACTATGATGGTGGGGTCATAAGAAGTGGGAGACAGAGACTACAGTGGAAAGGAAATTTGAGGTTTGCAGTGTAGCCAGGCAACTCAGATCAAGACTGAGTCTGGAACTTATTGTGATCATGGGCTGCATTTCAAATAAGATGAGTGCATCTGCAGTCTCCTTGCTTTTATGCAAGCTACCTGCTGACATAATCTTTAGATTATTACTATGTCTACACTGCAGCTGGGATCGACACTCTGAGATTGGTCCACCGGCGGTCGATTTAGTTGGTCTAGTGAAGTCCCACCAAATCAACAGCAGATCACTCTCCTGTCGACCCCTGTACTGTATCCCTGATGAGAACAGTAAGGTAAGTCGACAGGAGACTTTCTCCTGTCAACCGCCCCAGGGTGTAGAACCAGCAGTAACTCATCCTAAGGTACGTCGAGTTGCGTAGCATAAGCCGATTTACTGCAGTGGTGTAGACATAGCCTAAGTTTATTTGCTTCTGTCACAAGTACATGATACAAATACCCTGTGTGGGGACCTTTCCTAAGCAAAACTTAACTGATCTTGATTCTTTCCTTTGATCTTAAATAATTTATTTGGGTGGAAAGGTATATGAATGTCAGTTTCACTGAGCCATTCTTCCTTGTTACTCCTAGAGTTGAGTATGAGATTTGAAGTTCCACTGTTGACAATGCAGAGCAGTACAAAAGGACATGAAGAGGACTGCTTCAAATGACATATTAGACCCAGAGCTACACTAACACAGTGCTTTAGGGGTCTTTTGGAATTCTGAACTCATGTACACCCCATGGAAAAAAATAATTATGTTGTATGCCTCAGAGGAGCTAAAATGGAAAGGAATTGTCCTGTGAAGAAATTTGGGATGCCTCTTTTACTGGAAAGCAAGAGGAATCACCTTCTAGCTGTTAGACTTCTGGGTTCTAGTCCTCGTTGCACCCTGATTTGCTGTTTGGCCTGGTGATATCATGTCCCCTGTCCCGCCCCGCCTCAGTTTCCCCCTTTTAAAATCTGTGATAATAGTATTCGTTCATTTCAGTAGCAGATTGTGAGGAATGAGTTTCCAAATAGTGGTGGTCCTCGGAAGGTCTGATAGACAAACAAAGTATGTTCTTCCTTCTGTTCTCTGTGGGCGTATCTAGCTCTTGACACGTCACAAACACCTTGTCTTCTGAAAATTACAGGTTCTCATCCTTCAGGGTCTCAAGCAGGAGGTCACTTCTCTCTGCCCATCCCCAGATGGGTTGCACTTGGCTGTTGGGTATGAGGATGGATCGATCCGTGTCTTCAGCCTCCTGAGTGGTGAAGGGAATGTCACTTTCAATGGACATAAGTCTTCAGTTACGACTCTGCAGTATGATCAGCTGGGAGGCAGACTGGTGTCTGGCTCAAAGGTGAGAGCTGGTGGGAGAAGCCAAGTCTGGAGGTCAGTTCTTTCATAATTAGGGAGGACTAGCTGCTCTGTGGAGATAACTGTAGTTATGTCTATCGGTCAAGTGGCCTGGCTGGGAAGGAGTGGATGGTGCACTGGAATAGCACTGGAGGAGTGTTAGTGAGAGGATCTGGGTCAGATTCACAGCTGAGTTGCATCACAGATCTTTATGGAAGGGCTGAAGGCTGCAATAGGAAGGGGTGCTGTAGATCAAGACTAAAGTGCGTTAGCGGATCTGTGCATGAGGGAGTATAGGGCTGGAATGGTGGAGGTGCTACAGGTTGGGCATAAAGTACATCAGCAGATCTATTCATTGAGAGCCAAGCGGGGGGCTGTAGGGCGGGACTGAGGGACATTGGCAGAGCTGTGTGTGGAGCCCAGGACTAGAATAGCAGGGTGGCTGCAGACAGGGCAGAACTATTGAAGATGGGAGGGTGTGCTAGGTCTGAAACAGCAGGGGGTACTTCAGTCCAATACTAAGGTGCACTTGTAGAGCTGCATATGTGTGTGCGGGGAGAACAACTGGCTTTATTAGCCCTTCAGTGTATACTAAAACTCAAATTTAGAGGAAAACAGTCTGCCTGCCTAAGGTAGTGTATTGAGTCTGATGGCAGAAGATTCTGCTGATGTCCATCCTTTGTGATGTACCTTTCCTTTCAGGACACAGACGTCATTGTGTGGGATGTCATCAATGAAAGTGGGTTGTACCGGCTGAGGGGGCACAAGGATGCTGTCACGCAGGCACTCTTCTTGAGAGAGAAGAACCTCCTGGTTACCAGGTACGCTGCCTGCTGAGCTTGCTGAATTGAGGATTCAAGGCTTTACTCATCTATCGTGTCATGTCAAAATCTATTAACTTAATACAAAGAAATGAAGAGTTAGATTTCATAAATGGTGCTCTTTTGCAGAATGAACACATTCTTAATAAGCTTTTCTAAAAAAGCCTTATGACACAATAACCTTAACTGTGAGCCGGAGACTTTTTTAAATACATCTGTTATCTTGATATCTAAATGTTTTATAAGGAATACCATTAAGTGGGGAATATCAGCTAATGAGACACTGTCAATTTAAAAATAATTATTCTTTGAATAGTTTTTAAATCTACTGTTAAATACGGTACCTGAGATTACTATAATAGAGGATACGTCTATACTGTGTTCCATCGTGGCTGGACAGATGTGCTAGCTCTGCTTGAGCTAGCATGCTAAAAAGAGCAATGTAGCGCTGCTGGTGGCTTGGGCTAGTCACCTAAGTACATACCCAGGTGGTCTGGGTGGGTTTGTGCTCAGATGTGCTCCCAGCTGCAGTGTATATGTACCATGAGAGTAGCAGTATGTTTACAGAATGCATTTGACAGTACTTTGTGTTAAGTCGCTTTTGCTTTTCCCGCTGTATAATCAATTGGATTCCCTTTTGCTTGTGAATCTTTCACACAGTAATGGGATCAAAAAATAATTTTTAAAAATAGGGAAGTGATTATAGAACCATGGGAAGAGATAGGGAGACATGGGCACATGTAGTACCTGAACTGACTTTTAACTCCTCTAAACATTCACTAGATTTAAAGGTGACTGTGTTGCTTGGCAGGAGAATTTTTTTGATGAAATTCTTTTAAGAATGTTTTATTTATTAGACTTATGTATCAGTTTAATAGAAAAAGTATCACATGAATTTAGCATAAAATTATGCTGGGATCTTTTATTTTTCAGATTATTGATGAAATAAGAGTGTTTATTTGGGGAGTCTGGTGGCACCTTTGAAGACTGACAGATTTATTTGGGCATAAGCTTTTGTGGGTAAAAAACCCACTTCTTTAGATGCATGGCTACCCCTCTGATACTTGTTTATTTGGGGTTAGAGTTGAAGCTGTGTTGCGAAGAAATATGCACTTGTTTGGTAGTTTATAAAATGGTTTTATTTTCACAATTTTCTTAATATTACTTTCTTTATTGTTGGTAAATTAAGATAGTTCTTAATTTTAAAATAAATAGGATGGAGGGGTTGCATATATTTCTATGGAGATGCTTGGGCAAGATACGCCCTATTTCTCATAACAAAGAGGAATATCAGCCTTAAACATAGTTGTGACTCCTTATTTAAGGCTGATTTTTATTTTTCCACCAGAGATTTGACCTCTTTGTTATGAAAACTATAGAATAGTCTTACCCGGTGTGACAAAGTTCCTCCTCTACCTTGGTGGGTCCTGCGCTTTTTGGCAGATTTGCTCACCTCAGTGATCTTCTCCACAGTCTGGATCAGCTCCTCCTGTGTCTGATCAGGAGTTGGGAGGTTTGGGGGGAACCCGGGCCCGCCCTCTACTCTGGGTTCCAGCCCAGGGCCCTGTGGATTGCCGCTGTCTATAGTACCTCTTGTAACAGCTGCATGACAGTTACAACTCCCTGGGCTACTTCCCCATGGCCTCCTCCAAACACCTTCTTCATCCTCACCACAGCACCTTCCTCCTGGTGTCTGATCACGCTTGTACTCTGTAGTCCTCCAGCAGCAACCCTCTCACTCTCAGCTCCTTGTGCCTCTTGCTCCCAGCTCCTGCCACACACTTCCTCTCCTCTAGCTCCTCCCCCCTGACTGGAGTGAGCTCCTTTTTAAACCCAGATGCCCTGATTAGCCTGCCTTGATTGGCTGCAGGTGTTCTAATCAGCCTGTCTGCCTTAATTGGTTCTAGCAGGTTCCTTATTTCTCCAGTGCAGCCCCTGCTGTGGTCACTCAGGGAACAGAAAACTACTCAGCCAGTTACTAGTATATTTGCCCTCTATCACACTCCTGTACCACACTGGCCTGGGTCTGTCACACTGGTCATTCAGCGTTTACTGAGTACAGCATTTTTTGACCATTTACAAGTACGCTTAACTCATTTAATAGTTTGTGTTAAAATTAATTTAAAAACAAGTCCTTTAAGAAATTTAGTGCTTGGAGTCAGACCTTTTTCATCCTGTCATGGCTCTGAAAAATTCTGTGATTGCATTTGGGCTTGAAAGGCTCCCCATAACACTGGATCCTTGGCCCTACTGCATACTGAGGCAGGAACACCTGAATGTTGTTAAAGTGCAGATACATTGGGACACAAGGGACTGGGCTCCCTGCATCCTCTCTCTGCACAATGCTGATCTCTAACAGCACTCTTCTGCATCCAGCCCATGCACATCCCTTCACATATGGCGATTTCCCCAGTCCTCTTGGCTCCCTATATTGGTGTTTTCTGGTATTGAAGGAGCTCTGTGCGGGGAGACTGAGAAGAATGTGGAGCTGTGGGGGCAGGGAGAAGCAAGGTCCCAATGTCTTTACTTATGCATCAGCTCCCCTGCTCGGGCTGGCTCAGTGTGCAGTGGAGCTTAAGGTATGTCTGCATTGCTGACTGTGTACCCAGGCTTCTTGTCAGGCTTATACGTGTGTTGCTGCCTCTTCTTGGTGCCCAAGTTTCCAAGTCGTCATTACAGCTGTTACCTACAGATGTACCTACCCATGCTGTAGTCACACTGCTTGCAGTGTAGAGGTGCCCTGAGGCAGCCGTGCCAAGAAGAGCCTTTAATGTGCTGGTGTTTTGACAGAAGCACTCCCGTTGATATTAGTGGACATAGAATTGGGCCTGGAATTAGACAAAGTAATTGCTAATAACTTTTTACTTTATTACAATTAGGGCTGTTCGTTTAATTGCAGTTAACTGCAATTAACTAAAAAAAATCTCACTGTTAAGCAATAGAATACCAACTGAAATTTAATAAATATTTTGGATGTTTTTCTGTGTTTTCAAATATGTCTATTTCAGTTACAACACAGAATACAAAGTGAATGGTGCTTACTTTATATTATTTTTTATTACAAACCTTTGCACTGTAAAAAGATAAAAAATATTATTTTTCAATTCACCTCACACAAATACTGTAGTGCAATATCTTGGTCATGACAATGCAACTTACAAATGTCAGTTTTTTTGTTACATAACGGCACTCAAAATTAAAACAATGTAAAACTTTAGAGCCTACAAGTCCGTCATCCTTCTTCTTGTTCAGCCAGTCGCTAAGAGAAATATGTTTGTTTACGTGTATGGAAGATATTGCTGCCCACTTCTTAATTACAATGTCACTGGAAAGTGAGAACAGGCATTCGCATGGCACTGTTGTTGCTGGCATTGCAAGATATTTATGTGCCAGATGTGCTAAAGATTCATATGTTTCTTCATACTTCAGCCATTGCGCCAGAGGATATGCTTCCTTGCTGATGATGCTTGTTTAAAAAATATAGTGTTAATTAAATTTGTGACTGAACTCCTTGGGGGAGAATTGTATGTCTCCTGCTCTGTTTTACCTGCATTCTGCCAATATATTTCATGTCATAGCAGTCTTGGATGATGACCCAGCACATGTTCATTTTAAGAACACTTTTACTGCAAATTTGACAAAATGCAAAGAAGGTACCAATGTGAAATTTCTAAAGATAGCTACAGCACTCGACCCAGGATTTAAGAATCTGAAGTGCCTTCCAAAATCAGAGGGATGAAGCTTGGAGCATGCTTTCAGAAGTCTTAAAAGAGCAATACTGTGATACGGAAACTACAGAACCCAAACCACCAAAAAATAAAATCAACCTTCTGCTGGTGGCATCTGACTCATGCTGATGAAAATGAACATACATCGATCTACACTGCTTTGGATGGTTATCAAGCAGAACCCATCATGAGCATGGACGCATGTCCCCTGGAATGGTGGTTGAAACATGGAGGGATATATGAATCTTTAGTGCATCTGGAATGTACATATCTTGTGACACTAGCTACAGTAGTGCCATACAAATGCCTGTTCTCACTTTCAGGTGACATTGTAAATGTTAAGCAGGCAGCATTATCTCCTGCAAATGTAAACCAATTTGTTTGTTTGAGCAATTGGCTGAACGAGAAGTAAGACTGATTGGACTTGTAGGCTCTAAAGTTTTACATTGTTTTATTTCTGAATGCAGGTTTCTTTTGTCCATAATTCTACATTTGTAAGTTAAACTTTCATGATAAAGAGATTGCATCACAGTACTTGTATTAGGTGAATTGAAAAATACTATTTCTTTTGTTTTTTACAGTGCAGATATTTGTAATCAAAAATAAAGTGAGCACTGTACACTTTGTATTCTGTGTCATAATTGAAATCAATATATTTGAAAATGTAGAAAACGTCCGAAAATATTTAAAAAATGGTATTCTAATCTTGTTTAACAGTGCGATTAATCGCATGATTAATTTTTTTAATCACGTGACAGCCCTAATTACAACCTGTTATTGCACCCTGTTTCCTTTAAGTAAACCTGGAAACAGGACTCCTCAAGGAGATTTAATTATCTGGGGAATGTGAAGGGGATAGTAACAAGCTGTATTTGATTCTTTGAGCACCTTGCAAATGGAAAAGTCCTAAAACCTCTGATAAGCTAAAATGGAGCTCTGTCTGATGCATTTAATTTGGCACAGATCATGGCACAGTTCATTAGGACAGGCAGTGAAGAATATTGTATCAACTGAAAATACAGGGGGAATTTAGGGAGACCCAGTTTTGGAATTTGGCCAGCGCACCAAACCTGACACCCTTGCCCTTAAAGAAGCAGAATGGTTTCTCCATAACACTAGGCTAGGGTTTCAGTGCTGACTCTAGGAGGTGCCTTCTAATGAATCACCAGCCCATATTTCTGTATTGCCTGTGTTTTGCTTGATCTCTTATCCTGACTCTGCTTAGCTTGTGAGACCTGCTAAGATCCTAGCCTAAATAAGTCTGGTCTCTGACACCTTGCAGCGTGCTTTACCTTCTTTGTTTCTTACTCTTCAAAGCGCACAGTTTTGGATGAACTCTGGTGACGTGGCCTTATGTCTGGGTGATGTCATTTGTTTTTTTCAGTGGTAAAGACGCCTTGGTGAAGTGGTGGGACTTGGATACGCAGCACTGCTTCAAAACACTGGTTGGACACCGTACTGAGGTAAATAAAATTAAAGATAGAAGGAGGGAATTAGTTCAGTACAAGTATTACAGCACACTGGCTGCAAGGTAGCTTCCATTGTTACATCCACACTGCTGAGGATTGGATTTTTTTCAGCTTGTAAACACAACCCCTGTGAAATATTTGTGGTTGGCTGTTGTGAAGAGGGGACAGGTGAGAAGCCTTGTCTGTTGAGGAGGCTTGTACCACTCTTGCTGGGAGTGATGTTTCCAAACAGGATGTCCTTGTGCAGTATCCTGGGTAGCAGGGACGTGGGCTCTCTGTTTTCATTTTCCCTTTTAAATTAAAAAAAAATCATAGTAATGGGTGGCCATATAACTAGACATAAAGACGCTTCTCGGTGTCTTCTCCTCGGTAGGTGTGGGGACTAGCCTTTGTGTCGCAAGAGAAGCGTCTCATCACTGGCGCTGCAGACAGTGAGCTCAGGGTGTGGAACATCACCTACATCCAGGAGGTAAGAACTGAACTGCATCATCTCGGTTGCTTTGCTCTGGAGTGGATTGAACTGGAACACAGCAGGACTGTGGCTTTCTGGGACATGGTCAGTATCCATCCAGGACACACTCAGTGTGGAGCAAATGTTGTTTGATGGCTTTAACTGTATGTTTCTACTGGCTCCCAGCTCTGTTGTAGTTCTGTGCACACTGCCTTTGTGCGTGTGTGGGAGCTGTCCTAAGAACGGGGCACTTCTTACTACAGGATCAAGCAGAGTGAGAAGCTGGAGTAAATTCTTGTCTGGGGACATGCATGGTGGCTGCAGACCACTTCTTCTCTTTGTTCAAATTGAGGTTAGCCAAATAAGCATGAAATGACTGGTGGCCACCCTCCTCTTTACCGCATGGGTGTGGCTTGTGGAGAGGACAGGTTTTGACATCCAGTGCTTCACTTTGGTCTCAGGAGAAGGCCACATGGATTGGGGTGGTGCAACGTGTGCTGGAACTGATGGTCTGCAGCTGGCTTCTTTTCCTGCCAGGTACATGCAGCCCTCGGTGTCCCAGCTGGCGGCTGATGGGGACCTTGGCTGGGCAATATTTGGGAGCCCTGTTTTAGGCTGCATTGTGGAAGCTCTTCTGTATGGGCTGGTTCAATTTGATTACTGTCTACGCTCTTAGGGCTTCATTTCATAGAGCATCTTTCATCCTGCTTGTTCTCCTGAGTAGTTCAGAGTGAAAGCTGTGACAGTGTTAAATGGCTAGAGGGGATTGAGGTGTGGCTGGAGGAGAAGCCAGGGTATGCTAAAAGTATTTTTTTCCTTTGTCTGCCACAAGCAGGCAACAGACCCTAATGAACCAGAATCCAAGAAAAGCAAAGGGTCTCCAGCTCAAGCAGAAAAGACTTCTGAAGTGGATGAGACCTCAGCCCAGGATGAGATGCTGGAGGAGGTAACCCTTTTCCCCACCCTGGCTAAGTGGTGCAGGTTTACAGGGTGTTTTTGAGGGTAGATACACAGCTCAAATAACTAAATAGGGGTTTGAGGACAGACTTGGTTATCTTGCTGACACTTGCCTCGCTCTGTTGGCTTTGTGCCCTGGGGATGGTCTCTAGCACTTCTAGAGAAGACACCCTGACCCATAAGCAAGGAATCACACCAGTGTGTGTTCTGCCTTCCTCAGGAACAATCTCTCACTCTTCCCCAATTACTCACAAAATAGCAGCAGGAACCTGTGCATCTATTTGCTGGTAACCTGTGCCAAAGAGATCCCCAATGTAAGCATATTGTCAGGTCTCTAGAAAGGCTTGGCAGTGCTAGCAGAGCTCTTTCTTTGTAGGAAAGGGACTACAATAAAATGGTAACTTTCAGCATTGAACGGAGGCAGGTGGAAACTGATTCACCTCGGACTTATTAACAGTACCCTGTGTCATAACCAGGGATCCTGTTTTCTGTGATTAAAAAACCCAAAATTCTCTGATTTTAAAAACCCATAAAAATCCCCATTTCCCCACAATTAAAATGGAACGCTGAACTTTAATTTCCCTAGCCATGATGTATACAGTATCAGGCCTTGGCTACACTTCAGAGTTATAGCGCTGGTAGTGGCTTTACAGCACTGTAACTCACTGCCTGTCCACAATGGCAAGGCACATGCAGTGCTGTATCTCCCTGGCTACAGCGCTGCATGTACTCCACCTCGACGAGAGGAATAAAGAGAACAGCGGTGCTGTTGCAGCGCTGGGGTGCCAGTGTGAACATGGAATAATCTTACTATGCTGTAACTGATGTCCAGAAGCTTCCCATAATGCTTTTAAGTAAAGATTACGCTCTTTGTTTTTTTGTAATGCCTCTGTTTTGTTGTGAACTCCGGGCTCCGGGAGCTGCTTATCAAAAAAACACACAGCCACTGTTTGCTGTGAATGAACTCCCTTTGGAACGTCCACAGCTAGTGTTTGCTTGAGGAGAGAAGCAGTGGAGCGGGGGTCCCTTTCCTAGCAGCTGCTTATCTGGTCTGTGAGGAAAAAAACAAAGAGGACTATTTGCATTTAGTGAATGAGAGAGGGGTGGGGGAAGAGGTCGGAATTTGCAAGGCAGGGAGCTGACACAGTGTTGGCTCCAGAAATCCACTCTCTCTGTCTCCCCCACGCTCCCTGTCACTCACTCCACTCCACCCCCCTCTTTTGAAAAGCACGTTGCAGCCACTTGAACGCTGGGATAGCTGCCCATAATGCACCACTCCCAACACTGCTGCAAATGTGGCCACGACAGTGCACTGGTAGCTGTCTGTGTGGCCACACTGCAGCACTGGTAGCTGTCTGTGTGGCCACACTGCAGTGCTTTCCCTACGCAGCTGTATGAAGACAGCTTTAACTCCCAGTGCTGTACAGCTGCAAGTGTAGCCATACCCTCAGTTGAACACAGTGTTTTATTGATATACAAGAGAACCCTATTTATCCAAGCCTCCGTTATCTGTCTCTCTCTATTAACTGAACTATCGGCCATCTGGGGCTGACTGCGGTGGGGCTCCCGTGGTCAGCGCTGTGTGGCTGAGTGCCCGAGCCCCACCTTAAAATAAAGGATAGAAAGCTCTTTGCCAGTCCTCCTGATTATCCCAACTTTTGATTATCTGGTCCCAGTCCCAATTAGATCGGATATATCGGGTTCCACTGTAAATTTAAAGCATATTAAAAAATCAACTACAAGAGGAGGAGGTTGCAGGCATTGAATAAGTGGCACTGGTACTTTCAGTAACATGTAGTTAATAGTTAATACGTTTTTATTTTTTCACAAAATTTAAAAACTAAAGGTTCTCTGTAAAAACACAAATTCCACATTTTTCTGGGAGAAATGGATTTCAAGGATCCCTGGTCAGAAGGGTCTCAGAGTGGTGCTGCCATGTTTAGAATCAGTTCCTGTTGTGGGAAGCCTCTTCCACTTAGATCAATCAGCACCTGACAGCCTTTCACTAAATTCCTCCTCTCTGGATCACTTACTCACCTGTTGGCACTTCCAGAATCCTTTGAAGATTTCAGCTTCATTCATTCAATTATAGCTAGACACGCAGCTTTAACAACTGTTCCTTCCTTCCTTCCTCCAGGAAGTTTCTCTGTCTCTATTTTTAAGCAGGTAATTAAATGATCTCTCTCCTCCACCTTCCTCATCTTTGGTGCCTTAATTTTATAAAATTAATAGATAAATATTAGATAAAATTAACAGATAAATTCCCTTCCATTTAGTGACAGGCATGTTTCAGTCCGTGAAAGAAAGTTAGTTCTCAGATAAAATGCAAGAAACATAAGTTAAATTTGTGCCTGACACAAATGTTTGTTTGCTGTTAGTTCCCGCCTCTTCCTTGTCTCTTTTGGATGCTAGTCAGATGTTGTAGACTCTGCCCTTTCATTCTTATATCTAAAGACTTGCTTGACCTTTCAGACTACAATTGTTTTCCCTTTCTGTATCCTTGTAGCGCCTCCTGAGGTGCAACAAAGCTGGCTCCATCATGCGGGCAGGAAGAGACCGAGTAGTTACTCTCGCCACTGACCGGACAGGCAGGATCCTAGCTTGCCATGTAAGTAATATGCTTTGGGGCCTTTTGCTAGGGGACTGCAGAGAAGGCTCTACTGTGTGTCTCAGGGACTCTCCACTGCAGCAGCTTCTTAGGCAACTTGCTGCAAGTATTAACTCTGTGCATTTGTCTCCAGGGAACAGACTCTGTTCTGGAAGTGTTTTGTGTCCTCACCGAGGAAGAAATCTGCAAGAAAATGGAAAAGAAAATGAGAAAAGCAAAGAAAAAAGCCAAGTAAGCTCTGTTTTTGTAAGTTGATGATGTCCACGTGCTGAGAATTGACAAAAGGCCCATCCAGGGAGAGAGTGCAATGAATGAATCATGAACCATGTGCAGTTAGTCTCCTGTTAACATGTTTGTCAGTTCCTGGCTTGTTGGTGCTGGTGTGAGCCAGATTGTTCTCTGCTCCCAATAATTGTGAGAAAATCACCTTCCATGTGATTCTCTTGCAAGAAGTGAATGGGATGAGGGAATGGATAAAACTCTCCTGGTAAAGCCCACTTGTACATCACCATCTATTACTCAGGAGAGCTGAACAAAGTAAATACACTTCCCAATGTAAAAGCTGGTGGTGCTAGCCTGAGTAACCAGAGTCACTTTGACATCTACAGATTGTGAGCCTTGGGGTGGTATGTGCCAGGTTCAGATTGGGGCAAATTGTCTTTTAGCGGACAGCCTTTTATTATAAGTCTATTTTATGCTTCTCCAGTGTCCATCGTTCATACATCCCCTAGTGTTTAACTGGTGCCTCACAATAGCCCTGGGAGGTAGGTGAATGTTAGCTCACTTCATGGGAAATCTGAGGCACACCAAGGATACATCTGTTTTTATTTTAGTAGTGCCTAAGGGCCAGAATTAGGAGTCAGGACCCCATTTTTCTGAACTATACAGAAACCGAACAAAATGATGATCCATGCCCCTGAGAGCTTTCAGCCTGTTGGCTTGTCTACACTTGAATGTTAATTTGGATTAAGGTAGGGTGTGAATTTATAGCACAGAAGCCATTCTGGAATAACTCCATGGGTGGACAGGCCCTAAGTGCACAGGTGGGGAGGGATGCAATTAAGTTGGTGTCTTGAACAAATTTCAACAGTGATATCTACTTCCTGCCTCCCTAAATTACCCTTGTGGTTTCAGTTTGATAGAGTATACTCTTGCACTTCCTGTCCTAAGCCTGTGGCTTGTTGCTGGGCTCCAATAAACAATTTCACTTTACTGGAGTAGGTGGCTTCTCCTCACTGAATAGTTCTCATAGCAGGGTGTGGTTTGATAGGCATATTAATAAGACAGTCTAGGATCATTATTCTCTAACTTTGCAACAAGAGTCCTGGGATCTCTTAAGTTCTTCAAGACTGCCAGCAGCATTCCTGGCCCTCAAGGTCTACACTGAAGAGCGTTGTACCTCCATTAGAACGGCACCTCTGTGTCATTGCTGGATAAGGGTCCAGCTAGTTTCATTCGTAGAGGAGTTGCAGTGTGTTAATTTTTGGGGGTTGGGGGGTGAATGTGTCTGTACATTTCTGTCCCGTGTTAGCCTATGACTGGACTGGCAGTGCCCAGTACACTGATTCCCAGTGGTTGTCTGACTTTTTTCTAGACTGAAGTCTGAGGAGGAGGAGCCTGAAGGAAGCGTTGAGATGAGTCTGCAAGAAGAGATTCAGCGAGTCACTAGCATCAAAGCTTCTGCTAAAATCAAGTGAGTGCAAAGCCCTGTTCTGGGGTCATTGATGCAGCTCACGTACCCACTGAGGGAGCCGTGACCTGGGGAGAGTTTGTATTGTACAAAGGTGGCTCATCTCCAAAGATGAGAAGCTGAGAGGCCATAGAACTTAGAGCTGGGGAAAGGCCTGCAGGATCCCAGCTAGTCAACCTCCACCCCATATCCCTACAGTGTCTTCACACCCCTTCCATTAAGATTGTTCCCTGCAAGGGATTCTCTAGGGCAGTGATTCTCAAACTTTTGTACTGGTGACCCCTTTCACATAGCAAGCCTCTGAGTGCGATTTCTTTCTCTCCCTCTCCCCCACCCCCATTAAAAACACTTTTTAATATATTTAACACCATTATAAATGCTGGAGGCAAAGCGACGTTTGGGGTGGAGGGTGACAGCTCGTGACCCCCCATATAATAACCTCTCGACCTCCTGAGGGGTCCCAACCCCCAGTTTGAGAACTCCTGCTGGAGGGGCTTGCCTCATCTAGTTTTAAATGACAGGTCCAATGGGGCTTCTACTGTTGCCTTTGTTAGACTATTCCACTGCAGACTGCCTCCCCTATCAAGAAGTTGTTCTTGGTGTTTTCCTCTAGTTTATTTCATCTTGTTTCTCCTAGTTATGACCCTGACTTCTCTGTCCATTTAAACAGGTCGTTTGACTTGATTCTGTGTCCGAAAGGGGAGCTGAAGGCCACCTTACTGCTCCAGAACAACACCATCGAGTCCTACATCCTGAAACCATCAGCACAGGTCCCCCAAGTTGTCCGTGCATCCAAGATAACCATTGGAGGTCACCGCAGTGATGTCAGGACACTGGCTTTTAGCTCCGACAACATTGCTGTCCTCTCGGCTGCTGCTGAATCTGTTAAGATCTGGAACAGGTGTGTGTTCTGATTCTGTAAATTCCTCTTAGTCTGCCTCAAAGGTTGGGGCTGTTCAGGTTAGAGGGGAGAATGGGAAATGGAGAGGGGAATGATCCCAGGGAATACAAAGTGATGAATGGAATAGAGAAGGTAGATGAGGCACTCTGTTTACTCTTTCTCATTATACAAGGACAAGGGGATGCTTCTTTCGTGAAACTGAAAGACAAAATTAAAAATGCATTACTAACCCAGGGAATTCATTACCACTAGATATCATTGAGGCTAAGAGTTTAATGGGGTATATAAAAGGACAGCTCTCTGGATATTGAGGACATCCACAGTCATGGAATCAAAGAAATGTAGGGCTAGAAGTCACCTCAAGAGGTCATCAAGTCCAGCCTCTTGCATTGAGTCAGGACCAAGTAAACCTAGACCATCTCTGACAAGTGTTTGTCCAGCCTGTTCTCGAAAACCTCCAGTGATGAGGATTCCACAATCTCCCTTGCAAGCTTGTTCCACAACCTACTAACCTTTATCGTTAGAAAGTTGTTATTTTTTAATATTTAACCTAAATCTCCCTTGCTGCAGATTAAGCCCATTACCTCTTGTCCTACCTTCAGTGGATATGGAGAGCAATTGGTCACCATCTTTAATTTATAACAGCCCTTGACATATCTGAAGACTGTTATCAGTTCCTCCTTTAGTCGTCTTTTCTCACGACAAAACATGCTGCTTTTTCTAACCTTTTCTCATAGCTCAGGTCTAAACCTTTTATTACTTTCATTTCTCTCTTCTGGACTCTTTCCAGTTTATCCACATCTTTCCTGAAGTGTGATGCCCAGAACTAGACAGAGTACCCCAGCTGAGGCCTCAGCTGAGGTCGAGTAGAGGGGACAGTTAGCTCTCGAATCTTACATACAACACTCCTGTTAATACATCCCAGAATGACATTAGCCTTTTTCGCATCTGCATCACATTGTTGGCTCATATTTAATTTGTGAACCACTATAACTCTCAGATCCTTTTCAACCATACTGCCACCTCGCCAGTTATTCCCCCTTTTGATTTTTCCTTCCTAAGTGTAGTATTTTGTACTTAATTGAATTCCATCTTGTTGATTTAAGACCAATTCTCTAATTTGTTAACGTTGTTTTGAATTCTAACCTGTCCTCCAAAATGCTTGCAACCCCTCCCAGTTTGGTGTCATCTGCAAATTTTATAGGCATTCACTCTACTCCATTATCCAAGTCATTAATGAAAATATTGAATAGGACTGACCCCTGTGGGACTCCACTAGATACTCTCTGTCTCAAAGCCAACCACTGGTAACTACTCTGAGTACAGTCTTTCAATATTTTTCTTAGCATATGCACAACATGCATCATGTGGCACATGACCAGGATCCATCACTGAATTTGGTCTGTTGGTTGGATCATTAGCTTCCCTCGCCCGATCAGTTTTGCACCCACCTTATGCTAATTTCATCTAGATCACATGTCACTACTCTGCTTGTGAGAATGTCATGTGGGACTGTATCAAAGGCATTACTAAAATCCAGTTTTGTTATGTCTATAGCTTCCCCCTATCCACTAGGCCAGTAACCCTGTCAGGGAAGGAAATTAGGGTGGTTTGGAATGATTTATTCTTGATAAATCCATGCTGGCTATTCTTTATAACCCTATTATTCTGTAAGTGCTTACAAGTTTGATTGTTTAATAATTCATTCATAGAATCATAGAATATCAGAGTTGGAAGGGACCTCAGGAGGTCATCTAGTCCAACCCCCTGCTCAAAGCAGGACCAATTCCCAACTAAATCATCCCAGCCAGGCCTTTGTCAAGCCTGACCTTTAAACCTTTGAGGAAGGTTCTGATATCTTTCCAGCTCTTGAACTTAGGCTGACTGGTCTATAATTCCCTGGATCCCCTTTTAAATATAAGTACTATATTGGCCCTTCTCCGGTACTCAGCGACCACATCCGTCTGTCCTCCATGAATTCTCAGAGATAACTGCTAACAGTTCTGAGATTGGTTCAGCTAGTTCCTTAAGTATCCTATGCTGAATTTCATCTGGCACTGTTGACTTGAATACATCTTACTTATCTAAAACAGCATGCTGGACTAGATGGACCATTGGTCTAATCCATATGGCCATTCTTATGTTCTAAATATTTTTAATGTATTCTTTTCCTATTTTGGTCTGCGTTCCTTTCCTCTTGTTGTTAATATTTATTGTGTTGAAAATCTGGTCACCATTAATCTTTTTAGTGACGTGTGAAGCAAAATAGGCATTAAACACCTCAGTCTTTTTAATGCCATCAGTTATTAGTTCTCCTGCCCTGCTAAGTAGGGGACCTAAACTTTATTTCATCTTTCTCTTGTTCCTAATGTAGTTAAGGAACCTCCTCTTATTGCCTTTTATGTCCCTTGCTTGGTGTAACTCATTTTGTTCCTTAGACTTTCTGATTTTGTCCCTGCATGCTTGTGCCATTCATTTTGTACTACTCCTTGTCAATTCATCCAGGTTTCCACATTTTGTGGGATTCCTTTTTTATATTTAGGTCATTGGTGGAGCCCTGTTGGCCTCTTACTATTCTTCCTATCTATCCTTTGCATTGGGAGAGTTTGCAGTTGTGCCTTTAATATTGTTTCCTTGAGAAACTGCTATCTTCCGAACTCTGTTATCATTTAGATTTTCTTCCCATGGCATCCTACCTACCTGTTCTCTGAGGCTGTTCAAGTCCGCTTTGTCTTTATTCTGCTGCTCTCACTTATTCCTTGCCTTGGAATGATATAACCTATATTTCACTATCATTTTCACTGAAACTGGCTTCCGTCTTCAGATTCGCAATCAGTTCCTCGCTGTTGGTCAGAATCAAGTCTAAAATGGTTGCCCTTCTGGTTATTACTTCCGTTTTCTGAAACAAAAAGTTGCCCCCTATACATTCCATGCACAGTTTGGAGATTTTGTGTTTTGTCATATTACTTCTCTAACAGATGTCTGGGTAGTTAAAATCCCTCATTACTACCAGATCTCGTGTTTTGGATATTTCTGTTTGTTCTAGATATACCTCATCCACTTCTTCCAGATTTGATCGTCTAAAGTAGAGCCCTTTGTCACCCTTACTTGTTATCCCCATTTATTTTTACCCAGAAACTGCCTCTCACCTCCTTCTGGACCTCAGAACATGTGTATATATTCTTGATGTATAATTAACATCTTCTTCCCTTTTTTCCCCCCGTCTGTCCTTCCTGAACATGCTGTACCCTTCTATACCAGTATTGCAGTGATCAGATTTATCCCACCAAGTCGCTGTGATGCTATTAAGTCATAATTTAGGTAATGTATTAATACTTGCAGTTCTTTCTGTTTATTCCCAATACTCCTTGCATTTGTGTAAGGACATCTAAGATGTTGAGCTGATTCCCTCGCTGATTTCCCTCTTGTTGCTCCTGTGACTATATTGTAATTTTTTATGTTTCCCCCTGCAACATCTAGCCCTCTTAAGGTTGCCCTTCTTTATGCTCACCTGTGGGCAGTTGTCACCTGCCCCCTTTGAACCTAGTTTAAAGGCTTCCTTACTATGTTGGTGAGTCAGCGTGCGGAGATGCTCTTCCCTTCTTGGGTCAGATGCACCGCATCTCTTCCCAGCAGTCCTTCTCCCCAGAACAGCATCCAATGGCAAAAGAAGCCGAAGCCCTCCCCTCAACACCACCTACATAGCCATGCATTCATCTCCAGACTGTGCATGTCCAGGCCTGGGCCTTTACCCTCAACTAGGAGGAAGTACAAGAACAACGCCTGGGACCCCATCTCCTTCACCCTTGCTCCCAAAGCCCTGTAATCACAACTGATCTGCCCAGGGACTTACCTGGCAGTATCATTAGGGCCCAGATGGATGAGCAGCATGGGGTAGTGGTCAGAGGGACGGATGAACCTCAGGAGTCTTTCTGTTGCATTTCTGATGTGGGCTTGATCAGTCTCCTTCCTGCAGAATAGCCAGTTCTCTTTCCTCCTCTGGTGTGCTGTATTTATCTGAGGTTGGCTAGCATCCTCCATCCTGAATGTCTCCATGTGCGTCCTGTTTATGAAGTCCTTGCCACCTCCTGCAGCTCTTTTACCAGCGTCCTGAGGGACTCCACCAACAGACACTTCTCATACCAGGTGGTTCTCCCTGTCTGGCTTTCTTTGGTGGGGATATGTAGGCTGCATTCCCAGCAAGTCGACACCAGAACTTGTGTGGAAGTCTCCAGGGTCAGGATGCCTGTCTCATGGAGTGTTCCAAGAGGTGCAGGCAGAGGAAGAGCTAGCAGTGGTGTTGCTCATGTGCCATTTTCCTCTCATTGCAGCTCTTTCTTGTAGAGTACCTGCCAGTTGTGGGGTGAAAGAAATCGTACATGCTGATTCTTTTTCCATGTGGGATTCTAATCCTGTGTTTTCTGACAAACCAACCACTAACTGTGTGGGGCTAGGGAGAAACTTCACCCATGGACATAGCTTTGGGTTTTCTTGTATCTTCTCTGAAGCATCTGATGCCAACCGCTGTTGGAGATAGGACATTGGACTACCTGGGTCACTGTTCTGACCCACGATGCTATCGCAGAGCTCCCTCACTGTTACTGAGTCCTCAAACGCTACTCCCCTGGGACATTGCTATCCTCTGAGAACTCCTCCCGTCTTGCTCCCTCCTCCTCCCTGAGCCAGCTGTTTTCAGTTATTTTGTGAGTGAGAGGTAGCAGCCTCCCTGTTCTCTCTCTGATGTAGGGAGGAGGTTTGGGGATCCCGTAGATTTTCTGTTTGGATCTAGCATCTTAGAGGTTTCTGAGTGGGCAGTTAACTTTCCTGTGGGCTAAACTGTGCACTGATGCTTTGATTCTAGGTGGTACTTGCCCTACCCCAGCCAATGCAATCTCTCACAAGCCTGCTGGGCTCAGCATGTGGCCTGCCAGGCTCATAATACCCCACAGTGTGATAGTCCTTGCTGGCTGAAGTAGTCCGTTGCTGCCATGAGCTCCTCTCCTTCCCTCTTGACAAGAATGAACCAGGGGCTGACTGTGTGCCCAGTTGGCTTTCGGGGAAACCTTTTCAGTGTAGTGCTGAGGTAGTAGCATTCGAACTGGAGGGCCAGGCTCTGAGATGGATTTGTCCCCCTGAATGGTGCTGTAATCTCTGGCCTCCTGTACAGTGCATGAGAGAGAGGCAGTTGCTGTGAAAGGCCTTTTAGCAACACAGCTCATTTAAAGGGGCAAGGTCTATACACAATGATGGAATCTCACATGCTGCTTATGCCCACAGGTCGACCCTGCAGTGTATCCGGACCATGGCGTGCGAGTATGCGCTCTGCTCACTCTTTGTCCCGGGAGATCGGCAGGTCATCATAGGAACTAAGGTAACCGGTGGTTTTCAAACTGTGGGTTGCGACCCAGCACTGGGTCACGGTGGCTCTGGTTAGCACCGCCGACCAGGTGGTGCTCCCCGGCTAAGGCAGGCTAGTCCCTGTCTGTTCTGACACTGCACTGCGCCCTGGAAGCAGCCAGCAGCAGGTCCAGCTCCTACGTGGGGGGGCCACAGGGCTTCGCACACTGCCCCCGCCCCAAGCACCAGCTCTGCACTCCCATTGGCAACTTCCCAGAAGGAAGCTTGCTGTACCACCCCCGCTGCATCATTGACCGGGAGCTGCCTGAGGTAAGACCGCGCCCCAGCCCTGAGCCCCTCCCAAACCTGGAGCCCCTTCCTGCACCCCAAGCCCCTCCCTGGCTTCACCCCAGAGCCTGCACCCCCAGCTCAGATCCCTGACCCCTCCCCACACCGCAGCCTCCCTCCCCAGTTCTGACTCCCTTCCACTTCCCAACCCCCCCCAGCCATGAGCCCCCCAAACCCAGAGCCCCTCCCACACCCCAAACCCCTCATTCCCACAGCCCACACCCCAACCCTCTGCCCCAGTCCTGAGCCCCTCCCACACCCCAAACCCCTTGTGACAGGTTGGATCACAGAACCCCCCTTGAGAGCTGCCACCTGATGTGCCCAGACTACTTCTGCCCCTGCTTTCCTGCCCCGTCAGCTTAGGACTTCAGTGCCCTGCCTGGTTTGAACCAGACTCACTAGCCTGCTGCAAACGCAGACCCAGGTCTGAATCATGTCCCCTAACAGCTGTAGGCTTACCTGAAAGCAGCTAACAGAGGTGTTCTTGTCTTTAACACTCAGATGCCCAACTCCCAATGGGATCTAAACCCAAATAAATCCGTTTTACCCTGTATAAAGCTTATGCAGGGTAAACTCATAAATTGTTCGCCCTCTGGAACAGTGATAGAGAGATGCGCACAGCTGTTTGCCTACCCAGGTATTAACACAGACTCTGAATTAATTAATAAGTAAAAAGTGATTTTATTAAATACAGAAAGTAGGATTTAAGTGATTCCAAGTAGTAACAGACAGAACAAAGTAAGTCACCAAGCAAAATAAAATAAAACACCAAATCTATGTCTGTCTAATCAAACTGAATATAGATAATCTCACCCTTAGAGATGCTTCAGTAAGTTTTTTCCTCGGACTGGACACAATTCTTTCCCCTGATACAGCTCTTGTTCCAGCTCAGGTAGTAGCCAGGGGATTCTTCATGATGGCTCTCCCCTTTGTTCTGTTCCACCCATTTATCTATCTTTTGCATAAGGTGGGAATCCTTTGTTCCTCTTGGTTCTCACCCCCTACTTATCAATGGAAAAGCAGTAGATTAAAGATGGATTCCAGTTCAGGTGACATGATTACATGTCATTCTAAGACCCCAAGCCTTCATTCCTCCCAGCCTGACTCACAGGAAGGCCTGCGTGCAAACAGAGCCATCCACAGTCAATTGTCCTGGCTGATGGGAGCCATGAAGATTCCAAACAACCATTAATGGCCCACACTTTGCATAATCACAGTAGGCCCTCAGAGTTATATTTTATATTCCTAGTTTCAGATACAAGAGTGATACATTTATACAACTAGGATGACCACACTCAATAGATTATAAGCTTTGTAATGATACCTTACAAGAGACCTTTTGCATGAGGCTTATTCCAGTTACATTATATTCACTCATTAGCATATTTTTATAAAATGATATAGAGCGCAACGTCACACCCTCATCCTTAGCTCTGGGTCGTGGGCATCAACAATTTTCTTCAACTTTGTCACCAGAAAAAAAGTTTGAAAACCACTGGGCTAGGGAACCTTCCTAAAAACTTCCACCATTGCTAGTGCTGGTTTAGCTCCACTTATGTTAGCAGTGCTGGCAGCTTTAATGAAATGGGCTGTCCCTGGTGATCTTCCACTGCCCTGTAGCCCTCTTCAGAGCATGTCTGATTGGCTTAGTGCTGAAAGTGCCTGTGGCAGCTGGTGCCCTTTCTGCCCTAGGTGTAGCTTGTGGGGGTTGAGCTGGCCGGTGTTAGCAATGGTGGGATGTTTTTGAAAATGTGATTGGCTGTGTCTAGTGGCCGTCGAATGCTTTGAGGGCCAGAGACAGGGGTGCAGCAGGTCAGGAGTGAGGTGTATCAGTGGAGATGCATGTAGAGATTCCAGGCCAGGGACAGCTGGGGATGCTGCAGGCCAGAAATGTGTCCTCTGTGCTGAGTCCCTGGACAGAGCTGGTGCATTCCTCCTGGCTGCCAGTAGGATTCTGGCTTGACACCAAGATGCTCCTCTCACACTTGGTTTGGTCTGAGAACTCCCATGTTCCACCTCCCTGTTATGTCTCTTCAACTTAGCTGGGCTCCGCTGCTGCTGGCTGTCTTGTTCCCTACTGGGATCCTTGCTCCTTTAATCACAAATCCTTCTGTCTCTGGGACTCTGTGCTTCAAGTTATCACACCTTGTTTGCAACTCAGGCCTGCGGACTGGGCTTTTGACCTGTTCAATCTGTCTTGGCATGTACTGGAGACAGAGTAGAGTTGCTAACTTGCTCTTTGGTAATTTGTGTCCCCAGACAGGGAAGCTGCAGCTGTATGATTTGGCCTCTGGGAGTCTGCTGGAGACACTTGCAGCGCACGATGGGGCCCTGTGGTCCATCTCCCTTTCACCAGACCAGGTAACTTTCTTTTAGTGGTAGGTCTGTGCTGCTCTCAGGAAGCCTGTGTCTAAGGGGTGGCTTTGACGATGCAGAAGTTGGCATTTTAGGGGTTTGATGTGGGAGGTGTTTATCACCTTTGCACTTTTGTTTGGCATTATAAAATATGCTGCTGTTCAGTTCTGCACACCTGAACCTGTCTTGGTAATACACCAGCAGCCCTCTGCTGTTACAGCGTGGGATGTCATTTTCTGTGTTACCAAAACAGTGACAGCTCATTGCCTTTCTGGAACACTTCTCATCTGCAGAGCACTAGGAAAACTTTATAACTGATTCCAGTAGTGTAAATATGCCCGCTGGAAATGCGATTCTACAAGCAGACCATTTCTGTGTGGTTGATACGGTGTTCTAAGTGCAATGATACGGTCACGTGGGTTTTCATCCTACACAGCGAGCATACACACACATCTGCTATCTACAGCAGATCAGTCAAGTTGACCCTTGTTGCTCCAGAAGGTTGTCAATATACCAGACAACCTGCTGGTACAGGCTACATCTTGATTTATCCTGCCCACTCCACCATCTTAAGTTCATTCCTCCTGAAAAAATCCCGTCTGACAAAGCCTTTTAAATCCAAATGTGTTTGTGTCTTCTGCACAGTAAATAAAAGTTCTCTGTTCCCACTGAACCAATGGTCAGTGTAACCTGCTCTTAACCTTCATGCCATAGGAACTTAAGATCTAGGCTGGGTCTTAAGGTCTTATGAACTTAAGTTCTTGTCTGGAACTTAAGAGCTAAAGGCTCCTCAAGTATATGGACTTTGCTTTGGGTGTATTATTCTTCCTGATTGCAGTGAAAGTGCTCTTGCTTGCTTTAATTTTTAACTTCTTTCTCCTTCAGCGTGGCTTTGTAACAGGAGGTGCTGATAAATGTGTCAAGTTTTGGGATTTTGAGCTGGTGAAGGATGAGAATGGCACACAAAAGAGGTGAGAAAAAAGCCTCTCTGGAGGCTGCATTCCTTCTCCCTGCTTGATGGTTTGGCCTTAGTTTTGTTCCTGGATGCCTTTGGTAACACATGCTCTGTGTGTGTGTGCGCGTGTTTGTGTGACAGAGACAGAACAAAGGTCTGAGCCCACATGCTGCTGGCAGTTAATGGAGCTGAATGCAGGATTCTCACCACAGCTCTAGTGCCTTCCAGCTAGAATTGAGCAACGTTTGTTGACTAAACTGAAATGTTTGGTGGAAACAAGTATCTGTTCTGACAAACTTCTTCATTGGGAAGGTTTGTCTGGTCCAGGATGGTACCGAGTGAGACAGTATCTGAGTGATTCACTCTGCAGCCTAGTGTTTAGAGCACTCTCACCTGGCATGTGGGAGACCCAGGTTTTTATTACCTAACCGCCAGGTTATAAAGGGAGTCACTCAAAGTCCCTGCTCCAAATCAGGCAGCGCAAGATCTGATCCTGGGTTTCCCCACTTCCTAGGTGAGTGCCCTTACCAGGCAATCAGGTGTTCTGATGAGGGGTCTCTCATTTGTTCAGGAGAAATTTTGCACATTCTTTTTTCATTCTGCGTCGGAGTGAAACCAAGATTTTGAAAGACCCAAACTTTTCGTGAAGCAGAATTGTTGTTTTCCGGCCAGCCCTGCTTCCATTGCCTTTGCAGCCTTGTGTTGCTGAGGATTTGTGGATTTGCTGAGTCTTACTCACGATCTTTCGTGGGATTCCCCAGCCCTCCTCCACATTTTAATTGCTTCATTTCATTGCGTCTTACTCTCTTAATTTCCCAAACTGAGATAGAGTGGCCTTGTACTGCTTGCTGCATTCTGTGAATCTATTCCCTGCCATGCTGAATTCAGGTCACTTTTGGGTCACTGATTTCAAGCTTCCCTCTAACTTCTTCTCAGTCAGATTCTCCCTATAGGTGAGTGGTAGATTGGGCAGTGAAAACCATATGTGCACGGCTCCCGGCTCATTTCAGTCCTGCTTCATTCCAAGAGCCAAGGAAGGTGGCTGTGCATTGGAATAAGCTTGTGAGTTTGTGTTTACACCCTTGGCGCTCTGCGTGTAAGGACAATGATGCTATTTTCCTCTTGGCCATTGCCAGGCTCTCCATGAAGCAGATACGCATCTTGCAGCTGGATGAGGACGTTCTCTGTGTGCGTTACAGCCCCAACCAGAAGCTGCTGGCCGTCTCCTTATTGGATTGCACTGTGAAAATCTTCTACACAGACACGCTCAAGGTGGCCTCTTGCCTGGGCTGGATGGAGGGGTTAGGGTGAGAGTTGGTGAGGGGGGCAATGAGGAGAGGGGGCTGACGGGACAGGTGTAGGTTGGTTGCTGGAGCAGAGCTGCTGGCTTACCTGGTGCAGTCGCTGTTACTACATGGGAATGGTGTCTGAAGCAGTAATGTAAGGCTGGGGAGAGTTGGAGGGGCGTGTGTTAATTAGGTGGTCAGTAATAACAAATGGGGAAGCCTGCTGACTTCTGGGTCTGGTCCCTATTTACTGACCAAAATCCCACCAAACGCTGGCCAGAATTCAATGGGAAATCGTTTAAACAGGGGCGGGAGGGGGGAGAGAAGGAGGCCTTCCCCTGGCTACAGGCGTCCTGCTGCACTGGAGGGCAAGGCCAGTGGTGGTGGTTCCCTCCCCACTCAGTGCAGGAGCCTTGTGGGCCGCCTTCCCATCTTTCCCTTGCTCCTCCTCCCTATGTCTGTGAAGAGATTTGGGGATGGGGCTAGACACCTGTTCGACAGCTCTCCTCCAATTAACACACAAGCACCAAACTCTGAAGCCAATGGCAGAGGGAGAGCCTCCCTGCATGTGAGAGTAGGCCTCCTTCCTGTGAATACTGCCTGCCAGTCAGATGGTCCTTGGGCTAGTCAGTGAAACAGACCAGCATATGATGCTTAGGAGCTGCACATAAAATGCTGACAGATACACAAAGCCAAGCGACAGGCGCTTTCTCTTCTCTAATCTGTCAGTGATCTTGGGTATTGTTCCTAACAGTATCAGCTGCCTGCCATCTTCCCTGTAATCATAGGCCAGCTGCTAACGTTCACTGTAAAGGTGTTTGGAAGCGCAGGCATCTCTGAATGTAGGGGATTCCAGGGCAGAGCAGCAGGCTTTCAAAGTACTGTGCCCAGCATTTCTAACTAGATCCATTTCCTATTTCTTTCCAGTTTTTCCTGTCTCTATATGGACACAAGCTGCCGGTGCTCTGTATGGATATCTCCTATGTGAGTGAAGTGGGGGCTGCTCACAAAAGATCTTCAGGAATTCTGCCAATGCTTGTGGCCTTAAAAACTGACCACAGCCTTGCTTGGGACTAGAGCTAGGCAGGGCCCTCTAGAACGGTGATTCTCAGCTGGACTTAAAAACCACCCAACTACCAACCTGAACTTGATAGGACCCAAACTAACCCTCACCCATTCTACAATCCTTTGCTGGCTGCAAAGGATTGTGGGATTAGGTCATGACAAGAACCCACAAGTGAATTTTGGGTGGGGGAAAGTTTCTGTAGAGTTCACCTCAACATTTCCCAGCCCCCCATTGGCTGCTATGGGATGTAATACAGCTGTACGTCCTGTCCTGGTGGATGGAGACTTGTTTCTTTGGCCCTTGTTCATTAGTCATATACTGTTCAGTTCTAACGGCCAGCTGAGAGGTCACTGTAATCCCTTCTGGGTCTGTCAGCCAGTCAGTCATGCCCTTTCTCTCTGCCTTGCTTGGTGTAGGACGGAGCCTTAATTGCAACTGGCTCTGCTGATAGGAATGTGAAGATCTGGGGCTTGGACTTCGGCGACTGTCACCGATCTCTCTTTGCTCATGATGACAGGTAGGCCCTGGTGTGTGGGGGCTGCAGACTCCTCACCCACAGGAGTGCGATCCATGATCTTTGTCATGACGGCGAAGTTTCTCCAGTGCTCCTGCGGGGGTGGGATGTGGGCCCCTGGCCTCCTGTGTGTGGCACTGCATAGGCACCAGAGCGGACAGGCACACCTTCCTGAGCAAATGGTGGTGCTCCTGGCTCCCCCTGCTTCCTCAGCGCATTGTTTGGTGTTCATGCCCTGCTATGGAGCTTGGCTGAGCTCCACTGGGGTAGAGCATGCAGGAGAGCGGAAAGCAGCAGAGGCTGGTACAGTTGATGTCGTAGTCTGGTAAATCTCTTCCCCCTACCTCCTGGAGTCCCTGCAATGCCCAGGGAGTGCTGCCACGGGGCAGGCAGAGAGGAGGCTGCTGTAGAAAGGGTGTTGGCTTCAGATATTTTACTGTCTCCTTTCTTACCTATGTGATGGCGATCCCTTTCTCTCACTCTCCAGTGTGATGACCCTCCAGTTTGTGCACAAGTCCCATCTCTTCTTCACAGCTGGGAAGGACCACAAGATTAAGCAGTGGGATGCGGATAAGTTTGAGCACATCCAGACCCTGGAGGTAAAGGGGTTTCAGAGAGTGACTCGGGCCTGGGCAGCTATTTCCCCTAATGCCTGGAAGCATTGGTGGTGGTCATGTCTCACCTCTTTGCTCTGACCTGTAGGGACACCACCAGGAGGTGTGGTGCTTGGCACTCAGTCCGAATGGAGACTACATTGTGTCTTCATCGCATGATAAATCCCTGCGCCTTTGGGAAAGGACGAGGGAGCCACTTATCCTGGAAGAGGAGAGGGAGATGGTAAGAGCATTAGCCTTTTCTTGTGGTCTCCTACCAGAGACAATTCCACCTCAGTTTCTCCTCAGCCACTAAATGCGCCTTAATCTTCTGAGGATCTTACACAGCACCTAAGAGATCTCAGTTCACTGTTTACCTGTGTCTGGGAGTAAGATGCCCAGAGGTGACGGTAGTATTCCAGGGAGATTGCTAGTATTGCAGAGAGAGGCATAGTTGTCTCCAGCATTATCTTCAGGTGGCTCAGGATTGCATTGGCCGTCTTTTCTTTTCTCTTTCTCTGCTATATTGCATTGCAAACCCCTTGCTAACCTGCTCTCTGCTATGCTGCTCCCCAGCTTTCCCTCCAAAGAGACGTTTTGTTTTCCCCAGGAGTGCTGGCTGCATCTTCTCCTTTTGTTTTTCCCTTCAGGTCTTTCTAAGCTCTGCAGGCCCTGCTTAACTGTCTGCCCTCTGTGGTGTTTGGGGCACTTTCCATCAGTGACAGTGATGGGGAGTTCGTTAATTAGCTGTAGTGTGCACAGGTTGCTCTGTTCCTTAGTATGAGAGACTTGTGCAATCTCTCTGCCTGGGCCTGCCCTGGCTGCTGTGGTCATCTCCACAACTAACAGACCCAGGACTGAGAGACTTGAAGGCAGCACCTTCTCAATAGTAGGCCCATGGCTCAGGGGAGCTGGCAGAGGCCTACCTTGCCTCTTGAACTTGTGCGTCAGAGTTCACTTCTTCATCAAAGCACTCCCCAAAGAGCCAGTGCAGGAGAGCATGCCTGGCAGCATGTGCAGAGAAGGAAACGTGAAAGTCTGTGATGTCTGGCCTGACTTTTCTGTGGGGATTTTGCTGTGACCCTTATACAGCACCTCGATATCCCCAGACTGGCTCATTAGAAATGCTGGTGGCTGTAGGATGATGGATAAGCCTGCCAGAGGGAGGTAGATGCCTTTTTCTTAGGGGAGGTTATCATACATCTCTTGCATGCTCTCAGGAGCAGTGAGTTGGCCCTTCAGTGGGAGAGCCACAGCTCTGGGCACCAGAGGATGAATTAAACAGTGCTGGGGCCATACTAGTGTGAGAGGTGCCAGTCAGGCCCTGCGGGGACTGCTCCTTCCTGCAGGAAGGGCTGATGTCAGGATGTTCCCAGTCTTGTTCATGCTGGGCTGTGTCTCAGGAGGGAGCCGCTGTATCTGGATTGTCTTCATTTCAGGTTGACTAGCTGATACTAGCGATCTCCCTGGGTTGCCCCTGTGTGCGCAGCCTGCAGACTTGTTCCCCTGCCTGCCTAGCAGATGCTGGAGCTGTCACTCACTCAGCCCTGCGGTGGTGAGCCCTGGTGTGATAGTGCAAGTCAAACCCACGGTGTTGGCCTCCTGAGTTCATGTTGGGCCACTGGAGGAAAATAAACCTGGGAACCTGCATTGGGCTCCCTGCCAGCGGTGTCCCAGTTTTGAGATTGGGCAGCAAGGTTCACACGAGGCCACGGCTTTCCCAGGAGGAAGCTGAATACTTTCATTCTCATTGTTTTGCCCGCGCTACCTGCCCATGTTAACGTATTGCTTTCTCCTTCGCTGCAGCAAAGGGAAGCTGAATACGAGGAGAGTGTGGCCAAGGAAGAGCAGCCTGTGGTGAGTAGAGCTGCCAGACCAGCAGAATATTAATCAGACTAAAATGCTCATAAGCTAGTCTGGATCCGTACTTGAGAGACTTGTAAGGAGCGCTAGGGGGATGTAGTTCGCCGGTACTGGCCCAGTGTGGAGCTTAGGGAGCCTGCCACTGGAGATGCTGGCTTACAGGAGACAGAAAGCCAAGGCACTCATTAAGGAGTTCTGGGCCCTTTTCGCAAGAGCGAGGGGTCCTGGCCTTATTCCAATATAGTAACTACAGTCTGTGAATCCCAATCCCTGCCTTCTCTCCATTTCATACATCACCAGGTCAAGTCCATGCTGGGTCAGCAGTGTCCAAGGGTTGTCTCTTCAATGCCTTTGTTACGTGAGATGGATGGAAAGCAACGTGTTTAGTGCCTAGGGAGGGAGGCTTGAGTTCTTTTGCTGACTTGGTCACGGCCTCACTGTGCGACCTTGGTTAGCTTTCTCTTCGCCTGTCTTTCCCTATCCAGAAAGTCACCTGCCTCACGGGGCCATGGGGGTTAATACTAATGTGGTGCTTTCGGACTCTGGGGTGAAAGCAGTTTATTTCTATATCAATCCATTACCAGTGTAAAGCACCAATACAGGGAACTTCATGGAAAGCCAAGAACATGAGAGGATGGGGAAGGCATTGAGCTTTAATATGCATCAGGGATGTTGACTGTAGAAGGGGTTTGAGCTGCCTGGGGGCTGCATTAGCTGCTGTGTGGGAAGGACTGTAGCTTGAGACATGTCTTGTGTCTTGTAGGTGGCTGGCGAGACCCAGGGAGAGACTGGATTAGCAGGAAAGAAGACCATTGAAACTGTCAAAGCGGTAAGTTGGTGTGAGTGTTGCTAGTTCTTTTCTTGGTTCTCCAGTGTTACTGATAGGCCAGCAGACTCCCTGGAAGGGCTCATGCTTTGAGGAGTAGACATTTGAGATGTAGGGCACCGAAGTAGACTTTCCTGATCAGGCAGAGCAGTGTCACCTCCTCAGCTCGGAGAAGGAGTTTGAGTCCATCCAGAAATGTGCCAGATTGGTGCCTCCCAGAGAAGTACTAAGGCCATCTCCCTCTCTGGTACATACCCCTCCCAGCCAGCAGGCACCAGGGATGAATTAATTCATTTCCTTTTTGTAAACACAGAATTAAAAGCTTTGCATACTCTTTGGTTTAAGCCAGTTGGCTCCGCAGGCATGCCCCTGTGGTAATGGGATGATCCACCAGAAGTGTAGATTTTTGCTGTGCGTGGTCAGGGTGTGCAGGTCTAGCTAGTCAGGCATCCTGCTCCTGGCCAATCCCCGATACTTCAGAAGAAGGTGGAAATGTCTCATCATGCCCCATGGCAATTGTACAATGTTGTGGGAGGGTCCTGGGGAACCCCCCGACCCCTGTAGCAATCAGTCTGAGGCTTGGCTGCTCTTACCTTAGCAAGTAAAACTACAGAACTTAATGGTCAAAACTGACCAGCCCAGTATTCCTCTTGAAGAGAGAGTGCTTTGAGGCGTTATTCCTGGCCAGCAGGCTGGAATTGCCTGAAGATGTCAGAGGAGCATCTTGAGAGAAACACAGCACCTCAGCAGGCTGGGGAATCCTGAATGTTGATTAATTGGCTAGTGCAGGTCACATGGTTTCTACATACTAACTAGTCAGTGGTGCCATGTTTGGAATCTCATGGAATGCTCTTATCACCTCAGCATCCCCTCCTCCCGCTCCTCCCAATCAGAATATGAGCTCTGCTTTGTCCGGGCCTTTCAGTGACTGATGTGCTGCTTTTGTCCTACACAGGCTGAGCGGATCATGGAAGCTATTGAGCTGTACAGAGAAGAGACTGCAAAACTGAAGGAGCACCAGGCCATATGTAAAGCTGCTGGGAAAGAGGTGAAGAGACCTGGGCATGGATATACCCAGTGGAGTGTGAATGTCTCCAGCCAGCTCCATCACCTCAGGGAAGAAGCTAAGCAGGCAAATAAAGAGTTGTGGCAGCTAGAGATGGTCAGTGAAATCCATCTCCTGGCAGAAGGGCAGCATCATTCCCTAGTGCACAATTAGCAGTGCATTTTCTGTCCTGGTTTTTAGTGTCCCAGACTGCACTGGGGATTCTGCCTCTGCCCTTGGGGAGATTATTCTATTGCCTAATAGAAATCTCTGCCAGGAGGTTTTTCCTATCATCCAGCCTAGCTGTTCATTCTGACCTTCATCCGATTATTGCTAGTTATATGGGAGGCTGGTGGCTGGCTGGCTGGGAAAGAATGGAGATGTGTAAGACAAAATGCCCTGTGTGTTCTGAGAATTACACTGCTCTGGCTACAGAAAACCGCCTCTCTGCGTTGGGGGAGCTGGGGGAGTTTCCAGGAGAGGGCCTGGCAGTGTGCATGTCTCTTACTGGAAACTGTGTGCGTGTGTATGTACCTGCCTTATTCTGACCCGTTCTCTTTCTCCAGGTTCCCCTTCCTGTCAACCCCATCCTTCAGGCGTATGGAAATATTTCAGTAAGTGGGATGCCCAATTCATGGGATGTGCACAGTCTGCTCTTGGAAGTCTGGGTCATGGGTTGTCCATTCATGCTCATGAGTTCAAGAAGCAAAAATACGTTGTAATGGCAAGCTCTGAGTCTGGGCCCAGACTTTCGACTCTGAGCACTTGACAGGTCAGATCATGCCCAGAAATTCTCTGTAGGTTTGGCAGGTGCAGTATCTGCTCTCTGTTGAAGAGTTGTTGCTTACTGGAGACCTGTCTGCTGTGTTGCTGTGACCCATGTAGCAGTAGCTGGAAGCCAGTTTTTCTTTAGGAGACCATGGAAGTTTCAGTTCCTACAGCCTCATTTCTGCTCTTGCCATGGTGGGGTGGCCCTGAGTGGAATTTAGAGCTCTGCCTTAGACAGACTTATTTTGGAAAGCTTGGTGGGACTCAAATTGTGGAATTTTTGTTTAGGCTTCTCAAGATATTTTAATTGAAATTCCATGTAGATCTAAAATGTCACTATTACAGCATTTGAGTGCTCGTGTAACCCACTGGGTTCTGCCAGCTCAGAGCAGTTTTCACATCTAGATACTAGAAAGTGGGTGTTTGTGTATAATAGTACATAGAAATGAAAAATTCTGAGCTTGTGTGTACATTTATATTCCAGTTGTTATGACATTGCCAGATTTGTTCCTCCCATATTAAACAAGTCTATAAAGTCTCTGCATACACACTAATGAATTTTTTAGGCACCCTGTAGAAATCCTTGTCACTCCTTCATTCTCTCTGTACAGTGAACGAACGGTGCTTGAATCTCTCTCTCAGATAGAGTTGCCTTTTTTCTCCTGCTACTTCGCAGCGGGAGGCTTAGTCTGCTGTGCAATTTGTGACACAGGAAGTGCTGTTCAGCAGGTGAATTAGAGAAGCTGGGACTAGTAACACTTTTTAGGTAACTAGTTTTTGTGAGTTTTTTTTAATATAATTTAACAGCTTTAGTGTAAATGCTGTTTATCCATATTGCACAGAACTCATTCCACTAAATTTCAGAACTTGTATAAAATGGATAAACACTTTATATTCAACCTGCTAAATTATTACAAAAATCTCATCAGTACTAGAGTTTTCTGCAAGCAGCTTGTTTCATTCCTCCTGAGCAGCCCTCTGTGTCCCAAACTGTCAGCGGATGGGAGATGCGGTTTCTTTCTGTTTCTTTTCATTTTGATTGTATTTAACAACTCTTAAAAGCATGTTCCTGTGTTTCTATAACTAACATGCTTTAGATTCATTTCATCTAGTGCAGTGGTTTTCAAATGGGGGTACGCAAGCTCTCATCAGGGGAGTATGGACGAATAAGCCTATAATGGTGGACAATGCCATGAAGACTTGTAAGAAAGACTTGGTAATCTAATCATAGGTATATTATGATCCTATCTCAGATGGGAGTATGCGGTAGACTACAGTATGTGGAAAGGCCCTAAAAAGTTTGAAAACCACTGATCTAGTGCTCCCCTCGGGGCACTTCCTGACATGCCAAGCCGATGCTGTTTCCTTCTATTACAGCCTTCAGCATATGTGCTCGAAGTTTTCAAGAAAGTCAAGTCAAGGTGAGTCTCATGAGGCTTTTTGCTGAGCAGAGTTTGCTTTTGAGCAGTGAAGCCTGGCTCTGGTTGGAGTTTTGGATTGGCCACTTATATTGGAGGTGGGCAACGGAAGAAAGGCTCGTGTGAGTGTCACTGGTAGACTTGAAGTCATTTCATGTATTCCATGGGTAATTCTAATACGAAAGCCACCTCTTTGGGAATGAGTGCACACTGCGGCTGTAGAGAGTCTGCAAGTGGGGAATAAAAATAATTCCTTCCACAGTGAGAGTTGGCCGAAACTTGTCCATGCAGGTCGGCCAGGAGCTCTTTTACTCAGTGGAATGAAAGGAAGCCAGTGGGATGTTTCGGGTAGGCAGAGCTGTCTGGTGTCTTTCCCACAGGGCAGGACTGTCTGTCTCCCACCCAAATGCTGTCTACCTGCTCCCTGCCCTAGGCAATGTCAAAGAAACTGTATTCCATCCAAATGGTCCTGGCTTTCTTCAGTCTCCTTCCTCAGAGAGGGGAGCTGCCAGGTTGGACCATGCCAAGGCTGAGCAGCTTTGCAGAGCATGTCATGCCTGGTCCGGGGCCCATTCTGCAGCAGGGCAGTGGCTGTTGGTGCAGTGTGTTCTGTCCATGGCTGCTGTCAGTCATCCTTGTCTCTGCGCTCTCTCCTCAGTGAGCTGGAGGAGTCTCTGCTAGTGTTGCCCTTCTCGTATGTGCCTGACCTGCTTGTGCTCTTTAATGAGCATATCCAACGGGGCTTGGAGGTGGAACTCCTCTGCCGTGCGCTCCTCTTTCTGCTCAGGTGAGTCAGGAAGGTTGCTTCGTCCTCTTACCTCACTCGCTAGTTTTAAGTCCAGCAGGGTGGTGTGTTGACAGCCAGACCCACTGTTCCTTGTCTTCTTTGTAGCTAGTGAGGAGCCTTTGATCTCCTGGGCTATGAGCCAGCACTTCCCCCAGCTGTGTTCACCTGAATGCCTGTTGTCCCATTCTGCCATGCTGGGAAGGGACGTGGGCATACGGGGTAGGTCTAGGTGATATTCTGAGGTACTGCGGGATGAAGTACATCTTGCCTGGGCCTGTGGAGGATGAACTTGAGCTTTCTCTCCTGCCCCTGGAGTCCTGCCTGGCAGAGTTGGTCCTATGTCCCCCGTATTTTGGAGGAAAGGTCCCATCACCCACAATGTATGTGACGGGGCTGTTGTCAGGACTGTGTGCACAGCCAGGCTGGGTCAGGAGAGGGAACATGGGTCTGGCTAGTATGGCCCAAACGGGGCTGCCAGGTATTGTGTCAGAGTTTGAGATTTCAGAGCTCTGAAGTGCTGATGAAGCTGGGAATTGCATCCCTGATGCCAGCATGGGCTGATGGCCCATCTCAAATCCAGCTCACCCAGAGCAGCCAGCTAGGTCTTTAGCCGCTGTGCTGTAAAAAGAAACTTTATGAAATAGCCCCTGTTTCTTTTCCAGTCCGCCTCTTTTGTAATATTGATCTCATTTGTTTGCACTCTGATCCATCTCCTGGGCCCAACTCAGTGGGGTGTGCACCATGTAAACACAATTAAGAAAAGCCCTCACTTTGTCCTCCTCCTGAAGTCCCTTGGCCTATCGGAATGTCACTCTGCATCTAACTGGGGCACTCTCTCTGCCTGGCTTGTTCTTCAGGATACACTTTGGGCGCATCACAAGCAATCAGCTGCTCGTGACAGTGATAGAGAATCTGAAGAAAACCACCATTTCCAAAGTCAGCGAGGTCAGGGTGAGTATCTGCAGCGCCCCCCTGCCCAGACTCTGGCATAGTGACTCTACTAGCGGTTACAGAATGCATCGCTTTTGTCTCAAAGGGCATGCTAAGTCCAGTGTCCCCATCTGACTCTTCCCAGCGTTCCAGTAGCCTGGCCCTTTGTCATGTTTCTGCTGCATGTGGGGGCGGCAGGCTGGTTCCTGGCTATAACACACAATGCCTCCATTCCCTTTGATTTTGCTGTGTGGTTTGTTCAGACTTTACTCACCAGTATGAATGTACTTTGTATACAGGACACTCAAACCTCTCATGAAAGGGAAACTATCTTCACCTTTGCCGTGGGCTGATGTGATTCACAAGTAACCTGGAATGGGGGAGGTGGTGTCCTACCAGGGCTGAGTCAGCTAATTGCTAGCTAACTTTCAGAAAGTGGGTTGTAGCTCCACCCCTCTTTAATACAGAGGAGTGGAGAACAGAGACTCCAACTCCCAGAATGCAGTGCTCTCTCTTATTCTGAGCGGTAGCTGGGGTCTGGCCATTCTTCTGTGTTGATGAAGTTGGCTGTAGGCTGCATTGCATAAATCTGTGGGGCTGCATCTTACCCGGAGATGGTGAAAGCACTAGTGTCTATTTGGGCCAGGGAGCAGGAATCCTAGGGGATGCTGACTCCCGGCTACTAGCAAGGTTGAGGAATACCCAGAAATGCACTGACCATCTGTCTTTGCAGAATGTGCTGGGCTTCACTATGGCTGGGCTGCAGTTCCTGAAGAGAGAGATTGAGGCCAAGGACGAGGTGACTTTCTTTGCTGATGCGACCGACCGTTTTGAGGAGAAGAGGAGGAAGAGGAAGAAAAAAGAGAAGCTGGTTCTCGCGATGGTGTAGCTTTTGCTGTCCCTAAGGCAGGGCAGAGCATGGGGCTCATGAAGCCTTCATGTGTGCAAGGGAGGTTTTTTGAGGGCTAGTGGGCCCTGAAAGTGTCTGATTCAGTGGCTGAAGCGGACTCCAGCAGGTCTACTCCCACTCTTGCATGCACAGAGGGTGTGTTAATTCCCTCCAGGGCACCTCACAAACCCGAGGTGGAGTGAGTCCCATTCCCTGGCTTGGATGGAACTTCCTGAACTCCGCTGTACATGTTTACATTTGAATCTTGAATCTGAGGCCCGTCTCAAAGCTGCAGCCTGTCCCCTAGACCAGCAGTCATTAGAAATGGCTTGATTTCTTCCTCTATAGAGATATGATTTGCTCTCAGTGTTTTAACTGAGGGCTTGTCTACGCTGGCAATTTACAGCGCTGCAGCTTTCTCACTCGCATGTGAATAAACACCCCCCAAGTGCAGCAAGTTTCAGTGCTGTAAAGTGCCAGTGTAAACTGCACCAGTGCTAGGAGCCGCGCTGGTAGCTACGCCTCTCGTGGAGGTGGTTTTTTTAGCCGTGACTACACAAGCCATGTTAAAGCGCTGCCATAGCAGCACTTCAGCGTTGCTGGTGTAGACTAGCCCTGAGTGTAGTTTGCAGACTGCTCCTATAACCATGCCAAGGGGCACGTGGCAGGACTTTGTGCTTATATTGCAAAAGGGAGTAGTTTACGGGGACACTGGCTGTGTGGTCAGACTGCATTCTCATGGGCTGTTACAAGGCTTGGCCCTTCCCATCCCTGTCCCTTTAAAGTGTTACAAACAGATAAACAACAGTGGCAGTCACGGCCAGCCCTGCAGCCTGGGTCCTCCAAGGGCAAACAGGCGGGGAAGAGGTGGTTTTGATGGGATGCTGAGGGGTACCCAGGCAGCTCTCCAAGGGGAACCCCCCTGCCCAATAAAATTTCCCTTCTGCAACCTGTTGTGTGCTTTCCTCCCGGAGTGGTCACAACTAACCTCAGACCGTGGCGTCCTCAACACCATTTCCTGGGGCTACACACTGCAATTTGTTTTGTCCCTGCCCAACCACCCCTTATCCCTGTCAGTTATGGGGGATCCATCGCACGCGGACCTGTTAAAGCAGGAGGTAGGGTGACTCCTAAGCCTGGGAGTGGTGGAAATGGTACCCAACAAATTCAGGAACAAGGGGTTCTACTCCTGCTATTTCCTTATCCTGAAGGCAAGAGGGGATCTCAGGCCCATCCTGTATCTGTGGGACCTAAACCAATTCATGGTCAAGCTCAAGCTCCGCATGGTGTCCCTGGCCTCTTATCCCTTCCCTGGACCCTGGGGAGTGGTACATGGCCCAGGACCTGCAGGACACACATTTATAAATCCACATATTTGAGGGGCACAGCCACTTCCTCCATTTCCTGGTGGGACAAAACAACTACCAGTTCATGGTCCTCCCCTTTGGCATATCCACTGCCCCCAAGGTGTTCATGAAATATATGGCGGTGGTAGCAACCTATCTCAGCAGCTCCCAGTCGCAGGTGCGGGATCATATCACGCTGCTACTGTCCATGTGTGCCACCTTTGGCCGGTTAGTAAACGACACCAAGTCCATATTAGTTCCGGTCCAGCGCATAGAGTTTATCAGGGTGCTCCTGGATGCCTTGATGGCCCTGGCCTCCCTCCCACCAGACAGGTTTGAGACCCTAAAAGGGCTCATTGACTCGGTCATGAATTTCCCAGTAGCAATGGCCAGAGTGTGCCTGCAGCTCATGGGTCACATGTTGGTGTGCGCGTCTGTGGTCCGCCATGCCAGGCTCCAAATGCCCCTCCAGCTTTGGCTGGTCTCAGAGTTCTCCTAGGCCCTGGACAGGTAGGACAAAGTCCTCACTGTGGTGGGGGTTCTCCCCAAGCAACATGCTCCAAGGTGTCCCCTTTCGGGATGTGGCCCTGTTGTTGGAGCTGGTGTCTGATACATTGGGCCTGGATTGGGGAGCCCAGGTGGGGACTGTTCAGACCCAAGGGCTGTGGTCTGCCCTGGAGTTGTCCCTGCATATAAATATCAAGGGACTCAGAGTGGTGCACCTGGCGTGTGGCTTTCCGCTTGCACTTGCTGGGCAAGGTAGTCAGGGTCCTCACGGACAACACGGTCTCAATGTTCTACATCAACAGGCAAGGCAAGACCTGGTCCTTGGCCATTTGCCGCGAAGCCCTCAGACTGTGGGACATCTCCCTGAGGGCCTTCCACCTACCGGCTGCCCACAACACGCGGGCTGATTGCTTGAGCAGGGACTTCTCCCGAGACAAGTGGTCTCTCCACCCGGAAGTGGCTCACCAGCTCTTCTGAGTGGGGAACTCCCCAGGTGGACCTGTTTGTGACGAGGCAAAACAGGCATTATCCTGGTTCTGTCTAGGGGGGGGGCCTGGGACGGGGTGCTATCTCAGATGCATTCCTCCCATCCTGGCCAGACCAGTTTCTCTATGCCTTCCCCTTGTTCCCCCTCATCAGCAGGGTCCTAGAGAAGGTGAAAATGGACAGGGCACGGGTCCTCTTAATTACCCCGGCGTGGCCCTGGCAGCATTGGTACAGGACCCTCATGGGTTGGCAGTGGCCCTGCCGTGACCATTGTCACTCCGTCCAGACCTGCTCTCCCAGGACCGGGGCTGCCTCCTCCATCCCAACTGAGTGGCACTCTACCTCACAGTGTGGCTGCTCAATGGCTAGGAGCGGTCCAATGCATCCTACTGGAAAGCAGGTCGCCCTCCACATGCTGCGCCTACTTGGCTAAGTGGTCCGGGTTTGCTAGATGAGCTGCTGAGCAGGGTGTTTCCCCAGTGGTCACCCCAATCAGTCTTCTCCTGGACTATCCCCTTCACCTTAGATCCCAGGGCCTGGTGCCCTCCTCAGTGCAGGTGCACCTGGCAGCCATATTGGCCTTCCATCCACTGGTGCAGGGACACACGGTGTTCTCCCATGCTATGACTGGGCAGTTCCTTAAAGGGTTGGACTGTCTTTCCATATGATAGGCTCTCTGTCCTGCAGTGGGACCTGAACCTGGTGCTATCCCGTCTCACGGGGCCCGTTTGAACCTCTGGCCACATGCTCTTGGTCTCATCTCTCGTGGAAGGTGGCTTTCCTGGTTACGATCATGTCAGCCAGGCAGGTCTCGGAGCTCAGGGCTCTGACCTCTGAACCCCCGTACATGGTCTTCCATAAGGATAAGTTTCAGCTCTGCCTACACCCCGCATTCCTCCCTAGGGTGGTCTCCGCCTATCACATGGACCAGGACATTTTCCTGCCTATCCTCTGCCCCAAACCTCATGGATCCGCTGAGGAACGCTGTCTCCACACACTTGGTGTGCATAGGGAATTGGCTGCCTATCTGGAACTGACTAAGCCATTCAGGAAGTCCTCTCTACTGTTTGTTGCTTCAGCTGAGTGCATGAGGGGTCGGTCGATTTCCATCCAGCGCCCCTCCCACTAGATCACCTTGTGCATTCCAATTGTGAAGGCACACTCGACTCAGGCCCAAGCCTTGTTGGCTGCCTTTGTGGCCCTTGTCCCTATCCAGGACATTTGTAGGGCCTCTATGTGGTCTTCAGTTCACACGTTTATCTCGCACTATGCGACTGTCTCCCAAACGAGGGAAGAAGACGGGTTTAGCAGGGCCGTATTCTGTCCCAGGAATCTCTGAACTCTTACCCACCTCCAACAGACATAGCTTGGAATCATCTATTGTGGAATACACATGAACAATCACTCGAAGAAGAAAAGGCAGTTACTGTCAGGGTTCCTTCCCCATTCTGAACTTTAGGGTACACATGGAGGGACCTGCATGAAAGACAACCCCCCCCAAGCTTTTTTACTAGCTTAGGTTAATAGTAAGCTGCTGCCACCAAGCATGTTCCAAATCTTAGGGGAGAGCTACTTGGAACTCTGCCTTCCCCCAATATTTCCCAAGTCCCTAACACTCCCCATTTCCTGGGCAGATTTGAGACTAATTCCTCCCCTTCCACTCCTGCCCAAGTCCTTACACCCCTTTTCCTGGGTAGGCTTGAGAGTATACCCTCACCAATTAGCAGGGCCGGCTCTAGCCATTTCGCCGCCCCAAGCATGGCGGCACGCCGCGGGGGGGTCTCTGCCGCTCGCCGGTCCTGCGGCTCCGGTGGACCTCCCGCAGGTGTTGGTCCACCGAAGCCGTGGGACCAGTGGACCCTCCGCAGAGATGCCTGCAGGAGGTCCACTGGAGCCGCTTGCCGCCCTCCTGGCAACCAGCAGAGCGCCTTCCGCTGCATGCTGCCCCAAGCATGCGCTTGGCGCGCTGGGGCCTAGAGCCAGCCCTGCCAATTAGTCCTGGTGAACGAGATCCAAAACTGTTGGATCTTAAAACAATGAAAAATTAATCAGGTTCTTAAAAGAAGGATTTTATTAAAAGAAAAGGTAAGGGCTATCTCTGTAAAATCAGGATGGAAATAACTCACAGGGTAATCAGATTCAATGAGCCCAGAGGAACCCCCTCTAGTTCTAGTTTCAAAGTTACAGCAAAACAGGGATAAACCTCCCTCTAGCAAAGGAACATTTACAAGTTGAGAAAACAAAGATAAAACTAACATGCCTTGCCTGGCTGTTACTTACAAGTTTGAAATATGAGAGACTTGTGCAGAAAGATTTGAAGAACATGGATTGCTGTCTGGTCCCTCTTAGTCTGAAGAGTGAACACCACCCAAAACAAAGAGCACACACAAAAGCCACCCTCCCCGCCCCCGCCCCCGCCCCCATCCTCCAAAAGACTTGAAAGTATCTTGCCCTCTTCTTGGTCCTTTGGGTCAAGTGTCAGCCAGGTTAACCTGAGCTTCTTAACTCTTTACGGGTAAAAGGATTTTTGGTGTCTCTGGCCAAGAGAGATTTTATAGAATTGTACACAGGAGGGTTGTTACCCTTCCCTTTATAGTTATGGCAGTTACCTTTTCCATAACTGGTGTTCTTTGAGATGTGTTGCTCGTGTCTATTCCCCATCCTGCCCTCCTTCCCCTCTGTTGGAGTTTTCTGGCAAGAAGGAACTGAGGGTGGGGGGAGCACGCATCTCCTTGCTGGGGTGCTCCCCCTATGGCTACTACTAGGGGAAAAACTTCCGGCACCGGTGCACGTGGTGAGCACGCACACCTATTGTGGAATACACATGAGCAACAAATCTCGAAGAACACCATTTATGGAAAACATAACTGTCATTTACTCCAGTGTACCTGAGGGCAGCATTTGGCCTGCAGAACTTATTACTGGTGGTTACACATGTCAGTGAGAAGCCAGCTTGAGTCTCAGATCCCAGGCTGAATTTGCAGAGCAGTTAGAGAACCATTCTTTCATGTAAACTGAGCATAGGTGCTTTGCAGTTGATGGAAGGGTAAATGTGGAATTGTACATTGGTCACTTTTCAGAGTGGAATCTTTCAAGGGGTCTTAGCCTGACCCCCCATTTCTGCCAAACACAGAATACCTGTGGTGTGTGAGCCCAAGTTACTGTGTGAGCAAATAACTAGCACTGTGCATACAAATACTAGATGTGCACATACACATGACATTCTGAAAATAGGAACATCGCAGTTACCAAATCAGACTAGTGGTCTATCTTGTCTAGTATCTGTTCTCTGACAATCACCCTGGATACCCATGGAATCTGCTTGGTGGTCAGTACTTAAGATGCTTAAGGATTTATGGGACTAACTTCAGGGGGTCCTAGTTTTGAAAATCTTGGCCAGGAACCTCTCAGTGCTAAATATCCATTATTTGTTTTAAGGCACAGAATATCTTTTATAAACAAGTTTGATATATATAATCCCTGCACTGCCAACCTGATATACACTGCTTGTTCTTTGGGCAGCCATACCACAAGCTCAGAATATAGTGTTATCGAGTCATAGATTCCAAGTCCAGGTGGGATGGTTGTGGTCATTTAGTCTGATCTCCTGTATAACACAGGTCAAAGGACTTTCCTAAAAGAATCCCTTTTGAACTAGAGCTTATCTTTCAAAATAGATAAATAAAAAGTCTTGGTTTAAAAATTGCCAGCGATGGAGAATCCACCATAGGTAAATTGTTCCAATGGTTAATTACTTTCATTGTTACAAATGTACACCTTATTTCTAGTCTGAATTTGTCTAGCTTCAACTTCCAGTCACTGGCTCATGTTGTATCTTTGTCGGCAAGACAGAAGAGTCTGTTTTATCTTGATTTTGGATACTGTCTTGCATGACCTTCTCATAAACAAACTAGGGAAATACGGCCTAGAAGAAGCTACTGAAAGGCAGGTGCAGAACTGGTTGGAAAAGCTTACTCCAAGAGCTCACAATCAAGCTGGACAGGCATATCCAGTGGGGTCTACAGGGATCTGTCCTGTGTCTGGTCCTAATCAATATCTTCATCAATACTTTGGATAATGTCAGAGAGAGTACACTTATGAAGTTTGTGGATGATTCCAAGATGGGAGAGGTTGTAAGTTCTTTGGAGGATAAGATTATAATTCAAAATGATCTGGACAAACTAAAGAAATGGTCTGAAATAAATAGGATGAAATTCAATAAGGACTGATGAAAAGTACTTCACTTAGGAAGGAATAACCAAATTGCACAAATACAAAACAGGAAATGACTGCCTAGGAAGGAGTACTACAGAAAAGGATCTGGGGGGTTCTGGTGGATCACAAACTAAATATTAGTCGCCAGCATAATGATGTTGCAAAAAAAAGCAAATGTCATTTTGGGATGTATTAGCAGGAGTGTTGTAATAGGAAGTAATTCTTCCACTCTGATAAGGCCTTAACTGGAGTATTGTTCAGTTCTGAGCACCACACGTGAAAGATGTGGACAAATTGGAGAAAGTCCAAAGGAGAGTGACTAAATGACTAAAGATCTAGAAAACATGACCTATGAGGAAATATTGAAAAAAAATTGGTTTGTTTAGTCTGGACAAGAAAAGAGTGAAGGGGAACGTAACACACTTCAAGTACATAAAAGGTTATAAAGAGGGTGATAAAGAGAACAATTTAACTGCTGAGGACAAGGCAAGAAGTAATTAACTTAAGGGTACGTCTACACTACAAAATTAGATCGGATTTATAGAGTCTATTTTTAGGAAGTGATTTTATACAGTCGATTGTGTGGGTCCCCACTAAGTGCATTAAGTCGGTGGAGTGCATCCACAGTACTGTGGCTAGCATTGACTTTCGGAGTGTTGCACTGTGGGTGACTATCCCACAAGTCCCGCAGTCTCCGCTGCCCACTGACATTCTGGGTTGAGCTCCCAATGCCTGATGGGGCAAAAACAGTCTTGTGAGTGGTTTTGGGTACGTCGTCAGTTGCCCCTGCCTCTGTGAAAACAACAGCAGACAATCGTTTTGTGCCTTTTTTCCGTGCAGACGCCATACTGCTTTCAGCAGACGGTGCAGTAAGACTGCTAACAGTAGGACCGTATAAATATCTATTCTCGTGGCATCCTGTCATCATCCACTGCTTCTGCTGCAACACTGCTCTCCTGCTCATGTCTTGATAGTGAATTCCTCCATGTTGTCTGTCTCCTGGGAACGTGTGTTCTTCCTTGGGAAATGTACATGGTGCTAACCATTGTCCTCCACTACTTCCGCTGCAACTCTGTTCTCCTGCAGACGCCATACCATGGCGAGCATGGAGCCTGCTCAGCTCATCACTGCTGTTGTGAGCATTGTAAACACCACACATTAGCCTGCAGTATGTGCAGAACCAGAACCTGCAAAAGCAGGTGAGGAGGCGAAGATAGCGTGATCACAATAGTGATGAGGATATGGACACAGACTTCTCTCAAAGCACGGGCCCTGGTAGTTTGGACGTCATGGTGGTAATGAGGCAGGTTCATGCCATAGAATGCCGATTCTGGGCCTAGGAAACAAGCACAGCCTGGTGGGACTGCACAGTGTTGCAGGTCTGGAATGATTCCCAGTGACTGCGAAACTTTTGCACGTGTAAGAGCACTTTCATGGAACTTTGTGACTTGCTTTCCCCTGTCCTGAAGCACAAGAATACCAAGATGAGAGCAGCCCTCACAGTTCCCAAGCAAGTGGCGATAGCCCTCTGGAAGCTTGCACTGCCAGACAGCTACCAGTCAGTTGGGAATCAACTTGGAGTGGGTAAATATACTGTGGGGGCTGCTGTGATTCAAGTAGCTAACAAGATCACTGAGCTGCTGCTATTAAGGGTAGTGACTCTGGGAAATGTGCAGGTCATAGTGGATGGCTTTGCTGCAATGGGATTCCCTCACTGTAGTGGGGCGATAGACGAACGCATATCTCTACCTTGGGATCAGACCACCTTGGCTGCCAGTACATAAACCACAAGGGGTACTTTTCAATGGTGCTGCAAGCACTGGTGGATCGCAAGGGTCATTTCACCGACATCAGCGTGGGATGGCTGGGAAAGGTACATGATGCTCACATCTTCAGGAACTCTGGTCTGTTTGAACAGCTGCAGGAAGGGACTTATTTCCTAGACCAGAAAATAACTGTCACGGATGTTGAAATGCCTATAGTTATCCTTGGGGACCCAGCCTCCCCCTTAATGCCATGGCTCATGAAGCCTTACACAGGCACCTTGGACAGTAGTAAGGAGCAGTTCAACTATAGGCTGAGCAAGTGCAGAAAGGTGGTAGAATGTGCCTTTGGATGTTTAAAAGCGCGCTGGGTTAGACCTAAGCAAAACTAATATTTCAATTGTTATTGCCACTTGCTGTGTGCTCCACATTATCTGTGAAAGTAAGGGGGAGATGTTTATGGCAGGGTGGGAAGTTGAGGCAAATCGCCTGGCTGCTAATTACGCACAGTCAGACACTAGGTCGATTAGAAGAGCACAGCAGGGTGCGCTGCGCATCAGAGAAGCTTTGAAAACCAGTTTCATGACTGGCCAGGGTACGGTGTGAATGTTGTTTGTTTCTCCTTGATGAAAACCCACCGCCTTGGTTCACTCTACTTCCCTGTAGGCCAACTGCCCTCCACCCTTCGATCACCACTTGCAGAGGCAATAAAGTCATTATTGTTTCAAAATTATGCATTCTTTATTAATTCATCACACAAATAGGGGGATAACTGCCAAGGTAGCCTGGGAGGGTTGGGGGAGGAGGGAAGCACCGTGTGGGGTGATGGATGAGGGAAGGATAAGGCCACATTGCACTTTAAAACTTATTGAATGCCAGCCTTCTGTTGCTCAGGCAGTCCTCTGGTGGTGGAGTGGTTGGATGCCTGGAGGGCCCTCCGCCCGCCCCTCCCCGTGTTCCTGGGTGAGGAGGCTATGGAACTTGGGGAGGAGGGCAGGTGGTTACATTGGGGCAGCAGCGGCAGTCTGTGCTCCTGCTGCCTTTTCTGCAGCTCCACCAGATGCCAGAGCGTATCAGTTTGATCCCCCAGTAGCCTCAGCATTGCATCCTGCCTCCTCTCATCACATTGCCGCTACCTGTCATCTTACTCCTGTCACCTCTCATCTTGCTTATCCCGCCTGTCCTCATGTTCATTTTCTGCTTTCCTGGACTCTGACATTGTTTGCCTCCGCGCATTCTGCTGAGCTCTTTCAGTGCAGGAGGATTACATAAGCTCAGAGAACATTTCATCGCAAGTGTGGGTTTTTTTCACCTTATCTGCACTAGCCTCTGGGATGGAGATAATGTGGGGGGGGAGCACTGAAACACTTGCAGCTGCAGCAGGAAAAAAAAGGGAGAGTAGTATTTAAAAAGATACATTTTAGAACACAATGGGTAGACTCTTTCATGGTGAACCAAGCTGTTAACATTACATAGCACATGTGCTTTAGGTACAAGGTTGCATATTGCCTCATATATTGAGGGCCTGCTGGTTTGGTATGAGAGATCACACATGCAGGGCCGGGCAACAGAATTCGGCTTGCAGGCAGCCCTGGTAAGCCAGTCTTTCAGCTTCTTCAACCTTCATAACATATAGGAATGATTTCAAACAGCAGTGCCCTCCTTTCCCATACCAAGCACCTGTTGGGGTGGCCATTTAAAAGGAGGAACTGTACTGGCTGTGAATTCATCCCAAATCTTCAGGGCAAATTAATCATTAAACACGCTTGCTTTTAAATCATGCATTATATTTACAAAGGTACACTCACTAGAGGTGCCTTCTCCAGCATCATGATCCGTGAGCCCGCCTTGGGAGGGTATTGGCTCCAGGGTGACAAACAGTTCCTGGCTGTGGGGAAGAATGGTTTCTCCACTTGCGTGCTGTGCGCTATCCTCTTCCACCTCATCTTCCTCGTCCCCAAAAGCCTCATCCCTGTTGCATGAGACTCCCCCCTTGCAGCGTCCATGGACAGTGATGTGATAGTGGTAGGGCCCCCCGCTAGAATTGCATGCAGCTCATCATAGAGGTGGCATATCTGGGGCTCTGACCTGGAGCGGCCGTTTGCCTCTTTGGTTTTTTGGTAGGCTTGCCTGAGCTCCTTAATTTTCACGTGGCACTGCTGCAGGTCCCTGTTTCAGCCTCTGTACATCATGCCTTGGAGATTTTTTCAAATATTTTGGCATTTCATCTTTTGGAACAGAGTTCTGATAGCATGGATTCATCTCCCTAAACAGCAATCAGATCCAGTACCTCCCATTCGGTCTATGCTGGAGCTCTTTTGCAATTTTGGGGACTGCATGGTCACCTGTGCTAATGAGCTAGCCACACTGGCCAAACAGGAAATGAAATCCAAAAGTTCCCGGGGCTTTTGCTGTGTACCTGGCTAGTGCATCTGAGTTGAAAGTGCTGTCCAGAGTGGTCACAATGGAGCACTCTGGGATAGCTCCTGGAGGCCAATACCGTCAAATTGCGTCCACACTACCCCAAATTCGACCCGGTGATGTCGATTTCAGTACTAATCCCCTCGTCGGAGAGGAGTACAGAAATTGATTTTAAGAGCCCTTTAAGTCGACAAAAATGGCTTTGTCGTGTGGACGGGTGCAGGGTTAAATCGATCTAACAATGCTAAATTCGACCTAAACACGTAGTGTAGACCAGGGCAAAATCACAGCCAGGGAGATTTTGGTTAGACAGTAGGAAAAACTTCCTGACTGTTAGGGTAATTAAGCTCTGGAACTAATGACTTAGTTGTGGAATCTCTGGTTTGGAAATTTTTAAGGACAGATTAGACAAATACCTGTCAGGGGTAGTGTAGATAATCCTTAGTCCTGCCTCAGTGCAGGAGACTGGACTAGGTTACCTACTGAGGTCCCTTCCTGTCCTACATTTCTGTGATTATCAATTATTTGTTCCCTATGGGTACTTATAGATAGGTAATCAAATCATCCCTTAACCTTCTCTTTGAGCTTCTTGAATCCCACTTTAAGGCAGGTTTTCTAATCTTTTAATCATTCTTATGGCTCTTCTCTGAATCCTCTCCAATTTATCACCCCCTGTCTTTAATTGTGTCCAGTTCTACATACACAGTATTCTAGCAGCAGTTGCACCAGTGCCAAATACAGAGGTAAAATAACTCCTGTACTCTTACTAGAGATTTCACTGCTTATGCATTCAAGGACTGCCTTAGTTCTTTTGGCCACAGTGTTGCATTGGGAATACATGTTCAGCAGATTATTTTCCTTTCCCCCCACATCCCAAAATCCCTTTGAGTCATTGCTTCCCAAGATAGAGCCCCCACATCTTAAGGCCTACATTCTTTATTTCTAGATGTACAACTTTACAGGTGGCCTTCGTAAAATGCATATTGTTTGCTTGCACCCAGCTTAACAAGTGCGGCAGAATAGATAAAACGGTTACTCACCTTCTCGTAACTGTTCATTGAGATGTGTTGTTCATGTCCATTCCAATCAGGTGCGCTGGAAGATTTTCCCTTAGTAGTATCCGTAGGGTCAGCCTGGGCACCCCCTGGAGTTGCAGCCTCATGGTGCCCAATAGAGGGTCCTGCTGACCTGATCCCCACTCAGTTCCATCTTGCCGGCTACTCCAACAGAGGGGTAGGAGGGAGGGTATTCGAATGGACATGAACAGCACATCTCAAAGAACAACAGTTACGAGAAGGTGAGTAACCATTTTTCTTCTTTGAGTGCTTGTTCATGTCAATTCCAGTCACGTGACTCCCAAGCCAAGTTCAGGAAGCAGGGTTGGAGTTGTACACTGATTGGAGCACTGCTCTATCAAAGGCCGCGTCATCTCTGGCCTGCTGGATGATTGCATAGTGCATGGTGAAAGTGTGTATGGAGGACCATGTCGATGCTCTGCAAATTTCCTGGATAGGAATCTGTGCCAGAAACACCACTGAGGAGGCCTGCGTCCTGGTTGAATGCGCAATAATTGGAGAGGCAGTCACCCCTGCCAGGTTATACCACTCGTATGCAGGATGTGATCCATGATGAAATCCACTGAGAAGAGACAGGAAGACCTTTTCATTCTGTCTGCCACAGCCTTTAATAGTTGGATGGATTTTTGGAATGGCTTCATTCTCTCGATGTAAAAGGCTAGCGCTTTGCGGACATCCAGTGAGTGGAGCCTCTGCTCCCTACTGCTCGAGTGCGGCTTAGGATAGAACTTAGGAGGAATATGTCCTGGTTGATTAGAAATTGGGAGACAACCTTCGGGAGGAAAGCCAGGTGAGGCCTGAGCTGAACTTTGCCCTTGTAGAACACAGTGTAGGGGGGATCTGATATTAAGGCTTTGAGCTCAGACACCCTCCTGGCTGAGTTTATCTCTATCAGAAACACCACCTTGTACGAGAGAGAGTGGGGAGCATGTCACCAGTAGTTCAAAGGGCAGACCCATCAGTTTGGAAAGAACCAAGTTAAGGTCCCAAGGTGGGATCGGCTGCCTGATGTGTGGATATAGTCTGTCAAGACCTTTGAGAAATTGATTGACCATAGGGTTGGCGAAGACTGACTGTCCCTCTGCACCTGTAGGGAATACTGAAATGGCAGCCAGATGAACTCTTATTAACAACATGGACAGGCCCTGCTGTTTAAGATGAAGGAGGTAGTTCAATATAAGCGGGAAAGTGGCGAGCGTCGGGGAAGAACGATGCTGCACCATCCAGATTGAAAATCTCCTCCACTTGGCCAGGTAGGTAGCCCTAGTGGAGGGCGTTCTACTGCCAAGGAGGACTTGTCTAACTGGGTCTGAACAGGACAGCTCCACGGTGTTTAGCCATGAAGCATCCAGGCCGTGAGGTGGAGCGACTCTAGGTTCAGGTGCTGGAGTCGGCAGTGGTCCTGCGTGATGATTTAGTTGGGGATTGGCCCTGCTTTGAGCAGGGGGTTGGACTAGATGACCTCCTGAGATTCCTTCCAACCCTGATATTCTATGATTCTATGATCAGGTCCAGGACCAGTGGCAGAATGAGTGCTACTGCCACAGACAACTTGAGGAGGGATGTGTACCAGTTCTGGTGGGGCCAGGCAGGAGCTATCAATATCACCAAAGCTTCTTCCCTCTGTATCTTGAAGAGCACCTTGTGAATGAGGATGGGTGGGAATGCGTACAGGAGATGATCTCCCCATGGTAACAGGAATGTGTCCACTCTGGAGCTCAGACTGTGGTTCTGGAAGGAGCAGAACTGAGTTGCATGGCAAAGAGGTCTACCTGGGGAAACCCCCACTGTTGGAAGATGGAGTTAGTGACATCTGGGCATATGGGCCACTCATGGTCTAGGAATGACCTGCTGAAGTAGTCTGCTAACTCATTCTGCACCCAGGGAGGTATGAAGCTTGCAAGTGTATCGAATGCTCCACACAGAAGTCCCACAGCATGAGGGCTTCCTGGCACAGGGAAGAGGAGTGTGCACCCCTCTGTTTGTGGATATTGAAAATTGCCGTGGTGTTGTCTGTCATAACTGAAACACATTTGCCTGTTAGGTGGGCTCGGAAAGTCTGGCATGCTAGGTGCACTGCTCTGAGCTCTGACACAGATGTGGAAAGCCAGCGCTGCCTGCGACCAGAGGCCTTGTGTTCTGAGGTCTTCCAGGTGTGCCCCCCAGACCAAGTCTGATGCATCTGTCACCAGTGAGAGAGTTGGCTGCGGGCTAGTGAAGGGAACCCCAGCACACACCACCTGTGGGACAAGGACATGGGAAGGCAGAATCACGACCCTGCCCAAACTGTCCCAAACCAGCTGATACACCGAGGCTAGCCAGGATTGGAGCAGCTGAAGTCTGAGCTGGTGTGTTGCACCACATAGATACACACAGCCATGTGTCCCAGGAGTCGTAGGCAATTTCGTGCTATGGTGGTGGGAAACTGTCTGAGACGCTGAATGATGTTGCCCATGGCCTGGAACCTCTATTCCCACTGGTACACCCTGGCCTGGGTCGAATCCAGAACTGCCCCTATAAACTCTATCTGATGAACAGGTGGCAGAGTGGACTTTCCCACATTCAGGAGAAGGCCCAGTGTGTTGAAAGTTGCCATGATGAATTCGACTTGCACCTCTACTAGAGCCCTGGAGCGGCCTTGGATTAGCCAGTCGTCAAGGTACGGGAACAACTGTACTTGTCACCTGCGCAGGAATACGGCCACAACTGCCATGCACTTGTGAATACACGGGGCGCCGCTGACTGACCAAATGGGAGAACTGTGAACTGGTAGTGTTTATTGCTCACCACAAACCTGAGGTATTTTCTGTGGGACAGTTATTGCTATGTGAAAGTAAGTGTCCTTCAAGTCAAGGGCGGCATACCAATCCCCTGGATCCAAGGAAGGGATGATGGAGGCCAGCGAGACCATGCAGAACTTGAGTTTCTTCATGAACTTATTGAGTTTGTGCAGGTCTAGAATAGGTCTTAGCTCCACTTTGACTTTTAGTATTAGGAAATACTGGAACTAAAGGCCCCTGCAACCCTGAGGAACCTCTTCCATTGCTTCCAGCTGAAGGAGCAATTGCACCTCCTGGATAATGAGTTGCTCATGAGAGGGGTCCCTGAAGAGGGACGGGGGAGTAGGGTGGAAGGGTGGGAGAGCCGAGAATTGGAGTGAATATCTCCTTTCTACTGTGCGGAGCACCCAACGGTCCAATGTAATACGGGCCCACACAGGGTAGAAAGGAGATAGATGGGACGAAAAAGTAAGGTGGGGAGGATCTAGTCTCTGAGCTAGTGTGTCGCCCCCAAGCGCACCTTCAAAGGCCTGCCTCTGGCCTGAGGAAGATTTCAACTGGCCAGAATCCTGGCTGGAGGAAGGATGAGGTCTCTTTCTCGAGTTCCTGTTCCTCCTATGTAACTCCTTCTGTCTGCCTCAGCTGAGGCTGATAATTCCTCAAGGGTGGGGGAGGTCTGAAGTGCCTCCTCTGGGTCACAGGCGTGTGAAGGCCCAAGGACTTCAGGGTGGCCCAAGAGTCCTTGATGCTGTGCAAACGCGAGTCAGTTTTTTCTGAAAACAGGAATTGACCTTCAAAGGGGAGATCCTGAATCATCTGCTGCACCTTGAATGGTAGGCCCAAGACCTGCAGCCAAGAACTCCTTCTCATGGCCACCCCAGTAGCCATCGTGTGGGAGGCTGCGTCCAAGGCCGCTTGCAGGGACACACGGGAGATGAATTTGCCCTCCTCTACTAGTGCAAAGAACTCTGCACGAGAGTCAGACCACAGAAGTTCAGTGAACTTTTGCATAGCCCCACAGGTGTTACAATTGTATCTGCTAACCACAGCCTGATGGTGAGCGATCCGTAGCTGCAAACTCCCAGTTGAGTATTTTTATTTCTCCCCAAAAGGTCCACTTTCTTGGCCTCGTCATTCTTGGGAGAGGGCCCCTGGTAGCTCTGTCAATCATACTGGTTAGCAGCATCCACTACCAGGGAGTCCGGCTGGGGGTGGATGTACAAATATTCATACCCTCGCAAAGGACCAAAGTACCTCCTCTCATATCTTTTCGCAATAGGCAGCAGCGAGGATGGGGTCTCCCACAGTGTCTTGGTGGCATCACTAAACCATTTTGATCAGCAGCAGCGCAATACGGGATGGCCCGGGCAGGTAGAGAATATCAACCATTGGGTCAGCTTCCTCCAGCACCACCTCCATTTTGATATTTAGGTTCTGGGCCACCTGTCTCAGCAGCTGCTGAAGGACGCTAGCATCCTCTAAGGCTAGAGTGGGTGAGGTGGCCACCACTGCCTCACCCAGCCACGAAGAGGATGAGAAGTGGCTGGTTCTGGGGTCTGATCACTGCCCTCAGCCCCCTGGGGTCCTGCAGGGCAAGGACAAATGGTGCCGCGGTCAGTTCTGTGCTGCAGTAGACACAGGGACTGGAGCTGCGGTTGACACCAGGGTTGGTGCTGAGGATGGTGCAGCAGCCGGCGCTGTTGTCAGAGCACCCCAGATTGAGACCACCGATGCGAATCTGGAGTCCTGGCTTTGAGGATAGGCCCAGGGTGTCCAGAAGGGCCACTGGTGCTGCCAGGGTGCCACATAGGGATGACTGTCGCAGCGGGAGCGGGATCTTCTGCTCCTGCTAGAGTGAGAGGACTCCTGACTCTGAGGTCTCTGATTGTGATGACCAGGGAGGAGCTGAGCCTCTTGGTGCCGGGGATTGGTGCCAGCTTGGGCACCAGAGGGGTTTCCTCACAGAAACCTCTGGTGCCAGGGGTTGATGTAATGGTGATGGCCTCATGGTGGACATCATTGCCAGCTTGCCCACAGAATATATGAGGCCTGGGATCAGTGCCAGTGACTTCACCCTATCAGGAGTGAAGGCGGCCCCCTGAGTGCCAATAGGTCCCCTGCAGCCTTGAACACCTCCATCATGAAGGTATGAGAAAGCTGGTCAAGAATGTGATAGGGGCCAGACAATTAAGTTACAGGCATGAGACAAATGAGCCTAAACTGAGTATGGTGAGAGGAAACAATCATTTAATAATCAAGTTGGTCTGAACTGATTTGGTCAGTACATTTACTTGGATAATATTTATACTATAATGCTGGACTAAAATCTGTCTTTCAGTGCTGCTGCTTTTGCTGTTACCCCCTCTTGGCCTGATCTGTAATGAAAGAGCAAAGAAAATGAACAAGAATAAAGAGAAGCAAAAAGAAATCTGCCCTTGTTGCAATAGAAGCACTTAATTGTCTCCAGCCGTCTTGCAAACTGTGCTACAAGCACTGCAGCTGCTCCCACCAGCTGTGGTGGTCTGTGCTGTGTTACTGCTAGTGGAAGGGAACATTGGCATGCAAAGGGATTTTTCACATATGTAAACTTCACAAAGCTCTTTAATAAATGAAAGTGGACATGGCATAAAAGATATGAGCATAGATTTGGGGTGGCCACACTGAACACTCAAAGCTTTTCACCCACACAATCAGGTACAGTAGTTTGCATGTGCCACGTGTTGGAGAGAAATTATTTAAGATCAGTACCAATGTGGAAACAAGAACAAATGGATATAAACTGGCCATCAGGAAGTTTAGACTTGAAATGAGATGAAGGTTTCTAACCACTACAGGAGTGAAGTTCTGGAACAGCCTTGCAAGGGGAGCGGTAAGGGCAAAAGACATATCTGGTTTTAAAATTGAGCTTGATAAGTTTACGGAGGGGATGGTATGATGGGATAGCCTAATTTTGGCAATTAATTGATCTTTGATTATTAGCAGGTAAATATGCCCAATGGCCTGCGATGGGATGTTAGATGGGGTGGGATCTGAGTTACTATAGAGAATTCTTTCCTGGGTATCTGGCTGGTGAGCCTTGCCCACATGCTCAGGGTTTAGCTGATTGCCATATTTGGGGTCAGGAAGGAATTTTCATCCAGGGCAGATTGGCAGAGGCCCTGGGAGTTTTTCGCCTTCTTCTGCAGCATGGTGCACGGGCCACTTGCTGGAGGATTCTCTGCACCTTGAAGTCCTTAAACCACAATTTGAGGACTTCTATAGCTCAGACATAGGTTAGGGGTTTGATACAGGAGTGGGTGAGTGAGATTCTGGGGCCTGCACCAATCATAATGGTCCCTTCTGACCTTAAAGACTATGATTCTATGAAACTTTGAGAAATATTTTTGGTATTCAAAAAGGAAATAGTGCGACTATATTTTTGGCAGAGTGAAAGGAGGCCCTATGCTAAACTCAATGGTATTTATCTGTATAATGTCTGAACACTGCTTCTGATCAATTACAGAATTTCATGGAATAGTCTTGGCATCAACAGGCAGAGCCCTATTGACTCCAGTGAGACTCAGAACACCAAAAAAGCCATTTGCACCTAAAAAGCTGCTACTTGCTGAAAGCCACCTTCTTGCTCTGCAGGTGGATGTACAGCGAATGGGGGAGCTAGTGGGAGAGGAGAGCGTAGCTGCCAAGGGGTTTAGGTGGAGACGATAAACAGAGACTGTGCCTCTCTGCTGGGGGTGACTTCTTTGGGACTGAGTAATTGGGAAAACTTGTAGCAGCTAAGTCTTTCATTACCATCATCCAACCGCTTCTCTTTAATACATGAACACTCAGCTGTGTCTGGCTCCTGCTGTCGGTGGTGCAGGACTTGATCCTGGGGTAGATGAGTAGCCAAGATAAGGCTCAGCTAATACTCGAAGTTGCAATGATTCATCGGCGGCACTTACGTTATCCAGGAAGTTTGTGGGGTAGTATAATCCTGAACCTGGGGGTGGGACTTGTAGAAACCAGCCGGACCGTAGCTGCCTGGCCCCCCTCAGGGTAGCCCTGTGGCCTGCGCTCATAAATATCACCTGTTAACACTGGTGAGATACTTGTTAAGGGTGTTGTCATAAACAGATAGCTAAGGGTTAATGTCTCTTTCACCTGAAAAGGAGTAACCTGAAACACCTGACCAGAAGACCAATCAGGAAACAAGACTTTTCAAATCTGGGTGGAGGGAAGTTTTGGGGTGTGAGTTCTTTGTTCTTTGTCTTGTGTCTGTGCCCTCTCGGCTCTGAGAGTGATTTTCCTACCTCCAGGCTTTCTAATCTTCTGTTTCCAAGTTGTAAGTACAAAGATAGTAAGACAATAGGTTTATATTGTTTTTTTGTATTTACATGTGTGTAGTTGCTGGAGTGTTTTGAATTGTATTCTTTTTGGATAAGGCTGTTTATTCACTTTTTTTCTTAAGCAATTGACCCTGTATATTTTCACCTTATACAGAGACTATTTTTAATGTATTTTTCTTTCTTTTATAAAGCTTTCTTTTTAAGACCTGTTGGAGTTTTTCTTTAGTGGGGACTCCAGGGAATTGAGTCTGCAGCTCACCAGGGAACTGGTGGGAGGAAGAAGTCAGGGGGGAAATCTCTTTGTGTTAGATTTACTAAGCCTGACTTTGCATACCCTCTGGGTAAGCGGGAAGAGAGATTAGCTCTCTCGGTACTTGTGTTTCCAGGACTGGAAGCAGGGAATCTCCTAGGGTCATCCAGGGAGGGGAGCCTGGGAGGAAGTAACCAGGAAACAAGGGGAGGGGGTTATTTCCCTTTGTTGTAAGACTCAAGGCATCTGAGTCTGGGGGTCCCCCAGGGAAGGTTTTGGGGAGACCACAGTGAGCTAGGCACTGTATAAATCCCTGGCTGGTGGCAGCGTTATCAGGTCCAAGCTGGTAACTGAGCTTGGAGGTTTTCATGCTAACACCCATATTTTGGATGCTAAGGTCCAGATCTGGGTGTCAGATGTTATGACAGGTGTAAACTCTTTTTTACACAAACAAACCTGGGGCGCAGAGGCCTGAATACGCTCTGGAGATGAGAGGCCTTCACAAGGATCTGAGTCCAAACCATTGACCCAGCTCAGACACCAAAGTGAGCTTTGGGGGTTGGGGGAAAGAGAAAACATGGGAAGAGGGGAAAACGATGGCTCACCGTGGGGGTGGGGGTGGGAATGAGTCACAACTGGGTGACTGGGAGTCGAATAAGGAGGCTTTCGCTGCTCGGGGCACCAGTCCTTGTCCAGCCCAGCTCCATAACTGATAGGATTTTCCAGCAAAGAGCATTTTGGGTCAATGTCAATTAGCTGAGGATAGCTTCAGTCTAGCTGCCACAGGACAGGGGTCCACAAGATAGGAAGCACCACCTTAACTGGCAGTAACTGCCCCCTTGTCACCTTAGAAGGGCCACCATCCCTTCTCCAACCTGGGAGGGGCGGAGGCTCTTCCGTTGAGGAGCACGAGTCACTAACATGCTGCGAGGAGAGCTGCGCACGTAGCCTTGCTTTGTTCCTCCTCATACGGACTACCAGACCTGGCAATCCCTCCCCTTTAACCAGCAGTCCATTTGCTTCAAAGCCAAACATCCTCCCTCCTGCCAAAATACTCCCCCCCTGTGAAAACCAGCCTGTCATTCAGTGTGAACAGAACATTTCTGAGGCTTGAGGCAAAGGGGACTAATGCTTCTTAAAGTTGCTTTTCCCTGTCACCAGATCGCTAGTCCCAATTAAACAGCCAGAAGAAAAGAAAAAAATGCCAAGCAACAAAATATAACCAAGCAAACTGGCTCAATTCATCTGCTTATGCAGTTATAGCCCTGCCCCCAATTCTGTGTCTGCCTTCACGCTATGAGCCTGCTGAGGTATGGATGGTCCCTATCTGTGTGCTCAGCGTCCAGCCAGTGGGGCCCAGCTCCTTAAATATCATCTAAACGTTTAATAAGGATTTTGAGCCCCTGACTGGGGTGTGTGCACCCTCCTGTCCCTCTTTCCAATTATTCCCCAAAAGCCATATCTTGGGGCTGCCTTCCTGGTCTCATTCCTCCCCTCCAGTTTGTCCGGGCTTCCCACCCTGTGCAACTGACATCACTTGCAGTCGGGGTCCATCCCTCAGCTCAGCTGTGTGCCTCAGAAAGGAGGCCTGAGTACAGCTGGGGATGGTCTCCACGCCTGAGGCTACTCGGGCTGTCTATACTGTAAGGCAGCAAAGGATATTTGCCTCCACAGGCAGGAACAGCGTCTCCCTCTCTGTTAAAATTTCAATACGGTGGGAAATTTCTCCAGAGCCCTCGGTACCTTCCACTCCAATTGCCATGGCATAAATCTCGATCTCCAGTTCAGCCTGCAATCCGGCTGCCACCTGGAAGAGAGAGAGAGTGACCCAGAGGCAGTCATGTTAGAGGTATAAAATTGGCACGTACCTTACAAGTGACACAAAAATAATATACAAGGAAAGGGGGACCTTAGGTCCACCAATGGAGAAATCCATCCAACTACTGCCAAACTCCTTGTCCCCCTACCCATTCATCTCTATTTGTGCTTCCTGGGTCACAACTCTTCCTTTGCAGCAAGACACCTGCTGTGTGTTGGCTCTACTTCAGCCACGCCCAGAAGCTTATTCCTGGTGTGAAGGGCTGTTTAGCAGGTGACTTTTCAGACTGGTGAGGTCTGTGCAGAATGCGTTAGTTTGCCTTTACATCCATCAGAACCTGAAGTAGATTTATCCTTTGGAAAATACATAGAGACTATGCCCCAAGGAGTAGGTGCAGCAGGCACAGAGTTACCAGAAGAGCTGTAATTGGGGTGGTGAGTAGTTTGTTTTTAGACTGCCAGCCAGTCTTTTCTAGTCTCTGTTGCTCCGTTCAGACATGGAATGGAGCAAAGTGAATCTACCTTTGCCCTGTGTTTTGGTGGCATCCCGGGCTCAGTGAGGAAGGAAAGGGATTGTCCCTACACCCCAGCCTCAATCCCAAAATTCTGCACTTTCCCTTTCTCATACCCTTCTCTCCCACCCCAGCTGACTTCATGGCCCTTAGAGAACAGGAGCCTCTCAGAATGGGCTGGAGGGAGAAGCAGGAGAATTTTGCCAATACTTGCGAACTAAACCATGGTAAAACAAGGCCTAACAATGGCAAAATGATCCCTGTTATCTCTTATAACTAACCCGTATTACTTTAAAACCCTTCATTTTCTCCCTTGTGTTTATTCTTCCTTTTTCTATTTCCATTTTTTGTTCTTTACCGCTTATTGGAGAAGAAGTAAACACAGAAGGGCATTTTTTATTTGTCTCTTTCAAGTGTCTAATTTCTCTTCCTCCTTCCCTTCCCAAAGGATCCTCCCCCTCTTTCATCTACAGTCTTTGCTCTCTTCCTTGCCGCTCTGTCCTTGCTTTCCTCTTTCCCATTAACCTTCCCTTTAGTTTTAGCAGAGGGAAAGGAGAACCAGCCTGCTACAGCCGGGAGAGAACTAGCGGTAGGAATGGAGAAGGAGGGGGAAAGGAGGACTGTACAGAAGGAAAGAGGGAGAGTATCTTTTCCAAGCCCTTTAAAGTCAGTCATTGGTTTGAAGGAACCTTGAGGTTAGGGCACTGAACTGGAACTCAAGAGATCTAGATTTGGCTCCCAGATCTGTCACTGACACATGGGGCAAATCACTTCACTTCTCAAGGCTGGGCCTGCTGCCTTCTGCTGCTGTTTGTGTTTGAATTTATTATAGTGACAGTGGTGGATTTAGAGTTAGTGGCGCCCTGGGCTCAGCTTCATTTATGGTGCCCCTCCTTGGGACCCCACCAAGAAAAAGAACATTCACTCTTATCCCCCACTTGCCCCTGTTTTTCATTCCCTTTTTTCTTCATCCTCTTCCTGTAAGTAATAAGATGTAAATGAAAATCAAGTGAGGTGCCTTGATTGTTCTTGTAGTCTAACTTACTTTTCCACAGACCACTTGAAAATTGCTGGGGCTTTCGGCAGACCACTTAATGATCTTTCCAAATATTGTTTGTACCATTAACTATTGTAAAGTGCTTTGGCTAAGAGCGCTTTATAAAAAAATGTAAAAAATGTTGGGGTGCAGGTTCTGGCCAGGACTTAGGGTGCAAGAGAGTGAGCTGGGGCATGGAGTTGGGCTGGGGCAGAGGGTTGAGGCGTGGAGCGCTTACCTGGGGCAGCTCCCGTTTGGTGCGAGGGGTGCAAGTGGGGATATGTGGGGTGTGTGTGCAGGAGTCAGGGTGGGCAGGGGGCTGGGGGTGTGGGTGCAGGAGTGAGGGGGGTGGAGTCAGGACAGAGGGCTGGGGGTATGGGCTGGGGTCATGCGGGTGCTCCCAGCCCCCTGCCCTGAGCAGCTCATGGCGGGGGGGGGTGTATGTGCAGGGGGAATGCAGGGGCCCCGCCTTTGCTCTGCCCTTCCCCGATTACACTCCATTCCCCAAGGCCCCGCCCCTGCCTCTTCTCTGTCTCCTCCCCCAAGTGGTCTGTGGCTCTGCTCCTCCCCCCCCGCCCCAAAGCGACCTGAGCACCGGCAAAAAGCAGTTTGGTGGTGGGAAATGCGCTGGGATGGAGAGGGAGGGGTGGGAACATGGCATGGTCTGGGGAAGAGGTGCCGAAGAGGCGGGAAGGGGGAAGCTTGGCTGCTGGTGGGTGCGGAGCCTGCAGCAGGAGTTGGCAGGACCAAGTTTCTGCCCCCACAACTGCTCAGCTCTGGGGCTCCCTATTGTTGGGGGGCCCCATGCCAGGGCACTCTGTGTTTCACTGTAAGTACGCCTCTGCATGGTGACTATATGCATTATGGAGCATGATCTGATACTTGCTAAAGAGCATCTCACAGCAACTGCTACATTCAAACACAGGAGGCAGCATAGGTCACCCAGGCTCCATGTCTCTCACCTGCTCATTTCTTCACCAGTGGGCTGCAAGAATCTGCATATACAGAGAGCTTTCAGTTCTGAGCCCCTGCCAGCCCATCCCCCAGAGTGATGCTAGAGGCGTTTGCTGGGAAATTTCCTGGGAGCCTTGAGGGTCAGTCTGAAGTTGCCTGAAAACAAAGTACATTCTGCCCCACAATACACATGCTCCACATGACTTACAGGCCCTGGTGTGTAAATCACTCTCAGCCCTGTGCTGGGCGGTGGCTGCTTCACCCGAAACCTGCCAGGGAAAAGATACAATCAGTCTCCCACCTGGAACAACTCCCTCAAGGAGTGAGCTCACAACCCTGGGTTTAGCAGGTCAATGCTGAAACCACTGAGCCATCCCTCCCCCGCAATAACCCTACAGCCAAAACCAAGACCTCCTGTAATGTTCCCACTGCCTGCATCGGGACTAGATTTCTGCCATGGAGTCCACCATGGGACCCTTTGGTGTTGTGGACTGTTTGGAAGGCACCCAGCTGACCAAGGACCCTGGTGAGATGCCTTTCAAACTGTCCACCTCACATTAATATTGGTGAGCCTGCCACATTTGTCAACCAGGTTCTGCAGCACTGTGGCAAAATACCCTTGCTGTTGTAGCAATTGGAGTTGGCGAATTTCCAGATGTCAAAACTCACACAGTTTTCCATGCTGAGGGGAACATGCATGGTGGTGGTCTGCTGCAGCAGCATTAGAGCGAGCTCTGCACAGACCTCTAGAAAATTAGCCTTCCTCAACCTGAAGATCATCCCAGGTCTGCATCACTAGCCTGTCCTGTAGGTGTTGGCTGGCCGAGCCCAGAAGGGGCACTCCACCACATAAAGCCTCACCAGGGAAATGTCATGCAGACATTAGCTGAAGAAATTGCTCCGCCTCTTCAACAATATTGCCGTGGTGCATGACTGCCAATACATGTGGCACACCCTGTTTGTATTAATGAATGAAAGGCTTGTGGAGCTCAGTAATCTTTGCTCCACGCTGATTGACAGCAGTTTGAAAATGGTGCTGGTTCACAAAAGCCAGATGAATTATGGGATTCCACAAAAGAAGTCATGAGAGTTTGTTAGTTTGAGCCCAAGTCCCAGACGTCCAGTAGATGTCATACAATGCACTTTGAGAAAAATCCCAGCATGCACAGAGCTTAGCGGAGGAACAAAGTAGCTTTGGATATCTGCGTAAAATGCTGTGTGGTCATTTCAAACAAGAGCTGCGTTGCACTGTGTAGCTACAGCAAAGAGTCCTGTGGCACCTTACAGACATATTGGAGCATGAGCTTTTGTGGGTGAATACCATGCACATGCATTCGACAAAGTGGGTATTCACCCACGAAAGCCCATGCGCCAATACATCTGTTAGACTATAAGGTGCCACAGGACTCATTGCTGCTTTTACAGATCCAGACTAACACGGCTACCCCTCTGTGTAGATACAGTGGTTCAAAGAGGAAGTAGTTTAATCTGGCATAAACAAAGCAGTGTGGACATACCTGTATAATTATGGCAGAAAAACATGTACTGAAAAACTTCTCCTGTCTAGGCAAGAGTTTATAAAAGAAAATCCAGATCCAACCACTGTTCATTTTCTGAAGCAAATCAAAATGGAAGACTTAACTCCGTTATTGAATGAAGCTAAACTGATTTAAGAGAGGTTCACAGTGGTTCAAGTGCACGCACATTAAGGGTGAGCACTGCATAAGTAAAGCAGTTCAATACTGGTTTAGTTACACTGGTGCAACTTTGCTAATATAGACCAGGCCTAAAATACATTGGTGTCAATATCCTACTGAGGAACAGCGATTTGCCACTGGGGGTTGGGAGTGAGGAAAGCTTCAATAGCGCTTTCCGCATAGAGGCGGAGTCAGGAAGGAGTCCTTCAATAGCACAGTGATGAACACCATTTAAAAACTAGTTACTTATCTGTTCTATAGCAGGTGGTCTTCCAGATGTGTCCAGTCCACATTAGGGGTGTGCACGCACAGAAGCCAGAGATTTTCCCCACAGTGGTACCCATTAAAAAATGAGTACCATTAACTATCTAAGGCTAATAACTAATTAGAAAAGAATAAATTAGCTTCAGAGCAAAGGGAAGAATGTGTAACTGCATACAGCATGCTTGAACTACTGACTACGGGCAGACAGAAGGAACTGGGCCATTGGGGCAGCTTCGCCCTTTTTAATCCTCAGTGAGGAGCACAAGATGATGCAAGGTGCATGCACTGCCCTGATGAGTACTGCTATGGCAAACATCTCCAGCTTCAGACACCGGGCGCACACATCCCTAATGAGGAATGGACATGTGCAAGTCCTCGAAGATGAGAAGCTGACACAGATTGACAGGCCAGCCCATGGATCCATTATGGTCTGTGGCACAATGAACTAAAATACACACACAGAATTTATCTCTTGTTTGGGCTGTGGTTTTGCAGCACTCTCCCACTGTCTAGAGTGTCAGACCATGCTTGTCACCTGGTAACACTGTCAGACTGGAAATTCTACAGCAGATTCAGGTCAATTTTTTCTAGGGGGGAAAAGTTTCCATGGGGTGGACCGTTGAGGCGGATTGCCTGGTAGCTGACTTTGAGCAGCCAGATACCAGGGCTATTAGAGGGGCTCAATAGGGTGGGTATTTGAATCAGGGAGGCTCTAAAGCAGCAGTTCGACAATGACCGCCAGTAATATGTCTTTCTGTAATGCATTCAGCCAGGCATTGGTTATTTGCCACCTTGAATGACCCTTGTAATGATTGTACCTGAGTGTTAACTGTAGTCTGCAAATGTGCTGATTGCCACTGTGTATGAATTCCAGCAGCAACCACCGTGTGTAGGACAGAAATAAAGATTCATTTTATTTTAAAGAGTAAACTTTTATTACACAGGAATACATAGATTTCCATTTCTTACAAGGGACATGTCACTGAGGAGCACTTGCTGAACTGACGCTCTCACAGCCGTGTGTAAGTCCAGCTGTCATTCTGAAACCTTTCGTGCTGACAGGTTTCAGGGTGGTAGCCATGTTAGTCTGTATCAGCAAAAACGAGGAGTCCCTGTGGCACCTTAGAGACAAAAGCTTATGCCCAAATAAATTTGTTAGTCTCTAAGGTGCCCCAAGGACTCCTCGGGGTGGAGTGCAAGGGGTAGTGCAACAGGTTGGGAACTTGCAAGGAATATGTGTGGGGAATTTGGGAAGGGCATGGAATGCAGTTCTGTATGGGCTGCAGAGGGAGTCGAGAATGCTTGTGCTCTGACTGCCGTGCAATCAGGGACCTCAGCATCTCCGTTTGATCCTTCATCCATTTGATCATCCACTCCTGCCCCTGTTTCCTCTCCTGGCTATCCATTTTTAATTTTTCATTAATTGTCTCTCTTCACGCCCTGTGATCATGATCTACAACTCAGATGATTGCAACACTTCTTTAAACACGTTCTCCTTACTTCTCCTGGTTCACCTCCTCAACTGGCAGAGGTGCTCCTCCTGTATGTAGGAGGTACCCCTCAAGGGCACATCTGCAGAAGCACAAGAAACGATAAATAGAGGCAGTATTGTGAGTGCACTCACAGCCTTGAATCACAACAGTCAAATATGCCTCTTTCTCATTGTCCTTTGGCAAGCAAGCAGCTTAGTGAGTACCCTAAACATAGTGATTCGATGGGGAAAAGGGTCTGGATGGTTAACAAAGGGGATCACTACAAGCACCTAGGGGCACTATTGTAAATTCTGGCACCATTTTCCACTGGCAGGGGTGATCAAAGCTGATATCTCACTTCTCAGGGTAACCAAGGATGCAAAGATGCATCTCCTGCATGTGTGCAGCTTCACACCTGGTCCATATGCTGTTCACATGTGTATCACTTTGGTTCCTGCAGCAGTAATTACCAATTGGTGTGGCAAAGTTTCCTACAGCGGGGGGAAGGAACAAAGCAGCTCTGCCAAGGAACCTTCGGCAGAGGATTGCAGAGTACTAGCAGGAAAGTTTCCTAGAGCTCACTAGAGAGGATTCCCATGAAATCCTGAGCTGCATTAACCAACTTTTCTGCAGGGCCCCCACTGCATAGCTGCATAGAAGGATGGGAAGCAGACAGAAACAGTGCTAGTCTTGTTAATTTCTATCCCTTATCCCACTTCTAACATAGAACAAAATAAAGGGCAGCTCTACCTCATGGCACTGTGCAGTATCAAATCAAAATAAGTACTTACCAGAGCTTCCTTCTCCTGTATCAGGCACCAAGAGTTGGAGTGCTGTGACTGGGTAGACCCCTCCAGTCAAAAAGAGGTCTTGGCTCACCACACTACTGGACAACCTTGTCGCCTGTCCCACATCCTCCTCCAACTCCATTTCCTTGCCCACCACTTCATCCTCAGGGTTGACTCTGCTGTCTGCTGCCTCCAGCACCCCAGAAGTATCCCTGGCATTCTTGGGGATGGAGATGGGGTTGCCACCAAGGACAGTGTCCAGCTCCTTGTAGAAGCGGCAGGTCTTCGGTGCCGGAGTGACAGTTGCCTCCCTTGCTTTCTGGTATGACTTTCTCAGCTTCCTGATCTTAGCACAGCACTGATGTGTGTCCCTTTTATGCCCCTTCTCCAACATGCCACGAGCAATCTGCCCGTAAGTATCAAAGTTCCTACAGCTGGAGTGGAGCTAGGATTGCACAACCTCTTCTCCCCACAGACGCAGTAGATCCAACAACTCCGGAGTACTTCAGGCGGGAACACATTTACTGTGGGGAGCTGCCATGGTCAGCTGGGAAGATGCCATGTGAGCTGTCCACGCTGAGCAAACAGGAAGTGGAATTTCAAAAATTCCCAGGCCTTTAAAGGGGAAGGGGTGTATGCCTGTGTACTTGGCTTCAGAGCAGTGGAGTTCAAACTGCTGACCAGAGCGTTCATGATGGGCACTGTGGAACACCTCCTGGAGGCCACTTAGGGTGATGTAAGCAATTGTGATGTCGACACTGTGTCGCTCTAATTTTGTTGCAAAATCAGTGCATCTCGTCAAAGTGGTTTTATGATGTTGGCATATCAGGAGAGTTAAATTGGCAGGAGGAGAATTGTAATGTGTACACCTCCACTGTTTTGCTGATGGAAGCTGACTTTTGTCAACAAAACTATTAGTGTACCCAAGGCCTTAAACTATAATCTTTAGCTTTGAGCACTAACACATCATGGAGATGAATGGGGCAATTCACACCTCTTAGGGCTATTGTTTTAGGCCCTCTGCAGACTCAGGAAGCCAATACAGCATCATTTATATTCAGGTTACATTTTGAATGTTTTCTTTACAACCATAAGGATCCGAAAATGTAGTTTAAAAAAAAAGTTCCATTGTGGAGTTCAAATCCACTGAAAGGAGTGGATAATGCAGCACATTCTGTAGTTCTGTAATATGTGGGGCCCTGACTACGCTACACACATCAGCAGCTAGGGCAGCTGCTGCAAGCCTCAAACAGGCATGTTGTGGGGTGGTTGCCCCCCAAGCTCCAAGCCAGTTTGCTGCAGGGCAGTTGCCATATGCTGTGTGTATGACTTTGCTTTTAAAATGTAAGATGAAAACCTTCCCCCTTTTTGGAGCAAAATAGATTACTACAACCAACCACAGCTGCTGAGCTGCTGCCTTTCTGGAAAGAGCAGCCCCACTAACACTGAAAGCAGAGAGTGCAGCAGAGCACAGACCCCGCTAGGAAATATTGTCTATCACCTGTCTGAAGCCTGGTGCTAATTGCTTTGAAGTGCTAAATCTCCTTGTGTGCTAGGAATCTGCTGTCATTCCTCCAGGTACTCTGTGCTACTTCCCTCACTCTCTTGCCTAGCATTATTAACATTTTAATCCTATTATTTCTATGATTGTGTTTTCTGTAGCCAGGTGTTTTAAAATATTATTCCAATATGGAGGATTCCAAATATATATGCCACCTGGAGTCTGATTAGCCTAGTGACACTATCAAAGCGTCCACAGCTGAGAGGAGGTGCACATTTGGCATGCAGATGGAGTTAGGAGATGGTTTTAAAACAGGTTTAAAGACAGTTTGATCTCACCTTATGAAATCCACTCCAACATTTTTCAGAGTGGCTGTGGCGGCATAAGTATAACCCTCCTTCAGCACCCCAAATATCACTTTAGGTGGGATGAGATGGAATCCACAAAGATGCTTAGTTGCTGTTGCAACAGAAGATGTGTTGACTTTTCCCCCAACAGGATCTTCTACCTTTGCAAACAAGATCAATACATGACATGGGCAATAGGGGAGGGAATTAAAAACTAAACCACAAAGAAGACTCTAGGGGGCAACAAAGAACCTATCCCAAAATAACAGGAAGTTGCTTATTACTAAAAGGACAGAAACTATAGCTCCCCTCCTATAACAGTGCTGGCTGCCAAGTTTAACGATGCCAACTTCTGTCAATGGCTTATCTGTTACTGTCCAAATACTGACATAAGACAGTTTCTCATACAGTAACTCCTCACTTAAGGTTGTAGTTATGTTCCTGAAAAATGTGATTTTATGCAAAAACAATGTTAAGTGAATTCAATTTCCCCATAAGAATTAATGTAAATGGGGGAGGGGAGGATTTAGGTTCCAGGGATTTTTTTTTTTTTGCCAGACAGAAGTCAATATATACATATACTGTATAAGTTTTAAATAATTTTAAACTAAGTTTAATATTGTACACAGCAATGAATGATTGTGAAGCTTGTTTGAGGTGGTGAAGTAAGATGGTGGGATAGTTCCCAGGGAATGCCTTGCTGCTAAATGATGACTAGCACTCAGCTGAGCCCTCAAGGGTTAATACGCTGTTGTTAATGTAGCCTCACACTCTACAAGGCAGCATGGACTGAGGCAGGACTGAGGAAACACAATAGATGCACGGCAGTAGCTGCAAACACTTCCTTGCAAAAAACTGAACATGATGATGAGCCCACGCTATCCAGCAGGAGTGCACCACTCCCTTCTCCTGACAGCACGGCTGCACAGGTGCTGACTTTCCAAAGTGCTGGGGAGTGCATGCATGAGTGAGAGAAAGAGACATGCATTGCCCCTGTAAGTACCCACTTCAAGTACATTGCCCTTTTAAGCAGATCAGCTAGTTCAGACAGAAAGCAACAGCTTCCAGCAAGCTCCCTCCTTTCTGTCCCTCTCCTTCTCTCCTCTGGGGGTGGGGTGCAGGAGCAGGGGGACATCCTGATATCAGTACCCCTCTCCCCCCATCCCCCAGCAAGCAGGAAGCTCCCGGGTGCAGTTCCAAGGCAGATGGCAGGGCAGGAGCAGCATGGCAGTGCGGAGAGGGACAGCTGAACTGCTGCTGGGCAGCTACCAAGCCACATGCCTTACAGGGAATTTAGGGGAGCTGCTGGGGAGGGCGGTGCTGGTCCCCCCAGTTCTAATGCCCACTAGGAGGGGCTGCTCTTCCAGAGAATCTTGCAAACAGTGGACAAAGCAGGCAGCTGCCAAGTGACGTTATAAGGGAGCGTTGTGCAACTTTAAACAAGTTTGTTCCCTAATAGGTAAGCAAGGTAACAATGAAACAACATTAACCAGGATGACTTTAAGTGAGGTCTTACTGTACTTTTAAGGGGGAGAAAGAGAAAGGAAAAGCAAATGGCTAAATGCAAATGATTGGGTAGCTAAGACTGTTAAAGACCAAGGCCAACATTTTCAAATTTGGGATCCTAAAGTAAAGAAGGCCACCTATATCCATATTTAGGAATTTAGATAAAAGTGGCCCTATTTTCAGAGGTATTGAGCCATTCAACTCAGTGGGAATTGGGGACACTCAGCACTCCTGAAAATCAGGGTACTTTTAGGTGCCTAAATATGGACCTAGGTGCTTAACTTTAGGCACCCATGTTTGTGGCCTAATAATTGAGGGAGAAGTTGTTTCTGGGACAGTCAGCCCCAGATAAATTGCAAGTGCTATTGCTTCAGTAAAGAGAAATTCCAAAAAGTGACCAGTGCTGTTGCAGAATGACTTAACAATGGTGTGCAAAAGAGTTGTGCAAAGGGAGATTAACATTAGCCATGAAAATCTTATTTTACCTTTTTATTGGGTACAGATTCTGGCTTGCACCCCTGGACTGATAATGGTAATTTCACCTTCTCTTTTCTTGGCTGCCCCGCAGCATCCACCAGCAAGCTCCGGGTGTGAGACCGGAAGGGTATCCCAGATGTGCACACAGCCATTCCCACTTCTGTTCAGAAGTCAAGATTTCAAAGAGTGACGTTGACTTTTGCACAAAGGGAGCCCAATTCTGCAGTTCTTGTGCAAACAGAACTCCTACTAATTTCCATAGGAGTTTGGTCTGCATAATGTCTGTAAGATCAGGCTCAGTATTTTTATTTAATAGAGCAATGTAAGAGTGGGAAGGCCCTTTTTAAAATCTACTAACAGGAAACAAATATCCTAGGGTCACTGGAGAGAAAAGGGATTTCTGTCTTAGTCCTACTGACTTTTCTATTTAGAAATATCGAGGAGAAAAAAATAGATAATACTCTTGCTAGCACAACAACTTGTGTTTGCATTTTGACTCTTGCAAGCTTTAAGAGTAAGTTACTATAGTTAAGAATATCTGGTGCAAAGCCTCTGTTCCTTGCTTTACAGGTCATGTGGCCTTTAACTCTGGGGGAATCTGCATAAGCAGCTGGGGAGACTTGGGAGGTTCAGCATTGGCTTCAGGGCTTAGGGCAGTTGAACTTGGATCTCCCATATAAGAGGGGAGGATCGTAAGCATTGGTCTACAGCCATTCTCACACTCTTTCTCTGGCCCAATGACTATTTATTTATACACAGCACTATAGCTTTATCAGTAAAACTTTTAAGTTGTAGACAAGGTTTCAGAGGCACAGAACAAAACTTACAGCCCAGGGATATGGGATCAAGGTGGATTTAGCTCCCCTTTAAACCCTGCTGATGCTGGTCTGTGGTGAGAGTCAGTGTAGCCCCCAGAACAACATAGGCAGTTCTACAGCATTGTCTAAGTTATTGCAGCAGCTTTGCCTGGAATCCTAGCAGTGCTATGCACTGAGGTCTCACCCCTTCTGCCCTCACCACACCATTCCTGCTCTTGCCCCTGTCCCCAGCAAGACCCCTATGGCAGATCTTGGGCTGGGGGCCTTGTAGGGCAGAGTAAGTTACCTTGTGCAAAGCATGTGCTGGGGGAAGTCTTCTGTGACCAAGTCTACAGCCCTAATGGCTCTTTTATGTTGCTGCAGCCATTTTCTAGGGCCATAGCAGAGGAGAGAATCCCTCCCATTATTTTCCCTGAAGTGTTAATGTACCACAGCAGCTCCTATTCCCCTCTCCACTAGTCTTCAACCTATACCTGTACCTAGATGCCAAACTGGAATGCTCCTTTACCTGCTCTGTTGGAAACTTCAGTCTGTGCTGAAGGACTGTGTGTCTGAGGATTCAGTGAGAGTGGGGAATCACTGGTTGGGACAAACAGACCTGTAGATTCTGCAGAAAAACAGATGAGCATATTGACAAAATGCCAGTTATATCAACATACTACATTTCTATACAGAGAGTATTAAGCATCTCAATTAGGGAGGCCACAGACTCTTTGAAGTACTGCCAGGCCTAGTAATGAGTGCTGTGGGTTGCCATGTGAATGCAGCCACCAGCAAGTTGCTCCATGGGGCAGCAGGGAGTGGAAATGCTGCACAGGGAGCGTGGTGAGTCATATCCAGGAGAGCTTTGTAACGCTTTGCAGCAGAATAGCTGATTCAGACGTGAGCTGAGAAACTCTGCCAAGCAATCCAGTCCAGTTCTCCAGATAGCTGCAATATAGGCGGCTTGCGGGAGTGCAAAATGGGGAAATATGAGAATGATCAGGGTTCTGAGAGGGACCCATGGAAGATTGTTCTGATGATGTGTTCTTTGCTGTGTGATGAACAGTACAGCATAATGGCTTTCATCCTGATGTACCAGTTCAGTGCTTGCGAGGGCTGCTCTCTAAACAAAGGATCAAAGTACTCCTGTCAGTGCTGTAAACCTCTCAAATCCAAGCTGCTTAAGATGCTTTGTTCACTGCCCACCCCTCCTTTGTTCTCTGCTGCTCTCATACTGCTCAGTGCTACCTGTGTGCGCGTCCTCCAAGTTGTCTCCACCCAACATCACTCAAATTCCTATGCTACCTACCCCTTCTTTCATCCCTGGTCTCCAAACTGCTACTCCACCTTACCCCTTCCTCCCACTTCACTTCAAGATCCTCCCTGTCTCCCAGCTCCTTCTCAACACTCATCCACCCTTTCCCCAGCCTTCACTCCTTCATTGCTTTCTTATCCATTCCTGCTCACTCTTGCCTCTAGTTAAGTTTGCCCGGTTGCTGTTTCACTTCCTCCCAGTTTCTAATGCCATCTGATAACCCTTAGCTTTTCATTTTTGCACCCAGACCCCACAGTTTTTCCAGTTCTTTTATGTCTGCAAAGACCCCTAAATGTATCTCACAAACCAGTCTTATAATGTTCCCTAGCAGTTCAAGTGTCAAGCAGATATGGGAGATGTGGTGTTGAATGATAAGGTTCAGAACTGAAAATCCTTTCAGGTATTATTTGTAGCATCCACACTGGAATAAATTATTCCATACTCATTGTTCAACTCATTCAGCTAGTTGGTATCAGAAACTGATGGAGACTTCTTTTTCAGTCCTTTGCAGAAACTGTAACTGCCCCAAGGCCCTCGTGGATTTAAATACAATAGGAGTATGATGCAACTCAACAAGCCAATGGAGAATGTTGCTCCATATTGAAATGTTACCTGCACTGAGCTCAGACGTACTCCTAAGAAATTCTGTGACTGTCTCCACAGACGGCTTCTCTCTCTCTTTCTTTGGAAATGGAGGAAGTTCTTTAGAAAGTGAATCCACATCAGGGAACTTTTAAATAAAAATGACAAGAAGTGCTCATGTCTCCTAACCATATATATATATATATAGCCACTATGAAAGAGGACATAAAGAAAACAAATAAGCAGAACTAAACCGGTAACAATTAAACTGACAGTATAAAATAAATATAGCTGTATTCTAGAATACACTACCTTTTATATACATTATAAAAAAGCACTTCAGCCTACTTATCAAGCAAGATTATAAAGGTATGGTCTTCACTTGACACATGTTCATAACATCCATTAATGCTAACTGTGTCCAGTCATTCAAAAGTGCCTTCTACAAGATGATAACTAAGATTATAAAAAATAATCTAAGATGCTTTGTAGGACTGAGACAGAGATTCTTTGCACTAATACCATCTCATTCAGCTTCTCTGAGCTCGATCACCTTTTTCAGGAGAAATTCCTTGCCGAGTTCAGATTCAAAATAGGGTGGAATTATTCTGTTTCTTATTCCTATTAGGCACTTCCTTCCTTCATCAAGTTCCTGCCTACATAGTAAGGAAAAGAAAGAAGAAGATATTACAAGTGTTGCCCCTGACATTTTTTTTGCTAACCAAATCTACTAATGTCACTCTTATAATTCACTGACTTTTTCTTCAAGTTACCAAATTGCCAAGAAGCAGAGGTATCAGCTGCTGAGCCCCATGCTACAGATCTGAGATCTAGACAGCAATTTGAAGTTTGTATGAATGGTGGCTGATCTGTTGCCTTCATGTACACGCACTATCTCCTCATTACACGTACTCTAATTACTAACAGCCCAATCCTGTTCCCACAGAAATCAGCAGACAATAATATGAATTTACTGTAAATACATTTCTGCAAACCAGAGGAATCCTCTAGACCGGAGATTGATGAGTTAACCACATCCAGAAAGCACCAGAAGCAGCTCAGACTTTCAGCTCTGCCTAGATGAATCCCGGAGCTGCATCACAGCCCCAGTTGAGATACTTCCAAAGCTTTAAACTGTAGAAAACTGCACCCATACAAGGGTGGAACAAGTTCCAGCTTAGACAATCTCTCTACTTTGAGAAAGCACATGGGCAGTAAATGCAAATTATGTATTCACACACACCAAGAGAATTCTCAAGTTTGGAGACTGACTGACCAGAGAAAGCAAGTAATCCAACCAGAAAAAGAGATGGGGAAGAACACAATGAAAGGAGGAGATGGACCAAGGAAGAATGAGAGACTAAAAGATCTGGCATCCAAAGACAACATCTTCATCAGAAGCTGATCTACTTGAAGTATCTGATCAAAATATGTAGAGATTGCCGGGGGCTGCTCTGCAGATCTCTTCAAAACATGCTCTAATTCTTCCTGCCCTAGATTTAGATGCACTCCTTGGTGAATGTGTGCTGAGACTTCAAGGTGTCTTTCCAGCTTTCAAATCAAGAGATTTGACTCCTCTGAAGATAAGGTGGGTTAGGTAATATCCTTTATAGGACCTCATCCAGTACACTAAATGCCCCAATAACAACTGAAATCAGGTAATCACTACACTCTTGAATGAATTTACACAGGAAAATGATCAAAGACAAAAAACCCCCAAAACTATCGCTTGTGGGTGAACACTTTTCACAAAGTGATCACTTTGTATCTGACCTCTCAGTTCTCATCCTCAAAGGAAACCTGCCCAACACCTCCAAAAGACAAGCCCAGGAGCTTAAATTTGTAACTTTGCTAGATACTAAATCATGGATTGAAGAGAGACATTGGATTTATGGCTTATTACAACAATCTATAACCCATCCACCCCCCTCCCTTGTCTCTCTGCCCCCAAGCTTTTTCCTTTCTCCACTATGACTGGAGAGGCGTTAACAGGTCACTTCACCTTGAATGGTCCCTTGAAATATATGTTAACTACACATGCTAAACAATCTGTTCCATTTTATATTTAGCTGTGACACTCAGCATATGTCTACACTGCAGTTAGACACCTGTGTCTGGCCCATGCCAGCTGACTTGGGCTAAGGGGCTGTTTAATTGTGGTGTAAATGTTCAGGCTCAGGCTACAGCCCAAGCTCTGGGACCCTCCCGCTCACAGGGTTCTAGAGCCCAGGCTCCAGTCCGAGCCTGATTGTTTACACCACAATTAAACAGCCCCTTAGCCCGACTCACCTGGCACAGGCCAGACACAGGTTTTTAATTGCAGTGTAGACATACCCTCAGAATACATTTCCCACACCTGAAGAAGAGCTTTATATAAACCTGAAAGTTAGTTTCTTTCACCAATAGAAATTGGTCCAACAAAAGCTATTACCTCACCCACTTTGTCTCTCTAATATTCTGGGGCCAACAACACGGATAAAATAACACTGTATACAATCACCTGAAGATGGTCATTTTAGATGCGTTGAGACCTTGCTCTTGCCAGAATAGAAGATGAACACAACATTTGACTGCCTGAAGGGCTTTGTCCTACTCAAGACAAAACTGATGGCTCTGCAGACATCCAGATAGAGCTATTTGAACTCATGAAGATGAGAAGGTTTAGCAAAATGCTGTCTTAATCATTGTTAAGCCAACACAGCTCTCATACATTTTGGGCATGATTTCCAGTCATTGAAACCAGCTTTATACCACTGTAATTTCATCGAGTTCAAGGGAGTTACTCCTCCTGATTGCAAATGAGTAGAAAATTTAGGCAAGAAACCCTGGCTACTTTGAAGTGAATGAGTTTTGTCATTAACTTTAATGGAGTCAGAATTTCATCCCAGGTTTTTAGTGCCAGATGCCATAATACATCCATTTTAAGAAGAGTTGATTTTAAGTAATTTAGATTTTTATTGGTAAATATTTGTAAACGTGAATTTTACTGTATGTAGACAAACTGACAAAAATATTTCCATCAATAATAACTGAACTTTGCAGATAGGCAAAGTAAGAAAAATGCTGCTTGTGAATGTATTAGCATTTATTTAAGGTTATTTACTTTGTATATTTTGACAGGCGATGCTGACAATTTGTGTTTTATCAGTTTATAAAGTTTTAACTTTTTGAAACTTAATATCTACTGTATTAGAGATTTATTGTCTGATACCCTACTGTCTGCTGACCCCATAATTTCCTGCAACTGTGAAAATTTTGCTTGATAAATAAAAAAAAATGTTTATACACCATAATTTTGCGTAACTGAGAAAATTTAAATCAATAAAAAATTTAAAAAATCCTAATAATGAACATTGATATGATCTGTTGCAATTATAAAAAATAAAAACCGTATTCTACCAAGCTTCATTTTAAGTTACTTTTTACATAGTATATAATGAGAGATAAAGGGTTGCCATCATGTGGCACTAAGGCAATCCAACTTCAGTCTGGAATTAAAGCATTTTATGATTTCAAATGAGTCAGTTACAAAGTCAATAGCGTTGCTTAGCTCTGATGCCATGCAGGAGATCCTGGCTCAACTACTATTTTCAGTCTTTCACAAGAACAAATTAGGAAAAGCACAAGTTTCTCATCACAAGACTATTTTATCCACACTGTATATTCTTCTGTACATCAAGACAGTAATCCTCAATGTTATTTATGTTCATTGTGGGTGCATGCATGTTCCTGTGAGAGAACCTTCACTTTTGTGTTTCCCATTCATACTTTAAGTTTTCATACTTGACATTAATTTAATGTAGATTTTTTCATTATTTGGATTTGGACAGTCATTTTATACAACGCCATAAAATACAGCACTCTGTCATATTCATAAAAATCTTACTTTCTGGAATTTTACCATTTCTGGAATTTTTTTTTTAAATTTAAGTGGAAGTGAAGTAAGGGGGTTAGAATTAAAGCTGAGTTTCATCCAGGGCCGGCTCCAGGCCACAGCGCGCCAAGCGCGTGCTTGGGGCGGCACGACGCAGGGGGCGCTCTGCCGGTTGCTGAGAGGGCGGCAGGTGGCTCCGGTGGACCTGCCGCAGACGTGGCTGCGGACGGTCCGCTAGTCCCACGGCTCCAGTGGAGCATCCGCAGACACGCCTGCAGCAGCTCCACCGGAGCTGCCGGACAATTGGACCCTCCTTAGAAACACCTGCGCCAGGTCCACCGGAGCCGCAGGACCAGCTGACCGTCCGCAGAAACGCCTGTGGGAGGTCCACTGGAGCCGCGGAACCGGCGAGCGGCAGAGCGCCTCCGGCAGCGTGCCGCCATGCTTGGGGCGGCGAAATTGCTAGAGCCGGCCCTGGTTTCAGCCTGAATTATAGCTCTCACTACTGCTTAGCCTATTATACTTTCCCCTTCCATAGCACTTTTAATCTAAAGATCTTAATGTACTTATCAACATTAATTAAAGACTCCTTATAATCCCTGTGTGAGGGAAATAAATATTTTACAAATAGGAAAATGGAGGATGGGGAGATTTAGCGTCAAAATGTTAAAATTTGGCACCAAAAGGACTTGATTTTCATGGGAACTGAGCAGATGCTCATCACCTCTGAAATCAGGCCATCTCTGTTAAATGTCTCTAACGGAGATTTAAGAACCAGAATTTGAAAATGCTGACCTAAATTACTTTCCTAACTGGTGCTGAAGCCAGGAATAGAACCTACATCTTCTAACTCCTAACCCGTTCTAAATTGTCTGTAATAGATACTGCCCCTCCATTCCTATGCTTTGATCTGTCATTTGCAAAAGTATCAGAAGTGCAGTCAAACTATTCATTCAGCATTTCTATTAGCGCTAATGCTCCAATAGCATTGTTTTTCTACTGTATCACATTAAGGGCCCAATCCAAAGCCCAATGAAAGCAGTAGGAGTCTTTCCACTGACTTCAGTGGGTCTTGGATCAGGCCCTAACTTTCAGTCTTAATAACACCATTACCTGGACTGCTCTATTTTTGTCTGCCAGTGAGATATCTGGGTTAATCTGTCCTTGCTGCATGAGGGGGAAAGGAGAAAAATAATGAAAATAAGATAAATAGCACAGTATTTTACAAGCGTGAATGGTTCACAAAATAACTAATGTAAGAAAGTATTTCTCTTATTAAGCCATGCTAGGTTAACGTGTCTGATGACTTCTGAACTGGACTGATTACAAGCATAGTTTGCAACACTCATTGGTCAACCATGTTAATAATTACATTTTGCTCTTTTATAGCACTGTGCAGCTAAAAAACTCAAAAATCTTCATAGCACCCTTGTGAGATAGGTAAGCGTTATTAGCCCCATTTTACAGAAGGGGAAACTGAGACAGAGACAAAGTGTTCATAGGGAGAGTCAGACAGTGCTTGAACTCTTCCTTTCCACTCCCATGCGCTAACCACTAAAGCATACTGTCTCTCATTTCTGCTTCTCACCATCCTATGTAGGATTTATGGTAACTTTATTGGACTGTCCTACCTGAAACTCTGCCAGTAGTCTTCAGTTTGCTTTGACATTGTCTTCCTTGGTGGATTTTGGAGCTGAGAATCCACAGCCTGCTCATATAACTCAACTATCTGAGCTGCAAGATAAAGGGAGATTATTTAACTTCTGACGTAAATTCAGTATTAAACACTGCAAAGTGTTCATTTATTAAGAATAGTTAAAAGAAGCAGCAGATATTTCTTTAATGTATCATTATGTCACCCAATTAAAAGTTGCTGTTTCAAAATGGTTCCTCTTAACTTATTTGATTCCTGTGAGTCAGATCTCCTTACTTTTACTCACACAAACAGTTTTATCTGCCTAAACAGGAGATTGAGCTGGATTCTTTTCTGCGTCATGCATCATTGGAAAACTGTCAGCCAGGCCTGAATATAGAATCTTTATCACTGGTTATGATGTAAGAAGCAGAAAGAGTTCAGATGGATTTCCTTATCCCAGGTTCAAGTATCAGCAGTTAGGAAATTCATCTTTCCAGAGGTAAGATCACTGATACAGAATAAACATGTATTCCTTCTGTGTATCACTTTAAATGCTTATATGTTCCTCAAAGAAACAAATCAAATATCTGTGAGCAGGAAAAGTTGCTGATGTTCAGCTAGTGGCTGACTGGTTAGCAATACTTCAACTCCGAACTTCAACCCCACAGATAACTAGCCGCTCAAAGCCCTCACTCACACCTAAATACTGGAGGGATTCTCAAATAAGGCAGGGGAATGCCTGTCTCGCCTGCAGGGCCCATTCTAGTAGGTGTGCTCAGAGCACACCTAACCTGCACAAATGGGCAACTGGAGGCAAAAAGGTTAAAAGTTATAAGGGAGCTCCTCCTCCTCCAGGCATTTTGTGGAATTAGACAGCCTCTGAGCATGTCTACCAAAGTGAGCCCTTCATACAATTTAGGTGACTGAATGCCTGTCTTCTCATGGTTTGTGAATTGGGCCTGGTCTACACTACGAATTTATCTTGAATTTAGCAGTGCTAAACAGAATTAAGCCTGCACCCGTCCATATAATGAAGCCCTATTTTGCTATAAAGGGCTCTTAATATCAATATCTGTACTCCTCCCTGACAAGGGGAGTAGCACTCAAATCGGTATGCCAAAACATTTGAAAAAACTCCAAGGGCATGATGGAGAGAGGCCACAATAGGGACTCACTACAGTACCGCGTGAAAGTTAAGGAGCTCAGATAAGTCTACCAGAAAACCAAAAAAGCAAATGGAAGGTCTAGGGCAGAGCTGCGGACATGCCGCTTTTACGCAGAGCTGCATGCAATTCTATGGGGGGCCGCCAGCACTACCCCATCTCTGACCGTGGATTCTGAGGAGGGGGTAATGTCAGCCATGCCTGAGGATTCTGTGGATGGGGAAGATGATGATGATGAGGCGGAGGACGACGACAAGCTTGCGGAGAGCACACCGCACTCTGTTCTCCCCAGCAGGCAGGATCTTTTTCTCAGCCTGACTGAAGTACCTCCCAAGGCAGTATCCCAGACCATGAAGCCATGGAAGGGACATCTGGTGAGTGTACCTTTTAAATATAAAACATGGTTTAAAAGCAAGCGTTTTTTAATGATTAATTTGACCTGAGAACTTGGGATGCATTAGCTGCCAGTACAGCTACAGGAAAAGTCTGTTAATGTGTCTGGGAAAGGAGTGGAAATCCTCTAAGGACATCTCCATGAAGCTCTGCTGGAGGTACTCCAAAAGCCTTTCCAGAAGGTTTCTGGGCAGTGCAGCCTTAATCCATCCTCCATGGTAGGACACTTGACCAGGCCATGCTAGTAGCAAATAATCTGGTATCATTGCATGACAAAGCCTGGCAGCGTATGGTCCCAGTGTTTGCTGGCATTCAAGCAACATCCGTTCTTTATCTCACTGTGTTATCCTCAGGAGAGTGATATCGTTCATGGTAACCTGGTTGAAATACAGGAATTTAATTAAGGGGACATTCAGAGGTGGCCGTTCCTACTGGGCTGTTTGCCTGTGGCTGAAAAGAAATCCTCCCCGCAGTTAGCCAAGCCGGGCTGGGGGGCATTGGCGCTGAGCTTTTCGCGTTTGGCTAGCAGGGATCTTCCCTGATACCAGCCATGCGGTGGGGGGAGAGGTAAAGCGATCATCCCAGAGAATTGGATGGAGGGGAGGTTAGTTTGGTTTCTGCTGCTGCACGTTAACAGGAAAACTGCAGCACTCAATGGGCTTTGCTTGGTATGTGGGAAAGGAGGGCACTGATTTTATGAAGGTTGCAGAAGCCGAAAGACAATGGCTTACCATGGCTGCATGCAAGCCAAATTCTGTTGCCTAGATCTGCGTCTGTGATCTCTAAAACCAAAGTCGCAGGCACTTAATATTAAGATGCAAAATGTGACCTTGTACTGAAATTATATGTGCTATGTAATGTGAATAGTGTTGTTCACTATGAAAGAGTATAAGCATTGTTCTGTAAAATGTATCTTTTTAAATACTTCTCTCTCTTTTTTCCCTCCCTCCCTCCCTCAGCTACAAATTTTTCAAGCCTCCCTCCTCTGTCCCGAAGGCTATCTCAGATAAGGCAGCAAAAAAAAAGGATGCGCGACGAAATGTTCTTGGAAATCATGGAATTGACCCGCAATGAAAGAGCTCATCTGAATGAGTGGAAGGTCACCCTATCCCAGTACAGGAAAGCTGCCAGTGAACGTGAGGCCATGAGGGACGAACGTGAGGAGAGGAGAGATGCTCGAGATGAGAGGTGGTGGGATGCAACGCTGGGGCTGCTGCGTGATCAAACTGACATGCTCCAGCATCTAGTGGAGATTCAGGAATGGTAGTAGGATCACAGAGTGCCGCTACAGCCCCTGTATAACCCCCCTTCCCCTTCACTATGTTCCATAGCCTCCTTACCCAGACGTATAAGAATGTGGGGAGGGAGGCTCCGTGCACCTGCCCATTCCACCCCAGTGGACAGCCCAAGCAAAAGGCTGTCATTATTTTGAACTTTTAAAGTGGCCTTTTCCTTCCCTCCTATCCTCCTCCCAAACCCCACCCAGGCTACCTTGTCAGTTCTCTCCCTCTTTTTATAATCATAATCAATTAATAAAGAATACATGATTTTTAAATGATAGTGACTTTATTTCCTTTGCAAGCAAGCTGTGGTCGAAGGGGGAGGGTGGGTGGCTTACATGGAATGAGTCAATCAAGGGGGCGGGTTTTCATCAAGGAGAAACAAACAGAACTTTCACACCGTACTCTGGCCAGTCATGAAACTGGTTTCCAAAGCTTCTTTGATGCGCAGCGCTTCCTGGTGTGCTCTTCTAATCGCCCTGGTGTCTGGCTGCACGTAATCAGCAGCCAGGCAATTTGCCTCAGCCTCCCACCCGGCCATAAAGGTTTCCCCCTTACTTTCACAGAGACTGTGGAGCACACAGCAAGCAGCAATAACAATGGGAATATTGGTTGGGCTGAGATCTGAGCAAGTCAGTAACATGCGCCAACGCCCCTTTAAATGACCAAATGCACATTCTACCACCATTTTGCACTTGCTCAGCCTGCAGTTGAACAGCTCCTGACTACTGTCCAGGCTGCCTGTGTATGGCTTCATGAGCCATGGCATCAAGGGGTAGGCTGGATCCCCAAGGATAACTATAGGCATTTCAACATCCCCATCTGTAATTTTCTGGTCGGGGAAATAATTCCCTTGCTGCAGCCGTTTAAACAGAGTAGTGTTCCTGAAGATGCGAGTGTCATGAACCCTTCCCGGCCATCCCACGTTGATGTTGGTGAAACGTCCCTTGTGATCCACCAGTGCTTGCAGCACCATTGAAAAGTACCCCTTGCTGTTTATGTACTGGCTGCCCTGGTGCTCTGGTGCTAAGATAGGGATATGGGTTCCATCTATCGCCCCACCACCGTTAGGGAATCTCATTGCAGCAAAGCCATCCACTATGACCTGCCCATTTCCCAGAGTCACTACCTTTCGTAGCTGCAGCTCAGTGATTGCTTTGGCTACTTGCATCGCAGCAGCCCCCACAGTAGATTTGCCCACTCCAAATTGATTCCCGACTGACCGGTAGCTGTCTGGCATTGCAAGCTTCCAGAGGGCTATCGCCACTTTCTTCTCAACTGTGAGGGCTGCTCTCATCTTGGTATTCTGGCACTTCAGGGCAAGTGAAAGCAAGTCACAAAGTTCCATGAAAGTGCCCTTACACATGCGAAAGTTTCGCAGCCACTGGGAATCGTCCCACACCTGCAACACTATGTGGTCCCACCAGTCTGCGCTTGTTTCCTGGGCCCAAAATCGGCATTCCATGGCTAGAACCTGCCCCATTAACAGCATGATCTCCAAAGTGCTGGGGCCAGCGGTTTGAGAGAATTCTGTGTCCGTGTCCATGTCCTCATTACTTTCGTCACTGCGCTGCTGTAGCTGCCTCTTCCTAGCCTGGTTTTGCAGGTCCTGGTTCAGCATAAACTGCACAATAATGTGCGAGGTGTTTACAATGTTTATGACTGCTGTCTTAAGCTGAGTGGGCTCCATGCTTGCTGTGGTATGGCATCTGCACAGTTCACCCAGGAAAAAAAGTGCAAAACGGTTATCTACTGTTGCTTTCACGGAGGGAGGGGTGAGGCTGTACCTAGAACCACCAGCGACAATGTTTTTTGCCCCATCAGACACTGGGATCTCAACCCAGAATTCCAATGGGTGGGGAAGACTGCGGGAATTATGAGATAGCTACCCACAGTTTAACGCTCCGGAATTCGATGCTAGCCTTGGTACATGGATGCACACCGCCGAATTAATGTGCTTAGTGTGGCCGTGTTCACTCGACTTTATACAATCTGTTTCCAAAAACTGGTTTCTCTAAAATCAGAATAATCTCATAGTGTAGACCCTTGCTCTTGGGCTCAGGTGGGAGTTAGGCATCCAGAAGCCTAGAGTGAGGCAGCAGTGTGCATGCTCAAAGGCAGAAACTTAGGCATCTACAGCTGAGCGGGAGTTTTGTGGATCACAGGGGTGCCTAAAAACGAGATTAGGAGCCTAAGTACCTTTGTGGAGCCCACCCCTAGTAATTTGCACTAAAGTTAATGAACTTGCATCTTTGAAATCAGCTTTTTTTTTAGGTGCATAAATATGGAAGTACAAGCCTAATTTAGGCACCTATCTTTAAAAATCTTGGCTAGAATGTTTATAATCTTATAATACTAATTAACTACATAGGATTGTGTCAATGGTTGGCAAATGTATCGAGACGCCATAAATGTAGGCCAAATAAGGTCATAAATGTGGGTGCCCAAATTTAGGCAACTAAATAGGTCACCTGATTTTTAGAGATATTGAATTATTGAAGTTACTGGGAGTTGTAAAGGCTCATCATCTGTGAAAATCAGGCCATTTAATTATGTATGGACTTAAATGCCTAGTTTCAGACATCCTGGCTTGACCATTTTGATTTAAATTCAATTTTTTTGTAGACCTGTGAGGATTATCACTAAAACTAATTAGTGACAGTAGATAGGAATGTCACTTTTGTTGCCACAATGATTGCCAATTATAGATCTCCCTAAGTTTCACAAAAATGGCTATAAATTACAGAAGTAAAAAAGGTTTCAGAGTGGCAGCCGTGTTAGTCAGTATCAGCAAAAAGAATGAGGAGTACTTGTGGCACCTTAAAGACTCCCAGTCTTTATTCAAGTCTAATTTAATGGTGTCTAGTGTAGTTTAAATAGGCTTGAATAAAGACTGGGAGTGGATGGGTCATTACTCAAAGTAAAACTATTTTCCCATGCTAATTTCCCCTCCTACTGTTACTCACACTTTCTTGTCAATGGTTGGAAATGGGCCATCCTGATTATCACTAAAAGAGTTTTTTTTAATTCTGCTGATAATAGCTCACCTTAATTAATTACCCCAGTTACAGTAGGTATGGCAACACCCATTTTTTTCATGTCCTCTGTGTATATATATTTTCCTACTGTATTTTCCACTGCATGCCTCTGATGAAGTGGGTTTTAGCCCATGAAAGCTTATGCTCAAATAAAGCTGTTAGTCTCTAAGGTGCCACAAGTACTTCTGTTCTTTTTAGAAGTAAAAAAGGGATAAAAAAAACAGAGCAGACAGACTAATGTGCATAGCACTTAAAAGGATCACTTCACCAATGTTTAAAAATAATTGGAGCATTTAAAATACAGAGCTTTATTTGTTCCTACCTTTAGTGTTGAGATCTTCAGATGATTTCTCCAAGTTAGGGAAAGACTGCAATGAAGACAGAATAATTATGGATATGTACCAAACAAAACCTTGCACAACAGTACCTACCCTTTGAGAGAGTTTTTATCCCCAAACAAGCATTCTGTCAATCTGAGGTTACAAATGGGTTCCCCATAGCATGCCTGGAAATGTGAGCTAGGAAACAAAATATCTCTAAAGTGCAGCGCAATGGGAGTCAAGGAATGGGGGATATGCAGTAGACACAGCCACATGAAAATGAGATGGGACCTCTAGGGACCTTGGCAATGTGAGCAAGAGAGTAGCAGATTAAATGTATACAAACCTGAGAGTCACTGATGGAAACTGAATTTAATCTGATTCTCATGTGTGATGAGTTAATTCCTCAGAATACTTTGCTTCAGAATTTGTTAATGAGTTTGCAGTGTATAGAGAATTAAAAGTGATAGGACTGCATTTGCCTTATGGTCTGTTTCCACTAGGTAAGGGTGGCTTTGCAGAGGTGCATATATGTGTTTGTTGCACCATTTGACCTTGCAATGGCACAGCATATCCATACTGAAAACCAGTCTGCGGCACTCCCTTCATTTGCAGCGTACTGTGGGACCTCCCATGGAATCTCCCTCACATTTTCCAGCACAGTTCTCCAGAGTAGATTATTAAAAAACAAGAAAATTATAATAGAACTCTAATCATATTCTGCCATTTATGCATTAAATTACAACACAAGTTCCACCCCCAACCAACCCATTACTCCAAACTGGTATGTTAAGGCTGGGATCATATAAGGATTTTTTTTTGCCTGAGACTTTCCACTTATGTTGGATTCTACTGAAAATCCCAATTGTTTATTTCAACACTGTTTCTAATACGAGGGCCAGTTCTGCTTGAGTATTCATGCATATGCGTATTGCAGTGTGCTGTCTTTATGCTCCTTTAAGTGGCCAAAGCACCCCTCTCCCTCTCCTTAAAAAACAACAAGGAGTCTGGTGGAACCTTAAAGACTAACAGATTTATTTGGGCATAAGATTTCGTGGGTAAAAAACCTCACTTCTTCAGATGCATCTCCCCTCCTTGACGATCTCTAGTCCTGGTGTCCTGGGATGTAGTATGGTGATCACTACCACATCTGGATGGAGGAATGTCACTTCTTTGTTACACTGAATATTTCTAAGTTGTATTCTTTCATGTGATGCAGGCCAACGCTTATGCTGATGTTCTATTTAGTGAAATCCCATTGGCTGCTGCAAAAATCTGAAGCCTTAAGCCCTATTTTTGATCTAAACTAACAGTTCCTTTCCCTCTCTTGTGCCTTTCCCCACATGCATCATTTTAGAAAAATTGTGGAGGAGTGGCACAGTTGTGTCAGCATACAGAACAGGATATGTGATTATATTATATCTTGCAAAGTCTTGGGGGGAAGGGGCAAAGCAAGGTTGGGAGAGGCAACTAGCTCCTTTGCCCCATAGTAAAGGACATCCCTGTCTTTCCCCTAGGATTCTGAGATAAGCATGCTCTGAGCAGAATCTGGAGGAGCAGGTCGCTCTTGAATAGATCCTCCGCCTCAGCCAGTTCTCTATGTTCCTCACTGGAAAAACTGCACCAGTTGTACCCACAGTGACTGCATATGATGCAAGCTCCTCCAGGGCAATGGGGGAAGACAAGTGACTGGAACACCACAATATGCTATGTTTGAGAGTTGAGACGTATTTGGCTGTGTGAGGAGTTTTACTTATTTGTACTTATGTTCTGTGGCAGTTTGGGGATATGTCTGTGTCAACGTAGGAATTTCATTTTGGTTTTGTGATTGCCTGTTGCCATTTCTACTTCTTTTTTTGAATGTAATCTTTCATACGGGTATTTCTGTAGCAGGAACCTGGCATCTAAAGCAGAAACTATGTTTTGGAAGATGTGACAGAGCAATGAAATGGCTATGAAAATTGAAAGGCTTTATCCCAGTGGTAACAGACCCACTGACTCAGAAAGAACACTCTTCATAGAAACCCATGTGTCTGGGAGAAAGGGGCTGGAATCCTCCAGTCTAAATACACAGCTGGGAGAACTGTAGTTTCTCTGCTTGACCACCTCACCCAGAGGTGACAGCAACTGCTTTGAAAGGCAGATGCTTTTTCTAAGCTAAGGAAACAATTCCATTGCCAGAAAGAGAAGACCCTGAAGGAGAGAGTGGAGGGGACTTTGCCTCCCCTCAAGGACTCAGACGAAACCCAGCATTCACAAGGTGGTGAGGACACGGAGGGACTGTGTTCAGTAGTTTGTTGTTTTCCACAGAGTTCTCACTCTCTTGCGCTTTTTAAGAACAAAGTGTGTGTATATGAAATTCCTTTGCTAAGCCTCCATTTCCTTGCATTACTGCCACACTGTCCCTAAAAGGTTAACTACAAACCAGAGCTCCCCCACAGCCAGATAGTCTCTGGAGGAAATGTATCTAACCAATGGAGTTGAGGAGTGGGTCAGGGAGGGGCTTGGGAAGGCTGAGGCACTGGTTCCAGGGTCCAAGCTGCAGGGTCCCATTGCTTAAGACTGGTGTCAGTCATAGAAGACTGCACCTGGTAGTGCACCTGAGTCACCCAGAACTAAGGATAGTGACCAGTCACTACCCAGGCTTAGGGAGCTAAGCAGCATATGGGAGTCAGTCATTGGATCCCATCACAACAGACAGTGTCAGCTCAGAGGTCAGGATTGGGTGTGGCGCTCTCAATCTCTCCTGTTGAAACTGCTCCACTTTATAAATATAAATAATGAAATATTCATTGGAGTAGGGTCCAGAAATATAACAGGCACCATCATCATAAGCAGCGGCCATTGCTGCTGTTTTGTGAATCTAGCCCCAAATGTTTGTGTTTTGGCCAAAAGTATTTGGTGAATTCATGTCAAATTCACAAATAGTTTCAGCTCAACCAACCCTACATTTTTCATCTGAAAATTTTTGCCCTGCTCTGCTCAAGAATCCTTTGCTCAAATGACATCAGATGTGGACAACTAACACTACTAACCAGCAGTACTAACCAGCACCCTCATGAAGTACAGAAAATTTCAAGACAACCTAAGTAAGCACGTGGATTTTAAGAGCATTTAGAAGCGTCAACTTTTAAACAGAAAGCTCTGCTCAGCCTGAACTATAGTAGAGCTGGTGTTCTGCTACATTCCATTCTAAGATTTTGTTTGTTATTTTGTGAATGGATATGATATAATTTAGAGGCCTGGCAAGCACCTGGCATGGTTGCTGTCAGAAGTGACAATGCCATATTGTTCCTGGTGTTAATAGACCCTGAGTTTCAATAATTGGTATTGAAAAGAAACAATTCGAAATGAAGTTCTCTCACCATAACCAGTTTGAGGAGGTCAGCAGCATTACCCTTCTCTTCCTCTGTTCTTGGTTCTTTAATGGTCATCTCTTGCAACTCATCTTCCTGCTTCAGGATGTAATCTATGTATTCCTAGTGGAGCAGTGAATAAAGGATATGGGAGATGCAACTGTTTGTTTTACAGAAGTAAACATAATGGACATTCATATGAAGGAGAGTTTACTTACCAGTAAGTGAGGTATATATTGCCTCTGAGGATTCACATTGTCAGGGTCAAGAAACTATGGTGGAGCTCTATTTGTCAGATGAGTCTTTATGCTTACAAGCTCAGTTAGATGGAAAAGTAGGGACCATAGGTAGGGCTAGGCTCACATCCCTATCCAGATGGCAAGCTACACGCAAGGATTCATGAACAGGCATTCTTCCATACTTCTTTGAATTCCAAAGAAATGGAGAAGGAGAAGAGAAAGCTTGTGCCCTCTCCTCTAGCTCTTGGCTAGGTTCTGACCAAGTAAGTCTTTAGCTTAAAAATTATTCTATAACAAAAGAAGCATTCTTCTAATGTAAGTAGTTTCAATCTACCTTCTCATGACTGACAGTGGGATCTACAGAGGCAACTTTCTAAGGAGAAACATTGTCTTTGCAATTGTACTTAGGATCATGTTCTCTGCACTGCTCCACAAATGTCGTCATGTCTGTGAAGTCACACAAAGAATTAGTGGCTATTAGTGGTATCAGTTCTGTCTGTCTTTATCTTTCTCTACTGATCACTGTAAGTCACTTATTCCTGGAATACCCATAGAACCGGGTATTCCATGGACAAAGTTACATTTCTGGTTAATATAATCATTACAAAGGTCTCTCGAATGTCCATAATTGCACTGCTTCTTTCTAGGGGTTCCTTCTTATTTTGAGGGCCATTTGCAGATCTAATTTATAATCTTTTAAATGCAAAGGCCTAACCTGGGAATTTGGCATAAGAAGTTTAAAAATTTGCCCCCTTCTAAAAGACCAGTATGTAAATCAGTATATGTATGTAATGCAAATGAGTAAAACTGAGTCCTGCTAGAATGATGTGTCAAAAATGTAAGAGACGTAAGCAGTCAGTGTGTCTCTATTGCAAGACCTTTTTTCAAATGTACTATAAAAATCAAGTGACTACATTAGGGTACTTCCTGTTAGCTTCAAGTATCCTATCTCCAAGGAAGATGCAAACTTGTTTTGCCAGCCTGGGAACTTGATTCTCAGAAGAACGCTAAAGAGCAAAAAGTGCTTCTCATGGGGACGAGGGGGCATTGCCACTTGTCAGTAGGGAGTTTCTAGGGAGTCAGGTTGACAGAGTGTGAAAACCTCTGTGGAAGGAGTCTAAAGAAGTAGGGACGTCCCAGAACTAGGGATTCATAAGTCTTAGAAACAAGCTAAATAGGCATACAGTCTGTTTTATATTTTCTCTGAAATGCTCTTGTTTTAAATAAAAAATACTTTGTTTTAAGGAAGCTGGTTGGTCACTGCTTACCACTGTCTCTGCCTTAGAGGGTATGGACTTAAATCAGACCTGCTGAGGTAAATCAGGATTGATACACAGGGGACTGCAACCCAGAGCCTAGTCTGAGAGTGGGAGAATCGCGTGATTCCATCCTGAGAGACAGGTTATGACTAGAGACCTGAGATGGAGAGGGGTTGCACTTGGAGAACCTAGAAGGTGTCAGAGGTGCAGTTAGCCCCGGTAACTGTGACACGACCCATGGAAACTAAAGATGCAGAGTGGATCACAGAATCATAGAATATCAGGGTTGGAAGGGACCTCAGGAGGTCATCTAGTCCAACCCCCTGCTCAAAGCAGGACCAATTCCCAACTAAATCATCCCAGCCAGGGCTTTGTCAAGCCTGACCTTAAAAATCTCTAAGGAAGGAGATTCCATCACCTCCCTAGATAACCCATTCCACTGCTTCACCACCCTCCTAGTGAAAAAGCTTTTCCTAATATCCAACCTAAACCTCCCCTACTGCAACTTGAGACCATTATTCCTTGTTCTGTCATCAGGTTCCACTGAGAACAGTCTAGATCCATCCTCTTTGGAACCCCCTTTCAGGTAGTTGAAAGCAGCTATCAAATCCCCCCTCATTCTTCTCTTCTGCAGACTAAACAATCCCAGTTCGCTCAGCCTCTCCCCATAAGTCATGTGCTCCAGCCCCCTAACCATTTTTGTTGCCCTCTGTTGGACTGTTTACAATTTTTCCACATCCTTCTTGTAGTGTGGGGCCAAAAACTGGACACAGCACTCCAGATGAGGCCTCACCAATGTCGAATAGAGGGGAATGATCACATCCCTCGATCTGCTGGTAATGCCCCTACTTATACAGCCCAAAATGCCATTAGCCTTCTTGGCAACAAGGGCACACTGTTGACTCATATCCAGCTTCTGGTCCACTGTAACCCCTAGGTCCTTTTCTGCAGAACTGCTTCCTAGCCATTCGGTCCCTAGTTTGTAACAGTGAAAGGGATTCTTCCGTCCTAAGTGCAAGACTCTGTACTTCTCCTTGTTGAACCTTATCAGGTTTCTTTTGGCCCTATCCTCTAATTTGTCTAGGTTCCTCTGTATCCTATCCCTACCCTCCAGCATATCTACCACTCCTCCCAGTTTAGTGTCATCTGCAAACTTGCTGAGAATGCAGTCCACGCCATCCTCCAGATCATGAATGAAGATATTGAACAAAACCAGCCCTAGGACCGACCTTGGGGCACTCCTGTCATAAACAGATAGCTAAGGGTTAATGTCTCTTACACCTGGAAAGAAGTAACCTGAAACACCTGACCAGAGGACCAATCAGGAAACGGGACTTTTTCGGATCTGGGTGGAGGGAAGTTTGTGTGTGAGTCCTTTGTTCTTGGTCTTCTGCCTGTCTCTCTCTCGGCTATGGGAGGATTTCTGTTTCCTGCTTTCTAATCTTCTGTTTCCAAGTTGTAAGTACAGAGATCATAATACAATAGGGGTTATTGTTTTTTTTCTTTTGTATTTACATGGTATAGTTGCTGGAATGTGTTAAATTGTATTCTTTTAAATAAGGCTGTTTATTCATATTTCTTTTAAGCAATTGACCCTGTATTTGTCACCTTAATACAGAGAGACCATTTTTATGTATTTTTCTTTCTTCTTATAAAGCTTTCTTTTTAAGACCTGTTGGAGTTTTTCTTTAGTGGGGAACTCCAGGGAATTAAGTCTATGCTCACCAGGAAATTGGTGGGAGGAAGAAGTCAGGGGGAAATCTGTGTGTGTTAGATTTACTAGCCTGACTTTGCATTCCCTCTGGGTGAGGGGGGAAGAGAGATTAGCTCTCGGTACTTCTGTTTTCCAAGGCTGGAAACGGGGAGGGTGGAATCCCTCTGTTTAGATTCACGTAGCTTGCTTCTGTGCATCTCTCCAGGAACACCTGGAGGGGGAAGGGAAAAGGTTTATTTCCCTTTGTTGTGAGACTCAAGGGATTTGGGTCTTGGGGTCCCCAGGGAAGGTTTGGGGGGACCAGAGTGCCCCAAAACACTCTAATTTTTTGGGTGGTGGCAGCTTTACCAGGTCCAAGCTGGTAACTAAGCTTGGAGGTTTTCATGCTAACCCCCATATTTTGGACGCTAAGGTCCAAATCTGGGACTAGGTTATGATATGGTGGCAGCGGTGGGAAAGATAGAATCCAGAAGCCAGTAGGAATATTATATTTTTCTTTTCTCTGCTAGGGGCTTTTAAGCAGAGAGAAACAGTTTGGTTTTAAAAGGGAACCAGAGAGAATTTTTTTTTCCTCTGCTCTCTCTTGCAGTTGCTGGCTTGCATATTAAGCAAGGAACCATTAAGCTGTGACAAACAGGTCTTTTGTCTGACAATAGCACTCCCATTAGGAGTCAAATACCAGCACTATATACATGCAAATAAAGTGGTTTTTCTGGTTTACTTTACATTGAAAAGATTAGCTAGAGGAAGAAAGGGAAAAAGGCACTTTTGCTAGGCAGACCCCAGGAGGCAACAGAGAACCTGCAGTTCAGACAACAAACACCAGAGGGCACCCCATCACAAGAAAACAGGAACCATGACTTCCAAGGAAAAAAGGGAGGCAGAAGAACAATTCAAAGAAGCTAAACACAGGCGACAACTGGAAATAAAACAAAAAGAGATGGAACTAAGAGAAAGAGAAAAAGAGGCAGCCTACAAAAGAGAACAAGCAGCCAGAGAGGCGGCCTACAAAAGAGAACAAGAAGACAGAGAGGCAGCCTACAAAAGAGAACAAGCAGCCAAAGATGCAGACCACCAAAAACAGCTGGAACTCCAGAGGGAAGCCCACCGACAGGCCATGGAATTAGAAAAGGCTAAGCAAAACACAGCCAACCCTAACAACCCTGCGCCAATGATTGTTCCACAGCACAGGAAATTTCCCACCTACAAGGCAGGTGATGACACTGAGGCCTTCTTGGAAAATTTTGAAAGAGCCTGTCTTGGGTACAGCATCCCTGAAGACCAGTACATGGTAGAATTGAGGCCACAGCTCAGTGGACCTTTAGCAGAGGTGGCAGCTGAAATGCCTAAGCAGCAAATGAACGACTATAAACTTTTTCAAACCAAGGCCAGATACAGAATGGGGATAACCCCGGATCATGCCCGTTGGCGTTTCAGAACCCAAAAGTGGAAACCAGATGTGTCATTTCCCAAACACGCCTACTACGCTGGGAAAAATTATAAGGCCTGGATATCAGGACACAATGTTAAATCCTTGAAAGAACTGCACCTCCTCATACAAATGGAGCAGTTCTTGGATGGTGTTCCTGAGGACATAACACGGTATATACAAGATGGAAAACCCAAAAATCTTGCTGAGGCGGGGGAGATTGGAGCCAGATGGATGGAAGTGGCAGAAAGCAAGAAAGCTACTGTCAAGAGGAACGAATACCCCAGAGGGCACACCGACCATAAACCCTACAACCGAGGACAGCCAAAGACCCCAAATACAACTCAAGTAAAGCCATAGACGCCCTATTCTTCCACCTCACCAGTCTCCAGTAACTCACCTCGACTCAGTGACCCATCAGATGGAAAATGCTTTAAGTGTAATGAACTGGGACATATCAAGGCCAACTGTCCAAAGAACGCCATCCGAGTGCAGTTCATTACACCACCATCACCCAAAAGATCCCTAGGCCCAGATGCCTCTCAAATACCCTTGGAGCGGAGGGAAAATTTGAGAGTGGGCGGAAAGAAGGTTACTGCGTGGAGAGACACGGGGGCACAAGTGTCAGCTATCCACCAATCCTTCGTAGACCCCAAATTCATCAACCCAAAGGCCCAAGTGACAATTTACCCCTTCATGTCACAAGCTGTAGACTTGCCTACAGCTGAACTGCCTGTCCAGTACAAAGGCTGGTCAGGAACGTGGACTTTTGCAGTCTATGACAATTATCCTATCCCCATGCTACTGGGGGAAGACTTGGCCAACCAGGTGAAGCGGGCCAAGAGAGTGGAAATGGTTACACGTAGCCAAACCAGGCAAGCTTCCAGACCCATTCCTGTTCCTGAGCCGTCCACAGACGCCCCGTCTGTGTTACCAGAGACCCAGACAGAGGTAGTGGACCCAGATACCATGCCAACCACTGAAACAGCCACAGCACCTGCAGTCCCAGGCCCGGAACTGGAACAGCAACCAGCACCAGCAATTGCAACCACATCTTCAAACTCAACACCAGAGGCACCAGTAAGCCAAAACTGGCAGAAGCAACAAACAGCCATACCCAAAAGGCTCAGCCAGAGCCTGAAATACCCTCAGGTGCACCAGCGGAAAGCGGTTCACAAGCAACGGAAACAACCCCATCACCTACATCGCTTCCAGAGGGACCAAGCCTAAGTCCACAGTCTGAGGAAGAACTGGTGACCCCAGCCTCAAGGGAACAGTTCCAGACTGAGCAGGAAGCAAATGACAGCCTTCAGAAAGCTTGGGCGGTGGCACGGAGCACCCCACCGCCTCTCAGCTCTTCTAATTGATCCCGGTTTGTTATAGACCAAGGACTTTTATACAAGGAAATTCTTTCTGGTGGACACCAGAAAGAATGGCAGCCGCAAAAACAGTTGGTGGTTCCAACTAAGTACCGGGAAAAGCTCTTAAGCTTAGCCCATGATCATCCCAGTGGCCATGCTGGGGTGAACAGAACCAAGGACTGGTTGGGGAAGTCCTTCCACTGGGAGGGGATGGGCAAGGACGTTGCCAAGTATGTCCGGTCTTGTGAGGTATGCCAAAAAGTGGGAAAACCCCAAGACCAGCTCAAGGCCCCTCTCCAGCCACTCCCCATAATTAAGGTCCCATTTCAGCAAGTAGCTGTGAATATTCTGGGTCCTTTCCCAAAAAAGACGCCCAAAGGAAAGCAGTACATACTGACTTTCGTGGACTTTGCTACCCGATGGCCGGAAGCAGTAGCTCTAGGCAACACCAGGGCTAACACTGTGTGCCTGGCCCTAACAGACATTTTTGCCAGGGTAGGTTGGCCCTCCAACATCCTTACAGATTCAGGATCTAATTTCCTGGCAGGAACCATGCAAAAACTGGGAAAAACTCATGGGGTGAACCACTTGGTTGCCACCCCGTACCACCATCAAACCAATGGCCTGGTAAAAAGGTTTAATGGAACTTTGGGGGCCATAATACGTAAATTCATCAACAAATACTCCAATAATTGGGACCTAGTGTTGCAGCAGTTGCTGTTTGCCTACAGGGCTGTACCACATCCCAGTTTAGGGTTTTCACCGTTTGAACTTGTGTATGGTCACGAGGTTAAGGGGCCATTACAGTTGGTGAAGCAGCAATGGGAGGGGTTTATGCCTTCTCCAGGAACTAACATTCTGGACTTTTTAAGCAACCTACAAAGCACCCTCCGACACTCTTTAGCCCTTGCTAAAGAGAACCTAAAGGATGCTCAGGAAGAGCAAAAGGTCTGGTATGACAAACATGCCAAAAAAACGTTCCTTCAAGGTAGGAGACCAGGTTATAGTCTTAAAGGCGCAACAGGCCCATAAGATGGAAACATCATGGGAAGGGCCGTTCACAGTCCAAGAGCGCCTGGGAACTGTGAACTACCTCATAGCATTTCCCAATTCCTCACTAAAGCCCAGAGTGTACCATGTTAATTCTCTCAAGCCTTTCTATTCCAGAGACTTACAGGTTTGTCAGTTTACAGTCCAGGGAGATGATGCTGAGTGGCCTGACGGTGTCTACTACGAAGGGAAAAAAGATGGTGGCGTGGAAGAGGTGAACCTCTCAACCACTCTGGAACGTCTGCAGCGGCGACAAATCAAGAAGCTGTGCACTAGCTTCGCCCCATTGTTCTCAGCCACCCCAGGACGGACTGAACGGGCATACCACTCCATTGACACAGGTAATGCTCACCCAATCAGAACCCCACCCTACCAGGTGTCTCCTCATGCCCAAGCTGCTATAGAACGGAAAATCCAAAACATGCTACAGATGGGTATAATCCGCTCATCTACCAGTGCATGGGCATCTCCAGTGGTTCTGGTACCCAAACCAGATGGGGAAATACGCTTTTGCGTGGACTACCGTAAGCTAAATGCGGTAACTCGTCCGGACAACTATCCAATGCCACGCACTGATGAGCTATTGAAAAAGTTGGAACGTGCCCAGTTCATCTCTAGAATAAACTTAACCAAGGGGTACTGGCAAGTACCGCTAGATGAACCTGCCAAGGAGAGGTCAGCATTCGTCACCCATGCGGGGGTGTATGAATTTAATGTCCTTCCTTTCAGCCTTCGAAATGCACCCGTCACCTTCCAGAGGCTGGTAGATGGTCTACTAGCAGGACTGGAAAAATATGCAGTTGCCTACCTCGATGATGTGGCCATTTTTTCAGACTCCTGGCCCGAACACCTACTATACCTGGAAAAGGTCTTTGAGCGCATCAGGCAGGCCGGATTAACTGTTAAGGCCAAAAAGTGTCAAATAGGCCAAAACAGAGTGACTTACCTGGGGCACCAGGTGGGTCGAGGAACCATAAACCCCCTACAGGCCAAGGTGGATGCTATCCAAAAGTGGCCTGTCCCAAGGTCCAAGAAGCAGGTCCAATCCTTCTTAGGCTTGGCCGGGTACTACAGGCGATTTGTACCACACTACAGCCAAATCGCTGCCCCACTGACTGACCTGACCAAAAAAACCCAGCCAAATGCAGTTAAGTGGACTGATAAGTGTCAAAAGGCCTTTACCCAACTTAAGGCAACGCTCATGTCTGACCCTGTGCTCAGGGCCCCGGACTTTGACAAGCCATTCCTAGTAACCACTGATGCATCTGAGCGTGGTATAGGAGCAGTACTCATGCAGGAAGCTACGGATCACAACTTCCATCCTGTCGTGTTTCTCAGCAAGAAACTGTCTAAGAGGAAAAGTCACTGGTCAGTCAGTGAAAAGGAATGCTACGACATTGTGTACGCCCTGGAAAAGCTACGCCCATATGTTTGGGGATGGCGGTTCCAGCTACAAACTGACCATGCTGCACTAAAGTGGCTTCATACTGCCAAGGGAAACAACAAAAAACTTCTTTGTTAAAGTTTAGCTCTCCAAAATTTTAATTTTAAAATTCAGCACATCTCAGAAGCTTCTAACAAAGTAGCTGACGCACTCTCCCGTGAGAGTTTCCCAAAATCAAGTAGTTAAAAAGTGTTCTTAAAATGTAAAAGTCTGTTAGTTATATACTTAGTGGTATATGTAAAGGTGCATGTGTTGTATTAATCTGTTTATTTTAAAGTTCTAGAAGAAAATCGCCGCCAGTGAGCTTCCCCACTGTCTGCAATTTGGGGGGCATGTCATAGACAGATAGCTAAGGGTTAATGTCTCTTACACCTGGAAAGAAGTAACCTGAAACACCTGACCAGAGGACCAATCAGGAAACGGGACTTTTTCGGATCTGGGTGGAGGGAAGTTTGTGTGTGAGTCCTTTGTTCTTGGTCTTCTGCCTGTCTGTCTCTCGGCTATGGGAGGATTTCTGTTTCCTGCTTTCTAATCTTCTGTTTCCAAGTTGTAAGTACAGAGATCATAATACAATAGGGGTTATTGTTTTTTTTCTTTTGTATTTACATGGTATAGTTGCTGGAATGTGTTAAATTGTATTCTTTTAAATAAGGCTGTTTATTCATATTTCTTTTAAGCAATTGACCCTGTATTTGTCACCTTAATACAGAGAGACCATTTTTATGTATTTTTCTTTCTTCTTATAAAACTTTCTTTTTAAAACCTGTTGGAGTTTTTCTTTAGTGGGGAACTCCAGGGAATTAAGTCTGTGCTCACCAGGAAATTGGTGGGAGGAAGAAGTCAGGAGGAAATCTGTGTGTGTTAGATTTACTAGCCTGACTTTGCATTCCCTCTGGGTGAGGGGGGAAGAGAGATTAGCTCTCGGTACTTCTGTTTTCCAAGGCTGGAAACGGGGAGGGTGGAATCCCTCTGTTTAGATTCACGGAGCTTGCTTCTGTGCATCTCTCCAGGAACACCTGGAGGGGGGAAGGGAAAAGGTTTATTTCCCTTTGTTGTGAGACTCAAGGGATTTGGGTCTTGGGGTCCCCAGGGAAGGTTTGGGGGGACCAGAGTGCCCCAAAACACTCTAATTTTTTGGGTGGTGGCAGCTTTACCAGGTCCAAGCTGGTAACTAAGCTTGGAGGTTTTCATGCTAACCCCCATATTTTGGACCCTAAGGTCCAAATCTGGGACTAGGTTATGATAACTCCGCTTGAAACCGGTTGCCAACTAGACAGGGAGCCATTGATCACTACCCGTTGAGCCTGACGATCTAGCCATCTTTCAGGTCAGTCTATAAATGGGCTGACCAATAGGTTGCATTTCAGAACTCCATGGGTCACTTTTGACCCATGGTCTGCACTTCAGACAACTTTGATTATCTGATGAGATTAAGGGCACCTATTCTATATTAGCTCAGTTCATAGTGTAATGAGTTGTGATGATTTGGGGAACTGGTCTATCCATAACTAATAATTTCTGGCTGATGTTGTGAAGCTGTTATTATGAAATTGTTTAATCATGGAACACCTCTGTATGGAGGTGCACTCCACCGTTTGCTGAAGTCTGCGCCAGACCAGGGACAACAAGCATTAAACCTTAAATGGTTGCTTATTCAGGTTGAAACACTTCTGCAGAACGTGGTGCTGCAGAGGCTTGGGGGAAATGGCATTAGTTTCAGGGCCTAGGTAATTGGACTATCGGGCCAGCACTGCCAAGAGGCATCAGACATGAAGTCTGCACCTGAAGAGTCTCAAAGTCAGGGATAAATTGACTAAACTGTGCTCAGCCCTTGGAAGCTGAGGCCACATGGGATTCAGTGTTTTTGATCCTCTCAAAGCAGTCTGGTGAGTGTCCAGGGAAGAGCTCCACCAGATCTATGACATAAGACGCCTTTAATATCTGAAATAAAAATTGATCACATGAAATGTAAACTTCTCTAAGATTATTTAACCTATTCTTTGAGGTCTATTTTCACACCAAGAGACATGCAAGAGTCTCATTAATAGAGATGGGGAGTTCAGCCCATACATTTGGGGTGAGAAGAGGCCCTGGGTATAGGATTTTGTTTTATTTGTTTAAGGCAGGGCTGGCTCTGGGCACCAGCGTTCCAAGCATGTGTTTGGGGTGGCACTTTTCAAGGGGCAGCACTCCGGCTTTTTTGTTTGTTTGTTTGCTTTGGTAGCGGCACTCTGGCCCCCCTTTTTTAATTTTTTTTTTTTTTTTTTTTTTTTTTTCTTGAGGTGGCAAAAAACCTGGAGCCGGCCCTGGTTAAAGGTGCTGCACTGTGGACATATCCTTGGTCCAAAATTTAAATTTTGTAAGTGGAAAACAAATTAAAGAATGAAAAAAACCCAATATGTAGAGAATTTTAAAATATTCCAATTAAAATGTTTGTTTTGGCATTCACACATTCTTCTCTGATATTGTGAATAAAAATGTCAACAATTTGTGCACCTAGAAAGTGAATGAAAGTGAAACAGGCCAGTTTAGTTCTGCTGCTGAAGCTGAGTGAAATGTGAAAAGTTATGAAATAGTCTAAACAATTATTTGATTTTCAGCATTGGGTCAATGGCAATATACGTTATTAATAATAGAGGAAAGATTTTTTTTAAAATGAACTTTATGTGGTTTCCTTTAAGTGATTTTTCCTAGTAGAAAGTGTTGTCTGAATGACAGCCATAGAGACTGTTTATCCCCAGAAAAAATACGGCACTGGCAGTAAAACTTCTCCCACAACACACCTTGTGTCAATGTGGCTCAGCCCTGACACAGCCTTGTCTTCACTGCTAAAAAAAAGGGTTTTACAATTGGAATAACTACTGTGAGTGAGCTATACGGAGGGAAAGAAATAGTGAAAACAAGGCACTTTAGTTTTATTGTGAAATACACTAGGCAAGGTCAGCATCCTACCCTATCTGGGGTTTACATATTTTATGTAACATATATATAACATTTGTATCTTTTATATTTATATAAATGTAGCATATATTAAAATATTTATATACATATAATAAATGTTTAGGTACATTTATATATTTGTACAAGGATTTTTGGATTCCAAGTAACTGGCAGCTCTTATCTCAGGGGTGTGTGAGAAATATACTCTACTTGATTTGTCAGGAAATTTCTGTTTACTGAGAGAATGAAGTTACAGTGACTGCATTACCTTGAGGGACAGCTGTAGCTTCTGTCTCAGCTCATCACTGACTGGTTCATACTGGATCAGCTGACGGATTTGTAGCACATTAGGGCATTTTAGTACAGGCGCTGGAGAGCCAGTCAGCTCTTTGGATCCTATGCACAGACCTTTCCAAATATGTGTGCCAAATGGTGGACCTGGAATCTTCCTCTGAACACAAATCAACAACAAGCAAACAGAGTATGAAATTATTTATTATAGTGACATGGAAGGTTCTCAACAAGTCAGAAAGCAAGGTTGTAGAGATACTTACATGAAAATGCTCCCTGCTCACAAAGCAAGAATTGCAACTTGGGCTAGATAAACTCAGTGGCTGAATTTCAGGCTAGGGTGTTCCTTAGCTCAGGATCTACAGTCATGACCAAGTTCACATGACATCCTCTCAAGTTGTTATGCAGAAATGTGTCCCAAACCATGAAGTTTGGATCCCTCAAGGTCAGTGGTGTTTGGATTTCAGAGTTTTAAGTTACAAAGGTGGGAGTATGTGCAAAGTTTGGATCCAAATCTGATGTACCCTAATCTAATTATAAATGTAACCAGTGAAGTCAGTGGACAGTGAATTCCTGTAGGTTGCATGCTTATTACATTAACACATCCCAACTAATTGAACCTATCCTAATTTAATCTAATCAGTATTTTCTGATGAGGATACCCTCTGGATTGTTTTAGATTAGAGTTCTGTTTCTGGCTCTGGGCTAGACTCAATGTGTGACCTTAGTCAACTCAACGAACATCTTTGTGCTTCAGATTTCCATCTATAAATTGGGAATAATAATATTTACCTACCTCACACAGATGTTGTGAGGTTTAATTAATTTAAGTACATAAAGTGCTTGGAAATTCTCAAATAGAAATTGATAGAGTGATGTCCTGTGTTATGTAGAGGTTAGACCACATGATCACAATGGTTTCTTATGGCTTTATAACCTATGAATCCAAACTACAAGTGCTATGTGCAAATAATAAATATAATAGTTAATAATAGAGTAATGTCAATGCCTAATAGCAAAACAGGGAGAAAAAAGAGTTTTGAAAGATTTATACCTCAAATGGAGGAAACGTATCCCAGTTCCTGGACTGGAGGCTCGGAGGAACAATATTGGATGATTCTCTCTTCATTACCCAGGGAGACGTTTCAGTCAGTGGACGGAGAACAGTAATACTTAGAACACCTGGGTCAAAAACATTTCAATAAAAGTAATTTTGCATCCAAATTGGATGGAGAATTTGATGAAGGGTTTTGAAATCTTCAGATGAAAGAACATAAGTAAATGTAAAGCATATTATTACTGGGCTGTGAAAATGAATGCAAGAATGTGATACTGATGGTTAGAGACAATACTGGATCACAATGTGACTGCAAGATAGGTAAATACTGGATTAGGATCACCCAAATTTTGCCAAACCACAGACTGCATTTGCAACTTGCCAGGAGTGTCAGGGATACATCTAATTTGCATATAATGGAGTGCATGACCTCATCCTGAGTAAGGAACTGCAGACCATGAAAAAACTACAGCATTGCACCATCTAGAGCTGCATATGGAACTCTTACTTAGGCTACACTTCGATATTCAATGTAAGCATTGTTGTGAGCTGCATTTTATCCTATTTTACATTTCACTTCCAGACCACAGGTAATTAATTACTTGTAATTATTACTCTCTGATGAACTCCAGCTTTTTTTTTTAAAAGACTCCTACAGGTGTCTTAATTATCAAGTCTTCAAGAGTGATGCAGTATTCAGATTGTTCTTAAAGTTTTCCTCTCCTACCAGATCAAAAATCCACTTAGCCCTATATTCTGCCTCATAAACTACATAAAAAATTTACATCACTGTGAGTTGTTTTGTCACAATGATACACTGTTCCATAAGCATATAAGAGCAGAATATTCAGTATAGCAAAAATAGCCAAGTTAGTGGTGGGAAGGTCCTAAAAGTTTGAAGTCTGAAGAAGCATCCTAAAATCTGGATTCTTATCTGAACCTATAAAGGCCACCACATACCTAACTGTAGCCATCTTTTTAGGGGGAAGCTCAATGGTTTGCTACTCTCAGATAGAGTGCTGAGGGTGATTAGCAGGCCTGCTTCCTCATCCGGCAGTTTCATGGAACATATCCTGTTTCCTCTCCTCAACTTCCTTCTTCTGCCCTCCTGGTTCTCTTAATGTGTTCCCCTTTCTCTTTCCCTTTTCCTCTTTCCAGTGCCAGCGGCAGTTTTACTGATGTTATTCAATTTATCTGCTGGGAAGCCATTTATTTTTGGTGGAAGCAACACTTCAAATAGTGTAAAACCTGACAGGGTGAACAGTGGGATGGCTCTTCTCAATTCCTTCTGAGATCAGCTATTGGGAGAACTGTACCGTTATTGTACTACTTAAAGTAGCCATTTTGTTATTGTATTCTCCATATAAAGGGGATACTATATATGCTTCTCTATATGGCTTGTTTACAATTTATTTCTTTAGTGAAGGTCTGTCCCCTTCAGACATTTCCCATAGCTCGTTCACTGAGTCCTGGTAATTCATTTCACACAAGCCACTCCAAGCCTTCAGAGAGTAACCACTTTCAGTTACTACCATGGACCTACAGGTAGAAGGCCCCATATGCTATTAATAATCCCTGTCCCAGTTTTATTTTTCAATGTCCTTAACACCAAATGCAAAGAGGGGGCTTTCCAAATAGCAAAGAGCCACCATTCGTAGTGATCATTTTACTTCACACATAGATGGTTAAACTAACACAAGAGACATTTGGTGATTTCCTCCGCCCCACAGTAAATTCATAGTATCTATGTATTTAGTAGTTGTTTCCATTTTCGTGTATATAAAAGGATAAAAGTGTACCAAATGTGTGTGAACTTCCCCCTTAATCAAACAGTCCTTTAGTTGATTGACTACATCCCACAGTCTTTCCATAAGTTCTTTCTTCCACACTCCCTGCCACTTTCATGTCCTGTGGAGTAGAAGCCCATGTACACTGCTATCATTGGGGCAGAAATAGAATGTAGTCACCACTATGGAACTAGTGGGGTGGCAAATTTGGAGTATGAGCAGCTAAATAAAAGTTTTGAGTGTCCTGCTCCAACTATTTTAATTATTTCTAAACTGGGTTGGCAAAAAGGAAATGAAATATCTCTACCTGGACATTCTTGTACTGGCTCTTGCAAGACTGCAGTAGCTGGATCCCCATACGCCAAAGCAAGGTATTCTTCTATGTCACTGTTCCGAAGGAGTTCAGTCCCTGAACCATCAGCATAGACAATGAAGAACCTAAACAGTCACCCGGACAAATCTGATTAGTTCCAGATTACATTAGAATCACACACCTTTTTCTAGAAAAGAACATTGTGGTGGCATAATGAGGAAGTGGAAGTTCAAGATGGTGGCATCAAATAACTAAACAAAGACTACCGAATAAAGAAGATGTGAGCCTACAGATTCAAAGAGCCTAAGGCCAAAAGGGACCATTATGATCATCTAGTCTGACCTCCAGTGCAGTACAGTCCATAAAATGTCCCCAAGATAATTCCTAGACCATCTGATTTAGAACAACATTCAATCTTGATTTAACAGTTGTCAGCGATGGAGAATCCACTATGATCCTTGGTAAATTTTTCTGCTGATTAATAACTCACCATTAAAAATGTAATCCTTATTTTCTAGTTTTAGAATTTGTTTAGCATCAACTTCTAGCATTTGGGTATACTTTTCTCTGCTAGACTAAAGAGCCCATTATTAAATATTTGTTCCCCATGTACAGACTTACTGACTGTAATTAAGTCACCCCTTAACCTTCCCTTTTTTAATAGATTGAGCTCCTTCAGTCTATCACTATAAGGTATGTAATCTAATCCTTTGATCATTCTCATAGGTCTTCTCTGAACCCTCTCCAATTTATCAACATCCTTCTTGAATTGAAGACAATAGAACTGGATACATAGCTCAGCAGGGGTTGCACCAGTGTCAAATACAGAGGTAAAATAACCTCTCTCCTCCTACTCGAGATTCCCCTATTTATGCATCACAGGATTGCATTAGCTCTTTGGCCACAGCATCACACTGGGATCTTATCTTCAGTTGGTTATCATCTCTCTCAAATCTTTTTCAGAGTCACTGCTTCCCAGGATAGAGTCCCCCATCCTGTAAATATGCCCTACATTCTTTTGTTCCTAGATGCACTCATTTACATATATGTATTAAAACACATATTGTTTGCTTGTGCCCAGTTTACCAAACCATCTAGATTGTTCTGAATCAGTGATCTGTCCTCTTCATTATTTATCATTCCCCCAATTTTTGTGTCAGCTGCAACCTTTATCAGTGTCAGAGGGGTAGCCGTGTTAGTCTGGATCTGTAAAAGCAGCAAAGACTCCTGTGGCACCTTATAGACTAACAGAAGTTTTGGAGCATGAGCTTTCGTGGGTGAATACCCACTTCGTCAGATGCATGTAGTGGAAATTTCCAGAGGCAGGTATATATATGCAGGCAAGCTAGAGATAATGAGGTGGTTCAACCAGGGAGGATGAGGCCCTGTTCTAGCAGTTGAGGTGTGAAAACTAAGGGAGGAGAAACTGGTTTTGTAATTGGCAAGCCATTCACAGTCTTTGTTTAATCCTGAGCTGATGGTGTCAAATTTGCAGATGAACTGAAGCTCAGCAGTTTCTCTTGAAGTCTGGTCCTGAAGTTTTTTTGCTGCAGGATGGCCACCTTAAGGTCTGCTATAGTGTGGCCAGGGAGGTTGAAGTGTTCTCCTACAGGTTTTTGTATATTGCCATTCCTAATATCTGATTTGTGTCCGTTTATCCTTTTCCGTAGCAACTGTCCAGTTTGGCCGATGTACATAGCAGAGGGGCATTGCTGGCATATGATGGCGTATATTACATTGGTGGACGTGCAGGTGAATGAACCGGTGATGGTGTGGCTGATCTGGTTAGGTCCCGTGATGGTGTCGCTGGTGTAGATGTGTGGGCAGAGTTGGCATCGAGGTTTGTTGCATGGATTGGTTCATGAGCTAGAGTTCCTATGGTGAGGTATGCAGTTACTGGTGAGAATATGTTTCAGGTTGGCAGGTTGCCTGTGGGCGAGGACTAGTCTGTCACCCAAGGCCTGTGAAAGTGTGGGATCATTGTCCAGGATGGGTTGTAGATCCTTGATGATGCGTTGGAGAGGTTTTAGCTGGGGACTGTATGTGATGGCCAGTGGAGTCCTGTTGGTTTCTTTCTTGGGTTTGTCTTGCAGTAGGAGGCTTCTGGGTACACGTCTGGCTCTGTTGATCTGTTTCCTTATTTCCTCGTGCGGGTATTGTAGTTTTGAGAATGCTTGGTGGAGATTTTGTAGGTGTTGGTCTCTGTCTGAGGGGTTAGAGCAGATGCGGTTGTACCTCCGTGCTTGGCTGCAGATAATGGATTGTGTGATGTGCCCGGGGTGGAAGCTGGAGGCATGAAGGTAGGCATAGCGGTCGGTAGGTTTTCGGTATAGGGTAGTAGTAATGTGACCATCACTTATTTGCACCGTGGTGTCTAGGAAGTGGACCTCCTGTGTAGATTGGTCCAGGCTGAGGTTGATGGTGGGGTGGAAGCTGTTGAAATCGTGGTGGAATTTTTCCAGAGTCTCCTTCCCATGGGTCCAGATGATGAAGATGTTATCAATGTAGCGTAGGTAGAGAAGGGGCGTGAGTGGATGAGAGCTGAGGAAGCGTTGTTCCAGGTCGGCCATAAAAATATTGGCATATTGTGGGGCCATGCGGGTGCCCATAGCGGTGCCACTGATTTGGAGATATATATTGTCATCAAATTTGAAATAGTTGTGTGTGAGGATAAAGGCACAGAGCTCAGCAGCCAGTTGTGCTGTGGCATCATCAGGGATACTGTTCCTGACAGTTTGTTTTCCATCCGTGTGTCGTGGCTAGGATGGTGTTTTCTGGAAGGTCACCATTGCATTGTAGTTTCATCAGGAAATCAGTGGTGTCAAGGAGATAGCTGGGAGTGCTGGTGGCATAGGGTCTGAGTAGAGTCCACATATCCAGACAGTCCTTCAGTGAGAGTGCCAATGCCCGAGATGATGGGGCGTCCAGGATTTCCGGGTTTGTGGATCTTGGGTAGTAGATACAATAACCCTGGTCGGGGCTCTAAGGGTATGTTGATTTGTTCCAGTGTTAGTGTAGGGAGTGTCCTGAGTAGATGTTGCAGTTTCTTAGTGTATTCCTCAGTGGGATCTGAGGGAAGTGGCCTGTACAGCTTGGTGTTGGAGAGTTGTCTGGCAGCCTCCTTTTGGTAGTCAGACCTGTTCATGATAACAACAGCACCTCCTTTATCAGCCTCTTTGATGATAATGTCTGGGTGGCTTCTGAGGCTGTGGATGGCACTGCGTTCTGCATGACTTAGGTTATGAGGAAAGCGATGTTGTTTTTCCACAATTTCTGCCTGTGCACGTTGGCGGAAGCATTCAATGTAGAGGTCCAGACTGTCATTTCGACCTTCAGGAGGAGTCCATGTGGAATTCTTCTTCCTGTGCTGTTGGTGGGAGGGTACCTGTGTATCAGTGCGCTGTTCAGTGTCGTCCTGAAAGTATTCTTTGAGTCGGAGACGGCGAAAGTAGGCTTCCAGATCGCTGCAGAACTGTATCATGTTGGTGGAGGTGGCAGGGCAGAAAGAGAGTCCCCGAGATAGGACAGACTTTTCTTCTGGGCTGAGTGTGTAGTTGGATAGATTGACGATATTGCTGGGTGGGTTGGGGGTACCACTGTTGTGGCCCCATGAGGCAGGTAGGAGTTTAGACAGCTTACAGTCCTTTTTCCTTTGTAGAGAGGTGAAGTGAGTAATGTAGATCTCCTGTCTTATTTTAGTGAAGTCCGTTTGTATGGAAGTGTGGTTACTAATGAGAGTCTCCAGGTTGGAGAGCTCTTTTTTGATGTTTTCTTGTTTGCTGTATAGGATGCTGATCAGGTAGTTCCTCAGTTTCTTTGATAGAGTATGGCATAATCTCTCACTGTGGTCTGTGTAGTATGTAGATAAGCAGTGGATTTTTTACCTTTAGTCCGTTTGGTATGATGTCCATCCGTTTGCATTTGGAAAGGAAGATGATATCTGTCTGTATTTGTGCAAGTTTCTTCATGAGGTTGATAGATTTCCACTCCATACAGCTAAATGCAGTGCCTTGCATGGTGTCAAGTGTCAGAGGGGTAGCCGTGTTAGTCTGGATCTGTAAAAGCAGCAAAGAATCCTGTGGCACCTTATAGACTAACAGGAGTTTTGAAGCATGAGCTTTCGTGGGTGAATACCCACTTTGTCAGATGCATGTAGTGGTCCTGAAGCTTTTTTGCTGCAGCATGGCCACCTTAAGGTCTGCTATGCCCCTCTGCTATGTACATTGGCCAAACTGGACAGTCGCTACCGAAAAGGATAAACGGACACAAACCAGATATTAGAAATGACAATATACAAAACCTGTAGGAGAACACTTCAACCTCCCTGGCCACACTATAGCAGACCTTAAGGTGGCCATCCTGCAGCAAAAAAACTTCAGGACCAGACTTCAAAGAGAAACTGCTGAGCTTCAGTTCATCTGCAAATTTGACACCATCAGCTCAGGATTAAACAAAGACTGTGAATGGCTTGCCAATTACAAAACCAGTTTCTCCTCTCTTGGTTTTCACATCTCAACTGCTAGAACAGGGCCTCATCCTCCCTGATTGAACCACCTCATTATCTCTAGCTTGCCTGCATATATATACCTGCCCCTGGAAATTTCCACTACATGCATCTGATGAAGTGGGTATTCACCCACGAAAGCTCATGCTCCAAAACGTCTGTTAGTCTATAAGGTGCCACAGGATTCTTTGCAACCTTTATCAGTGATGATTTTATTTTTCTTCCAGATCAGGGATAAAGATGCTAAACAGCATAGGGCCAAGAACCAATCCCTGTGTGGTATATTCGGTTTACCTGGGAGCATGTTCACCATATGTGACAGGAGTATGAACGTCTTTTGGTATTGGTACTAAGTATCCATCCTCCTCACCATCAGAATCAATGCTGGGAATGAACACAGATGTGCTGCCATCAGCCATGACCTATGATGGGAAACACAGAAAATCATTTGGGCTATGAAATCTTTTAAAAACGTATTTGCTACTAAGTCCAGATGTGAGCTAGCACAATTATAGTTACAGCCAAGTCATTGTTTTGTGCTGGGCAGCTAAATGTCCAGGGTAATAGGAGTAGGAGTGGCAGAGTTAGACAAAATAAATGTTTTTGGCTAAGTATGCCATGCCAAGAATCCTAATCCTAAGTGCCAATGCATAAGTAATACTCAGGGGTTTTAAAGTAGATATCTGTGGCCACATTTTCAAAGAAAAGTGTTTGTTTCATCTTTACAATATGCAGTTGCACACACAAATGGGTACCTGCACACAAAGAATACATTTGCGGGTCAAACCAGCTAACTGCATACTTACACAAGTACTGATACACTCATGCTATTATTTATTTTACTCCTGAGGGTTTTGCTCCAAAAAATAAAATGATTCACATAATATTTTAAAATCCTTCAAATTTTCTTAGTCAGATAAATGTGGAGGCTCCAGCATGGCCTTGGGGAGCACAGGCCACTGACTGCACAGAGATGGGAGAACACTGTGCAGCTCCCCCCTGGAACACGGACACTGTGATGAGCCTGTACCCAACCTTGGCACAGCACAAGGACTAGGCCTGTACCAGAAACACCCCAGGGCTCTGCCCCTCCATGCCAGGTGCACCAAGTGTGGGCAGACAGGCTCAGTAAGGCAGGGTCCAAGCGTGGAGGGGCTTGGCGGAGGATTCAGGTATGGGTTGGATCTGGATGCACAGGGGTTTGTTAGGGTTTTTTTGGTGCTATAGTAATGGGACTTTGCAGGGGGGTCCAGGTGAAGGTGGCTGAGGCTCAGTGGAGAGGTCTGCAAATGCGGGGGATAGAGCTCGGCAAAGGGGGTCTGGGTGTGTGGAGCTCTGTGGTGGGTCTAGATGCTAAGGGAGTGGGGCTTAGTGGCATGAGGATCCAGGTGCAGCTGGTTGGGGCTCGGTGAAAAGGGGATCTGGGTGTGCATGCCTCATCGGGGTGGACCAGGTGCAGGGGGAGTGGGGCTCATTGGGGGAGTTCTGAGTGCAGGGGTGGGGAGGGTCTAGGTATGAGGGTGTCTGGATGCATGCAGGTTGGGTGGACAGGGGAGCAGCTCGCTGAACAGGGATCCCTCCCCCCTGCAGCCGAGGAGTAATGGGTGCAGGACGTGTGTGTGTGTGGGGGGGTGGGGCTGAGGGTGAGGAATTGCAGAGCTTCCTGTAGTTGTGGGAGAAATCCTGGGGTGGGGCTGACCCGGTCCCTGATGCCGTGCAGGGGCAGAGGAAGTATCATCCTCCCCAGCCCAGCTGAGACTAGCAACTGAGCCCAGCACAAGGTAGGAGCCATCACGCAGGTCTTCCCTAGTCCCATCCCCTGCCCCACAGTGATTTATCCCTCTGCTGGCTGCCCTGCGCACCCAGAACATACTGCTGAGGAGAGTTGCATGACCACTCTTGCAACTTCCCTTTGCTTCCCTGTCAGAAAGTCATTTTTCTGCAGGGAAGCAAAGAAATCTGCAGGGTACATAAATTCTGCGCATGCACAGTGGAGTATTATGTGCATTTTCATGAAAATATATAGTGAGCATCATGTAGACATCTCCTTTCCAAAATGTAGTTCCTGATAACCCCGTGATAATAATTATTAAGATTTCTAATTAAATTATTAAATAATTAAAATATACATGTGAATGTGAGATAGTTAAGTAAGAAATACTGTCCAACGTTTTCAAAGCTGGGCACATAAAGTTAAGCTTCTATATCCATCTTAAGATATCAACATTTATATGGTTTGATATTCATAGGTGCTGAGCCACTGAAGGTAGTGGCAGCTGTGGGGTGCTCAGCAGCACTGAAAATCAGGCCACTTCTATTTAGGTCCTAACTAAGGCCACGTCCAGACTAGGAATTAAAATCGATTTTAGATACGCAACTTCAGCTACGGGAATAACGTAGCTGAAGTCGAATTTCTAAAATCGAGGTACTCACCCGTCTGGACGGCGCGGCATCGATGTCCGTGGCGCTCCGTGTCGATTCCGGAACTCCGTTCGGGTTGATGGAGTTCCGGAATCGATGTAAGCGCGCTCGGGGATCGATACATCGCGTCCAGACTAGACGCGATGTATCGATCCCCGAGCAATCGATTTTAACCCGCCGATGCCGCGGGTTAGTCTGGACGAGGGCTTAGTATCTTGATGGAGTTTGGGTAACTACCAGCAGGTGGGTCTTTGATCTACAAGCGGCCTCAGATTTGGTGAAGCTGATGGGTGTACTTGCCACTTTCCATTCAGTCTAAATGAGAGAACGATTAAATGTCCCTTTGTTTAGTAATAGCTCAAACAATGGGAGCCACTGCCCGAAGACTAGACTGAATGCAAATGCAGGGGTTGGGGATTCATTTGGTTGCAGCTGTCTGTATGTGAGGAAAAAGAAGACAGAGAGAGAACACCAAGAAAGCCAAGAGCAAGCACTCTGAAAGCAAGACACAGAAAGAAAAGTACTACTAGTATGGTCCTGAGAGAAAGTCAAGGGCTTTTTGGGCAGAGTGTTGACTGGAAAGGCAGACCTGGAACTGTGAACAAATAAACTGCCCCCTATGGTTTGTTCCTCTGTGTTCAGAGAAACAGTGCTTTGTGTACATTTTTTTAAATAAAGAGGATTCCATCTTCAATTTCTCCTAACTTAAACAACCTCTGCATTGTACACAGAGTTAGGTGCCTAAGAAAGTGATAGCAGAAACTGAAAGAGGAGCTACCTAAGCCACAAGTAACATGCAGGGTGCGGGAAGGGGCTGAGGGTCCATGATCCCCAGAGTTATTTTGGTGCCTAACTCTACTCAGGATTCTCAGCCATGAACCCTCTCCTGGAAGTGCCTAAGCCAGGTCAGCCTTTTTGAGAAAGAGAGACCCATCCCCTTATAACCCTGTTTTCAAATCCTTGCTTTGCCTACTTTGGAGCAGGTCTCCCACATTCTAGATGAGGGCCCTATTCACCAGCCTATAGCATATTCTGGCGTGCATTTCTCGCACTCTCTCTTCTTGAAGCTGTTCCACTTTTTATAAATAATTAAATATTCACTAGGTCAGAGAGTGAGAAACAGCAAGATGTTGACACTACAGTCCAGTGCACTTACAGTACCATGGATATGTGAGACCTCTGTTCAAGTTCCTACTCCAAAGCAAGAAGAGCAGAAATTTGAAAAAAGGTTTCTCATTTTCCAGGTGAGATCTCTAATCAGTGGGCTACTGGGTGTTTGCACCCCGCCCACACCATTTTCTTTTGTATAAGTTAGGTGTGCTCTGAACATGCCCATTGAATTGGGACCCACAGGTGAGTTAGGCAGGGGAACACTTAGTTTGAGAATCCCACTGGGTTTTAGGTATGAACGAAGGCTCAGAGAAGCTCATTAGCTGTGGGGCAGCATCAGTACTTAGGTGGCTTTGCACATGCCCATCAGAGGGAACTTAGGCATCTTTGGGTCTGTAATGCAAAGCTAAACTTTATTATACTGTTCAGCCACAAGGTGGCAATGTGTTTAATATACCTTATTTAAGCTAACCTCAGTCATACCTGGCAGTATATTAAAGAATCTTATGGAAGACATATTTCTGGTCACTCTCTGAGAAGGAGGCTATGTAGCCCGTCTATATATGGTACAGGAGCCTGACCTTCTAGTAGCAGCCTTGCAATCTACCGTGTACAAGATGTATATGACATGGTGTCAGAAGTAAACCAGTGCCAAAGGAGAACAGACACAGCAGGAACAAAGCAACAAAGATTGGATACAGAAGGAAAGAAAAAGCATCACAGGTTGCAGGATGGATCTCATCACCATGCCACTCTTTAATGCCCCAGAGAACTTCAGTTTTGACAAACCTTCATAATGGACAGACAAAGTATTTTGCAAGATTTTGCATTGCAACCAAACTTCACAAGGAAACTGGAGACATTCAGGCATGTTCTTTAATATATGCTAGGGGGAAGCAGGCAGAACATATCTTTAAATCTTTTATCTTTATTGAAGAGAGTAAAAAAGATAACTATGCAAGGTTTCTGGCTATGTTTGATGCATACTTTATATTCAGAGAAATGTGGTTTATGAAATGCAGATTTTCACCAGAGAATTCAAGAACCAGGAGAGAATTTTGAATGTTTTATAAGAGCTATGTATGCAGTGGTTGAAAACTGATTTCAGGACAACAAAAATGAAAATAGAGACAGGCTGGTTATTGGATTATCACAAAAATCTTTTACAGCAACTATAATTTTGAACAGATTTAACTCTATACACAGCTATTCAAATAGCAAAGCAATTTGAGCTGGTGAAACAGCAAAACCTAGAGCAATTTGCCACACTTTCAAAACAAGAAACTAGTTTAGAAGCTGTTAACAGATGCAGATTGAGTTCTACAAGTAATTATCATAAGATCCCTAAGCCTAAAAGGGACATAATCCAGGCAAACAATAAACCTTTTCAGACTAAATGTAGAAGACATGGAAAAATTCACAGCCCAAGAGATGATGCATGGCCAGCCACAGGTACAAGGTGCAATAAATGCACAAAATATTGACATTCTGCAGCTGTTTGCTATACCAAGGCAGTCAGGGAGTTGACTAATATTACAGACAATCAAGAACCATTGTTTCTGTGATTTGTTATGTGGTGATGATATAGAGCCAGTCTCAAGAATGAAACTGAATATTTATGGCAAGACTACTCACTTTAAAATTCACTCAGAATAGATGTCACAGTCATCTTAGAAGGGACTTACAATCATCTTTGACCCCTCCCAGCAGTGAAATCACCCATGAAACAAACTTAACTAGCCCTGGAAGTATTCTGAACTGCATGAGCCAGTTCACCACAGAAACAACTTACAGAGACAAAAGCTTTGCATTCAGAGTGTATATGATCAAAGGATCAAAGACAACAACCTTCTCAGCTGCAGTGTGGCAGCCACCATGAGCCTAGTGAGAAAGGTGGAAGAATTCAACAAAGTATTTGGTAGTATTGGACTTTTGAAAGGAGATTTGGTACAAATAACCTTGAGACAACACTGAACTATACAGTATACATACACCTTGCAGGATTTCTGTCCCATTGCTTCATAAAGTAGAAACTGAATTAGAGAGAATGGAATAGATTGGCACTGAGAAAATCTCTGAGCCAACAGTCTGGTGTGCCCCAATGACACTGATTATAAAGAAAAATGGAAAAATAAGAATATATGTGGATCTTAAAAGACTTAATGAAGCAGTTGCGGGAGAAAAATGCACCCCCCCAACACTGAATGACTCCCTTCCCAAAATGAAAGGAGCTACAGTATTCTTCAAGCTGGTTGCCTCAAGCAGATTCTGACAAATTCCTTTAGCCAAAGAGAGTGCTAAACTGACTACATTTATCACAACCATTGGGAGATTTTATTTTCAAAGATTACCTTTTTGGATTATCAGTGCATGCAGTGATCCGGTGTGGCGCCCCCCCTGGCCAGAGGAGGAAGAGCCCAGCTGGAGGCCAGAGTGGGAGGAGCTACGGAGCTCTGAGCCCGCCCCTCAAAGGGTCAGGCGGCTACCCGGAACTATAAAAGCCGGCCCTCAGAGCTCAGTCAGGCCCCAGCAGCCAGAGCGAGCAGATGTCCCTCAGGGAGCTCAAGACTGGGAACCCCCTGTGACCCAAGGCAGCTGCCCAGGCTGGCCTGAGCTCCCCCAGGCTCACTACCTGGAAGAGCTGCCGGAGCCTCCCCGCCCCCCAGGGCCGGTGCAAGGATATTTTGCGCCTAGGCGAAACTTCCACCTTGCGCCCTCTGCCCCCACCCCTCCCCCCAGAGCACTGTTTATTATAAACTTTCAAAAATGAATACTGCATAATGTGGCATTGTTCATTAGAATTAATACATATTCAGCTTGAAAATTTATTAATTTCATTATTTAGCCTACATATTTAATGAAAATAATTGAATAACCTGACAGGGTGTGGGGCTGGCTGGCTCTGGGCAGGGCAGGGGATGCGAAGCTGGTTGGAGATGGGGTGTGGGGTTGGCTGGAGACAGGGGGTGCGGGACTGGCTGTGTGCAGGGCAGGGGATGTGGGGCTGGCTGCAGGCAGGGCAGAGGCTGCAGCAGGGGCTGGATGGAGACAGGTGGTGTGGGGCTGGCTATGGACAGGGCAAGGAGTGCTGCAGGGGCTGGCTGCATGCAGGGCAGGGAGTGAGGGGCTGGCTGTGGGCAGGACAGGAGGTGTGAGGCTGGCTGCAGGCAGGGCAGGGGGGGTGGGGCTGGCTGCGGGCAGGGGGTGAGGGGCTGGCTGGATACAGAGGTGTGGGACTGGCTGGATACAGGGCAGGGGGTGTGAGGCTGGCTGTGGGCAGGGCAGGGGGTGCAGCAGGGGTGGCTGCGGATAGGGCAGGGGGTGAGGGGCTGGCTGGAGGCAGGGGAAGGGGTGTGGGGCTGACTGGAGGCAGGGCAGGGGATGAGGGGTTGGCTGCAGTCAGGACAGGGGGTTCAGCTATCATGGATGGAGCTGGAGCACAAAGAGCAGCTGCAGAAGGAAGAGCTGTTGTACAGAAGCTTCTGTGAGGAACCGGCTCTGTCCCATGGAGAGGTACCACTGTGGGATCTGCATTTTAAATAGCAGTGGGGAAGCCCCTGCAGCCCCTTGCCCTCTCAGCCTCCTGGGCACTGGCTCTCTGCGGCTCACTCTCTAGGGGCTCACCCCGCCCTGCTCCTCTTGCCCCCAGTCCCTCATTAGGCCTGGGTGCAAGGAAAGCATGCAGCATATCTTTGTACTGTGTTAATGACTCCTGAACTGGTGGGGGCTATGTCTAATTGCTGCCACTATCTCTTTCTTTGCTGGGCAATTAGATGACCATTAACTTGGAATAGCCCAGAGGGGTCAGAGTAGAGAAGGAGGGAGGACAGACCTTTAGGTTTCAGTTCTGTGCAAAGCCGGTTAACTTTTCTTTTCAGCTGCCTATAAACAAACCTAGTAGAGAAAAGAGTTTCTTCCCCACATCCCCTCCCCCCAAAAATGGGCTATGATTTTAATGGATCCAGAAGCAAAATAATTCTGTAATCAAAAAGACAAGTTTCCTGCTTTCCCTTCCACAAAGATCTATTTCCAACCCAGGTAACTTATTATTTATTATCTGTAGTAACTATGTTCTCACGTTTGAATGATACACTGTAGTGGTGTCGGAGTTCTTTGGAAATCCCTCAGCTCTTTTGCGGTGTTGGGAGTGAATGCTAGACCCTCAGTTAATTACTTTTACCTTACTTCATGTGCCCATCTTTTGGTCATTAATTTTTGAAGTTAAATTAGTTTTTCAAAACCCAGCTTTAAAATGATGTTCATGCCAACAATTGTAATTTAATTGTCCAAACGGGGAAATCAATGCCTTGCAATTATGGGATCTAATTTTAAAATTGTATTAAAAATGTGGCATTATAAAGGGGAAATATTTTAAAAGGTTTTACCAGCATCCCCATTACTGTTACCCAGGATTCTGCTTCAAGCAGTAACACAGGAGGGAGAGGGCAATGGACAGATTAGTGTTCAGTGGTACTTCAAACAAAAAGACATTTACTCTTAAATTATCTCGTTGATGCCTAATTGACGATCTAATAGCATGTATCAAGTACATCAAAACTTTGCTGAATAAGCTTGTGAGCATTTCTAAGGGGGACACTGAACATTCCAAACAGTGATAAGGTTTCTTATCAGCCATACTTCAACCCTCCCCTCATCCCCCACTATGCCCTGATTAGGCAGGTAGGCAGCTCCAGTGGAGCTGCCGCAGTGGTGTCTGCGGGAGATCCACCGGAGCCGCGTGAGCAGCTGACTGTCCCTAGGCACGACTGCGGCAGCTCCACGGGAGCTGCCTGTGCCCCCTCCGAACACCCTGGGCTGCCAGCTGCCGCGGCGGCGCCCTGACCCAGGGGACCCCCTGGGCTGCTGGCTGCCACGGCGGCGCCCTGACCCAGGGGACGCCCTGGGCTGCCGGCTGCCGTGGAGGCGCCCTGACCCAGGGGATGCCCTGGGCTGCCGGCTGCCGCAGAGGCGCCCTGACCCAGGGGAACCCCTGGACTGCGGGCTACCGCTGGCAGCTCAGACTCCCTCTCTGTCCCAGCAGCAGCTGCTGCTTAACCATTTAAAAAAAATTTGAGGGCGCTTTTTGGCGCCCTCAAATCTTGGCGCCCTAGGAAACTGCCTAGTCCGCCTAAATGGTTGCACCGCCCCTGCTGTCCCCGCTATCCGGAAGAGCTGCTGGAGCTTCCACACGCCTGCTACCCGGAGGAACCGCCAGAACTTCCCCGAGCCTGCTACCCAGAGGAACTGCCGGAGCTACCCTGGGCAGACTATCCACAGGAGTTGCCAGACCTGCCACCCAGCCCCGGCCACGACGAGTCCATACTCCTGGACCCTGCCAAGGCTGACATCAGGACCCAGGCAGGCCCTGAGAGGGAGTACGGAAGTGGCCCGGGGGCAGCCGGCCCCAGTCTGGCTGCCGCTTTACCAGAACCTATGTCAGTGTGTTGTGGCCAGGATTCCCACTGACTAAACAGCAGATCCTCAGCCGCTGCCAGAGGGCCCCAGGCTGGGACACAGTGGAGTGGGAGGGCCTGCGTCCCCCCTGCCACCAACTCCTGGGTGGCAGACTCCCCCTCTCCCTGGCCTAGGGAGGCCAAAGCCTATTAGAACTGCTATTGTTGCTCAGCCCTGCCCAAGGGTATGAGCCTACGGACTCAGTGTTTGTTGCCTCGCCATGACCGAGGGCCAGGGCCTTAACTGCTAGTGTTGCTCAGCCCTGCCCAAGGGCCTGAGCCTACTGTTTCAATGTTTGTTGTCCCCGCCCTGACCGAGGGCCAGGGCCTAACAGGTATTGTTGCTCAGCCCTGCCCTGGGCCTGAGCCCCCTTGCCCCGCAGAGCAATTGCTGCGAAGACCACCGGACTATTTCCCCGGGCCCACCGGGGTGTAGTGAGCCAGTGTGGCTCCTCTCCTCCCCCCAGAGAGGGTCGAGCCCCGGCCGCACTCGTTCACACGTGGTACCAGAAGTGGGGACATCTGGAAACTTGACCCCGTGAGAAGGGGCCGGAGGGGTAGACCTACCTTAACGAACCATGAAGATGGAGCACCTGTTTCAGCTGTTGGTGGAGAACCAGGACCGGCAGCAGACCGCCCAGCTCCAGCAGCAGCAGCAGCAGGCAGCCGCCCAGCTCCAGCAGCAGCAACAGCGGGATGCCGCCCAACTCGAGCAGCAGCAGCAGCTTCTCCAGCAGCTCGGAGCCCAGCTGCAGCAGCTGGTGACCGCACTGCCACACCCTGTAGAACTGCCGGCAGGGGATGGTGCTGGGAATCCACACACTGCCATCCCAGTACGACTAACAAAGATGGGCCCCGACGATGACTCCGAGGCATTCCTGGTCACGTTCGAATGGGTGGCCCTTGTCGCTGGGTGGCCCTGGGACCAATGGGCCACCCTTCTGGCCCTGTACCTAACCGGGACTGCCTAGACGGCGTACCGGGGGCTGGCGACGGAAGAAACCAGGGACTACAGCCGAGTAAAGGCTGCGATTTTGGATGCCCTGGATGTCAGCCCCGAGACTTTTCGACAGCGGTTCCAGAGCCAGACATATCCCTCGGGGGCCCGACCTCAGCTGGTGGCCCAAGCCCTGAAGGAGGCGTGTCGGCGATGACTACAGCCGGAAACGAGGACAGCAGAGGAGGTCACGGAACAAGTCGTCCTCGAGTAGTTTGTGCACACCCTACCGACCCGAGGACGGGCCTGGGTGCTCCGCCATCGGCCGGCAACGTTGGCTGTGGCCATCTCGCTGATGGAAGACTTTCTCGCGGCCGAAATGCCTGTGGGGCCCGCCTTCCGACCCGAAACCCCCGGGCCCAACCGCACGAACTTGGACCGGAAGGGAGATGCCCCATCTGGGCCACGAAGCCTTGGCCGCAGGCAAGATGCCCGCCCAGGGTCTTGGTTCAGACAGCTGGATCCTGCCCCCCGGGCCAGACCGGCAGCCTCCGTGCCGGGGGCCACAAAGTTCCACCAAAGTCCCCTTAGGAGTTCGAGGGGAGCCCCCTCCCAGGGCGGTTGCCCGGAACTCAGACCCCGTTTCTGCTGTGGGAAGTCCGGACACTTGCAGCGGGACTGCCTGGAAATGGACTGCAGCTTCGGGCAGGTCTGTGCAGGGGACACCAGGGCTCGGCTACCCCAGGTCCCCAAGCTTATGATTCCAGTAGTTGTTGGGGACCATGCCACCCAGGCGTTGATCGACTCTGGCTGCGGTCAGACGCTCATCCGCCAGACTCTAGGACACCAGGCAGATCCCCACCTAGGCCCGATTCACCTGCAGTGCATCCATAGGGACGTCTAGCCTTACCCTAGTGCTTGGGTCCCGCTGACAGTAGCTGGCGTCACCCGACGAATCATCGTTGGCTTGGCCCCTCGACTGGCGTACCCGGTGATCCTGGGGCGGGACTGGCCCGTCTTCCAGGAGGTCCTCTGGTTGACTCCAGCACTGGAGGGAGAGCATCAGGAGGCCCAACCAGAAGAGGGGTGCGGAACCCCACGACCGGAACCAGAGGTGGAAGGGACTGAAAATCCCCCACTGGACCCCGGGGTCAACCCCCTCCTCCATACTGATTTTTGCCAGGACCAGAGAGTGGACCCTACGCTAAGCTGGGCCTATGAACAACTCACAGCAGTCGATGGGAACATCATTGACCCCCAGCGGGCAACCCAGTGGCCCCACTTCGAACTACACCGGGACTGTCTTTACCGGATTGACCGTGACTCCTGCACGAAGGAACCCCAAACACAGCTGCTGGTACCGCGGTGTCACCAGCGAGCAGTGATGAAGCTGGCACATGACATCTCGGCTGCTGGGCATCTGAGCCAGGAGAAGACCCTCGCCTGGATCTTGACGCGGTTCTTCTGGCCCGGTATTCACCAGGAGGTGAGGAACTATTGTAGCTCCTGCCCAGAGTGCCAGTTAGCCGCTCCTCAGCGTGTGCCCAAGGCACCCCTGGTCCACATGCCTATAATCGAGACACCTTTTGAACGACTGGCCATGGACCTGGTGGGCCCGCTCCCGAAAAGTGCTGCCAGGTTCCAGTATGTCCTGGTCATCATTGACTACGCCACTCGTTTCCCCAAGGCCATCCCCTTGCGGAGCACCACTGCCAGGACCATTGCTGGGGAACTGGTGAAGATCTTTGCTCAAGTGGGCCTGCCCCGAGAAATTCTAACCGATCAAGGCACCAATTTTACCTCCAGGCTGCTACAACAAGTCTGCAAGCTCCTGGGGATAAAACAATTATGCACCTCTATCTACCACCCGCAAACAGATGGCCTGGTGGAACGGTTCAGCCGGACCCTGAAGGAGATGTTGCGGAAGTTCCCTCCGGAGGAGCTACGACAGTGAGAACAGTTGCTCCCTCCTCTGCTGCTAGCCATCCGGGAGGTGCCTCAGTCTTCAACCAAGTTTTCCCCATTTGAGCTGTTGTATGGACGGCATCCATGGGGCCTATTGGACTTAATGCAGGAAACATGGGAGCAGTCCCCCTCTCCTACCCAGGGACTCCTGAGGTATGTCCTCCAACTACAAGAATACTTTGCCCAGGCTGGAGCCCTGGCCCGTGAAAACTTAAAGGCTTCTCAGAACCGGCAGGAACAGACTTATAACCAGGTGGCGCAGGTGCGTGACTTTGAACCCGGGGACTGGGTTCTGCTCCTCCTGCCCTCGAGGGAGTCGAAGCTGCTGGCCCGTTGGCAGGGGCCCTACGAGGTAGCTCGGAAGGTTGGACTCGTCACTTATGAGATCCACCAATTCGACCGGTGTAAGAAGACCCAGTGATACCACGTAAATCTGTTGAAGCCGTGGCGAGACCGGGAGGGCCTGCTGATTAACCCTTACCCGCCAGAGCAGGAACTGGGTCCTCGCGCACCCCAGACAGAGGACCTCACGGCTCCCCTGCTCGACGACACCCTAACGGAAGAGCAGCGCAAGCAGGTCAAATGTCTCCTGCAGGCGTTCCAGGGAACCTTCACAGCCTTACCTGGATACACGACTTTGGTCTATCACTCTATCCAGACCGAGCCGGGGAAGGTAATCCGGGAAAAGACCAGGCCACTGCCATACCGGATGCGCCAAGAGGTGGAGGAAGAGGTGCAGGCCATGCTGGCCTTGGGAGTCATTGAGCCGTCCCAGAGTGAGTGGCGTAGCCCAGTGGTCTTGGTACCCAAGCCCGATGGCACCCACCGGTTTTGTATAGATTTCTGGCGGGTGAACGCCATCTCACGGTTCGACACCTACCCTATGCCCCGTGTGGACGAGCTGCTGGGCCGCCCCGGGGAGGCCCAGTTTATCACCATCCTCGACCTCAGTAAAGGATATTGGCAAATCCCACTTGATGATTCCTCTAAGGAAAAGATGGCGTTCGCCACTCCGACGGGACTCTATCAATTTACATGGCTGCCTTTCGGCCTCCATGGGGCCCCAATGATGTTTCAGTGGCTAATGGATCGCCCACTGCTGCCTCATCGAGACTATGCAGCGGCTTATCTGGACGATGTCGTGGTCTATAGCTGCAACTGGTAAGACCACCTGGAACGGGTAGCAGCGTTCCTGCGGTCACTGCGACAGGCGGGATTGATGACCAACCCAAAAAAATGCCGCATTGGATGGCAGGAGACCATGTATCTAGGGTACACTATCGGGGGAGGACGAGTGAAGCCCCTCATCGGAAAAGTGCAAGCCCTGGCGGCCTGCCCGACGCCTACCACAAAATGCCACATCCAGCAGTTCCTGGGGCTTGTAGGGTACTACTGGCGGTTCATTCCCCAGTTTGCTTCCATCGCAGCGCCCTTAACTGTACTGTTGACCAAGAACAGCCCCCAACAGATATGGTGGTCCCCAGAATGTGAAAATGCCTTCTGGACACTCCAGCCGTGCCTATGCCAGGAGCCGGTCCTATACAGCCCGGATTTCCACTGGAGGTTTATCCTCCAGACGGATGCCTCAGAGGTGGGGCTGGAGGCCGTCCTGTCTCAAGAAGTGGATGGAGAGGACCATCCAGTCCTATATCTCAATCGTAAATTATTTCCCCGGGAGAAGAAATACGTGGTGATTGAGAAAGAAGCACTGGCTATAACGTGGACCTGTGATGCCCTACGTTACTACCTCCTTGGGGCCCTGTTCACACTAGTCACGGACCATGCCCCCCTCCAATGGTTGATGAATATGAAAAATAATAATGCCCATCTCTTGCGATGGTATCTGACCTTACAGCCCTATGCGCTCACCATCCAGCATCGGGCTGGTAAGGAACATGCAAATGCAGACTTCATGTCCCATCTCGGAGGGATGGAAGAGCCTGGCCCCGACGAGCAGGAGCCAGACTTGAGGGGGTGTGTGTGTAGTGACTTGGTGTGGCGCCCACCCTGGCCAGAGGAGGAAAAGCCCAGCTGGAAGCCAGAGTGGGCGGAGCTACGGAGCTCTGAGCCCGCCCCTCAAAGGGTCAGGTGGCGACCCGGAACTATAAAAGCCGGCCCTCAGAGCTCAGTCAGGCCCCAGCAGCTGGAGCGAGCAGACGTCCCTCAGGGAGCTCAAGACTGGGAACCCCCTGTGACCCAGGGCAGCTGTCCAGGCTGGCCTGAGCTCCCCCAGGCCTGCTATCTGGAGGAGCTGCCGGAGCCTCCCCGCCCCCGCTACCCAGAGGAGCTGCTGGAGCTTCCACGCACCTGCTACCCGGAGGAACCGCCGGAGCTTCCCTGTGCCTGCTACCCGGAGGAACCGCCAGAGGTACCCTGGGCCGACTATCCGGAGGAGTTGCCGGACCTGCCACCCAGCCCTGGCAGCAACGAGCCCATACTCCTGGACCCTGCCGAGGCTGACGTCAGAACCCAGGTAGGCCCTGAGAGGGAGTACGGAAGTGGCCCGGGGGCAGCCGACCCCAGTCTGGCTGCAGCATTACCAGAGCCTATGTCAGTGTGTTGTGGCCAGGATCCCCACTGACTAAGCAGCGGATCCTCAGCTGCTGCCAGAGGGCCCCGGGCTGGGACGCAGTGGAGTGGGAGGGCCTGCGTCCCTCCTGCCACCCAACTCCTGGGTGGCAGACTCCCCCTCTCCCTGGCCTAGGGAGGTCAAAGCCTATTAGAACCGCTATTTTTGCTCAGCCCTGCCCAAGGGCCTGAGCTACTGACTCAGTGTTTGCTGCCCCACCCTGACCTAGGGCCAGGCCTGAACTGCTATTGTTGCTCAGCCCTGCCCATGGGCCTGAACCTACTGACTCAGTGTTTTTTGCCCCACCCTGACCGAGGGCCAGGGCCTTAACTGCTCTTGTTGCTGGGCCCTGCCCAAGGGCCTGAGCCTACTGACTCAGTGTTTGTTGCCCACCCTGACCAAGGGCCAGGGCCTAACGGGTATTGTTGCTCAGCCCTGCCCCGGACCTGAGCCTACTGACTCAGTGTTTGTTGCCCACCCTGACCAAGGGCCAGGGCCTAACGGGTATTGTTGCTCAGCCCTGCCCCGGACCTGAGCCCACTTGCCCCGCGGAGCAGGCAATTGCTGCAAGGACCGCCGGACTATTTCCCCAGACCCACCAGGGTGTAATGAGCTGGTGTGGCTCCCCTCCTCCCCCTGGAGAGGGTTGAGCCCCGGCCGCACTCGTTCACACTGCACCTGAAAGATGACAGAACTGTTAATGAACAGAAATGGAGTTGTAGCATTCATGGGTAATATTTTGATATATAGGTCTTTGATGGAAGTCCTAACCCTATCAGTCAGTCTGGACTGAAGCTAAACGAGGAAAAGTGCATTTTCCATGAACACCGATTTGGGTCACACAATAAACATAGATGGAATCAGTCCTAGCCCTGAGAAAGTAAAAGCAATTGAGAATTGAAGGCACCAATAAATTACCAGAATTGAGATGCATATGGGGGATGGTAGTTTACCTGGATTGATACCTACAAGACCTTTCTACAGTAATGAAACAACTGAAAAAACTGTTAAAATGCAACACATCTTGGTTATTTTCTAAACCAGCTATGTGCCTAGTCCCTTTTGATTTCAAAGGGAGCTTGGTGCCAAGGCACTTCTGCAAATCCCACTAGGTGCTTATTACCATTACAAATCTGGTCCTTCAGGGATGTGTGTGTGTGTGTGTGTGCGCGTGTGTGTATATATATTTTCACAGTGGAACAGCTTCCTCAGCTTGTCCATAGTTTATTGCTATTATATATGAAGCTTGTAATCAGTGTTTTCCCCAGGAATTGAGGGGTGAAGGTGTGCTGTATGGCACCATAGTAAAAACTGAAACCTGTTTCATGACTATTTTATTAGATTTAACTCATGTTTTGAAATTATAACACAAATTAAAGTTGGCTACTCAATCCTTCTATGAAGCACGACATCTACATCCTTCTTGGTTTCTTGTAATAATTTTGCACAACTTTGTTAATGAACTTCTTGAATGCAATGTGTTCATCTTTGGTGGCTTCTCGTGTGTCCAGTACTTCCATTCCTTCAATTGATATGCTCATTAGTTCATTCACATGATCAGGCAGAAGGCGATTTCTTTCAGAACACAAAATTCTATTCAATGATGAAAGTGAACACTCAGCGGTATCTGTTGTGACTGGGAGTAGCAAGAGATGAATTCCTACTTTTTTCATCCCAGGAAACATAGCATAAAGATTGGGTCGAGCCACTAGTGATGTTAAAAAATAAGTTGAAGTCAAATCTTCATTCATTTGTCATATGATATTCCACTCTGTGTTCAAATTCTCTGTTCTGTCCTGAGCACATGGCAGCCCCATTGCTGGTAGTGCCTCACTTCACTCAACTGTCAGTGTTTTATAGGACAGGGATCTGTACAAGCTACGTAGAGGTTGAGTAGAATCTAAAAGAAGTCTATGTACTTTTTCAGTTGTCTTAAACACTTCTTGTTCTCTTCACTTAAGGATTCAATATAAATGCCTTCATTAGTCAGCTTCTGGACTGCAGTCTTTGCTTCTTCCAGTACTTTTTCAATGGATAGCTCTCTGATTGACCCAAATGTAGCTTCTGTTGCTGGACAAAGATCTACTACTGTTGTAGCAGATGCCTGGATTGCATTGTTTAATGACCTAAATGGTTTCAACAGTAGACTTACAAGAGAGAGAGTGGCAATAGTTTTCTCTGAATATAGTAGCAAAAGTAATCCACCAGCCTCACTACTTAGATCCATCCCATCTTGGTAGATAATTTCCAAAGTCAGAAATAATGGCTGGAGTAATTTTAAGATAACAGCCAAGGATCGCTCATGAGAAAGCCAGAGGGTTTTTCCAGGTTGGACTAATTTGAACTTCAGTCCCAGTGTATCTTCTATATTTTCCAAGATATTCAGTCTTTTTGGATTCTTGCTGAAAAAAAATATATAATGAAGATGTTAAATTTATAGCTTTTAAAATGTTTTTTTGAAGAGTCTGCAACTTGTACTAGCACTAGTTGGAGTAGACCGCCTCTGCATGGTGTATAGGAGAGATTAGGGTTACATTTTTCTCTGAGCAAAGCTTGAACACCACCATGTCTTCCAGAGAAGTTTGCAGCTCCATCAAATGCACAAGCAGCCAGCTGTTTGGGGTCCAACTGACAAGCATTTAACTCTTCTAAGATGTGGGTTGTCACAGATGCAGCCGATGTGTCTTCTGTAACTTGAACATCTAGAAATGCATCTACTGGCCTTCCACTGACATCAAGATAACGCACACAATGACTTAATACTTGCTCATTTGCATCGGTGCATCCATCAGCCATGTATGCACATTTTTTGAACATGGTGAGAGAGGTCTTCACTTTTTCAACTGTTGAGTCTTTCACTGTTGCACCATATGCTTCTAGACAGTTAGTTGAGTTTCTTGCAGAAAGATAGTGAGCATTTGCTGGTCTTGTTCAGAACCAGTGTTCAACTTCAGGATGAACAAGTGACAACGCAGTTAAGATTGGCCTCCAGTTTGTAGCGTGTGGTATCTCTTGCTTAAATAGAAAGTATGGTGCCACACTCATGTTTGTTCACATGTCTCTTGAGGTTCCACCCAGCTCACAGTGATTTCAGCTGAGCTCTCAATGGGAGAACCTTGCTGCTAGTGCAGACTGGACCCTCTCTTCCACTTAGACCTGATTATCAGTGATTTCAGCTGTAGTGGTCACTTAACAAAACAAAAGACTATCTATGGAGCTTAATTAGCTCTGTCTTTAAACAGTGGAGAGGGGCCAGGTACTTGTGACTCAGGCAGGCCATCAAGCAAAACACCGTCCCCACCCTCTCTCTTGATGCCCTCAATCAGCACAGGCTAAGTACAGTTCTACTGCCCTTTACTCATACCATAAGAATAACAACATTTCATTCCCCCCTCTCCTCGCCACATTCAAGTGATTTGTAACTCAACCCCAGCCAAAATCTATCACTTGGGCAACACAGCTCTGTCTGCTGGATACCTAGGTAGATCAAGTGTGACTGTAAATGCAATCTGGTCCTGAAGCCTTTTCCCCGCAACCACCAGCTCATCACTAGCTGTCAGTGAGAGCTCATTTAGACTTTGCTTACAAATCATAATTTGGCCAACATCACCAAAATGAATGCACTGACATTGTCATAAAAACAAAAGCTGTATAAGGAAGCTAGTCTATGTACATACTTTTAAAATCTATTATACTTTTTCAGATACACATATTTTTTCATACACTTTATATGCTTTTAAAGTGTGTATTAATATTTCAATTTCAATTCAAATTTCCCATCAATCACTAAATTGGCAACACTGCATGTAACTAATTCACAAAACTGGAGGGTGGGGGTGGGGAAATTCAGGGGAGGTGTAGAGAAATCCCTGCTTGTAGTAATGTCTATAGCTTTCAATTATTTCTAAATTTGCCAGACTGTTTGAGCTTAAATTTTCCATTCTTGCTTTCTTCCTCAGGCTGAAATATTTGGATCGTTTCAGCAAAGATGGTTCAGCGGTTTCTGGAAATGAGCTTAGTGACAAATAGGTATTTTTGTCAATGGTAAAACATTTTCCCAATGATTTCTTGGAAGAGCTCTTGCACCTTCATGCTTTGGAGCAATACCTTGACATTTGGCCGGGGTATATTTCAGAAGTCAGAGAGGTGCTTTTTTCTGTTTCTAGGAAAAGTCTTCTAGATTTGTCTGAGTTACAAGCTTCTGGCAATTTCCATTTGCATATGCTCAGTACAGCTTTTTGCAGGCTTGCTGCTACAGTTTCTAAAAACTCCGTTTGCACTGATTATTCTCCAGACCCACAAAGCTGCTACATGCCAAATAAACTGAGTATGCTCCTAGGCTCCACTCAACTTCCCACATGGTAACCACACACTGGTTCAGCAGCAGCAAACCTCTTTGGCCTAGGGGAAGGTGTGCTGGAGGAGGAGCCAAATGGTCGTCTACTGATTGGTGTTAATAATTCTTTGCACTTCCCAGCTGTTGTTATTGGACAAGGGCTCATGAACCTACTTAAACCTGAGTGGTTGGAAAAGATCACTGCTAGAACTGAGAATAGAACCCTGTTTCTAATAGGGTAAAGACCCAAGGATTATCCCTTTAGCCATGCTACCTTTCAGAATGAATGTGCCAGCTCTAGGTACTGAGCTAGACTCTCTGTAACTATCAGACCACACTTCCTTCCAGAGCAAGGAATAGGATCAGGAACCCTTATTCCCAACATTCCCCTCTGACTACCAAATAGTTGTGTAAGCAAAATGTGTTTTGTAGCTTATTCACATACAGGGCAACATATTACCACTACTAATTACTCCTTTAATTCAAATGGTAATATCTGATCATGTCATTAGAGACTATTTGTTTTAGAGGCCTTATTTAGTGCACCAGACTGACAGTGAATGAGTCAGAAAGTTGCAAGAAGTGAAAGGATATTCTCTTCGGGTTCAGGTGCTGGCATGGACTCCAGGAAATCTGGATTCTATTCCAGACTTTGCCACAGACTTCTGATGTGATACTGGGCAAGACTATATCCCAGCACACATGCATAAGGGGCTTGGATTATGGTTGCACAAGTAACCTTAATGCCTCCATTTCCCGTCTTTTGAATGGTTGACTTTGCAACCTTACGATTCTTTTAATGTATCTTTTTGTACGTACTTGTAGGTTGCACCACGTTTTATTAAGGTTACCCAACACTTCCCATAATAAGACCCTGTTTTCATTTGCTTATATAACTTTGCCAGACTAACTGTTTTGTCTAAATTTAAAATTTCCAATTATCTCTTTCTCTGAATAGCTCTTACATCCTTATGTTTTGCATCAGGGACTTGAAATTCGGAAGAGGGAAAGCCTTTGTTTCTGGAATGTGTCTTTTGCTTTCTCCATGAATGTCTGCCCAAATCTGGCCAAGTTAAAAAACTTTGAAAAAATCATAACTTGCACATGCTGATGAGAGACTTCTTCAATTTTACTGGCTAAAACCTCTGAAGATTTCATCCTCTCTGAGCACGCTCCATTCCCTCACAGCTCCTAGTGCTGATGAGACTGTGCGTGTGCTGTCCTCACAGAGTATTCAAGCATACTCCAGGCCAGGGTTACAAGGGTGAAGTCAGAATTCCTCTGTAATGGCTGCTCTGAGCTGTGGTGGGGCCAAGCACCAGAATAGGTAGCAAGGAGCCTTGTCTCTCTTATGGTCTCAGTTAAGGCTGGCTGGAAAATAAGAATTCCATGAAAATTTTTCAGGTTTCAACATTTGTTCTGTTTCAGTGCAGAATGAACCCAATATTTTGTAAAGTTTTTGCAAAACATTTCAGTTTTGATGAATCACCATTTTCTGGGAAAAAAACTGTTTTGTTGAAAAATTCCTGATGAGCTTGACTCTCGTGACCCCACCCCTTCTGGCACCCAGGCATCAGAGGAATAATCCATCTGATTCAAATACAAAGGGACAAAAGCCAGACGATAGGGTGGGAAAGGAGTAGATTGGGACAAAGAGTTTGGTGAGACTGGGACTGGAGGTAGGGAGAAATGGTGACTATAACTGGCTGAGATAGGAGACTGTGACCGGAAGATGCTGAGGGAAATGGGGGAAGACTGGGAACCAGTTGGTTGGTGGGGAACACAAATATTAGACACAGTGCTGTGGGGGAGACTAGGAATGCTGGACAAGGAGACTGGGACTAGACACTAGTGGAGGGTTTGGGAGCAGAAAAAAGGGCAGTGGGGAAGGGAGACAGATGTGACAAAAAGCTATGGAGGGTAATAGGAAGAGGGCCTGAAATATAAGCCTTTGTATCAGAGGCCTGGTATGAGGCCTGAGGCCTGGGCTAGCGTAGTGGTCAAAACTTTGCTAATATAAAGCAAAATCAGGCTGTAAGCTAGAGGCAGGCCCTTCTCAGCATCTGGCAAGAACTGGGCTCATACTGCAAAAACACACATTCCTGAGGTGCTATGCACAGAGCACTCATGCAAACACATTCCAGAAGGTTGGTACCAGAACACCTCAATACCAACACATTCCCTAAAGATAACAGGAACACGCTGACCCATCCTAAAGATAAGGTCAGGAGGACAGTGTGATGGTTAGAGATGTACAAGGGGATGGGTGCTAAGTGGTTATGTCAGAGGGTGTTAACTAACTATGTCAGAGGGACAGTGCATAATTTGTTTGTATTGATATATAAAAAAAATCTCAGTGGGAGTGTTTTTAGCTGGCCTAGGGGATAATGGAAAGTCCTGCCATTAATTGAGCTAGTCCATTGCAACGAGCATACAAGTGTTAGTGTACCTTTAACCATTGAGCCAGGACATTAGGACTGTCCTTCATTGACAATAAACCTGACCAAATGCCTCTGAACTGAGTCTGTGCATTTATTAGACCATTGAATCGGAGCCCGCTGTACAGGCTATTGGGCCAGAGTCAGTACAGCATGCAGAAAGAACACACACACACAGCCAAACATCTATCAACATGGAGTAAGGGGAGAACTGGGACTGGCAGGACAAAGAGACTGGGACCAGGAGCCAGTGAGGGTGGAGATTGGGGCAAGAAGTTGGGAAGTGGGTAAGGGGAAGGACTGACATTGAATGATGTGTCTGGGGAGGTAGATTGATACTAGAAGACAGTGGGGGGTGGAAGGGAGAGATATATTGGAAGAGGAACTGTGACCGGCTGGATAAGGAGTTTGAGACTGGATGTGGGATGGGAGAGCTTGGAAGGGTGGAGGGGAGACTGGGATTCAGACAGCGAGTCCTGTGTGTGAAACTAGGACCGGCAGTGTAAGGAGACTGAGACTGGGCTGATAAGTCTGAAGAATGGTGACTGGAGCAGATTAGGCAAGGAACACAGGACAGAGATAACAAATCAGGGGTGGCGAATAGATAGGTCATTGGAAAGGATGAAACAGGAGTCAAGCTTGGGGAGAATGGGCAAAAGAGTCTGTGTCCACTAGAGTAGACTCCCCTTGAGAGTCTGGAATGGAATTCTAGAGTTTCATCATTCCTCAGCAAAGTACTGTGAAACCCACTGGCAAAGTCTGTGCCCCACCCCTTCCAATGTAGGCCCACATAGAGGATGACAACCTACTACTATCATCAATTACTCCTTTTCTCAAATAAGTAGCTCAGGTCTGTGTGTGGAGGATCTAAAAGTTCCATCCCTGCTGACTGTAGCTTATTAGTTTATTTTATCATCCATTTATCATTGTGTCATGTGATGTCATGGTCAACTCATATATAATCCGTGCTTGCAAAATAGATTTGAATTGTAGAATTATGGAAGTATAGGACTGATAAGTATTTAGGAGTGATGAGTGTGTATTAGGTATATAAGTAAAGCATGGCTGAAATACAAGGCCTACAGGCTGAGACCTGCAAGATTTTAGCTTAGCCATACTAAGCCATAGGTTTAAGAATGTTTGACAAAAGTGAGTGACTTTGGAATAACCCTATGCTCGTAGGGTCACAGGGTTACTGCATAAGATGTGCCAATAGGTGAGGTCACAAAAAAATGGATTGCAATAAACCTCAAATATATTGTCTGACACCATGAGACACCTGACTGTAATATCTTTAAATGTCTGTCCTGACTGCAGGATACATGTCATTCATAAATGCTAATGAGAATAAGAGGAACTATGAACAACCTATGAAAAACAGGGCACACCAATATTCACGGGGTGTGAAAGGTCAGCTAAGGGAAAGAAGGCTGACTGATACCTTCATGCATATGCATAAGATGTTAAATGTGACTAGAATTACAATACAATAAAGGGTTGCCTCGTTAAGTAAAAGTGAGAAGACCCCACAAGAACCCCAGCAGGAACTACCCCTCTAGCGATTATCATCTATTGAGGGGTTCATCAGACCCAAGAATATCTTTGAGGATGTGATTACAAATACAGTTATAATTATTGCATAGGTTTTTGCAGGATATCTATATGTACGGGTAATTGTAACTTTACTTATTGCTTTAGTAAAACTTGTAGTACAGATAAGACTTTGTAGTTCTTATTGTGTCTGTGGTCATTGTCCATGGACTACGTGTGTTCATAGAGCCTCCATATTTGAGAAAAGCACCAGAGACCATTTTGCCCTGTTATGTTTAAAACTGTAGCAACTGGAGCCGAACTCATGGTAGTGTAATCACTAAATTCACTTTAAATAAAACAAAAGGCTACATGAGGCACATGAGTATCAGTATTATGCCACAAAATAGAATTTGTTTATTCAATTTGCTCTTTTAAAAACATAGGAAATTACACTCAAAAAACTATATAAAAATACATTAAGGTTGCAAAGTCAAGCACTCCAAAGTCAGGAAATGCCAGAATTAAGGTTGCATTGCAATCTTGATTTGCCCCTCACCCCCTTGTGCGTATACATTATGACATGAGCATGTATTCTTTTTTCCACATGACCTCTGACTCATTCAGCGCACAGGAGAGGATAGACCTACTTTGGGGTGAATCAGGATTGTGCAAAATGAAGGAGGTTGTTGTCTGTGGAAACGTTACACATCATTTGTTGTAGAAATTTGAAGATATGTTGTGAATGACACAGGAGATTGCAGGAAGAGAGGAGAAGGTCTCATGGTTAAGGCAGCTCATGATGCTGTATTCCATTGAAATGTATTTTATATCTGCCTCTGCCTGTGTGATGCTGAAGTCACTTAAACCAAACTTGTCACAGGTGATCACTAATTGTGAGTTCCTCATTTTCTGGGTGCCCAATTTGAAACCTTGAGGTCTGTTCTGAAAAAGTGATGAGCATTCATGGCTGCAAGTAAAGTCAACCGAAGAAGTGTTTTGAACATGTAAAATGCTACATAATGCTAAATATTCTGAAAAATCAGGTCATAGGTGTCTTATATTAGATACACAAAATTAGTGGAAACTTTTGACCTTAATCTTTCTGTACCTCAGTGTATCATCTGTAAAATGGAACTAATACCACCTCATCTCACAGGGATGTTGTAAAGTTAAATTAATTAATGTTTGTGAATTATTAGCTACTACAATGATAAGTGCTATAGAAAAGCCCAACATAGCTGCTCATTTAGTGAGTCACGGTCCAGCTTGTGCATTGAATGAACCAGGGATCCTGTGAAAAAAACAGTATGTGATCATGTAATTAAAGATTGTATCATAATGCATACACCTATGGGTGATTGTGATGGAGTGCACAAACCTTACACAGGAAAGGAAGGGGTTAAAGGGCTACTCTTGAACCAGGCAGCCCCATCCCGCAGCACCTGCAAAGCCTGCACACGCTGGAGGAGGAGCTTAAAAAGGGAAGCAGAGTAGCTCAGTGGGAGGCAGATAGTGAGATGAGTTGACCTGCATTCTGAGCTCCTGGGAAGAAGCATCACAGAAGTTCTTGCTGTCTGAGGCTGACTACAGAGACCTGACCAAGTCTACAAAGAAGAGACCAGTGACTCTCTGAAGGTCGAGACTGTATCTTTGTGTTTAAGTTATTTACTTTACCCAGGGGGAAAGGAGGAAGAGAGGGGACTGGAAGGAAGTGATCCAGGGAGTAAGCCATATAGTCTCCCAAGGTGCTGGACTTAGCTGCCTACCATTGTGCACTGGATCACAGCCCAGTGGTGAGGGTGGGCCCATGCTCCCCTACCAATCCCTAAAGAGGGACAACCCTAGGTGGGGAACCTAGTTGTAGGGAGACCCTGAAAGTATGAAGGTCTGGACCACAAGACCCTGAGCCAAGGGGAATCCCTTACTGAGTTCTGAAGACTTCCCCATTATCATACTCTTTATATATACTTGAAAGTGTGACTTGGCTAGAGGCCCGTGCCATGGAGAGAACAGACCACCATGGGCAGAGCTGTAGTAAGAAAGTGGAACACCTGGGAGATAGACGACCTGCCACATCCCCGCCTGAGCCCTAGACGGCACTGGCAGTGAGTGTTCCCCTTCACAAGGCTGAATTAAGGTAGTAAAGGAACCTGGGAAAATGAAAGCTGGTTGCAAACCTAACTATAAAGAAGTTATTGCAAGAAAGAGATTACATGCGGAAACACACCACCACTAAGCACAACACTGGAAGCACAATACCGAGTCAGAAAAAACACCTCCTGATTAGTAACCAGCGTGACTTCCTATCCCCTAGATACTGCTTCATGGACTCAGATCTAAGTACTAACCTAGCTCAAACCCATCTAGCTTTTAAGATTAGAAAGGATCACAACACAAAGCAGTGTGTCTCTAGAGACTGAATCACACTTTTTACAACTGGTTTTGCTTTACTGAGTAGTTTAGGTTTAAATATTTTAGTGGGATTTTGTAAGAAAATGCTCAGTATCCTTTCCCCTGTTCAGATCCCAACTCTTACAGCAACTTCCTTTGCTTAAAATTGTGCAATAAGTCACATTACTCAATGTGACTTTACAGACATGATGCAGTTGCACACCAAGGGTCTCATTTTGTGTGACACTTCTTTTTTTGCCTCTAAAGGTGAGGGAGCTCCAAAAGTCACTTCCAGACTGAAGTCTACTCTATGCTGAGGTACCATATCCAGTGCCCAGCTGCTGTGACATTTGGTTGGCTAAGCTGCCCACCCACAGGGCTATTAATACTACAGGGCTACAAAGCTCTCCATTTACAAAGTAGATAAAACTACTTAACACAAAATACAAGTTCTGACTTCCTACTTGGTATTTTACCTTGAAAAGATTTCCTTCAGGATCCAGCATCTCACAGATAATATTGGAGGTGTGTTTCATAATGTATCTCCCTGCTTGTTTCTCCTCACGCTTGCAGAGAAGCTGAGTTTTATTGAAAATCTCATGGGAATAAACTGCTGAACAATCATCATCAATGAAAAGGCAGCCGGTACTGGAGGGTAACACCTGCCATAACAAGAGGAGAGGAGGTTCAGCTGCCAATGGTTGACATCTGAGTTTAGAAGCAATTTGAAAATGAGCAATTGTTGAACTCAGGAAGAAAAATCCAGTCCAGACCTTTAATATGTAATTATCCTGTTTGGAGGGAGTGGAGAGGGAAACAGAGAAAGACAAAGCCCATGACGTAGGCTGATGTTAGTCTGTGCAATATTTTAAACATTAATATTTTTAATATGAGATAAATTTTGAACTGGCTTCTGAAGTAAATGGGAATCCACGGAGTTGTGGAGTTTGAGTATAGGTGGAGTGGCCACATTCTGCAAAGCTGGAATCTGGATAGGATGTGGAAAGGCCATAGAAAAGGGAGTTATGATAGCTAGGGAAAGAGGAGACAAAAGCAGGGATGAGAAGTTCAGAACACAAACACATACATTATACTGTTATAATCTTAGACTAATGCTCACCTGATATGTTCCCAGTGGCTTTGCTATAATAGATGTCCCATCTCCAAAGATGGTACAACACGTGCTGTCTTCACAGTTTGTTATAACCGTAGCAAAGTCAGGATTCTCCACTCGTATGCATTTTACTTTCCTTCTGATAGTTTGGGGAGATTCACCTAGTAATGAACACCAAACAGTTAGCCACACAAAACAGGAGGACATGAACTGTGGGACAATCTATGTCTCAGTTTCTTTATTTCCAATAGGGCTGGTCCTTCAGCTCTTGCACAGGGCACCTTGATGAACGCTTCTCCATAAAAATTCCTTTCATCGAAGGCACCTGCTCTTATATTCTCAAAGCAATATGTAGGCTTGGAATTCTCTTAGACTCTGCACTGTATTTGGACATCCAAGTAGCTACAATAGCAGAAAATCCTCACTATCATATATGGCTTGTCAGAAGATTATGTGTAGTAGACCTAGCCAAAATAATCCATGCATTTGTAACATGTAGGCTGTACTGTTGCAATTCTTTATATCTGGGAAGGAAGCCCCACGCTGTGAGGAAATGCATCAGCCCACCTATTCAGCAACACAGCTCACAAGGAACACACCATCCTGATATGCTAGTCTCTAGACTGGCTCCCCTTTGAATACATAATCCAGTTTAAAGTCTTACATAGTCCTGTCTACCATTCCTCCCTTCATGACCAGAACCTCCTACCACATTCCATTAGAACAATGTCACTGTCAGCCAACACGGGTTGGCACCTGACCCTGAGAGACAGAACCTGCACAGCAACTGGACCAAAGGGACATACTGTCAGAAGGAATATGAATGACCATTAGCCTCACTGCATTCAGAGACAAATGTAAAACACACCTCTTTGCACCTAGGCTTTCTCACAATAGTACCAACTTCTCACAGATCCAGTAATTTAAAAATCAAACACCCTTAGTCTGCTTGTTGATGACGGAAAGAAAGAGAGGGATTTTTTTTAAAGTAGACCTCTACCCCGATATAACACGACCCGATATAACATGAATTTGAATATAATGCAGTAAAGCAGAGCTCGAGGGGGGGAGGGGTAGGGCTGCACACTCAGGCGGATCAAAACAAGTTCGATATAATGAGGTTTCACCTATAACATGGTATGATTTTTTGGCTCCCGAAGACAGTGTTATATCGAGGTAAAAGTGTAATGAGAAGTATGCGGCTACTACCACAGTGATGAGGGTCAAATAAGTGGTTCAATGGACAGATGGAAGACTTGCTTGTTACCTCTCTTTTGCCACATTGAAGTCTATTATAACAACTCCTGAAGAAATAAAGTTCTCCAAAGAAGCCCATCCTAGACCAGCTGAGATCAGATTTGTTGTGTAGGCTATACATATAAAACCTTGGTGGAAAATCTATTGTTTATGTTGAAATATTACAGTTTTACAAGATACAGGAGTGGGAATTGCTCCCTTTTTGATTTTACCTATTTCTTCCTTATCCTCAGATACAAAAGGTTCCTCATAATCTTGATAAAATGTGGTGATTCTAGTACCATCAGCATGATCCACTATCTTGGTATCATCCATTTTCTGAACCATTAGCACCTTGTCTTCTCGCATTATCATAACCTGGAAGGGTAAAAGAATACTGGTTTCCAATGGCTCTCAGATACCACTGTAACAGCAGTATCAATAATACATTAGATAGATAAGGTAAGATACTGCACATTTGACAAAGCTAAACAACACAATTTTATATTGCTCAGTGGTTTGAAAGTTCAGAGTTTTTTCCAAATCTAATACCATGTGTATCTTTAATAGTATAATGTTAGAGATCTAAGGAAACATATCCAATGAACAAATTCTGTAACAAATGCTATCAGCCAGATCTTTAAACTCAGTAGGATAGAACTATGATATTAGAATAGCAGTACCATTCCATTAACTGGGTCAGTTGCCTGATAAGTTAACAGTGGCTTCAGATCCATTCTGTTTGCTCCCTTAGTGCCCACTTGAATGCCTGATGGGGTGGTTGTTATCCAGGTGCCTAACTGGTTGTCTACAGGTTGTAGCAGAGTAGGCAGGGGTTCCTGAACAGCAGATTCAGGCAATTCATATTTGGCTGCTGGTGCTGTGCTACCTTTGTGGCCACCCTTTCCTGTAAGAACAGAAACAAAACACCTGTTGGTCTAGGTCAGTGTAATATGTAGCATAGAGCGTCAAAAGATGTGTCAGTAAACTATAAACTTTCCTGGAATATCAAAACAGGACATTGCAAAATTAAAAAAATAAAAACTAAAAAAAATAAAAACCACATTGCTGTAATGTGTAAAGTGTGGCTGGAGGCCCAAATGAGATCAAGAAATCCTGAAATGTGGTCTCACTTGCCTTCTCTCTGTCTCTGCAGGATGAAATCAAAGTTGATTTTCTACAGGTTTTTACTGTTGATGAGCTCAGTCACCAGTTTCTATTCATGAGATAAGGCCCCAGTAAAGTACAAGTTAATGTTATGATTACGGGTACTTATTCTGAGCTGTACTCTGAGGTCCTTACTCAGTTGTTACTCAGCCCTTACTTAGCCAAACACCCGTTGACTTCAAGAGGAGCATCCCTGAATAGGGACAGAGTAAAAGGTGAATAAGGTCTCAGGGATTTGATATTACCGAAAGTCTGAGGATTTACTTTAATATACTTTGTATTGGGTCACTCTGGTATTGGTGAACTCATATATATATTTTCATGTGTGTTTTCTTCCACATTAGAAGAAAAAGAAAGGGCTGGAGAGAAAGAGGAGACATTAATGCCTATAAAGGTGACAAACCTGAGAAGTATTGCAACACTAAAGTGCAGGTAAAATGGCACATTCTCAACACTGGCAGAACTTTCAGGCTGCAGAAAAACTTTTTCTGCTGGGTATGACCTTGCTAAGATGCAATAATTCCAGCTGATTAACACTGAAAATGCTACCTTTTTTGGTGCTGATGTCAGTAGAAGGCACCAGTTTTGGCAATGGTTGGCTCTGTAGGCTAGTCTCAACAATGGATGATTGTGTACTAACTGCAGGTGATGATGTTAGAACTGAATGGGGACTCTTGATCACCATGCCATCAGGAAAAAGAACCTTGGGAGAAAACAAAGCAGTTTCTTTATATTAAAATAATTTCAAATAACAAAAAGAACATAAAACAGAGAAAATGTTCAAATGAAAGTAGTAGATAATGGAGAAGGAAAGAAGCCCTCAGAGTGAGTGCAGAAGATAAAGATCACTACTCAGAAAAAAGTGGGATCAATAATTGTAACTGCACAAGCTTCTAATAAACAGTGATTCTATTTAATTACATGGTGATATTATAAACATAACGACCATTCTATTTAAATCATTGATATTTCCTGAGTTTTTTGTATGCCACTTTTTACAGGCCTGCTAGCTCATTTGTCTCATTGTATTGGTCTTTGTTCTGGGATGGGTCATTTCCAGCACTGGAGTATATAGCTTTTGCCATGATAGTGGTTCATAGAGGAAGAAAGTTACATACTCACAGTAAATGTAGTTTCTCTTGACAGGTTGTCCACATGTCCTCCACTCTTAGTACATGTCACAGGATGGTGGGCCTCTTTACAGGGAGATGGGCCCAGTCCACTTAACTTGCCTCCCCAGGTGGAGAGAATGAAGATTGTCATGTGACAGGTGGATCATGTGACTATATCAGGCCTCTGGAGTATAGATAAGAGGGGCTTCATGAAGGTAGTCAAGCCAGAGGACAGAGTCACAGGGCAGACAGAGGCCTGCCCAGGGATAGGAGGTTCTGGATCCCTTTCTGGGAGAAAGGAAGGACTTGAGGTAGCAAGCCCTGCAAGTTGCTGCTTGAAACGGAGAAGGGTAGGGTTGCCACCCATCTGGTTTGCGCCCAGACAGTCTGGGTTTCAGCTTGTGTGTCTGGGTGCTGCTTAATAAGCCCTGGTGTCCATTTTTTTTTGATCTGTGGAAAAAATGGTAACCCTAAACAGAAGGAAGGAGGCAGAACTGCAGACGCTGCCCCTGGGGCCAAGCTGCTACACCTGGCCCTGTGCAGCCCACAGATGGTGGACAAGGCAGCCTCGGCTGTACTGGTGAAGATCCTGCAAGCGATGGGAGCGGGGCCATGGGGAGAAGAGGTTGAGCAAGGCGCAGGGCCTCAGGGTCTGGTTACCAGCCTTTAGAAAGGTGGCAACCCTAGAGCAGGGAAAGACTCCAGGTGGAAAAGCCCTGGGAGTGGCTGCGTGATAAAGAGCAGGGGAAGATTCAAAGTGAGTAGAGAACAGAAGAGAATCAAGAGGCTGGGACTGAATAGGGTCCCCAAGAGTGGCACAAGATATCAGAGTTGAGTATATTAACTTTGTCTTGTGGTGACAGACATTATTTGGGACTCTGATAACAAAACTCCCTGGTCACCAAAGGGAGTTTTGTTTTCAATTTTTAACTTTCTGTGAATAAACCTGCCCTTTTGTGGGGTTACTGAGGAGGCCAAAAGGGGAAACTGGGGCAGTGGCAAGTGTAAGCACAGATTAGATCAGGGTAGGTGGTATGCTGACAGTGCACACATGTCCATGAGTAGGGTGACCATATTTATCAAAGTAAAATCAGGACATGGCATGGCTCTGGCCTGAGCAGATTGGCATGACCACTCACCTGAGAGCACCCCCCGCCATGGGGCTGTCCCGAGCCACTTGGCATTGCTGCTTGCCTGAGCCCCACGCCACCCAGGACTGTGGCTGACCACCTGAGCCTCACAGCGCCATGGGCTGACTGCACAAGCCCCACCACCAGCACCTCGTGTTGCCACTGGCCTCTCCAAATGTTCCTGATGGGGGTACAACCCACTTTTTGGGCAAAACTGGGCATTTGTTCCATTTGCTTTTGCCAACTGATCAGAGCAACTTGAAACTTGCAAAAGCAAACAGGACAAATGCCCATTTTTGCTAAACAAAAACAGGATGTCTGGGACAAGGCTTAAAGAAGGGGACTGTCCTGGCCAAAACAGGACATATGGTCACCCTATCCATGAACTCAAGATTGGACTATTTTGGCCAGCAGTTTCTGTTGGGTTGTACTTGTGTCCTGAGTGGCCTTGTGCCCTATGCTGAAGGCAAAAAGAGCAGGGGAGCCCTGACTGCCACTCAGTTCCTTTGCCAACACAGAATCCAGGTGTTCTAGGGGCAGGTCACAAAATATCTATGGACTACACATTTCAAAGACTCATAGTTACTGTAAAGTAAGTAACTGTTTCTTCATCTTCAAGTGCTTGCCAATAAATAACCCACTCTTGGTGACTCACAAGCAATGACATGAATAATAAAAACATAAGAACAGCCATACTGGGTCTGACTAAAGGTCCATCCAGCCCAGTATCCTGTCTACTGACAGTGGCCAATGCTGGGTTCCCCAGAGGGAGTAAACTTAACAGGTAACAAACAAGTGATCTCTCTCCTGCCATCCACAAACAGAGGCTAGGGTCACCATTCCTTATCCATTCTGGCTAATAGCCATTAATGGACTTAACCTCCATGAATTTATCTAGTTCTCTTTTAAACCCTGTTACAGTTCTAGCCTTCACGACCTCCTCAGGCAAGGAGTTCCACAGGTTGACTGTGTGAAAATGAACTTCCTTTTATTTGTTTTAAATCTGCTTCCCATTAATTTCATTTGGTGGTCCCTAGTTCTTATATTATGGGAACAAGTAAATAACTTTTCCTTATTCACTTTCTCCGCACCACTCATGGTTTTATATACCTCTATCATATCCCCCCTTAGTCTCCTCTCTTCCAAGCTGAAAAGTCCTAGCCTCTTTACTCTCTTCTCATATGGGACCTGTTCCAAACCCCTAACCATTTTAGTTGCCCTTCTCTGAACCTTTTCTAATGCCAGTATATCTTTTTTGAGATGAGGAGACCACATCTGTATTCAAGTATGTGAGTGTACCATGGATTTATATAAGGGCAATAAGATATTCTCGGTTTTATTCTCTCTCTCTTTTTAAATGATACCTAACATCCTGTTAGCTTTTTGACTTATGTTGCACACTGCCTGGACGTCTTCAGAGAACTATCCACAATGACTCCAAGGTCTCTTTCCTGATTAGCTGTAGCTAAATTAGCCTCCATCATATTGTATGTATAGTTGGGGTTATTTTTTCCAATGTGCATTACTTTACATTTATCCACATTAAATTTCATTTGCCATTTTGTTGCCTACTTAGTTTTGTGAGATCTTTTTGAAGTTCTTCAGAGTTTGCTTTGGTCTTAACTATCTTGAGAAATTTAGTATCATCTGCAAACTTTGCCACCTGTTTACCCCTTTCTCCAGATCATTTATGAATAATCTGAATAGGATTGGTCCTAGGACTGACCCTTGGGGAACACCACTAGTTACCCCTCTCCATTCTGAAATTTTACCATTTATTCCTACTCTTTGTTCCCTGTCTTTTAACCAGTTCTCAATCCATGAAAGGTTCTTCCCTCTTATACCATGGCAACTTAATTTATGTAAGAGGCTGATGTAAGGACGTGGGTGCTGAGAGTTCACTAAAATAAAGACTGCAGAACAACTCTGCCAAAAGAAGCATCGGATCTGGATACTCCACCAGGGAATGTATGCAATGAACCCTAAGTATCTGCTTTGCATATCTCTAAGATTGGTATGTTTCTCAGGAAAGTGGCAGAAGCTGTCTGAGCCCTCGTGGAGTCATCTGAATCTGCACTAAGAGATCTAAGCTAGCTAGATGGTAACAAGTCTTAGTGCAGGCAGACATCCATTGGGAAAGTCTCTGGGTCAAAATAGCTTGGCCCTGTAAAATGAATGAAGTCTTAGGGAGACTCTAAATGGTTTGATCCTATGTAGATAGATTGATAATGCTGTAAGGAGATTGAAAGTATGTAGCCTAGGCTCCTCTTGGTTAGATTGTTGTTTCAGGAAGAAAACTGGTAAATGGATCATTTGGTTCAAATGAAAGTTGATGATTATCTCAGGCAGGAATTTAGGATGAGACCTAAGAGTAACCTTATCTCTATGGAATATCGTATAGGAAGGGCTTTTCCATTAGAGCTTATATTTCCCCAGTTCTTCAGGCTGATGTAATTGCCACTAAAAATGCTTTTTTCATTGATAAGTGCTACAGGGAACAAGTTGCCATGGGCTCAGATAGAGGTCCCATTAAACCTGTTAGAATTACATTGAGTTCCTAAGAGGAGAGTCTCTAACTATGGCAAACATTTATGTAAGGCCCGTTAGAAATCCAGACATCATTTGATGGAGGAAAACTGTGTATCTCTGGATGGGAGGGTGCTAAGTTGATATGACTGCCAAGTACACTAGGACAGAGCTAATTGAGATTCCTGAGTTCTTTAAACAAAGCAAGTTCAGGATAGCCGGGATCTTGGAGTCAGTAGCTGATCAATACCACTGTTCAGCCCAAACATGGGCAGTGGATATAATAGACCCAGGGAGGCTAAGCCTCCCCAAACATGATGTGGTGCATCTCCCTCTGAGGGCACACTGCTGGCCTGTTGCCTTTGGAGTGCAGGCTCTGAGGCCCACTCCTATGTCTTGCTCTTCCCACACAGCCCCGCCCACTCTGCTCCTCTTCCCATCCTCGCTCTGCTTCTACCCTGAAGCCAGCGGGGGCTCAGGCAGGCAGGCCAGTGGGCCAGGGGCTTGGGTGGGAGGGCCGGTGGCCTGGGGCGACTCAGGCTGGCTGGGGGCCTGGGGCAGCTTGGGCTGGCCAGTGGCCTGTAGCTCAGAGTTGCTTGGGCTGGGACTTGGGGTGGCAGGTCGGGACTTGGGGCAGCTCAGGTGCGGCCCACTGGGGCTTCTCCAGGGCTCCTCTGGCTGTGCGGGGGAGGCTTGGGGCTCCTTTGGCCCTGTGGGCAGAAGAGGTGGGGCAGGGGACTACCCTTCTCAAATGGGGGGTTCATGCATCGCCCATAAGCCCAAATCAGAAATCTCATCCACTTGGAAGCCTATTTTGTTCTGGAATCTTTTCTACCTTGAATCAAAACATTCTACACACCAGCAAAACATGATTCCTGTATCTGTTAACCAACCGGTAACCAGACACATAGTGAAGGCATAGTCTGGCAAGCTGTGTGCAGGAGGTCATATGACGGAGCAGACTTAGACAACTTCTAATAGCGATGCACAGTTGCCCTGGCAGTTAATTCACAAGGCTGATCATGGTATTAAATCTGTCTGGAGCAGGTAAATGTCATTTGCTGACAAAAATGAAGTTAGAGCTTGGTGGTTGGCAATTCTCATTTGGAGTGATGCAGTAGAATAAATCTGTCTAATGAGTATAATCTTTTAGATTCTTTGTCCTTCAGGGTAGACATAAATGTTCCTTGCCACAACCTCTCATTAGCAGCTATAGCACGGGCTGAATAGAAACCAGAGCTGGCGCTAGGCATAAGCAGACTAAGCAATTGCTTAGGGTCTCAAGCAGCTCAAGGGTCCCCCTATTAATTATTAGTATGTGTTGTGTATTTGTGGAAGCAGAGGGGCATGACAGGAATTAGAAAAGGCAGGACTTACAGCTCAGTCAAGCTGGAGCCAGGAGGGGAGGAGACAGATGACTCCAGCCTGCTGCAGAACTCTGGAGCTGAATTGGCGCTGTGCAGTGCCCTGCCCCCAGACAAGACTGACGCTGGAGAGGAGTTGCTGGGACTGCCATCTGCAGTGTACCCCAAAAAGACAGCGGACTCTTGGACTACAGAAACCCCATCTAGACTGTTGTAGGAAGTGGCTCAGGGAAACAAGACTTTAGTTTGATTTTGTTGTCGGAGCATAGGTCAGCCTGTTTCAGTAAGATCCCTGCTGACCTAGTGGCAGAGCCATTTGCCACTGTTAGGGCCCTGGGCTGGGACCCAGTCCAGTAGGGTGGGCCCAGGCACCCCACCCCCTGCTGCCAAACCCACCCTTGGAGTAGCAGCCTATTTTTCCCAAAGGGCCAGAGCCACAGACCTGTTTGCTGGCTGCCTTAGCCAGGAGGCTTAGGGGAAAGCCTGCTCCCTGCTCTGTCCTGCCCTGCCCAGAGGGCCAGAGCCCCAGATTGTTTATCTACTGGCTGCCTTAGCTAGGAGACTTAGGTGAAAGGCTGCTCCATGCTCTGCTCTGCCCAGAGCCAAGACTGTGATTGCCCTGGCCCAAGCCTCTTGGGCTAGGGACCGCTTATTGCTCTGCATGCCAGAGGGCCAGAGCCATAGACTGTTAATCAACTCTTTGTTGCCTGATGCTGCGACACAGAGTGGCCTCCCTCCGAGTCTGGGCCTGAGGGACCACTACAGCAGTGTTTTACAAATGGTAGGTCACGACCCACTACTGGGTTGTGGCATGTAAGGTGTTGGGTCGCCTTGCTCTGGTAAGTACAGCCAACTGAGACATTAAAAGTCCTGTCGGCAGTGCTGCCCAGCTAAGGAAGGCTAGTGCCTACCTTTTTCAACACTGCGCTGTGCCCTGGAAGTGGCCAACAGCGGGTCTGGCTTCTAGGCAGGGATGCCACAGGGCTCCGCGCGCTTCTCCCGCCCCGAGCACCGGCTCCACACTGCCGGCCAATCGGAACTGGGAGGGTGGGGGGCGGTGCCTGTGGACGAGGGTTGCACGCCTCCGCCTAGGAGCCAGACCTGTTGCTGGCTGCTTCCAGGGTGCATTGCAGTCCACGGTGCACCCCAGTTGTGCTGCTGACGGGGAACCATGGAAGGTAAGTCAGCACCCCAACCCTGTGCCTCAATCCCCTGCCCCAGTCCTGAGCCACCCCAAACCTGGAACCCCTTCCTGGACCCCAAACCCCACATCCCCAGACCCACCCCAGAGCCTGCACTCCCATTCCAGAGCCCTGACCCCCTCCTGCATCCAACGCCCTGCCATAGCCCTGAGTCCCCCCAAACCTGGAGCCCCTCTTGCACCCCAAACCTCTCATCCCCAGCCAAAAGCCCTGCCCCTCTCCTGCACCCCAACCCCCTCCCCCAGCCAAGAGCCCCCTCCCACACCCTGAACTTCTCATTCCCAGCCCCACCCGACAGCCCTCACCTCCACCACCCAGCCCTCTGCCCCAGCCCTGAGCACCTCCCAAACACCAAACCCCTCATCCCCAGCTCCGCTGGGTCCCAAGGAAAAAGGTTTGAAAACCACTGCCCTACAATGTGCCACAAAGTTAATGTGCCATTAATTAGGAAAGTAACCCTTCCTGGGTTTGTTGCCTAGAGGATGTCCACCAATTTGTGACTATTTTCCTGTACTAGTTTAGCTTGAGTATAAGAGCTGCAGTCATTCTCCTGAGTAATTCCTGGTAGGATATGAAATTGTCTGGGACAGGAGAAGCTGAACTCAGGGCCACTGAGAGGTTGAGTTCGGAATTACTGGAGCCACAGGTGTTTTCTGGGGCATTAGCTGTTCCTCTGGCAAAGGGTCCTCCAAAGGAGGTGACTGAGGAGGATGGATGTTATCCTGTGCTTGTGTCATAGGTTGCTCTGAGATCTGTGCGGAGATTTGGATCTGTGGGAATGAAAAGCACCCAGAGATCCCTATGGGGCCACTGAGACATAGGGTATGGCATAGGAAGCCAGTACACAGTGGGCCAGGATGAGTTGTCTTTACTATAAGAATGACTCTGCTCTTGGTACCAATGTTTACTCCACATGAGTGTCTTGATCTCTTTAGTCAAGGCAGGATTAGAGAGGAGCTGACGGACTCCAACCTGGGAGTGTGATCTGTGATGTGCTGTTTGAATAATCAGTGGGCATCAGATGTACTATTGTGATGGGGCCACAGGATAACCCAGTGGGGCAAGGTTAATGTTAGTACCATAAGCAGAACCATGGTTGGCACTGCAAAGGCACCTTGAGAGGGTTTTGCAGTAGGGACTGGTACTGAGGATGGGTGTGCTACTGGTGCCAAGGAGCTATTTGGTCCAAACCCTGGGAAACCCACCGATACTGAGAATGCTGATGCCAAACTTGATGAAGTAGACAGTGCTGAGGGCAGAGGGTGCGTCAGTCCCCATCCAGTCAGCACAGGTACCATGGATAGCGCCTGCTTCTTCATTGGTACCAGAGATGAGGGCAATCTTTGTCCTGAAGCAGAAGAGGACAAAAGGTTTGAACTAGCCTGAGGCACTGGCCCTGCCCTGACAATCTGAGTTAATGGGGATGCCTGTACAGACAGACAAAGTAAGTCTGATGCTCCCATGTAAACTTGTAGAGTCAACAGCACCGACAGCAATGGAGCAGCAGTCATGTCCATAGGTACTGAATTCAATGGCTGTCCCACAGATAGTTCCAGAGTTGACAATACAGCACTGGGATCCTCCCACCTTGGTACAGGAGGAACATGGAATGATGCCCTGGCTCTACCCTGGGTACCTGAGTTTTGCTGAGGCTGAGGCCCTGTTCTCAATGAAGAGGAGGATGAATCCTTCTTCAGTCTTGGATGGCTCCAGTCTGTTTTATGAGTCCTCTTATGACGGATATGTGGAGATGATGAATGACCCCTTTCCTTTATCAAAGGGAGATCAGAGTTCTGGGGTCTGTCCAGAACTAGTGCAGAGGCAGAGGACATCTAAGGATGGTTGATCAAGCAATCTAAAAAAGGTCCAGGTGCGGAGACAGGCCTCATTGCCTGTGATGTTGCTTCAGGCTAACGTCTATAGTGATCTGCATTCTTTTCTTAAAAGAATGACAAATACTGCACTTTTCTTTAGTATGGCCTTCACCAAGGCACCATAAGCATCATGTGTGAGTGTCACTATGACAGACAGAAACCCCATATGACAGGCAATTTTTGAAGCCCAGGAAATACTGCATAGCCTACAGTGCTGAGCAGAACAAACTACACTACACTAAACTACAGGTACTATATACAGTACGAAGGTCTCAGTACGAAGGTCTGATGCAGTAGAAAAACTGTGAGGAGAAAACCTACATGCAGAACTCAGATGCAGGTTGCAGATGGTAAGAAGGAACTGAGGAGGACTGGGGTGCTGCCAGCCTTATATAGTCTCAGGAGGGTTTGGCGTTCTGTACCTCATGGGAACACCCTTTCTACACCCCCATGTTCATCTTTATAAAATGATTGCATGGTGTCCAGTGCAAGGTTTGTCATATTGAGTGTCTTCAGAAGGCTCATGATGCACTGAGCCTGGTTGTTATAGTGATGTTATAGTAATTGTCTTTACAGCAATGTTATAGTAATGTTATAGGTTATAATTTCTTGTATGTTGTTATGAGGCTGAAAATGTAGCCTCATGGCTTAAAATAAGCCCAAAGAAAAACTCTCCAAGAGCAGAGGGGCAGTTCACACCTCATCAGGGCATGTATGGGACAAACCGAACTCAGTCTCACAGGAACAAAGGACATTGGCCTAGGCAGCAACAAAAGGATTTGTTGGACTCTCGAGTGAGTCACTCCACTTCCCTTGGTCAGTTTGGGAGTGCAATGATGTAATGTTCACCTGACTCTGAAGGGTGGGGGCAAAACCAAGAGGGAAGAGAACATGATAAAAGGGAGAGATGGTTGCCATATTCTCTCTCTCTGTTCCACCTACATCTACAGACACCACACCAAGCGACTGAAGTGCTGATCAAAGGGGAGAACCTGGCTGAAGAGCAACCAGTCTGCCTGTGGTGAGAAGCATCTAAGTTTATAATGCACTGAAAGTGTTAAGATCAGCTTAGAATGTGTTTTGCTTTTAGTTCATTTGACCAAATCTGACTGGTTATGTTTTGACTTATAATCATCGAAAATCTATCTTTGTAGTTAATAAATCTGTTTGTTTATTCTGCCTGAAGCAGTGCATTTGGTTTGAAGCATGTCAGAGACTCCCCTTGGGATAACAAGCCTGGTACATATCAATTTCTTTGTTAAATTGACGAACTCATATAAGCTTGCAGTACCCAGCGGAAATAACTAGACATTGCAAGATGGAAGTTCCTAGGGCTACGTCTGGGACCGGAGATATTGGCTAGTGTCATTCGGTTGCACAGTCCAAGGAGCAGCTTACATGTCAGATGTTGTGCCTGAACAGCCCAGGAGTGAGGGTTCTCACAGCAGAGCAGTGTAGGGCTGGCTCCCAGAGTCAAGGATTGGCGTGACCTAGCAGATCACCGGTCCGGATAACACGAGAGGGGAACATCACAGAGGGTCACAAGGAGGTGTATGGCATGAGCAGTGCTCTAACAGATACTGCTGCAGGAAAAAAATCTCTGGCTCTTGGTGTGCTAGGTGATAACATACTCAAGTGGAATACGCCTCTGTAACCACTCAAAGAAGAGATTATAGATAGGCAGAATATATTGAACTGTCTTAGGTACTTATATGGCTCCCATTACTGAAGTATCTGAACACCTCACCATCTTTAATGCATTATCCTCACAATGCTCCTGTGAGGAAGGGAAATACTGTTATCCTCACTTTGCAGATGGGAAATGGAGGTACAGGAAGACTAAGTGACTTGCCAAGGTCACACAGGAAGTCTGTGGTGGACTAGAGAATTCAACCCAGGTTCCCACCACCTAGGCTAGCCCTCAAGCCACTGGACAATCCAACATGGCATCTGGACAGGAAAGAAGCACTGTACTATTACAGAAGTATCAAAAGCAGTAGTCTTGAAGTGACATTGTAAAAAGAGTCTCTCTGGGGCACCTCCCTAGCTGGGCTGGGCTCCTCACCTTACCCAGTTTCCACCACTGGGATGGCCTAGTATAGGTCACAGTCTCTTAGTTCTGGTAGTGGCCTCACCCTTGTGGGCCTGCTCACTTTCCTTCTGGGTAAGGGAAAAGCAAATGTTCTGGTCAACACAATCCAAGCCCCTTGAGGGGTCAATAAAAAGGCAAAAAAGCCTTACCTAAGGGGTACCTGAGTAGCAGTTTTGTTGGAGTCCTTATGGCTGGCTAGCTGAGTCAGTTGCTCCCTATCAGGCTTGCCCTGGGGTTTGCTGGACTCCTTGCAGAGCTGAGGGCAGTTCTGGCATGAGGGTTCCTCCTGCTATTTCAGGAGCCACTTTAGTCACCCCCTTCTCAGGGTTTCCTGCCTTGCATACTGCAGCTTCTTCCCTTCAAAGCCCTCAACCCTACCAAGCATGATTGGCAGGGCTAGCGGGACTGGGCTATCTTAGCACACACCCTCCCAAGCCCCGTCTGTGTCAGTGTGGGATTTACACACCCCATCACAGACATCTAGCCTCAAACAACACAGGCTGGACAACTCTGTGTTGTCATTCCAAAAGGACTGTTCTTCTGGCTGTGGTCTTGCCAGGAATTCTGTAAAAACATATCTTTTCCCAATGGTGCAGACTGCCTACAGGCAGAAACTGTAGGCCACGACTACTTGGCCTGTCCAGAAAACCAAGCTGAACCCATTTCTAATCAAACTCTTTACTATACCTGGGTGGATCCATCAATCATGTACTTTACGACAGTTCCTTGGCTGGTAATGACTCTAGACACTTCCTGTTCTACTGGTTTCTTCACCGCTTTGTACAGATGGGAATGCTTCACCCTTTGGGGATAACTCTGCCTAACTAGGATTTCCAGAGTAGGTCGCTTGGCTTTTTCTGCCTTGGCCTCATCTTCCTTGGCCTCATCTGCCTTGGTTTCATTTTTGTTGGCTTCATCTGCCTTGGCTTTAGCTTCCTTAGACTCAGCTTTCAAATCTGAAATTAAAGTCTATGTTAATTAACAGTACCAGAGTAGCCGTTGTCATCTAAGCAATTCTAAGGAGCCCATCATTGTTGTATCTTAGCATCAATACTGGTGAAAATTATTATTTAGTGAGTGCCATCACATTGGTTGATGCTTTACAAACATAAAAGTAGACAGTCTCTGCAAACAAATTCTTTGGGTCAATCTTAGACACAGACAGTAGAGCTCATTGTATACTGAGTGTGGTGGACGATTGTATAGACAGGCTGCACACCTATAGGAGATTAGTACTGCCAATTGAAACTCCTGTACCGAACATGGTTTGTTTTGACATCTAATAATGAGTCTCTCTACCCTCTGCACTGTATATAATGCTAAACTAATCTGACCTCACATACCTTGAACAGACAAATATTTTGACGTGGGAGTGGGATGGAGGCCTGAAGATAAAAGATGATTGTTCTGGTAATTCAGGGTTATGTGACCAGTGATCTAGGTTCTCCCGCTTTGTTAGAGTTGCTGGGCAGGCCGGCTGAGGTAGTAGCAGATGCAGGCTGGAGCAGGAGCTAGATAGTGTGGAAACAGGCACAGGTAGTGCAGGAACAGAAGCAAGGGCCAGCTGGAGCAGGCACAAGGGCTGACTGGAGCAGCAGCAATGTGAAGAGCAGACTGGAGCAGGAGCAGGAGCAACGGCAGTCTGTTGAAACTACTGGGAATGGGAATGCGCCGGCCAAATAGGGACATTGAGCAGACTGGACAGACTGCTTTTCTTAGAAACCTACAACCCTACCTTGGGATGACTTCAGTGGGTCCCTGCCTGTGGATTGGCTGAATCCTGGTAGAATGGTGTGGGGCCTATCACAAGACATGCAGGCAATTGCCTCTGGTGACTCGTCATACTCTCTCTCGCTCAGGGATGACTCATAAAGTTTAGCCAGGCTCAGGCTCAGAAGTATCAAACTCTCTCCCATAATGATAAGCCTTTGTGCTGAGGCTCTATGAACCACCAATATCCATCTTCTAGCCATTTATATACACTACAAGTCATAATGAAGATGAAACTGCTCCAAATCTCAATCTTATGATTACTAGCAACTCAAGTATCACTGCAGTCTACCATGTGCAGTTGAACAGTTGTGCAAATGACCAAAAATTGTGGCAAGTTGAATCACTGCAGTAGCCTAATAGGCCAGGCACAGAAAGTGGGTCATAAACTGCCCTGAGCCTTGCTCAGCTACATAGAAAGAAATTCATACAGTTGTTTTCTATAACAATGTTTAGGGAATTGTTTTCAATATTAGATGTCAGAACTTTCCTGTAACTGTGTTTAAATCCATCTCTACATCAAAAAAAAATCTTTTATGATTTTAACTTTATGCAGAATACTCCTGTTTCCATAGTGATTCACAAAACTAACCTATAGAATTTTGACCAAGGAAAGTTAATACCAGCCCGTTGGGGCAGGAGGCATTCAAAGTCTGGAAAACAGGGACATCTGGCACCGCTTGTGTTTGAGGTGTTGATGGTTCTATTTCTACCTAGAGAACAGAACAGATTAGTTTTATTATACATTTCAAAAAGCATTTTATAAAGTTTCGTTTTGTTATATGCTCAGGTAGAGCTAGTATCTAAAGGTCTGATTCTGCTACCTACCTTATTAATGTTCAGCTTTAATTTAATCCGTAATCAGTCCCACCATAGGTGCTGACTCTGTGCAGACTCCAGGGCTCAAGCAGCCACGGAAAAAAAATAGAGGGTGCTCACCACCGACCTTCTACAGTGGTTCTGCAGCCCTGGGGCTGGCTGCCAATCAGCTGTCTGGCAGTTCCCAGGGTGGCCAGTGGAGCCAAGAGTGGCTGGCGGGAAGTGCTTGGGGGAGGTGGAGAGGAGCGAGTGGCGGGCAAGATGGGCATTGGGAGAGGGGGTGTGACATTGCACTCCATATGATTTTATGAAAATATGCTAATGGGTGTGAATTTAATGTAACTGGAATATGCAAAAGGTCTTTTGTAAGGTATCATTACAAAGCTTATAATCTACTCAGTGTAGTCATCCTATTTGTATAAATGTATCATTCTTGTATCTGAAACTAGGAATATAAAATATAACTCTGAAGTCCTATTGTAGGTATGCAAAGTGTGGGCCATTAATGGTGGTTTAGAATCTTGATGGCTCCCATCAACTAGGACAATTGACAGTAAATGGCTCTGTTTGGAGGCCAGACCAGGAAGAAGGAAGGCTTGGGGTCTCACAGGACATGTGACCATGTCACCTGGTACTGGAATCCATCTTAAACCTGGTGCTTTTCCAGTTAGAAGGAGGGGTGGGGACCCAGAGAGACAAAAGATTCCCACCTTGTGCCAAAGCTATAAAAGGGGGTGGAACAGAACAAAAGGGGCTGCGGTTGTGAGAAATTCCCTAGCTACCACCTGAGCTGGAACAAGGACTGTACTGGGGAAAGGACTGGGCCCAGACTAGAATGGAGTCTAGTCTGTGAAAGAAGCTTATTGGAACATCTCTATGGGTGACATTTACCTGTATTCAGTTTCTTACATGTATTAGGCTTAAACTTGCGTGTTTTTATTTTATTTTGCTTGGTAACTTACTTTGTTCTGTCTGCTATTACTTTGAACCAATTAAATCCTACTTTTTATATTTAATAAAATCACTTTTTACTTATTAATTAACCCAGAGCAAGTAATTAATACCTGGGGGAGCAAACAGCTGTGCATATCTCTCTATCATTGTTATAGAGGATGAACAATTTATGAGTTTACCCTGTACACGCTTTATACGGAGTGAAACGGATTTATTTGGGGTTTGGATCCCATTGGGGGAGCTGGGTGTCTGGGTGCTAGAGACAGGAGCACTTCTTAAACTTTTTTCAGTTAAGTTTGCAGCTTTGAGGTGCGTGGTTTAGACCCTGGGTCTGTGTTGGAGCAGACTGGCGTATGTGGCTCAACAAGGCAGGGTTCTGAAGTCCCAAGCTGCCAGGGAAAATGGGCTCAGAGGTAGTCTCAGCACATCAGGTGGCAGTCCCAAGGGGGTCTCTGTGACCCAACTCGTCACAGGGGGCACAGCAGGGGCAGGAAGAAGCAGAGCAAAGGCAGGGCCTTAGGGAAAGAGGTGGAGTGGGAGCAGGGCCTCGGGGTAGAGCAGGGGTGGAGCACCCCCCGGGGGAAAAAAATTCAGCACCTATGAGTCCCACAGAAATTTAGGTTGGAGAAAGTTTGTTTCTTTTATCTATATTAAATTATTTTAAATGTATTGTTATACGTAGAATCATAGAAGATTGGGGTTGGAAGAGACCTCAGGAGGTCATCTAGTTCAACCCCCTGCTCAAAGCAGGACCAACACCAACTACAACATCCCAGTCAGGGCTTTGTCAAGCTGGGCCATAAAACTCTAAGGATAGAGAGTCCACCACCTCTCTTGGTAAACCATTTCAGTGCTTCACCACCCTCCTAGTGAAATAGTTTTTCCTAATATCCAACCTAGACCTCCTCAGCTGCAACTTGAGAGCATTGCTCCTTATTCTGTCATCTGCCACTGAGAACAGCCGAGCTCCATCCTCTTCCCTCTTCAGGTAGTTGAAGGCTGCTATCAAATCCTACCTCACTCTTCTCTTCTGCAGACTAAACAAGCCCAGTTCCCTCAGACTCTCCTTGTAAGCCATGTGCCCCAGCCCCCAGATCATTTTTGTTGCCCTCCGCTGGACTGTCTCCAATTTGTCCACATTCATTCTGTAGTGGATGGACCAAAATTGAATGCAGTACTCCAGATGTGGCCTCACCAGTGCTGAATAGAGGGGAATAATCATTTCCCTCTATCTGCTGGCAATGCTCCTACTAATAAGGCCCAATATGCTGTTGGTCTTCTTGGCAACAAGGGCACACTGCTGACTCATATCAAGCTTCTCATTCACTGTAATCCCCAGGTCCTTTTCTGCAGAACTGCTGCTTAGCCAGTCGGTCCCCAGCCTGTAGCCGTGCATGGGATTCTTCCATCCTAAGTGCAGGACTCTGCACCTGTCCTTGTTGAACCTCATCCGATTGAATTTGGCCCAATCCTCCAATTTGTCTAGGTCACTCTGGACCCTATCCCTCCATCATCCAGATCATTAATAAAGATGCTGAACAAAACCGGCCCCAGGACTGACCCCTGGGGCACTCGGCTTGATGCTGGCTGCCCCACTAGACATCAAGCCATTGATCACTCCCCGTTGAGCCCAGCAATACTGACTGAGAAAAAGTTATGGATAACTCTTTTCTTTTGATGGCTTATTCCACCAGTTTACAGAGGGTGTCAGAGGTTGTCGGATTTCAGACCCACATAGAAACTGTGAGTAAAACAATAAAATGAAGCAGAATATGGTGAAATGGATGGTAGAGTACCATCAACAATTCTAGTTGCAGCACTCCATATAGTAGCAGCAACACCAACAGCTGAAGGGATTGGTGGAGTAGCTACAGTCAAAAGACCAACAGATGATCATAGTGTGTAGATCATGGGGAGGACAGGACAGATAGCTCTATAGTCCAAGAATGTGCTCCTTCTGTCAGAAGATGACCCTGAGGCCATTATGACACCCTTTTACCCCCTTATTCACCACTGTCATGTAATTAGGACATGTTTTGCACAAAGTATACCTTGTGAACTATCATTCTAAAAGTCTTGATCTGATAGACATTAATATCGCATTGGATTGTATGTGCTATCATCATATGTGAAGTTATGAAGTGTGGCTATGTATGTGTTACTGAAACATGTTGTGACGTTGAAAACACCCACAAGCAGCCTTTCAGGTACAACAGCAAAAAGGCCAAACTATGTTAATGACTCATTGAAGAAACGCACACAAGCACAAGGATTACTCCAGGAACTGTGTACAATAGAAACCTCTCAGAGATAGCACTACACAATGGGAACTGTTTGACCCAGATCACTGCAAAAGAGCTTTCCAGCAAGTGGGAAGAAGATATAAAAGGGGAAATGACATCATGATCATTCTGAGGTACGACACACCTGAAAACACCTGAGGAACAAAGACTGAACTGTGGGAAATGATGGTCCCAGGCTAAAGAGATTTCTAGCCTATATATGAAAAAAAGCTTATGCCTTAAGTATATGCCAGCCTGTTTATCATTTGGGGTGAGAATTTGCTACTTCATATCCTACCTATCTAATATGCTAACCTCAGTTTGCATTTTGTTTATTTACTAGGTAATCTGCTTTGATTTGTTTGCTATCACTTATAATCACTTAAAATCTATCTTTCTGTAGTTAATAAACTTATTTTATGTTCTAATCCAAACCAGTGTGTGTTTGACTAAGGTATCTCGGGAAAATCTCAGCTTGGTTACCAGAAGTGTGCATGGTCCTCTCACATTGAGGGAGAGGCCCTACCCAACTCTGGGCAGTGTTTGTCCTCCCCACTTCTGTGTTCCTTTGGCCGTGTTTCCTGGGTAGGCCTGAGGGTAGGCCTATAGGTGATTCTCCACCAAACAAAAAGGAAATAGTACCATAAACACAAAAACAAAGGGTGATACTTTCCCCTGCCTCCCTGCTGGGGCTGGGTGTTGCCCTGTAGTCTGCCCCGAGGTCTCAGTCCTTCCCCTAGCAGGCACTCAGGCTTGTCTGTTTCCCCTATGGAGAGGAGTGCAGTCTCTCTTCCTGGAGAAGCTTATTTCCCTGCTGTTACTGGCCTGGTAGCAGCTTGTCTCTTTCTCCCTCCCTTTCTCTCACTGGAGGGGAGGTTTTAAAAGATCTCAGGCAGCCTTTGACTGGATCCAGGTGTTCCCAATTGACCTGAGGTAACCCCTTCTCAGCTTATAGGGAAGAAGACCTTTAACATTCTAGGGCTAACACATCTGCCTTCCCACACCCTCTTGCAGCCGTAGGGCCTCACATTGTCACATAAGGAGAATGGATACTAGACTGACAGATGCCCACTCTGTCAACCAATTTATGGTTACAGGTAGACATTTGAAAAAAAATTGTGAACATTTCCCCCCATTTTTAAACCAATTATAGAGCTGATAGAAGATTTTTGAATTTTGAAATTCTGAGAAAATTTAGAATAATCTTTGCTATATTTTTTCCTTTGTTTTTAACCAACTCTAATTATGTTGTCAATAAAGGCCAAGCCTCTGAGATCATAGCAGACATTGCAAAAAGCTATCTTTCCCTGTGGTCTCAGATCGTGACTAGGCTCAGCTAACATTTCTGATCAAGTTAATTGATGTCACTTTGTTTTAAACACTGACATTTGAAAAAAATAACCTTGCTGACTGCACCTGTCTTTTCTGCTGAACCATTCTACCAATTTAGACCTATTTGTGACTTATGATTACAGTAGGGGGTAAATTTAGTATTTATTGGGGAATATTCTCTCACCTTTTTCTCTTCTTGCTTTGGAGACTCTTCCAGTGGTGGAGTGGTTAACTTGACATGGCTCCCTTTGGCAGACTGCAGAGATTTTGCTGATTTTTGTTTCAGTGACTTGTTGCTTTTTCCTGAAGAAGTGGAAGCAGCAACAGGAGTGGGAGCAACAGTTGGAATATGTACAGAGGGGATATTCAGAATTGTTGCTAAGTTAGGGTCTGTATCATCTGCGGGGGGGAGAGGGGAGAGAAAAAACAACATTTTTATGCAATAGACTGAAGCCACATACATGCATGTATCAGGCTTTGTTTGACAAAACTTCAGTTACCAAGTTTTACCTTTTAAAAGACAAAACCCCCAGAGACCTCAGTCCAGGGGCTGGGTGCATGACAACAAATGCAAACACCTTCTGTGGCCTACTCTAGCCATAGAGAGGGTTAGGACTAGTGTGTTCCATAGCTTCTGAGATGTCTCTAGGTCGGAGTCTATCATGTATGGGAAAGACAATCTTTCCACTTTCCTTCACCCAAGAAATATTCATATAGCTGGACATATTCTGAATCTAGTATCCAGGAAAATATAGACGTTGTTACACTTTATCATGGACTGACCATTAACTCCAGTAGTTTGGAGTTGTAATGCTTTTATTCTGCCATGGCAAAGGATCTGTTCTGATGGTTTGTCCTTTTTACTTAAAAACATCTGATAGATTTAATAGAATCACAGAAATGTAGGACTGGAAGGGACCTCAAGAGTTCATCTACTCCATCCACCTGTGCTGAGGTAGGATTAACATAACTAGACCTTCCCTGACAAGTGTTCGGCTAACCTGGTCTTAAAAACCTCCAGTGATGGGGATTCTACAACCTCCCTAGGTAACCTGTTCCAGTGCTTCACTATCTTTATAGTTAGAAAGTTTTTCCTAATATCAATCCTGAATTATCTTTGTTCTGGATTAAACCCATTACTTCTTGTCCTACCTTCAATAAATATGAAGAACAACTGATCACACTTCTCTTTATAACACCCTTTTATATATTTGAAGACTGTTATCAAGTCCCCTTCAGCTTTCTTCTCTACAGACTAAACATGCTCAAGACTTTCAACATTTCCTCATAGATCAGGTTTTCTAAACCTCTTATCATTTTTGTTGCTCTCCTCCTCTCTTCAATTTGCCCACATCTTTCTTAAAATGCGGTGCCCAAAATTGGTTTCGGTGCTCCAGCAAAGACCTCACAAGCATCAACTAGAGTGGAACAATTACCTCCCATGTCCTATATATGACACTTCTGTGTCCTCTTAATACATACTGGAATGACATTTGCCTTTTTTGCAACAGCATAATACGAAAAAATTTGAATATCTATTCCTGTTGTAAATCTTACAGCCACACATACAGAGCATGTATTTGAGGAGTTTTTCTCACCCAGACAATTAAAGTAATCTTCATGCTAGTCTTTTTATGGACAACTTACCTCAGATAAAGCAACACTTGAACACCAATGTCTTGACCAACTCTTTTTATAGAATGGTCTGATTTACATTGTAGTACAACAACACAAAGAACCAGTCCTCAGAAAATGGCCAGGGTTAGGCTTTTTTTTTTTTTTAAACTGCTCTAGTTGCATAATAGTAGCTAGTACAAACACAACCCTCACAAATGTGTCTTTAGGTGGCTTCACAACAATCATTTTTTATTTGGCAGAGTTATAGTGGTTCCAAAACCTATTTTGCACATACACCACTTTTGGTTATGTGATAAACTAACAATCCGCTAATGTTCTACTCGCACTGCACATATATGGGAATCGAAATGGAGTGGAATTTTTTATTTAACAATTTTAATATTTGTTGTGCAACCTTAACTCTGCTCCCTTGCGCATATGCATTATAATACAGTATTTAATTACATCACCACACACTATTTTTTGTGCAGGACCACTGACTTATTAATTGTGCAGGTTGGACAGTGCAGAGCAGTGTAGTTAATAAAATTAGGGCAAAGGGGATCCTAGTCCTTTTCAGTGCAGATAGTAGAGAGTGTGTAGTAAATAAAGCAGGGATTCAAAGGACATCTTACTCACTCAGTTCACGCTTTGAAAGGTGTGAAGTGCATGAGACATGGGGCTACATAATATGATGAACAAATACTGAACAGCTGCCTCATTCAGTGAACAGGGTTCAATTTGTGTAATGGGAAAGGCAAAAGAATAGTATGTGATCATAGATTTGTATATTTTAAGGAAAAAATGGACTATTAGGTTTTTCTAGTCTAACCTCCTGCAAAACACAGGCCTAATAATTTCTGCATCAAGTCCATTACGTCTGGTTTTGCTAGAGTGAATCTTTTAGAAATTTAAGATTCAAAGGCTGTCCTTGATGCTCCTTTTTACTTACTGCTGAAACAACTAAGGAACGCAGGGAAGGATGTGTGTAGAAATGTTCAATTTCACAGAAGGGAATGTGGTATCTCCACTTGGTTCTCTTGGCTGTTGGCAACAAAGATGATAGCGTTTGCCACAATATCTGTGTAAGCAGGGTCTGAATGAGCTCTCCCCTGACAGTGGCTGGGGAGGGGAAAATACTTCAGGTACAGACTGTATTTACATGAGCCCACCTACTCTGAATAGGTATCCAGCAGACAGAGCTGTGTTGCCCAAATTGATCAACTTTGGCTGGTGTTGGGTTACAAATCACTTTAGTACTGAATGCAGGGGAAGTGACATGTTATCTTTATTTTATGAGTAAAGAGCAGCAAAACTGTGCTTAGCTGTCCTGATTGAGGAGGTCATCCTCAACTGAAATGAATTTGCTATGCTGGGGGCTTGGATGCAGACCACAGTGAAAGTAAGAGAGGGTGGGGGTCTGGTTTCACTCACATAGTTGTTATTGGGGCATTTAGCACACTGGGTGAGGTATAACACATGTTGTGATAGGCATGTGTAGGACCCATTAATCTTGAAAGGTGTTTTGTGGGGGATATTGCTCATTGTAGCAGTGGAGATATGTCTGCAGGTCTGTTGTTCTGGCAGGGTCTAGTGCCACTTTGAGTTGGTGTGTCCTGGTCTATGGGGAACTTGCTTCTGATGATGAGGTGTTGGGAGTGGGGGGTTGTTTGAAGGGCAGAAAAGGGGACTTGGGAAGAATCCTCACTTCCAGACAATTCACAGTTCTGAGTCATGTGTTAAAGAACAGCCCCTTCAATTTTACCTTTGTCTTTTCTGCATTCATAATCACACACTATGTAAGGACCCGATCTGCTGCTATTGAGGCCAATGGTAAAACTCTTACTAACTTCAGTGGGAACATCATTAGGCAAGAAAATAGTAGTTCTCAACCTTTGGAGCAACCATACCAGTGTACTAGGCTAAAGCATCAGATAAGCCAGGCTAATGACCAAATGTGTTTTCCAGTGCCCTGTCTCCCATTACAATATTCTGCTGTGCATACTCTATCTTGATATGGATAGAGCTTGGGATGCTTTTGTGATTGTTAGACTGGGATATTGTTCAGCCCAAGTTCCACTGATGAAAGGAAGGCAGACAACAGAGGCTTATTGAGACTCAGCAGGGAGGCTTATCATTGAGGTAGAGTGGGGAACTTAGAGTATTTGTCGCAGAAGCCTGAACACCAGAAATGGCATGCAGACCTATGGTTGGGAATGGCTGCTGTAACACAATCAAAATTACCATCGTGTATACAAAAGAATATTTAATTGTTTAATAAGATGCTTCTCTGTTTTTTAAAGATGTAATGTGAGTTTTCACAGTCCACTACAGTATGGATACTATTTTAGCACAAGATAAGAAGTACATTTTTAGCAATTCACAGGGAAAATGTCTCGGAAGAACTGAAACTGAATGTACAGTCAGACACATGGCTTACCAAAACCCACATGGAGAAACACCTGATTAAATGTTTTCATAGTTTAAGGGATGAAAAATGCTGAAATTATTTTCCGATCAGAGGAGGGTTTCACTTTCAGATTTATGACATTTTCAGTGACCTCTTAAATGTAGCAGAACCAAAAAGATTTTATTAGCTCTTGGTGTTTTCTTTATGGGTTATGAAGCAATTGCTTCCAATTGGTGAATATATTTATTGAAAGTCTGACAGAAATTCCTTATTATGTGTACACATGGCCTGACACAAAATGAGAATTCCATAATCACCTATGTAAATTAACAAAAATATTATTTCTTGGAAAACCAAGAAGATTCCTTAGCAAATCACATTTTCTTTGGCTCAAACTAATTTTCTGGTTTTGCTAAGCTAGTTCATAAAAATACTTGGGACTTTCTTACTACACTGGCCTGTTTTCACATAAGTAAAAAAAGTGCAGAGATCTCCTTTCATTTTGAAATTTGAATCATAAAATATATTTGACAATGTCACCTCAGCTCAAATCCTGGTGAAAATGACCCACTGTGTTAAAAAAGTTAGGGCTGGATGCAACAGATTATGCTAAGGGGTGTATGAAAGAAATAAGGACTCCCACTGTGGGCTCTCAAATATCCTCTTCTGCCTGTTGCTTTACCTGCTGCTTTTCCTGTAGCTCCATAGTAGCTCAAGGATAGCTGGATTCCATTTTCCAAAGTGGCTGAAAAAGATCCAAACTTGCTCACAGCTTTCTTTTGATTTATTAATTTTCCTAAAAAAAGAAGAAGAAGAAAAATGTGGATTTAAAGAGGAAAAAAACACACATATATGAATTGCTGAACTGTAATCTATTGGCTACTATGTGCACCACTACCTACTAGTGGTTGGACTGTGTAAAACACCTACTAATAATGACAACCAGTCTCTTTGTGTTACTGGAGCCAAACATTCTCAGTTCCTTCCCCTATTCTGCATATGCAGCTTAGCTGACAGCCACATCATTTTTATATGTGCAGGCATGGATTTGCTACCTCACGAATGGCGTAACATGCAGAGCACCTCAGGGATCAACCTCACAAAACTTTTCCAAATCCTTCATTAACCTACATGCTATCATATAGGATCCTTTTGCAAACAGTTTAGGGCCAGATTCTACCTTTGTATATATCAGAATAAGTAAGGAGCAGCTCCACTGACTTCAAAGAGTCTTTTGCTAGAATAAATAAAAAGTAAGGACTTGCTGTCCTTAGTTGCACTACTGGATCAGGCCACTGGTTCATCTATTCCATTATCTAACCATGGCTTATACTTGATGGTTTAAAGAAAGACAAAACAAAACAAGATCAAAATACTTCTAGTTAGATGCAAAACACTGTATATTAATGATAAAAATTCTTTCCTGATCCCGAAGCAACTAGTTGAAGCCCTGAAGCATGAAATGTGATCATACACCAGGACATATAATTATTATTTGTCATTAAATTATCCACCACATTTTTAAATGAAGCTGAAATATATAACCTATAACCTCTTATTAAGATGAATTATGTGATCTGTTCAATAGTATTTTTAAAAATGTGTTTTAAATGTAAGTACCATTGCTTAATTGAATCATCCCCATGCACTCATAGAATGGGATAGTTTAAAAAGACAAGAACAGTCAGGTTTTTCTGGTAATTATTTTGCTTAATAATCTTCTATTATTTAGATTTTTAAAAAGCCCCTATCCTAGCTTATAGGTGCATGTTGTCTAGTTTTATTACAAAAACTACAGACAGCTACAGTAACTGATTAAAAAATTCCCCACCCATGCAAAACAGAAGGACTGAGCATTTGTCCCACTTCCAATCATCCTCTCCTTAAAATCCTGGAAAAACAGATAAGCAATCACTGAAGATCAACAGACCCAAGTTCTATCAAACTAAGAGAGGAGATAAACAGAATCAAGAATTCCACCTTCCCAGCAACCTCCTCCGGTTCAACCCATTAACCTGCTAGCTCAAACATATCAGCTGATCTTAATTGCTGTGTTCACATGGGAGAGAGGTAACTGATGGTTACCAAACAATTTAGGACCTTTTATGTCAAAAACCATCACCTTGTATTACAACCAGAAAAGAAAAGGAAAAGGAAACCAAGATCATTTTAGGAGGAGCTGGGAGCTCCACCTATAAAGTTGCCAATGCTTCCCATTATAAGACCCTGTTTTTAGTTGCTTACAACTCTGTCAAACTTTAACTGTTTGGAATTTCTGACTAAGGCTGAATTTCCTGGGAAAATTTCAGCCAAAACAGTTCAGCTGGTTTGGAGAGTGAGGCTAGGGAAAAATGCAGCTTTTTTTGCTCATTTAAAAAAATTCTGGTGACCTTTTCGTTAAGAAGCTCTTATGTTCCCATGCTCTAGAACAAGGACTTGAAAACTGGGGCAGGTGTTGACTATACCGCACCACATATAGATACATTTTTTCTTTGTAAATCAAATGCACCAGAGATAATCTGTAGTTTATCCCACATTAGAAACTGCACCTTTGTTTGCCTAGTGAGTCAGATCTACATCCTTCTGTATGTGGAAAACATCTCTCATTCTATTGTAAATTCTAAATACTGTGAAATGCTTATATATAATTAAAGTATATATAGAATATGTCCTCCAAATTTAGAAGATTATATTGATTATGTTTGCTTTCATTGTAAATAATTGTTGCACTCTAGAAGTAATAGGAATCGTCCAGCACAAGGAAGAATAAATGTTAAAAGATATAAACCAGGGTATAACTTTGGGATATTAACAGATATTGCTTAAAAGGGGAGATCCCAGTTGCTAGTAGGAGCTAATAATAATATTCAGTCCTTGAAATGAACCAAATTTAAAATGCTGCTCATAAGAAAAGGATTAAAGAAATTTGTTATACACAAATGCCATCTACTGGATACCAATGGAAGCAGCAAAGAAACGGAAAGAGCTAAAACTAAGCATTCACTTGGCATGGGTCCAATAGGAATATGTGGTTGGCTCCCTCCTACGAGCCCTGAAACTAGAGTATATAAACTGAAGACACCATGCGATGAAGAGAACTGACTGAACCCAACACAGGAAAGTGCAGAATCCTAACTGCAACTGGACAAAGCCCGTCCCAGATGCATGGAAAGGACTCTCCCCCATCCCAGGGTTAAGAGAGTAACAAGAAGTGATGAGATTTCATTTCAATGATTGTATTTCCCTTTCTGTTCTTTGACATAAAGAATCGTACTTATCTTGCTGAGTCTATACTCTAGTGAGACCTCAAGTAACCATATTTTAGATTCTAACTCCTTTATAAGTCCAAACAAAATGGCCTAAGAGAGATTGAAAACAATTACTTTAAGCAATAGCTTTTAATATTCTAAACCTGTCCCTTTTGGACCAATCCATTCAAATTTACTAATCCCACTCTTCAAAGTGTCTTAAAGATAAGTACATCCTTGAAAGTATGATAAATGTTAGTACTAAAGAACTGAGAATTGATTATCATAAGTAAATGTAATAAGAAATCTTGGTAATTTGCCTTGTTCTTGGACATAACTGCTGAACCTCAACTTTAGTCTGTAATAATCATTTGTGAGAATGTATTGTGTGTGTAGTACATACAACTGGTTTAGTCTACATTTGTGTGGTGAACTGTTTGATCTGGATGAATTAATACACTGTTGGTTGGTAAAGAATAACTAAGCGTCCTGATCTGAGAAATACTGTTCAAGTTAAAATTTGACCTTCCAAGAACCCAGCATTCAACTAGTAAGCCAACACTCCCTAGACTCAGTGAAAAAGGATTATCCCATTTGATTCCATTATATATTGGTAACCCTAGTTTGTTAGAGTTCAGTTTTAAAATCTAACTGGCACCATGCATGGCAAATTCACAAATTGTCTTGCCTTTCAATCTTACAACTCCCAGCTACACCTGAAGTCAATGGGAGCTGTGCTTGGAAAATATAAAGTGCTATATAATGCTAAGTACGCTTAAAAATCAGGTCCTAGGTGTCTCTAATTGAGCACCCCAAATTAGTGGGTATTTCTGAGCTTGATCTCTCTGTGCCACAGTTTCTCATCTGTAAAATGAGGATAATACCCACCCACCCCCTTCTAATAGGAGCACTGTGAACATAAATTCATTAATATTTGTGAAATACTGATACTATAACAATAAGTGTAATAGCAAATGCCATTAGGAAATTAGTAATTCTGTTTTCAGAGCAAGTTTGAACAGTAAATAAGGCCTGGGACCACACACTGGAAAATAAGTAGAAAACAAAATACTGAACAGCTGCTCATTAATTAACACTGTTCATCTTTGTGCACCGAAAGAGGCCGCAGCAACCTTAATTCTAGCATCTCCTAATTTTCAGTGTTTAATAATGTTCTCAGTAATGTTCTTTTAATGTATTTTTGTATGTGTAATAAATATACAAAGTGAATGTTTACATATTGATATTGTCATTAACCAAATGCATGAACTGAAATGTTAAAAGAATACTTATTCAAAATACCTTAAATGATCTTTCCCATGCTTTCTAGTGGTTAGGGTTTTTTATGGGTTATATTCATGTTATGGTGTACCTATAATTATAATAATCATTGGATCAATCAAATCTATAAAGTAATAGTATTGTGTGGGACAGTTTCTTGGTTACTTAGATGTGAGTTAAAATTTATGTAACTCACACACACAGACATCGTCTACACTTGTGGCAGCATATAGGGTACATGAAGCCATACAGCACAGTGAAAAGCAGGCTGCATCCACACTGAAGTGTGTAGCTACATACAGCAGTGAAAGGCTCCAGCAGGGGGGAGCAGTTGTCTATTAGTTCATGCACGTGGCCACTAGATGGAGGCACTGACTGCAAAAAATCCCAGGGCTCTTTGGTCCTAAATTGGGTCACTGAGCTCCCAACAAGAGTGGAATAAGGGGATCTCCATTGGGGATTACACGTGCCCGAGGAAGGGCCTACATTTAGATACTATTGCAGAATTGTAGGCTTCTGTATGGTTTCATTTGCACAACTATATGAGCAACACAGATCAAAGGAGAAATAGAAAACTTCTCATGCCCCATTGATCATGAGACTTTCCCTGGTATGTCCTCCTCTAACCCATTCCCCTTCCCCCTGGTGTCTTCCCCTCTGCCTGATGCACTTATTTTCCCCTCAACCTGCTCCCAGTGTCCCTTTAGCTCCTCTCTATCTGTTGACACTACCCCTGTTCCTCTTCCCACTCTCTAGGTGCCTCCTTTCCCCTCCACCCTGCAACAGAAACTATAGTATGGGTCACAATTAGGGCTGTCAATTAATCACAGTTAACTCATGCAATTAACTCAAAAAATTAATTGCGATTAAAAAAATTAATCATGATTAACTGGAGTTTCAATTGCATTGTTAAACAACAGAATAGCAATTGAAATTTATTAAATATTTTTGGATGTTCTTCTACATTTTCAAATATATTGATTTGAATTACAACACAGAATACCACGTGTACACTGCTCTCTTTATATTATTATTTTTTATTACAAATATTTGCACTGTGAAAATGATAAACAACAAAAGAAATAGCATTTTTCAATTCACCTCATACAAGTACTGTAGAGCAATGGTTCTCAAAGCTGGTCCGCCACTTGTTCAGAGAAAGCCCCTGCTGGGCTGGGCCAGTTTATTTACCTGCTGCGTCTGCAGGTTCGGCCAATCGCGGCTCCCACTCGCCACGGTTCGCCGCTCCAGGCCAATGGGGGCTGCGGGAAGGGTGGCCAGCACATCCCTCGGCCCGCCTGCTTCCCGCAGCCCCCATTGGCCTGGCCAGTGGGCTCCATGATCGGTCGAACCCGCAGATGTGGCAGGTAAACAAACCGGCCCGGCCCACAAAGGGCTTTCCCTGAACAAGTGGTGGACTGGCTTTGAGAGCCACTGATGTAGAGCAATCTCTTTATCATGAAAGTGCAACTTACAAATGTAGATTTTTTTGTGTTACATAACTGCACTCAAAAACAAAACAATGTAAAACTTCAGAGCCTACAAATCTACTCAGTCCTATTTCTTGTTCAGCCAATCGCTAAGATAAACAAGTTCGTTTACATTTACAGGAGGTAATGCTGGCCTCATCTTATTTACAATGTCACCAGAAAGTGAGAACAGGCATTTGCATGGCACTATTGTAGCCGGCATTGCAAGGTATTTACATGCCAGATATGCTAAAATTCATATGCCCCTTCATGCTTCAGCCACCATTCCAGAGGACATGCTTCCATGCTGATGACGCTCATTAAAAAAATAATGTGTTAATTAAATTTGTGACTGAACGACTTGAGGGAGAACTGTATGTCCTCTGCTCTGTTTTACCCGCATTCTGCCATATATTTCATGTTATAGCAGTCTCAGATGATGACCCAGCACATGTTGGTCATTTTAGGAACACTTTCACAGCAGATTTGACAAAATTCAAAGAAGATACCAATGTGAGATTTCTAAAAAATAGCTAGAGCACTTGACCCAAGGTTTAAAAATCAGAAGTGCCTTCCAAAATCTGAGAGGGATGTGGTATGGAGCATGCTTTCAGAAGTCTTAAAAGAGCAACACTCCAATGCGGAAACTACAGAACCCAAACCACAAAAAAAAAGAAAATCAACCTTCTTCTGGCATCTGATTCAGATGATGAAAATGAACATGTGTCTGTCCGCACTGCTTTGTATTGTTATTGAGCAGAACCCATCATCAGGATGAACACATCCTCTGGAAGGGTGGTTGAAGCATGAAGGAACATATGAATCTTTAGCGCATCTGGCATGTAAATATCTTGCAATGCCGGCTACAACAGAGCCATGAGAACACCTGTTTTCACTTTCAGGTGACCTTGTGACCAAGAAGCAGGCAACATTATCTCTTGCAAATGTAAACAAACTTGTTTATCTGAAAGATTGGCTGAATACAAAATAGGACTGAGTGGACTTGTAGGCTCCAAAGTTTAACATTGTTTTATTTTTGAATGCAGTTTTTTTTGTACACATTCTACATTTGTAAGTTCAACTTTCATGATAAAGAGATTGTACTACAGTAATTGTATTAGGTGAATTGAATAATACTATTTCTTTTGATTTTTACAGTACAAATACTTGTAATAAAAATAAATAGAAAGTGAGCACTGTAAACTTGGCATTTTGTGTTAAAATTGAAATCAATATATTTGAAAATGTAGAAAACATCCAAAAATATTTAAATAAATTGTATTCTATTATTGTTTAATAGTTCGATTAATTGCACGATTAATAGCAATTACTTTTTCAATTGTGCAATTAATCATAATTATTTTTGTTAATCACTTGACAGCCCTAGTTACAATTATTTCCAACATGTCCCCTGTCTCTGTACACAAAAAAATAGGTGGTGATCAAGCCAGCAAATTGGCCCTGTGATTAGTCATGCCCAGATCCTCAAGTGTGTCAGAGCTCTGATCTGAAAACCTGAGGGGGTGAGGGAAGATTGCTGCATGCCATCTTTGTGTTCCTCTGAATTCCAGAGCTGCCAGGAGCACTTCAGCCTGTAAGAAAACTTAGGGCTGCTCTACTTTAGGCCAGTTTTTAATGGTCACCTAAAGGTTGTTACACCAGTGAGGATCACTGAAGAGCACTTCTGCAGCTTCTTTGGGCTGCAAATGGGATGTAGTGTAGCATACATTATCCTAATGACGTTTCAAGCAAAGGACTAGTCAGAATAATAATAGCTACAACATAGCACATTCACTCTACTTATTCTGCTGCACTTGATGAACGGAAATGATAGCAAGTGAATTATTCAGCATCTTACAGAAACTGAAGCTAGATGTTCACTCAGGCTTTGATTTCCTTCCAGTCTTCACAAATAATGTCCAGTAAAATGAGTTCATCCTCCCATTCTTCAGTAGATTACATTTATCTGTTTTCAGCTAAACTAACTTTATTTACCTGGTATTATACATAAGAATTGAAATAATTCTCTCATTACTTGCTACTTGTCATGCCTTGCATCTAATTACTGGACTATTTTAGACAATTACTCTTTATAGCAGTGATGGTGACCCACTGACCTGTCTCACTCTGCTGCCCTTCCAAGGAATTGCTCATTTCTTGTCCTTCACTTTCTATCAAGTTTTTCTTGGGGTCTGTGATATGAATGAAGAAACTGTGGCGATCCTTTACCACCTTCATTTTTACCAAAGTTGTCCCTGAAAACAATGAAATATAACCATTTGTAAATGGCTTGCTTTTGTGCCTGCAGTTACAGATTGGTGATGCCAACAGGTCAAACACAGAAATTAGTTAAGGTGTGCCAAATTGCTTAATAGGAGTAATAGAACAAAATTAAGAATAGGAAAATTTAGACTGAATATCAGAAAAATCTTCCTGACAGTCAGTTCTATTAGGCCTGGTCTACACCACACGTTTAAACTGAATTTAGCAGCGTTAAACCGATTTAACCCTGCACCCATCCACACAATGATGCCCTTTATATCGATATACAGGGCTCTTTAAACCGATTTCTATACTCCTCCCCGATGAGAGGAGTAGCGCTGAAATCGGTATTGCCATGTCGGATTAGGGTTAGTGTGGCTGCAAATCGACGGTATTGGCCTCCGAGCAGTATCCCACAGTGCACCATTGTGACTACTCTGGAAAGCAATCTGAACTCGGATGCACTGGCCAGGTAGACAGGAAAAGCCTCGCGAACTTTTGAATTTCATTTCCTGTTTGCCCAGTGTGGAGCTCTGATCAGTATGAGTAGCGATGCAGTCCCAAATCCAAAAAGAGCTCCAGCATGGACCATATGGGAGATACTGGATCTGATCGCTGTATGGGGAGACAAATCTGTTCTATCAGAGCTCCGTTACAGAAGACGAAATGACAAAGCATTTGAAAAAATCTCCAGGCTATGATAGACAGAGGCCACAGCACAGTGCTGTGTGACAAGCGTCATGGAAAGCCAAAGAATCAAATGGACGCTCATGGAGGGAGGGAGGGGGCACTGAGGACTCCAGCTATCCCACAGTCCCCACAGTCTCCGAAAAGCATTTGCATTCTTGGCTGAGCTCCCAATGCCTGAAGGGTCAAAAACATTTTCCCAGGTGTTTCAGGGTATATGTCGTCAATTTACACTCTTCCCCTCCCTGAAAGAAAAAGGAAAAAAAATGTTTCTCGCCTTTTTTCATTGTCACCTTATGTCTACTGCCTGCTGCTGGTAGACGGGGTGCTGCAGCGCTGAACACCAGCATCCCCTTCCCAGTGGCAGACAGTACAATATGACTGCTATCCATCATCATCATCAGCCCGTGAGTGCTCCTGGCTGGCCTTGGTGAGGTCGGCCGGAGGCGCCTGGGTAAAAATGGAAATGACTCCCGGTCATTCTCGGCAAATGGTACAGAATGGCTGGTAACTGTCTTCATCATAGCAGTTGGAGGCTGAGCTCCATCAGCTCCCCCCTCTTTCATGTCTAAAGAAAAGATTCTGTACTGTCTGGACTATCATAGCAGTGGGAGGCTGGGCTTCTCTCCCCCGCCACCCTTTAATGTCCTGCCTGGACTATCATAGCAGCTGGAGGCTGCCTCCCCCTCATTTTATCTCACTAAAAAGTCAGTGTTTCTTATTCCTGCATTCTTTATTACTTCATCACACAAATGGGGGAACATTGCCACGGTAGCCCAGGAGGGTTGGGGGAGGAGGGAAGCAATGGGTGGGGTTGTTGCAGGGGCACCCCCTAGAATGGCATGCAGTTCATCATTTCTGCGGGATCTCTGGGGCTCTGACACAGAGCGACTGTGCTCTCTGGTTCTCTAGTATACTTGCCCCATATGCTAGGCAGGACTGACTCTATTTTTAGACAAAACATAAAGAAGGGAATGACCCGGGGAGCCAGGAGCACCCATGACAGCAGCAGATGTTACAGAATGACTGATAACTGTCATCTCATCGCCAATTTACAATGGCATGGCAGACGGTGCAATGGGGATGGTTGCCATGCTACGGCATCTGCCAGGGCAATCCAGGGAAAAAGGGTGCAAAATGATTGTCTGCCATTGCTTCAACGGAGGAAGGATTGAGTGACGACATTTACCCAGAATCACCCGCGACACTGTTTTTGCACTGGGATCTCAACCCAGAATTCCAATGCGTGGGGGAGACTGCGGGAACTATGAGATAGCTACGGGATAGCTACCCACAGTGCAACGCCCCGGAAATCGACGCTAGCCTCAGTACATGGACGCACACCACCGAATTAATGTGCTTAGCGTGGCCGTGTGCACTCGACTTTATACAATCTGTTTTACAAAACCGGTTTATGTAAAATCGGAATAATCCCGTAGTGTAGAGATACCCTTAGGATGTGAAATAATCTTCCAAAGGAGGTTGTAGAAACCCCATTTCTTGAGACATTTAAATCCAGATTGGACAAATCACTGGAGCATGTAATGTAGGGAACAACCATGCACTGGTTGCTAATGGATGAACTAAATAGGACCTAGTTGGCCTTCAGTTCTAATTTGCAGATTCTCTGGTTATCCACCAATTGTTAAAATATAACAACAAAATATCAACGTTATGATAATACAGAAAAACAGCGTAATTAGAAACTATTCTCAAAGTTGCCTAAGAAATCATTAATTTAATACAGAGATTTGAAAAGAACTTTATTATAACTGAAATTAGTCTTAGAATTCTGATACTGAAGAGCAGTGATCTAATCAGTTCTATAAGCATAATTATAAAAAGTTCTCAAGTAATAGCCTTTAAACAGTGTCCTGTTTCACAAATATTGTTTTCCATTGCACATGCACCCCATAATCAACAATATAATGGAATGAAATATAATGAAGGGAAGACTCACCCTTTTCAAATTTTATCTTTTCTGCTTGGATCTGTCCTCCATCAGTGGGGAAAAGATATTGACTGGTCCCTGAGACTTGAATGAGATCTTCCCCCATATTGTAGCCAAGAAACTGGAAAAAGAAATGTCAGACTATGTGTGGATTGGAAAGGCAGAAGGCACGAAGGAGGCAGATGGAAGACGAGCAAGGTTGTTCTCTTCTGTTTTTTTTTTTTTTGTTCAGCCATTCAGTGCTATTATACAATGATTAACATGTAGAATTGTTAGATATTGGCATAGGAAATAATAGCTTATTTACACTGATACCACTTTCAAAAGACTTTAACAAACTATGGGGCTTATTATTCTCTATTACACCAATATACAACCCTATTATTATTAATGGGGGTGTCTGGTTACAAGGGAAAGCAGAATTTGGCCCTATATGAACATATAATATCACTGCTTCACTGATATGCAACCATCCCTGGGGTTAGAGAGTGATAAATAGGTTGTTTGCTCACCATGTAACAGGGAGGAAGGAGAAATTCTGGCCAAGCACATTGAGAAAAATTATTACTTAGATTAAAAGAGCCATAGGATCTTTAACATCCAGATGAAGCAGACAGAACTTTCAAGGTCTTACCCAAAATATACATGAATACTAAATGGCATGGAGCTTGACTTATCCACAGCGGAAGGCCTAAATTGACTTAAAGGGATTTAAGTCTATGTCTGCAGGAGCTCTAGACCATTAACATCGATACTTACGGGTATGTCTACACATCACAGTAAGCTTGGGTCTGTATGACCTGCACCTGTGGACTCAATGTTTCCAAGCTCTCACTTTAGCGTCCACACTGCATTGGAAACCCAGGCCTCAGGAAAGTGCTGGCATGTCCATGTTGCACTGTGCAGACCAAACTCGTAACTTCAGCTTCTTTGGGCTTATGCCATCGTATCCTAGGGTTCCTAGCACCTTTACCAGCTGTAGTTGCTCTAGGGCTTGGTTCATAGTTGCTTATGGGAGAACTTGTCTGTCCGTCCCGTGGGAGCTGACTGGGGTTTGGGTGGTAAACCATTTTGTGTCTGCACACTTCCAGCAGATGGAGCCATCAACACGTCTCCTACTCACTTTGTCAGTCCTATTCTGGAAATGAGGCAGAGCATCTCCAAAATGCGGGTGGACATTTAAGCGGCAGTTTTTGACCTGCAAAGCACCCCTCAGAGGCATGTATTGATATACCAGCCATGACCCAGTGGAAGTTGTTCATCCCTGTTGCTTTAGCTGCACATTTCACATATGTAGCCCGGCGTTTCCAGAGCAGGGCCAAAAGCAGACTGGTGGGATCACATTGTCATGCGCACATGGGATGACCAGCAGTGGCTACACAACTTTTGCATGAAAAAGCAGATGTTCCTGGAGTTTGTGTTCACTTGCCCCGACCTTCCACCATCATGACACCCATGTGAGGGATGCCATACCAGCCCAGAAGTGGGTAACTATAGCCATCTAGAAGCTGGTTACCCCAGATTGCTACAGGGTCCATGGCTAACCAATTTGAAGTTGGAAAATAAACTGTGGGAGTTGTGGCAGAGGTTTGTGAGGCCATCACGAATGTGATGTACCCAAAGATGGTGGGCATTACAAAAGTTCCTGAAATAATTGCTGGCTTTGAGGGAATGGTTTTTCAAACTGCGCTGGGGCCACTGATGGGACTCATGTGCCTACAGTTTGCCTTCTGCAAAGACCATCCATTCTTAACTGCAAAGGGTACTATTCCACCATTATGCACGTCCTGGTCAACCACAGGGGCAGATTCATGGACACTGGCAGGGTGTATGATGTCAGGGAGTTCCAGAGATCAGGACTTTATCTTCATGGAGAAGCTGGAACATTATTCCCACTGACTGACATTGCTTTAAATGGAGCCACTGTCTCTACTGTTATTCTAGGGGATGCTACTTATCCTCTGTTGCCACGACTTATGAAACCTTATCCTGATTTCAGAGGACCTGGCAGTAGCTGTAGGATGGTGGTGGAATATGCATTTGGCAGATTTTGTTGATGGTGCCCTTCCAGGGCCGGATCTCGGTTTTTTCCTGCCCCAAGCAAAAAAAAAAAAAAAAAATCATCAACCTCTGAGAGCACCGCTGCCGAAGCAAAAAGGAAAAAACCTCACTGGAATGCCCCCCTTAGAATTGTGCCGCCCCAAGCCCGTGCTTGGTTTACTGGTGCCTAGAGCCGGTTCTGGTGCCTTCAAAGCCATTTGGACACTAGTGTCATCAATGAAGTCTGCATTATTGGGGCCTGCTGTGTTCTGCATAATGTCTGCAAGGACCAGGGGGAATCTTTTAGCCAGCAGTGGGCTCAAGACACTGATGTGTTTCAAAATTGGTATACACCGCTATATAGTGCACCTGTCATGAGTGGTGGTGGATCCAGATGTGCATGGAAATCAGAGATGTTTTGTTCGCCTGCATAATAGGTTTGCATGGTCCCATGCATGAAGGGGAATGAAATGATATTTGAAAAATGTTTATTATTAAATTTATTGAGAATGAGCATGTGATGACATTTATTAGTTTGTGCACTTTTAACATTACATATAATAAAACTTGTTACTGTAGCCTTGTGTGAAAATTCAAAACTTTATTTTACACTGTTTACATAACAGTATAAGAACCAGAAAGGCAGACCAGCGAAGTCAAAACGCACCATGCACGAACCAAACTCATTGCCAAAATACTGAAAAGTGCATATTACCAAATGACATGGACAGCTATTTCTGGGTATTCTCTGTCCCTCCGTTCTCCTTGGCCTTTCTGGTGCATTTTACATGTGAGGGCTACAACTGGACTGGAGTGGATGAATGCACAGGGTATAATGTCTGTTCCATGTGCTACTGTTCATTGCCTGTGAGATGGTCCTGGCAACCACTGAACTGTTCCACAGCTGCTTAGTCTGCAGCACACAATACCACGGAAAGGATTCACGATGTGTGGCTGGTGCAGGAGTTATAAGTGGCAGTGGAGCCTGCAGTCTGGTAGCCATAAGCGCAAGTAATCGCTTGAACAGCTCCTCCTGCTACTCCTGTCTTCCCCTCTCAATCTGGGATCATGCTCCATGAATCTCTCCACTAATCTCTCCTCACGTTATGCAGCATCTTTCTTTCCACCCTTCTTGCATCTTTATTCTTCTGATACTGTCTGGTTCATCTGGAAATCTATCTGGTGATTTATTTTATCTGGCTTTTCATCAGCTCATCTCAGACTCTCTTTCTCCTTGCCTGCAGAAGGTGGGTTCACTTCCCCAGGCTCTTGGAGCCACATGTTTGTCCTGCGGTAGTGGAAGGGCCTTGAAAAAAAATGGAATGTCACATTATTGGCTGCTTTAATTCAAGGTAAAAATGATAGTTTTTATCAATGGGCTTTATTTTATTCACAGAAAAAAATTAGCCAGTTCAGATGTCTTTTGGAGCAGCCCAGAAAGCCATTGCAAATCACAGTAAGATACACATACAAAATTCAGCTGAAATTATTTCTATAGCCTCTTCATTTTTTTGGTGGTGTGAGCGTGTGCAGGGCTTTATAAGGGGTCTAATCACTAGCTATGGTTTTTCAGTCCTTTCAGGCAGGGCAAGCTCTGGAGACCATTGATATTTGGGAGGTCCCTGAGTGGAAGCATGAACTTCTGTCCCAGGCTAGCGGAAGACAGCCATCTGTCTATGTTAAGGAGATACTTAGGCATCTAGTAACTGAACAGCACATTTTGAAATGCAGGGGGCTCATAAGTTATAGAGATGGCCCTAATAAGTATGCCCTGCTCCAGAACATTACCAGCCATCTGGAGCTCCACTTTTGTGAGAAGTTTGCTTTCATCACCAGCCATCAATCAGTGAAAATTTGTGGTAAAATCAACAAGATGCTGAATTAGCATGGAGACACAGTACAGCCTCCTTACAAGCACCATGCATCCATGCACATGCCTGACTGAATGCCAGCCATGGGGACTCCTGTAACACAGCCAGCCAGTCACCTTTTGCTGTAATTTGGGCTCCTATATTTAAGTCAGCTATAACAGCCAGGCTTTCTGGGACTCAGTTTACAGGCAGTTTGGGACAGTGTGGCCGTGGCTGATTTATACAGTGCATTGTATTAGGCCAGGAAGGTATGTGAGGCTGTTAATTGTGGAGCTCTCAACCAATACTTATAACTATCATTGAGCAACTAGTAAAACTTCCATGATAACTGGTTGTTTAACACTTTTTCTCATTTTGTAGTGTGCATTTTGAATTCCATGTGGTGTTGGGGGAAAGAGGGGCAAACACTGCAGAAATGATGTGAGTTCCACCTTAAATGGAAACACATCAAAATCTTGGCTTGCATTAATAACTTAATAGGGCCATAAGCCAGAAATCCCACCCATCCATACATTAGTAACAACAAACATGGGGCAGAAACTTACCAGGCTCTGCACTTGCTCTGATGCCAGTTCTGCAGCAGGTTGATGCCCAGGGGTGTCCTCAAACAGTTCCTCCAAGTACAGACCCAGGATGTGCTGTAGCTGCTCCAGCAGTATGAACTCTTTGGTTACCAGCCTCAACACCAGGATAACTTCTTGCCCTTCACCTGGTGGCTGGCTTTCCACTGGTGACGCCTGTGACTGGAGGCATTATGAGGGTGTCATCACTGCTGAGCAGATTGTCTTGCACCACAGTGGCCTCAGTGTAAAAGAGGCAGGAAGAGCGTGAGTTCCCAGAGGTGCTGTTAGAATCTTTGACCTTGAGGTAGTCTGTCTTCAGCTGCTTGAATTGCTTTCTGCATTATTGAGCTGTGTGGTTGAGACCCAACACTGTCAGCTGATTGGATGTAGCTTTCTAGACATCTCTTGTGTTCTTGCTGAAGTTGAATGTCTTGCTCATCTTGGATCAGAGGTTAACCAGAATCCATTTATGTTCCTCTGGAGAGCTAGAAGCACACAGTGCAAGACTTCTTCTCAGTGCTGGTCAAAGTTAATTCATATGAGGGTTAACTGTATTTCCAGCTAAGCATTCCACATGGAAGTGAAGGGTTAAATGCTGAGCAGCTGCATTTGAACTAGGAGTTTGCTTTGAGGTCCTTGGAAGTGAGTGAGAAGTTTTGGGATGGAAGAGTTGGGAAACACAGCCCTTGAAGATTGTGGGCTACAGTTGGAGGACTCTCCAGACCTGAGTCTGGTGACCTGGCTTGAACTGTGTCCAAACTGCAAAATGCCTGAGCTTTGACCCACGGCACAGGGGCTCTGACCCACCACCCTTGCAGAGACCATGGGCCTGAGTCTAGAGGGATTCCTGGCCCAAATCAGACTGATTTCTGTGTGGATGGAAGTGCTGCTTGGTCTTAAATCTGAGTCAGGGTGTACTGTATAGACATACTCTCAGAGTGTTAAGCCATTCCATTCAGATGCTCAGCCATAAATTGCAAAGAATTAGAATAGTGGTCTCAAGCAAATTCAGACTGAGGTATTATATTTTTCTAAAGCATTGTTTTGTGGCTCTGCAGTTCCATTACTCAGGAGGTGACATAAATAGAATTGTCACCCTCCAAGAATCGAGGGGGTCAAATTCTGCAGGCAGAAGTAGTACACGGGGGCTTTAAACTGCCTGGACTTAACTGGTGGAGAATTGCCTATTTGCAAGAGAACTCTCTGCCAGTGTATGCAGCAGGAGGACGTGTAAGGAATTCTGAGGACAGGTCAGCATTGAGACGGGTAGGAAAAGACATAGTGAAACTCCTCTATGCCCTTTCCTGCACTGTGGAGTAAGTGCTGTAAATTAGGGCTACAGCCCAAACTTGTGTGATGTCCAGGCAGCCCTGAATCAGGGAGCTGCAATGGGCTCTCCGGGGATCCCTTCTTACCAGTCTGTCACATCAAGGCCTAGATCTCTGAAGGAGGAATCCTTCCAAAACTCATATTCATTTCACATGCAGAAAAAAATCCAAGAAATGCAAGAAAAAAGAACAGTTCAGTTGTAAAAAGATGAGATGCCTAAACAGTACGAAGAACTCTGTCAGAAAAGGGTCAGCTGCTTAAATGATGGAGTTAAACAAGACACAATTAAGGTTAACTTGTCCCTGACTCCAGTTTCACACTTGGACGATAGCTCTAATGGAGTCTTGACAGTTTAAACACCTAACCCTTTTCTAATATGATGCTGTAATGTGACTTCTTACCTCATAAACTTTCTCAGAGGGTGGTGCTGGGGTACTACGCTCTTCAAGTTCAGGGATTTTTGCTGTCTCATCTTTAGACTTCTCCTTGGAAGATTTCGTCTTGGACCCCTTGCTGTCATCAGGCACTGGTATCTCCTTGCTCTGTCCTTTCTTTTTATCACCTGACTTTTCTTTCTTCTCTGCTTTCTTTTCTTCCCTTAGTTGTTCTTCCTCTAGTAGTCGATCATGCTCTTCCTTCCAAGCCTATTACAAAAAGTTAAGAATTCAGGTAACTATGGTCTTGTTTTTATCAAAAGATGCTTACTCTTCTATAAAAAACTCTCCATTTGCAACTTTAATTCAGCCTCCTAAATGGCTATGAATTCTGATACAGAGTAAAATTTTGAAAAACACCTAATAACTTGAAAGTCAATGGGATTCTTCAGAATATTTTGCATTTTTATAGCACTTCGTATGTTCAAAGCACAACTCTCCAATTGAGCTGCAGTTGTGAGTGTTCATAACTTCTGCAAATTATGCATCAGGCTGCTCAAATTGGGCACCAAGAAAATGAGTTAACTAGTTAATGTTTGTACTTCATATGACACTGCATTGATGGTCATCTTGCAGATTGTACATGACTTCAGGGAACTCAAAAGCATGATGAAGAAGAATGTCCAAATGATCTTGTTTGAGATCCTTTGTGTCTCATGAGAAAAGGAAGGCAGAAGATTCTGGAAGTGAAATGCTGGCTAGATGAGTGGTGTATGGGTTTGGTTTTTAACATTGGTCAGCCTTCTGTGAGAAGAGGGACCTGTATATTTTGGATGGCTTCACCTCAGTAGAAGAGAGATCAATCTCCTCAGGGGCAGGCTGGCTAGAGTAGTCAGGAGAGCATTAAACTAACAACAAAAAGGCAAGGTAAAAAGGGAAGATATAAGTGTTAAGCTAGCACAAAATTGGAATGTTGGGAACAAAATTAGTCAAGGAACCCAAAGAAATGTAGAGAAGAAATTCTTCAGTTGCCAATACACGAATGGTAGAGGTAAAAAATAAGAGGAACTGGAATGCCTCATTTATGAGCATAAATTTTATCTAGTTGGTATTAATGAAACCTGTTGGGATGTCTCCCATGACTGGAACATTAAAATCAATGGTAATAACCTACTTAAGAAGGAGCAAGCACGCAAAAGGGAATGGGAAGTGGCACTGTTTTGACAATAGGGGCAGAATCACTGATCACACGGAAGAAAATGATCTTGAATGTTTATGCATCAACATGCTAACATATAAAACACAAAATGGGGTATTAGTTGGCATCTGCAATAGACCACCAAATCACACTAGGGAACAGAATAGTTGGCTCCTTATGCACCTATTTGTAACGTGTAGGAAAAAATGCTGTGTGATCATGGGGGATTCAATCTGAGTGACAATGTGCTGGAGGTTTCATCCTTGGAAGACATCCAAGGAATTTCTAAATAGTATAGATGACAATTTCCTAACTCAAAAAGTGTTGAATTCAATAAGGGAGAATTCTATATTAGACCTTGTCCTAATAGATAAGGAGGAACTGATCACAGAACTAAAAATTAATGGTAACTGAGGTACAAGTTTTCATGACTTGATTAGATTTATAATGTGCAAACAGAATAAAGTCCAGACCAATAATGTATATACTCAGTGCTTTAAAAGGGCCAGTTTCACAAAGCTGAAAACAATTATGAGCCCAATCAGCTAGGAGGAAGATTATAATTAGAAAAAATGTGAGTGGTAATTGGGAATTGTTTAAGAACACTTTACTAGGTGCCCAAAAAGCCACAATCCCATAACTGAAGAAGATGTCTGTACTGGTTAAAAAAAACAACCTGGTTTAGAAGCAAAATGAAGGAAACTGTATAAATAAATAAATAAAAATTAAAAAAATTAACATATAACAAATGGAAGACAAGGGAAGCTGATAGTAATGAATATAAATCAGAAGCTAGGAATTGTAGAAAATTGAGAGGGGAAGCAAAGGGACATAGGAAATCCATGGCATGTAGAATTAAGGACTATAAAAATGAGTTTGTTAAGTACTTTAGGAAAAAAAAGAATCCTAAAAATGGTATTGGTTCATTACTAGATAGAAATAATAGACATCGATCTCAGACAAGATAATGGAGTGGCTGATAGAGGCCTTGATTAATAAAGAATTAAAGGAGAGTAATATAATTAATGCAAATTAACATAGTTTGATGTCTTGTTTTGATGAGATTACAAGTTTCGTTGATAAAGGTAAAAGTGTGCCAGTAATATATTTAGACTTCTGTAAGGTAATTGATTGGTATCGTACCACATTTTGATTAAAAAAACCCCTAGAAATATACAAAATTAACATGGCACACATCAGATAGATTTAAAAACTGGCTAAATGATAGGTCTCAAAATGTAACTGTAAATGGGGAATCATCATCAAACAGGTGTGTTTCGAGTGGGGTTCTGCGGGGTTTGGTCGTTGGCCTTACACTATTTAACGTTGCTATTAATGACCTGGAAGAAAACATAAGATCATCAGTGATAAAATTTGCAGATGACACAAAATTGGGGGAGTGGTAGTAAATGAAGAGTATAGGTCACTGATACAGATGATTATGAATCGCTCGGTAAATTGGGCGTGAACAAACAATGTACATTTTAATTGGCTAAACGTAAATGTATATAACAAAGAATGTAGGTCATATCTTGAGAAATAGTGACTCTGAAAAAGATTTGGGGGTCATGATGGATAATCAGCTGAACGTGAGTTCCAAATGTGATACTGTGGCCAAATGGGCTAATGCAAACCTAAGATGTGTAAACAGGAGAATCTTGAATAAGAGTAAAGAGGTTATTTTGCCTTTGTATTTGACACTGGTGTGACTGCTGCTGGAATACTGTGTTCAGTTCTGGTGCCCACAATTCAAGAATGATATTGATAAACTGGAGAGAAACCCTCCAGAGAAGAGGCATGAGAATAATTAAAGGATTAGAAAACATTTTTTATAGTGATAAACTAAATATATTGAGTTCTTTGAGTCTAACAAAGAGAAGGTTAAGGGGTGACTTGATTACAGTCTATAGCAGTGGTTCCCATACTGGGCTTTGTGAACCCCTGGGGTTTTGCAAAATGTTATCGGAGGTTCTCGGGAAAAAATTCTCTAAGGGCGGACAGAGCTGTCCCTAGGGACCCCGGGCAACACAGGACCAGCAGCCTGGAGCCTTGGGGACTTCCAAGAGCTAAGCAGATCAAAGCAAGCCTATCTATCACACTGAGGAGATTTAAACTTTAAGACTCCTTATAAGAAATGGAAAGGGAGGTAGATATTTTTTGCTGTTTTTAAAATTAAATAGGCTGCTAGTGTAGTTTTTAAATTACGAAGAACAAGTTTAAGCTTTCTTGTAACGTGCGTTGTTTGCCTGGACTGCCCAAGACCTGAATGCTTGTGTAAGAGGAACTCTTTGATTTGGCTTCTTAGATACCTTCACGCTGTTTCACATCTGATACTTCTTGATGAAACATAGGAGCCTTGTCTTATAACAAACTTATTCAAAGTGATACAAGCTACGAAAGTGAGATCTTGGAAGAGTGTTGCTGTTTTCACAATGTAATAAAAATACTCATCTATAGATATCTATGTGGGGAACAAATATTTAACAATGAACTCTTCAGCTTAGCAGAGAAAGGCATAACATGGTCCAATGGCTGAAAGTTGAAGCTAGACAGATTCAGACTGGAAATAAGGCAATATTTAAAAGTGAGAGTAATTAACCATTGGAACAACTTACCAAGGGCTATGGTGGATTTTCCATCACTGACTATTTTTAAATCAAGATTTTATGTTTTTCTAAAAGATGTGCTCTATGAATTATTTTGGGAAAATTCTATGGCCTGTGTTATACAGGAGGTCAGACTAGATGATTAGGGCTCGTCTTGATCCATGCTCAGCCCTGACCCAGCTGCTGCTTTCCATCTGGCCAAGGGGGAGAGGGGGGCAACAATTACAACATGTGATGATTAGGAGCCCCAGCCTGGCCCCCTACAGTGGCCCCTGGCAGTTTCAAGGAAGCCATCATAGCACTGCCTGGTGAGGAGCTGAGATTGGGATCTGCCATTTGGAGCATTAGCAGGTAGCTGTGTGTGTGTAGGGGGGTGGGGGATGACGACACCTCTGTCCTTGTGTGGGAAGGGGGGAAGAATCAAGGTTGAAGGGGCCCAGCCCCAGCAGGGGGATTTGGGAGAGACCAGGATCCACAGCTTGAAGCATGAGCAGGTGTTTGTGGGGCAGTCTATCCCATCCCCACAGACAGCGAGGGCCCCCTCACACACTCTGATCCCCATGCCGTCACACACAACCCAATCCCCATCACCTGCTGGGCCAGGGTCCTCTCACCTACCCTGATCCCTCCTGCCATCTGGGCCAGGACCCCCTTACACATCCCAATCCACCAACTGGGGAAAGACTATTGGATTTCTGCTTTTCTTGTCTCACCTTGAGGGAGCCTTCTCTGACAAAAGGATTTTTTTCTGGAAGTTCCGGTGTGACCTCTGCTTTACCGTCCAGTCCTGATGTACTGCCTTTGAGAAATGAGAGGGGAACAATAAATAGGTTGCCAAAATAAAATAAAATAAGTCTGGTTCAGTGCAAAGGACAGGATGGAATCCCTGTTTAAAATCCTTGTTTCTCTGGTCAGAAGGTTAGAAGGGCAGATACACTGGTGTTTCACAATTATTATTTAATTGTATTACAATTCAATGGCAAAACCCTATGCTACCGCACAATTAAGGTTGTTTGGTGGCAAGTTGTTCCCTTGCAGAATGGTGAGTTGAACAAAACTCAAACTTTTGAGGGTTTGGAATCAGTTTTCTGGGATACATATGGAAAGATACCAACTTTTTGTTTTCTTAGGAGATGCAGCTTTTTTGCTAGTGGAGGCACAGGGTTTATCGTCAGAAGGTCTCTCTGTCATGGCTTTAGCTAGTTTAAGGGTCTCCAGTTCCTTAGCCATTTTTTCTTCCTGATATTTGGTTTCTTCCTTTGTCACCCAGTCTTCAATTGAGTTGGCCACCAGCTCCAGATAGTTTCTGAAAAGAAACATATTACTTCTATTAACAGTGAAAATACTGTATTAATTGATATGATATTGGAACATACAATATCTTTTTCATTCTACCTTTCACTAGAGACAGTCTTGGTTTTTTAGCTGCTATCTGAACATTTTACCATAATCTTTAAGAATCAGGTAGAGTTTACCAGGTTTTTTTTTCTGTATGGGAATTTTTATCTTTGCCTTATTGATCTTTGCTCACTACATTTTATGTTTAATATTTGAGTTCTCTTTTCTGCAAAAGCATCATTTGCCAAAAATAATAATAATAATAATAAAGAAATAAAGCTAGCCATAAATCACCATTGATTAATTTAACTTAACGAGGGTCAGTAAGAAGAGTCAGAATCTGATTCTCCCTTCTTAGTGGTTTACAACCACTGTAATTCCACTGACTTCACTAGAGTTACTCCTGATTTATACTGGCCCTTAGCATTTGTTCACTTAACCGCCCTCTGCATATATGAAGCACCAAATTCTAATCAAACTTACACAGACACATAAAAGATGGAACTAAATTGCTGTAAGATAAATGGAAAACTTACACCGCACACCTCATCCTGAGGATGGTGGCACAGTCTTGCTGACTTGTGGGATCATGTAAGGCAGGTTTGAAATAAGATCACTCATTATACAAAACTTCTCAAGGAAGGTGTCCAATCTTGCCCCATCTATTAATTCTATCATTTTTGTAAGGGTGAGAGTATATTTGTCTCAATTGATTATAAAGTCAAGTCAGGAAAACATCTGGAGAACCATGTGAACATCTCTGATGACCTGTTGTGATGTGTGCCCCCAAATCAATCAGTCATCAGCATATGTGGACAACTGAAGGCCTTGTTTCTTCAGATGAACTGCTACCACTGAGAGTCATTTGGCAAACACCTTTGGAGCTTTTGAGATACCAAATGGTAGGACTTCGAATTGGTACTGAAGGCCATTGACCATAAAACGTAGATATTTCCTGTGGGCTGGATAGATTGACGCGTGCAAGCATCCTGCAAATCAAATGTTGTGAACGACTTTATGGGATCTAGAGAGAGGATTATTGACTAAAGAGTCAAATTTTAAGTGATGGATGAATTTGTTGAGATGTTTTTGAGATCTAATATAAGATGCCAACCCCCTTTCTTCTTCAGAATGAGGAAGTAGTGGGAATTGAATACCTGGTTGCAGAATGCTGGAGGCACCATCTTAATTACACCCCACTGAAGAAAAGTCTGTCTCCATACAAAACAGGCTCCCATGCAAAGAGTTCATGAAAAGGGACTGGGTAGGGTGTGTGGAGTTGGTCTAGATTGTAATTATACTGAATATCCTTGCTGGATATTCTAAGATACACTGGTTGGTAGTAATTGCAATCCATGAATCTGCAGAAAAAGGAAGGAGGTTGCCAAACGCAGGGGAGAAGATGTACAGATCTTCACAAACTGGTCCAAGACTCTTGACTGCAGCATCAAAAACCTGCAACTTTTGCCCGATGATGAGTATGCAGTAACAGTAAATGAAGGAGGGCCACTTTTCTTTTGGAAATATGGTCCTTTCTTGTAAAATTCAGGAGCCTTTTGTTGGCATGAATACAAGGATGATGGAGGCCCTTCACTCAAGAAGGACTGAGGTCTACTTTGCTTCCTCTTCTGGAACATGATATCTAGGCCAAGAAATCAAAGTGTTGCCCTGCAGTCTTTTAAAAGAATAAAGCATCTCTCAAGTCTTTGAATTTAAAAAACATAGCCCTCAAAAGGAAGGTCCTCAGTTGTGGCTTGGTCTTCTTCTGGAATGCCTCATGACTGTAGTCATGATGTTCTGTGCGCAGTGACTGCAGTAGCCATTGATCCTGACACCATGTCAGAAACATCCAAAAAGGCCTGTTATACAATTTTCACCACCAGCTAGCCCTCCAAAGCCTGCTGCTTAGATTTTTCATGATCCACCGCTATAATTAAAGATCCACGGATGTGTTTGGTAAAAAAGTACTCATACCCTATAGGAGAAAATTGTTATCTCCAACCTGCTCTTGTTGATGTAACAGAAATGGATACAGGAGTTTGCCACAAATCCTTGACTGGTTCAAGGTGACAGGGAAAAGTCGGCCCTCCTGTTGTTTTGGGCCTGAGGCCTTTTTCCCTGTAGGCCTCAGGCCTTTAGCTAAGAGCAAAACTTTTTAGCTAAGAGCAAAACTTAGAACTTCTCCTTAGCTTGTTTGTCTGTACAAAGGGCATGCAGGGACTGAAAGATAAGAACAAGGCCCAAAGAAGGAAATGAATATGGGAAAGGGAACTGGGTGATAAGACAGAGGGTCCCCATCCATGCCAACTTGCAACAGCTGCTTTTGCATAACATGACCGCAAGGAAGAGGTTGTTAGAACAGTCAAACCGCAGACTTGACTGGCAAAGACAATAACAGGAAAAACCGAATATGGGAAAATTGATTGGTCAGCTTACTTTTGATCAGCATTATATTCCAAATAAGGCAATTAACATGTGTAACCAGCGTGTTACGTTTTGCGGTTTTAACCTTTATAATCATGGTAAAATTTGTAGTAAGCAGAGCGGCTTACCTCTTGCTTAGGGTCATGCTGTCTCTCCCTGCATATATGCTTGTATCAAAATAAAGGAGCCTCAGGCTGTCTGATCCAAAATCTACCGTGTGGTCAATTTTCCACAACAAAGGATACCATAATTTATAGGAAAGGTCAAGTGACCCTGAGAGACCAGATGCAGAATATCAAATAACTTATCTGATCTTTCCTGAATGACTTCTAGAGCTATCTCCAGAGTATCCACCATTCTTTTAAGAAGGTCCTAAAGTCCTTAAAGTCATTAACTGTGGAAAAAGTAGACGGTGCCACAACTTTATCTGGTTATGAAGAAGAAACTGTCAAAGGGATAGGTTGCTCTCCATAATCCTTCACAAGATCTCCCTCCTCAGTATGAGGTTCTTGCTCAAATTCCTGATGGAGCACTTTGCTTGAGGACTGCAGTATCTTAGATGACTCCTTAGAAGGAAGTGACCTATTTCTAGATTTGGATCTAAATGAATAAGGAGCAGAAAATAAGAGAATAAGGAACAGGATCCACTGACCGATCTGTCGAGAAGGTTCAGTAAGTTTCTGAGAAGCACGAGGTCTCTTAGAGCCTGATGACCTCTTAGCTCCTCGCAGAGTATCTCTGGTAGCTGAAGCACTGACAGAAACTGGTTTTGAAGGAGCAGCAGCAGCCTGCCTTTAAAGAGGGAACTCAGAGTCAGAGACATATTTCAGTGATCTTTCCATTAAAAATAATTTCTGACGGGCATCATGAGCTTTTTGTATGCACCTAGGCAAAGATTTGCAAAATGAATGTTTGCTGGGGATCCATAATTCCACTTGACAAAAAAGGCATGTATTAGTCCATTGTTTGCAGGCATAGCTGTCTCGCAGCCAGAACAGATTTTAAAGCCTGGATACAACATCTCATCCATTAGAGCTATGATTTGGTACCAAGTGGAAACTCAAAACAAGTTAAAAATCTCTCTCTTTTTTTTGTCAATGGGCTTGAATGAAACTTACCAGTTATGAAGAATTACAAAAAAAAAGATCAAACTCACTAGTAACCTCTAAACATAATGTAACAGGCTACAGGAAAGCAGATAGACACTGTACCTCTCCAACACGCTGCCATGGGTGGTAGGAAAGAACTGAGTAGCAGTTGGGGCTTCTCCATCCTTTATGCCTGAAGAGAAGGAGCCTGAGGGTGTGCACGATACATATGCAGCCTTAACAGATACTGCTGGCTAAAAGATTCTGAGATCATGCACATGGGGCACACACACCTACAACAGGATCTGTACGAAGAAATGTTTGAAGAACACTCATTCCATTGGACGATCTGTTCCTGACTAACACAGAGCAAGTTTTGCTTGGTATAGCGATATAATGTGAACAAACATTTTGTAGTTATAAAAAAAATTTGACTGCTAGAATGAAAATTATGACATTTCAGCTATTTCAAAAGATGTTTCAAGGATAGTGAGACAGCATATGAAACAGAGACTCTTCTTGAAAAACCAGGACAAATGGACATATTTTATTTTATTTCAAATAGCCGCTGCTCCTTTTGCTTGTTTCCTTAAAGAAATATATGTTGGGCTGGGATAGAAAATACACACTTTTTCTGTATAAGCACTGCGTACCTCCTGTCCCACTTATAATATAGTTATCCTTACAAGACCCCACAAATCCTTACAAACCATGCCACAGAGAATCTCACATTTTTCTGTTGTTTGGATTACCCCTGAACCACAGCACCAAAATCAGGTGTTGTGGAAACTAATTAGGGACAAAGAATAGACCCTTTGTTTGTATTCTCTATGACTTGGTGTTCCAAGAAGAAATTGTTAAGGTATTGTGAAATTGCTTTTGTAAATCTTGTCCTGTTGTGACATTTGACCAGTTCATATATGAGTAGTTGAAGGAACTGATTTGTTTAATTAGACTTAGTTGGCTCTTTGATCTCCCTCAAAATAGTGCCCCCAATATAGTTTTTCCTGATATAGAGGCCAGTATATAACCCTATTAACATATTTGTATTCTTATGACTTGTGATTTGTAAGCATACAAATTCTATGGGGTGGCTCTATTCACTCAGAATTTTTTACCTCAGTAGTGTCTGTGGTATATTTTAGATATAGTGCTACTACTATGCCCCCAATCCCTGCCCCCTAATGACTTTGTAATTTCTTCTTGAATGGTTTATTGCCAGGTATTACAGTTAACCCATTGATTTTTCTGATGCCACCATATTTCATAAGTGCTTGTTATGTCAAGGTCCTTTTCCATTGCCAGGCTTTCAGCTAAAATGCCTGTTTGAAGATACTATCTAAAAAAATGTATTACCTGAATCCAACATCAGAGTGCATTGCAATATCCCAGGATTCCTTGCACTGACGGTGTTGATTCATTGGATTGTGAAGGACTATAAGCAGAGAGTTATCTTGGGTGTGGTAATAGGAATCAATACACCTGTACTGTTGGGTTGCACTGTGTAAAACCTGAAAATGAAAAGAAATTAATACTTAAGACACATCCTTCATACAGAGAAATGGCACCCTCAACTCCTACAAGAGGGCTTGATTGTACCTTGTAGGGATGTCCCATAGTAAGAGATGGTACAGAGGCTCACTATACCAGAAGCACCAAAAGGCATTCTGCCTCTGGCAGACAGAAGGTCTCTTTAGAGTCCCCAGGCATGTAGAAGCTGTATTCCCACAACCACACACATTAAAGGAGTGCCACTAGCTATACCCATGCAGTCAACCAACTCCACTAGCAAATTCATAGGAACCATAACTTGATCTTCTCCTACCGCCCACTTTCATCTCTTTGGGATGCAACCTGAATGCAATATTTCAGGTGTGGCTGGAGCGGTACAGAAAAGAAGTATCACCCCCTTGTCTACAAACATGCAGAAAGAAAATAAATCTACTTCTTTTATGGCTATATCACATTATAAGTTCATATTGCATCAAATTCACTGTACTATCACTGCTGATGTTCTCCATATTTACTGCTTTCCAGTAAATTTTTCTAGCCCATTCTGTGTTGTGCATCCTTTTTAATGCATGTACTGGCTCTATGCTGACTCTCATTTTATATGTATCATTTTTTGCAGAATGCTAGAGCTGAAATGGGACTGAAATTCATTTATATATCATAAATTATTGGGTTGAATCTATTTTATGAATAAATTCTAGTTAATTGAATATTCAGTTTACAAAAGAAAACTCCTTAACAGCAAAATGCAAAAGGATATGTAAAGGTGTGGCAGACAGTATATTGCTTTCCATACAGAAAATGAAATGGTATGTGCCAATTTTAATGAAGAAATTTAATTACTAGAGCTGATGAGAAAAAGGAAAAGTTTTTACAAGACTTCCATTTTGTGTTGAAATTTTGTTTTCATGGACATTTTATAACCATCTTTATTAATTACTACCAGTGGTATAGATATTAAGGTCCATCGCATTAGTAGGAATTTCCCATATATTGTAATTTAGGACCAGATTCTACCTGGTCTTTACATGTGTGCTCAGTGTGATGGGAAGAGTACAAAAAGCTAAGCAGAACTACAGCCTCTGTAATTCAACAGAGCACAGGGTCTGCTCCATCTCTACTCCCCCTCGGGTTCATGGCAGAATACCTCTTTATACTCTCTGGGTTAGTACAACTCTGGGATACTCCTAACAGGCACAATCCTAGGGTACACTGAGGAAAGAACAGGCCACAATGTATTGGCAGTACTGCACTCTGATTAATCTTTTACAGTTCTTGTTTCTTCTTTCCTTTAAGATAAATATCAGTCATTATCCTATTTCTATTATGGGTTTCCCATATCCATGGGAGTACTGCACATGTATCCATAGGAGTACTGCCCATGGAGAACTTGAAGGACAAGGACTCTTTGTTCTTGCTGACAGTCATGAACACTAACGTCTTCCATTTATACATAAAATGGATGCAGGGAAGCGTTCCTAACCCTTGCAGCCAATGTCATTGTTGCCACAGAAAAGCCAATCCTAGGGATAAGAAGAAAGTCTCTTCTATCACATGTTCAGTCTGGGCTCCAATGCTAAAATGGACAATTACAATGCTGTTTTTGAGTCATGAACAAAATTACAAAATAGATTAAAATGACAAACTCATTTAGTAAAAGTCACCAAAAAGCAGTTGAAGAATAATGGCTTTTGGTAACCATTTATCAGGGCCAAATCTGAATCAGTGTCCTATCAGTAAAATAAGAACATAACAATGACCGTACTGGGTCAGACCAAAGGTCCATCAAGCCCAGTATCCTGTCCTCTGAAAGGTACCTCAAATGAAATGAACAGACAGGTTATCATCAAGTGATCCATGCTCTGTCACCCAGTCCCAGCTTCTGGCAAACAGAGGCTAGGGACACTATTCCTGCCCATCCTGGCTAATAGCCATTGATGGACCTATCTCCCATGAATCTATCTAGCTCCCCTTTGAATCCTGTTATAGTATTGGCCTTCACAACACTCTCTGGCAAGGAGTTCCAGAGGCTGACAGCGTGTTGCATGAAAAAATACTTTCTTGTGTTTGTTTTAAACCTGCTACCTATGAATTTCATTTGGTATCCCCTTGTTCTTGTATTATGAGAAGGAATAAATAACATTTCCTTATTTACTTTCTCTATACCAACTCATGATTTTATAGACCTCTATCATATCCCCCCTTAGTCGCCTCTTTTCCAAGCTGAAAAGTCCCAGTTTTATTAATCTCTCCTCATACAGAAGCTGTTCTATACCCCTAATCATTTTTGTTGCCTTTTTCTGAACCTTTTCCAATTCCAATATTTCTTTTTTGAGATCGAGTGACCACATCTGCACACAGTATTCAAGGTGTGGGCGTACTATGGATTTATATAGAGTCCATATGATATTTTCTGTCCTATTATCTATCCCTTTCTTGATGATTTCCAACATTCTGTTTGCTTTTTTGACTGCCGCTGCACATCGAGTGGATGATTTCAGAGACCTATCCATAATGACTCCAAGATCTCTTTCTTGAGTGGTAACAGCAAATTTAGACTCCATCATTGTATATATATAGTTAGGATTATGCTTTCCAATGTGCATTACTTTGCATTTATCAACATTAAATTTCATCTGCCATTTTGTTGCCCGGTAAGCCAGTTTTGTGAGATCCTTTTGTAGCTCTTCACAGTCTGCCTGGGACTTAACTATCTTGAGTAGTCGTGTATCATCTGCAAATTTTGCCACCTCACTGTTTACCCCTTTTTGCAGATTGTTTATGAATATGTTAAATAGGACTGGGTCCAGTACAGACCCCTGGAAATAAGAGAGAAGAGCATTTCTAGCATTTATTCCTACCCTTTGTTTTCTATCTTTTAACTGGTTACCAATCCATGAGAGAAACTTCCCTCTTATCCCATGACTGCTTATTTTGCTTAAGAGCCTTTGGTGAGGGACCTTGTCAAAGGCTTTCTGAAAATCTAAATACACTATATCCACTCGATCGCCTTTGTCCGCATGCTTGTTGACTCCCTCAAAGAATTCTAGTAGATTGGTGAGCATGATTTCCCTTTACAAAAACCATTTTGACTATTTCCCAACAAATTATGTTCATCTATGTGTCTGACAATTTTGTTCTTTATGATAGTTTCAACCAATTTGCCTGGTACTGAAGTGAGATTTACTGGCCTGTAGTTGCCAGGGATCGCCTCTGGAGCCCTTTTTAAAAATTGGGGTCACATTAGCTACCCTCCAGTCATTTGGAACAGAAGCTGATTTAAATGATAGGTTACATATGACAGTTAGTAGTCCTGCAATTTCACATTTGAGTTTCCTTCAGAACTCTTGGGTGAATATTATCAGGTCCTGGAGACCTATTACTGTTTAGTTTATCAATTTGTTCTAAAACCTCCTCTAATGACACCTCAATTTGGAACAGTTCCTCAGATCTGCCATCCAAAAAGAATGGCTCAGGTTTGGGAATCTCCTTCACATCCTTAACAGTGAAGACTGATACAAAGAATTAATTTAGTTTCTCCACAATGACCTTATCGTCTTTGAGTGCTCCTTTTGCCCCACTGGTTGTTTAGCAGGCTTTCTGCTTCTGATGTATTTAAAAAAAATTGCTATTAGTTTTGGAGTCTTTGGCTAGCTGTTCTTCAAATTCTTTTTTGGTCTTTCTAATTATATTTTTACACTTCATTTGCCAGAGTTTATGCTCTTTTCTATTTTCCTCATTAGGATTTCTCTTCCACTTTTTAAAGAATGCCTTTTTGCCTCTCACCGCTTCTTTTACTTTGTTGTTTAACCATGGTGGCTCTTTTTTGGTTCTCTTACTATGTTTTTAAAATTGGGGTATACATTTAGGTTGAGCCTCTATTATGGTTCTTTAAAAAGTTTCCATGCCACTTACAGGGATTTTACTTTTGGTACTGTACCTTTTAATTTCTGTTTCACTAACCTCCTCATTTTTGTGCAGTTCCCCTTTCTGAAATTAAATGCTACAGTTTTGGGCCACTGTGGAGGTTCCCCACAGTGGGGATGTTAAATTTAATTATATTATGGTCATTATTACCAAGTGGTCCAGGTATATTAACCTCTTGGACCTGATCCTGTACTCCACTTAGGACTAAATTAAGAATTGCCTCTCCTCTTGTGGGTTCCAGGACCAGCTGCTCCAAGAAGCAGTCATTTAAGGTGTTAAGAAAGCATCCCTTCCTGAGGTGACATGTACCCAGTCAATATGGGGATAGGTGAAATCCCCCATTATTATTATTAGTAGTAGTAGTATTACTGATTTTTTTATTTTAATAGCCTCTCTAATCTCCCTGAGCATTTCAGTCACTAACACCATCCTGGTCAGGTGGTCGCTAATATAACCCTACTGAGATATATTCTTATTTTTCAAGCATGGAATTACTATCCAAAGAGATTCTATTGTATAATTTAGTTCATTTAAAATTTCTACTTCATTTGATTCTATGCTTTCTTTCACATATAGTGCCACTCCCCCACTAGCACGACCTGTTCTGTCCTTCTGATATATTTTGTATCCTAGTATTAATGTGTCCCATTGATTATCCTCATTCCATCTGGTTTCTGTGATGCCTATTATATCAATACCCTCATTAATACTAGACACTCTAGTTCACTCATCTTATTATTTAGACTTCTAGCATTGGTATATAAGCATTTTAAAAACTAGTTATTTTTTGGCTGCCCCCTGTTGCATGACATAATTGAATGAGACTTTTTTTCATTTGACTTTTTCTCATCAGATCCTCCCTGTATTTTATCATTTTCCATCCTCTCCTCCTTATTAGGACATAGGGAATCTCTATTTATAGATCCTCCCCTAAGAGATGTCCGAATCACATGCTCCTCCGCACTTGTTGGCTTTCCCCCTGTCCTTAGTTTAAAAACTGTTCTACGACCTTTTAAATTTTAAGCGCCAGCAATCTGGTTCTGTTTTGGTTTAGGTGGAGCCCATCCTTCCTATATAGGCTCTCCCTCTCCCAAAAGCTTCCCCAGTTCCTAATAAATCTAAAACCCTCCTCCCTACACCACTGTCTCATCCACACATTGAGACCCTGCAGTTTTGCCTGTCTAACTGGCCCTGCACGTGGAACTGGAAGCATTTCAGAGAATGCTACCATGGAGGTCCTGGACTTCAATCTCTTACCTAGCAGCCTAAATTTAGCCTCCAGGCTCTCCCTCCTATCCTTCCCCATGTCATTGGTACCTATGTGTACCACGACCACCGGCTCCTCCCCAGCACTACACATAATACACAAAAAGCTCTGTATCCTGTTACTAGCACTCTATGCACCAGCCCCCAGAGCTATTGTGCCTATGAGAATCAGAGCTCATAAATACCTGAAGAAGAAGACGTGGCTCATAATGTTCAGCAAAACTCCAGTCTGTCAAATGCCGCTGCTGAGTCTTTTGTATTTCCACTAAATCTGTCTCCGGCCCATGCCTCTGTTGTTTAACCTCAAAGTACATCAAAACAATAAAAAAATCAGTATTTTAGTATCCATTTGTTTTAAACTGAATGTAATTCCATTGACTTAACTACAGTGAGGAGCATGAGGTACAAAAGAATATAGAACAGCATCATAGTTAACTGCATAAAGCTGCACATGTGTAAATCTATATGGAAATGTTTTAGTAAGAATAAAAATTGACAAAAAGATTTTGCCTTTGACTGCTTTATAGTCAACATAATCTAAATATTTCTATTGTTAGGTTATATGCGTCTGAGTGCTGTAAGCAATTACAGACTTACAGATAGGTCTTGTGAAGTCACTTTAACATGGCTTTACTTATCTAGGGGTAAATGGCAGACAGATGTTTGTGAAGATGCCAAACCCCACAGTCTGTTAGTGAGATTACAGTTTGGCAATCTCTCTTAAACTCTTACTCTAAAATTAATCTCTTGTACTCAATAAGTAGCACAGCATTGCCATGAGAAGGCCCCTTCCACCCTCCTTCTTGGATAGTGCAGAATTGCAAGAGGCAGATTTTACAGTACTTTAAAGCTACTGGACTTTAGGGTATTATCCCAAAACATAATAAAATTAGGACTGTCAATTAAGTGCAGTTAACTTACATGATTAACTCAAAAAATTAATCATGATTAATTGCACTGTTACACAATAGAATACCAATGAAATTTATTAAATGTTTCTGGATGTTTTTCTACATTTTCAAATATATTGATTTCTATTACAACACAGAATTCAAAGTATACACTGCTCACTTTATATTATTATTTTTATTACAAATACTTGCACTGTAAAAACAAAAGAAATAGTATTTTTCAATTCACCTCATACAAGTACTGTAGAGCAATCTCTTTATCATCAAAGTGCAACTTACAAATGTAGATTTTTTTTGTTACATAACTAGTCTCAAAAACAAAACAATGTAAAACTTTAGAGTCTACAAGTCCACTCAGTCCTACCTCTTGTTCAGCCAATCGCTAAGACAAACAAGTGTGTTTACATTTACAGGAGATGCTGCTACCTGCTTCTCATTTACATCACCTGAAAGTGAGAACAGGCATTCACATGACACTTTTGTAGCTGGCGTTGCAAGGTGTTTATGTGCCAGATATGCTAAACATTCGTATGCCCCTTCACACTTTGGCCATCATTCTAGAGGACATGCATCCATGCTGAGGATGCTCACTAAAAAATAATGCATTAATTAAATTTGTGACTGAACTCCTTGGGGGAGAACTGTATGTCTTTGGCTTCAGCTTTGTTTTACCCTCATTCTGCCATATACTTCATGTTATAGCTGTCTCGGATGATGACCCAGCATGTTTGTTTGAAGAACACTTTCACAGCAGATTTGATAAAACGCAAAGAAGATACCAAAGTGAGATTTCTAAAAAATAGCTACAGCATTCCACCCAAGGTTTAAGAATCAGAAGTGCCTTCCAAAATCTGAGAGGGACGAGGTGTGGAGCATGGTTTTGTTTTTTACAGTGCAAATATTTGTAATAAAAATAAATATAAAGTGAGCACTATACAGTTTCTATTCTGTGTTCTAATTGAAATCAGTATACTGGAAAATGTAGAAAACATCCAATATTTAAACAAATTATTCCATTATTCCGTAAGTATTCCATTATTGTTTAATAATGCGATTAATCACGATTAATTTTTTTAATTGCTTGACAGCCCCAAATAAAATTAACACTCACATGGGCATTCACGAAGAATCCTCAGCAAGAGGAATTCACTTTGTACAGTCTTTAATATTCCTTCAAGCCACATGCTAGAACATAGTTTATTCCATTCATTATACTATTCATCTCTGAAGTGAAGAAACTAATTTCTTACTTTGTTTACAAGAGGATCAGCCAGACCGTCTCCTCCACGTTTGTCATTCTTTTCTATATGCACTGGAAATTGAACAGAGAAGAAACATTCTAGAGTTCCAGATATTTTCAGAATTTGTTATTCTGTTGTTTACTTTATTCCTCTTTGTTATTCACATGTTGTGGGCACATTCTAGCTCAACCTCCAGAAAGCTACATATATCCTTTTAAGCTTTGCCTTATCAGTATGGAAAGAGCCTTGCTTTGATGATGATAAAGTACCCAATCACATTCTTGACCCTACAGAAGATCATAAGAACACAGGACTTTCCATCGATTCATCAAGTCCAGAATCACATCACCAGAACAGATTACTATGTGATTCTTTACAGAAAGGAGGAAAATACCTATCCTGTATTTTAGCAGTTGCATAATGCTGGACAAAGGGAAAGAAGAGTTTATGCTTTCCCAACTCTGCAGTAGTTAGTTAGAACATCCAGAAGCATGAAGTTTGATTAGCTTTATTTCAGTACGTACGCAGTAAGCAACATTATTATTCTGTTATCGTAATAAAATTATCCAAACCTTTAAAACAATTTTTTATTGAAATTAATGGTGGTGAAAGATGCCGAGCTGGCAGCTCTACAATATGACATCCTCTATTTGTGCATGGACACAAGTGGAAGCTTCTCCATCCTGCTTTCCTAGTATGCTCAGCCCTGAACATGAGGGCCCCACTTCTAGAAGTAAGAGGGTATTCAGTTTTCTTGGCCCATTTGTTGTTCACCTTCTCTGCTGAGATTGCTAACTAAAGGGCCAATTAGTGACAATTGTGGTGGTGATTTCATGATTTAACACTTGTTCACTAAAGACTTTACTCAGGCTACCATATTCATTTCATATAGGCCACCAAGTAACAATCAGATGGCAACATCTTTTTGGACACTACAAGAAGCAACTAGAAATTAGAGCTTTCATAACTATATTGTCATTAGATCACAGAAAGAGAGGCTACTTCTCCAAGTAGTAACTACGGTAACTGGAGTTCTTTGAAAAGTGTTGTCTATGTATATATTCCACTGCTGGTAGTGCACGCGCACATGTGCATGGTTTTTTGGCCAGTAGTTTCTGTTGGGGCTGTGCATGTGCCTTGAGTGTCCTTGTGCTCTGCACTGGAAGCATAAAGAATGGAGTGGCCCAGCTGCCACTCAGTTCCTTCTCTATTCAGAATCCAAATGTTATAGGACTAGTGCTCAGTAAATTTTTTCAAACAAAACATTTTTTCCTCAAAAAATCCCTGAAGATACTGTGTATGACCAAGTCCTTGATCTCCCATCCGTGGTTGGACGAAAAATGTTTGCTCAGCCTGTCTGCCAAGATATTCTACAGACCTGGTAGAGAACCACAGTAAGGATTATCTGATAACGGATACATCAGTTCCATAGTTAAACATCCTCCTGACACAACAAAGATGATCTTGCACCTCTGTCTGTTTATATAGAACATGGCAGTCATGTTGTCCATCATGATTTGAATTTGATTGACCCTGAATACACAGAAGGAATACCGAGCAGGCTCTGTGAACTGCTCTGAGCTGCAACACATATATATGCAGTTGATCTTTGTCTGGAATCCAAAGGCCTTGCACACTGCAATGATCCATGTGTGCCCCCCAGAGGGAACCATCTGTCACTATGGATGTGGATGGAAGGTGTGGTGCAAACGTTAGCCTCTTTCAAACACATTTGGAATCTTCCCATCAATCTAGGGACATTGGGATATTTTGTGGTACTAAAAGAGGCATAGCTAAGCAATGCCTGCTCCGAACATCAACTGATTTTAGCCAAACCTGCATGCAAGGAAGGTGCCATAAGTCCACGAAGACTTGGGGAAGTCATCACTTTGGTGTTTGGACTTGACTGAATCTGCGATATGACAGTGGACATGTTCTTGAATATGTCCTGAGGCAGATATGCTCTGGCTGTTATAGAATCTATAACAGCTCTAGAAACTATAACAGTTCCTGTAAATTCTATTCTTTGAATTGGTGTCAGTCCGGACTTTTCTTTGTTGATTTTTTGTTCAAACTGGATGGAGTATCTGACTGATACTATTTCTAGTACTCAATGGTCTATTGTAATTGAAGCCCATATATTTTGGAAGAAGTTCGGCTGATTTCTGAAAGGAAAGATGCAAAAGTCTAGATCCTGAAAAGTGGCACTGCAATTCTTGAGCAACCTGTCAAAATGGTTGTTTATGAGCTGATGTAATCTGAGAGTATGGGTTGCTAATGTAGAAAGTCTCTTTTTCTGAAAATGCTGCCTCTTTCTGGAGGCCCTACACCTCTTTGGTGATAGAATGCACTTAGCACAGATCTCAGTCTTTAATAAGTAGGTGATTGTCATGGAGTCACCAGGGCGATGCTCTGGAACTACTCCCTATGAAGCCAGTCAGGACTCTGGGGGAGCACATGGACCACCTCCATCTCATAATCCTGGAAGGACAGACTCCAACTCAGGAGCTTGGCATTGGCTCCTCCAGGGCTGGCGCTTCCATTTAGGCAACCGCCTGGACGCCAGGATTTGGGAGGGTGGCACTGTGCGTCCCTCGGCGGCAATTCGGCGGCGGGGGGGGTCCTTCCGTGCTCCATATCTTCGGCGGCAATTCGGCGGCTGGGGGGTCCTTCTGCGCTCCGGGTCTTTGACGGCAATTCTGCGGCAGGTTCTTCACTCGCTCCGGGACCTGCCGCTGAAGTGCCTCGAAGACCGGGGACGCGGAAGGACCACCCCGCCGCTGAATTGCCACCAACCAGGAGCGCAGAAGGATCCCCGCCTAGGGTGCCAAAAACCCTGGTGCCGCTCCTGGGCTCCTCTCATCTGGTGCAGCCACGGCAGGGTGAGTGGTCCAGGTACACAGTGAAGTGCCATCCAAATAGATTCAGCTGCAGTCTTTTAAGAGCCCACTCCATGGTCAGGCATTCCTTCTCTATGGCTGCATAGCCCTGCTCCCGGAGCAGCAGCTTCCTGCTCAGGTACGTGATGGGATGTTTCTCCCCCTTTTGCACTGGCCTGCCTCTGCACTGCGCCCAGCCCTGTGTTTGGGGCATCGGTGAACACCATAAAGGGCTTGTCAAAGTCTGAGTTTCCCAGCACTGGGCCCTTGACCTTCTTCAGCATGCAGAGAGCCCTCTGGCACTGCTCAGTCCAGACCAGCTTGTCTGGCTTACCCTTGTTGCATAGCTCAGTGATGGGAGCTGACACAGAGCTAACGTGTGACACAAACCTCCAGTAGTGCCCCACCATCCCAATAAAGGCCTGGGCCTGTTTCTTAGTCTGGGGAGAAGGCCAATCTCTGATTGCCCTCATCTTGGCCGGTTCCGGCTTTAGGCAGCCGCTCCCCACTTTGTGGCCCAGGTGCAACACCTCTGCCATCCCCACCTTCCACGTCCCAGCTTTTACAGTCAGCTTTTACACTCAACCTCGTCTTCACCTGGCACACATGGTCCTCCCAGGTCTGGCTAATGGCACAAATATCATCAATGTGTGCTAGGGTAAAATTCTCCATCCTCCTCAGTAACTGATCCACCTGGCGCTGGTAGGTGACCAGCACCTCCTTGAGCCCGAAAAATAGGACCAGGGACTTTTACAGCCCAAAGGGGTGACAAAAGCAAGTTTCAACCTGACATCTGGATCTAAAGGCATCTGCCAGTAGTGTTTGGTGAGATCCCTGGTCATGGGGTATCGAGACCCCCCTCAACTTGTCTAGGATTTCATCAGGCTTGGTATGGGCAGGCACCATACATGGGTGATGACACTGAGATTCTGTTAGGCCACAAAATCAGATGGACCCATCTTTCCTGGGGACCAGCACCATGGGAGGCCCCTCGGGGGCTGGTGGATGGCTGGATTACCCCTAAAGCCAGCATGTCTCTGACCTCTCCCTCCAGGGCCTGGGCTGTGTTCCCAGTTACTCTGAATGGGGGACACCTGATGGTAGGGCCAGTTCCAGTCTCCACCCAGTGGACAGCTTGTTTAGTGAGCCCAGGCCAGTTGGAAAACAGCTGTTGGTATGAATGCAGCATCTCTCTGATCTCTGCTTGCTTGACAAGGGTTAGCTGGTCAGAAAGGGGAATTTATTCCAGCAAGGGGCCGGCTCCTGTTTCAGGAAGAGACTTACCAGGGGATCTTCCCCTTTCTCCCACTGGCCACACATGGCCAGTATCAGCCTCTCCCTGTCACAGTACGGCTCCATGATATTGACCGGCTCCCCTCGGTGGCTGTGAGCCTGGTTGGGCAGTTCCAGCACATCGTTCTCCTCATTCAGCTGCTTGTTCACCTTGAAGGGCCTGTCCCAGGCAGCTTGCAGCTTATTTTTCCTCATCAAGATGAGATCCCTCACCTGGTCCCCGGTGCCAAAGGCTGAGCGGTAGTACCAGACCTTCTGCCTTCCTTGGGCCCTGGCTAGGTTCTCCCTGGCCGGACACACGAGCTCAGCGAGCTTTTCCTGGAAAGTCAGTACATACTCCAATATTGATTCTCCATCAGGGGAGGTCTTCCCCTCCCATTCGTCCCTCACCCAGTCCAGGGCCACCTTTCGAAAAGACTCCTCTATAACAGGTAGGTGTCTGAAGGCTGCTTTATCCTTGTCCTGGATCTTTTGTACCTCTGGACAAGGCAGCCCTGGGTAGCAGGTGTCTTGCCCTGGCTGTGGTTCCCCACACTCAGCTGGGGTCTCTAATCTTCCTGGGCTCAGCTTTGTCCCTGCTGGGCCAGTGAGGGCAGGCAGCGAGCCCACTGCTTTGCTCATAGCATCAGAGCCACCATGAGGCACCTCCCCCATATGCAGGGGGGTAGGAAGTATCTCTCTGTCTCACCAGCTCCAGGGCTCTGGTTACAGAAAGGCAGGTATCCTGAGTTTAGCAGCTCCTCCCCCTGCCAGCAAGGTCATCTGCATTTTCACTGACTACTTCAGTCTCAGCCAATTGGTTCTCTGGATTCAAATTCAAATTCTCGGCTGTTACAGGAGCAGGCCCTGGATCCTGTCCCAAAGAGACACAATCATCCCCCAACAGGAGGTGACAGCCGATATCTTGGAGAACCCCAATTACCAGCCAGCCCAACCCCTCCTGTTTCTGTGTAACACCGATAGACCTCCGTCATCAGCAGGCGGGATCAAACCGGGGACCTCGGGAGCTTAGTACATGAGCTTCTACCGCATGAGCTAAAAGTCAACTGGCTGTTAGCTAAGGCTGTAGAACAGACTCAGTTAACTCTCTCTCTAAGTGGTCTCGGTGCCACTAGATGGGACAGAGCACCACACCCAGAAGGTGTGTGGGTTACATCTGCACAGTGATCTGGGCCATAGGCAGGGTGAGGGGCTTCATCCCTGGGACCTTCACCCAGGTCACACAGCCTCTCAGCATCTGGTGAGGCTAAACCACCTGGGGCCTGACAACAGTTCTTTCTATTGCAGGGTCTCGCCACCCTAGAAATGTCTCCCCATTGACCACCACCTTCCACTTTGACTGGAGGTCCGAGGGACCTGAGCCCAGGAGAGTCCACGCAGACATAGATGCTGGGGCCAGGAGTGAGAGCCAGCCTGCCACCCCACCCATCTAGCTAAACAGCTCTATGGCCTTGGGACCCAGGAAGGGGGCTAGACACCAGAGCCTTTCTGCAGGGCCAACCTGGTTCCAATTGCAAGCCTTCCCAAAGGCCGTGAGACAGGCATCTATATCTCCCCGCTCCTTAACCTGGGGCAGCAATTTAGTATTGAGATTCCTTGTGGAATTGGCACCCCAGAGTCCAACCCCATTCACTCCTGGGCAGGTCCTTCTGCCTTTCAGCTCAGTCATCACTAGTTCATGCTGCCTCTGTTTCTCTTGCTATTCTGCTTCATGCCATGTCTCATTCTGTCTCTCATGGTCCTCTGACTCCTTTGATCTCAGCTCCAATTCCATCCGTCTCAGATCCCTGACGGGGAACCAAGTGGAGACCCCTGTCGGTCTGGGACATGCGTCTCCAGGACACTCGACTGCCCCCAGCCTCTCTTGAAGCCACAGCTGGGTCAGGAGCTGATGCGGGCCCTGGGGCTGCCTGGTTGCTCCCAGCCTCTCTCGCGGCCCAAGCTGGGTCAGGAACCAGCTCCTTAGAGCAATTCTCCTCTTCCAACTGAGCAATCAGCTGTGCCTTAGTGAGCTTTTCAATGCGCAGCCCTCTCTCTCTGCTGTGACAGACCCAAACCAATGGGGTACAGGAGGCTGGTAGAGAGCAAATATACTAGTAACTGGCTGAGTAGTTTTCTGTTCCCTGAGTGACCACAGCAGGGGCTGCACTAGAGTAATCAGGAACCTGCTAGAACCAATTAAGGCAGACAGGCTGATTAGAACACCCACAGCCATTCAAGGCAGGCTAATCAGGGCACCTGGGTTTAAAAAGGAGCTCACTCCAGTCAGGCAGGGAGGAGCCAGAGGAGAGGAAGTGCCTGTGAGGAGCTGGGAGCAAGAGGCGCAAGGAGCTGAGAGTGAGAGGGTGTGCTGCTGGAGGACTAAGGAGTACAAGCGTTATCAGACACCAGGAGGAAGGTCCTGTGGTGAGGATAAAGAAGGTGTTTGGAGGAGGCCATGGGGAAGTAGCCCAGGGAGTTGTAGCTATCATGCAGCTGTTACAGGAGGCACTATAGATAGCTGCAATCCACAGGACCTTGGGCTGGAATCCAGAGTAGAGGGCGGGCCCGGGTTCCCCCCAAACCTCCCAACTCCTGATCAGACACAGGAGGAGTTGATCCAGACTGTGAGGCAGATCACTGAGGTGAGAGAATCTGCCAATAAGCGCAGGACCCACCAAGGTAGAGGAGGAACTTTGTCACACTGCACAGCTCTACAATGTCTTTCTTAAGAAGATGGTTATAGGCCATCTCCACATTGTTCCCAAGTGGTCATGGATTCACAGGCCTGTGCTCTCTCAGCGCCCCACGATCCCTGGGAGGAACCCCTTCAGTGGGACAGCCCTTCTCGGGGGTCCACTCTATCTCAGAGTGAAGCCGTAAGCTCCTCCACCTCCTGGAACTGCACCTCTTGGAGCCTTCAGCACTAATCCCCCTTCGTTTTACTGCTCCCCAGTCCCTTACTGCAGGACGCTGTGTCCATGGGGTGCAGTTTATCCCACCTCTCCCACCCGTTGTCACGGAATCACCAGGATGATGCTCTGGAACTACTCCATATGAATCCAGTCAGGACTCTGGAGGTGCATGCCTCCTCTCTCTGAGCATACTGTCTCCAGGGCAAGAAGCTTACATAGCTTCAACCTTCCTAGGTCTGACCTCAGAGCATTCAGCATCCCCTTCCACACTGTGCACTTCCTGCAGCGCGTCTGCCCAGCTGGGGCTCCTGGGGAAGCCAGAGGGCCCTGCACCACAACTCCACAGTCAGACGTGACTCTCAGCCAGCCGGTAAAACAGAAGGTTTAATAGTCAACAGGAACACAGCGTAGGACAGAACTTGTTAGCACAGAAATCAGTGACTTTCAGCCAAGTCCATCTTGAGGGGAGGGCAGCCCAAGGCCAGGGCTCTGGTCCTCCCCTTGCACTCCAAGCAAGCTGAGACTGACTTTCTTCCAGCTGCCTAGCTCCTGCCCTGCCTGTTGCTCCTCCTCTGGCCTTTGAAACACCCCGATCAGCTGCCCACCGGGAAAACCGAGACCACTTTGCCAGGTAGTCCAGATGTGTGGAGGGCTGTCTGCTTTCCAGGAGGATATGCTGAACCTCTTCTGAGCATGTCCTTTCCTCCTGGCCTAACCATTGAGCAGCCACGCCATGAGGTGCAGTGCCGCTAGGCTGGGGTGAAGGAGGTGGCCCTGGTCCTGGGAGAGCAGGTCCAGGCAGGATGGCAATGGTGGGGCGACTGCCAGGCTCGTGAGAGCCCGTACTAATGTTGCCTGGGCCATGCTGGCACTACCAGGAGGACCCGGGCCCTGTCCATTTTTATGTTTTCTAAGACCTTGCTGATCAGCGGGATCGGGGGGAAGGCATAGAGAAGCTGGCCCGACTAGGATAGGAGGAAGGAATCGGAGATGGCGCCCATGCCCAACCCGCCCTGGAGCAGAAGCGGGGAGACTGGCGGTTTTGCAGAGTCACGAACAGGTCCACCTGGGGAGTTCCTCATTCTTGGAAAATCCTGTGCACCACCTCTGGGTGCAGTGAACACTCATGCTGAGAGGAGAAGTCTCGGCTCAGGTGATCCGCCTGTGAGTTCTGGGCGCTGGTAAGTGGTGGGCTTGTAGGCAAACCTCGTGGGCTAAACAGAAGTCCCACAGCCTGAGGGCTTTCTGGCAGAGGACAGAGGAGCGGGACCTGCCTTGCCTGTTGATGTAAAACATCGAGGCTGTGTTGTCTGTGAGAACCCTGACAACTCTGCCCTCCAGGTGCAAGTGGAAGGCCACGCATGCCAGACGGACTGCCCTGAGCTCCTTGAAGTTTATATGCAGGGCAAGGTCCTGCGCAGACCACAGACCTTGGGTTTGAACCTTCCCCACGTGGGCTCCCCACCCCAGGTCCAATGCATTGGACACCAGCTCCACTGATGGGGGCTTGCCCCTGAATGGAACCCCATGTAGCGTGTTCCCTGGGGAGGACCACCATTGTAGGGCGATGATCACCGGTTCAGGCACAGTGAGGACTTTGTCCATCCTGTTTCTGGACTGGGAGAACACTGAGGATAACCAGAGCTGGAGGGGCCTCATCCTGAGTCTGGCGTGACGAACCACATACGTGCATGCCGACATGTGACCCAGGAGCTGGATGCATGCTCTGGCTGTGGTCACGGGGAACCCTGTGACTGTGTCTATGAGCCCTTTTAGGGTCTTGAATCTGTCCAGTGGGAGGGAGGCCCTGACTGTTGTTGCATCCAGGACTGCCTTGAGAAACTCTATGCGCTGCACTGGGACTAACGTGGACTTGGTGTCATTTAGCAACAGGCCCAGGGTGGCGCATGTGGACAGGAGGAGCACCACGTGATCCTGCACCTGCGACCTGGAGCTGCCCTTGACCAGCCAGTTGTTGAGATAGGGGAAGATCTGAACTCCACGACACCTGAGATAGGCCGCCACCACAGACATGCACTTTGTGAACACCCTGGGAGCAGTGGACAGGCCAAACGGGAGGACCGTAAATTAGTAGTGTTCCTGCCCAACCGTGAAATGGAGGAAGTGCCTGTGCCCCTCGAATATATGAATGTGGAAGTACGTGTCCTGAAGATTGAGGGCAGCGAACCTATCCCCAGGATCCAGGGAGGGGATGATGGAGGCCAGAGAGACTATGTGAAACTTGAGCTTTATCATGTACCGATTCAGACCTCACAGGTCCAAGATGGGCCTGAGCCCCCCTTTGGCCTTCAGGATAAGGAAATAGCGGGAGTAGTACCCTTTGCTTCTGAACTTGCTGGCACCACTTCCACACTCAAAGGCCAAGGATTCACCCCATCTCCTGCTTGAGAGGGGATGGAGGGTGATTGGATGGGGTAGACGTAAAATGGAGGGTGTAACCCCAGGAGACGGTGTTGAGAACCCAGCGGTCCAAGGTCAGCCGTGACAACTCCGGGAGAAAAGCACACAAGTGGTTGGAGAAGAGAAGATTTATTGTGGATCGATCCCTGGTATGAACTCGTAAGTCGCCCCTGGGCATCCTGTCAAAACTGATGTTTTCTGCCTGTTTGCCCTTGGAAGGCCCAGGTTGGGGGGCAGACCAGGACAGCCTCTGCAGGTGTTTCTAATAGTTCCATGACTTTTCATAAGGAGGCTCGTATTTAGAGTGGGTGACCTGGGTGGGAGCCTGCTGAGGCTTAAACTTGGTCCTGGCTGGAGCCGGGACATAGAGACCAAGTGTCTTAAGAGTTGTGCACGAATCTTTCAGGCCGTGCAATTTCACGTCCGTCTGTTCTGCAAACAGGGCCTTGCCATCGAACAGAAGGTCCTGCAAGGAGTTCTGTGCTTTGCTAGACAGCCCAGACAGCAGGAGCCACAACGCCCTCCTCATGGACACTGTGGAGGCCACAGACCTTGCAGCTGTATCTGTGGCATCCGATGCTGCCTGCAAGGTCACTCTGTCAGCCGTTGTACCCTTCTCCATCAGAGCCTTGAACTCCTTCTTGTCACGCTCCTGGAGGGAGTCCTCGAATTTGGACAGAGAGCCCCACAAATTGAACTTCTTTGTGGAGTGGGAGGGCCACCCTGCCCGGTGCCAAGGCTGAGAAGACACTGAAGAGGGAGTCCGAGAGTTCCTCCACATCCTCGGATTGAAGGTTGAGGCTTGATGTCACCCTTTTCAACAGTTCCTGGGTCTTAGAGTCCTCCTGCGGAACAGGTGGAGGAGGGGCTGTAATTGCCTCATCAGGAGAGGATGAGAATGGTGGTGCGATACTCTGCGTGCCCACCAGTGCCAGATGTCTCACCACTTGGTCGTCCTCTGGATGCGGAACCAGAGATGAACACCCCACCGACTCCTTTCTGGGAGGCTGAGATAGAAGGGCTAACAGTTTCTCCAAGGCTCTGGCCACCGAGTGAGTCACCACCGAGGGCTGCATCGGGGGCCATGGGGCCCATTGGTACCACGGTGCCGGCCAAGAAGCCCGGTGCCACTGCACCTGCTGTGGCACCAGCAGAGCAGGCTGTTCAGCCTGACTAGCCTGTCTCATTGACTGACGACTATGAAGGGAGGCCGGGCTGGCATACGAGCTGCCACTGTTCTGGGACTGGGAGGAGCAGCAGCATCGGGAATGGTACCAACCATGAGACTGTGATCCCAGCATGCAGGAGCGGGAGTACCGCTGGTAGCAGCTGCTCCACGATTGGCTCCACACTGAGCTCTTCTTTTAGCCCTTGTGTCTGGCTGTTCAAACTCAGCAGATAGCCACTCCACCGCCACGCTCCAACCCTGCAGCAATTTCCCCCCTTTTGCTTCACAGATATTATGCAGGACACAGCAGACAGCTATAACCATTGGGATATTTTTTCCACAGAGATCCAATCTTGTGAGTAGACAATGCCAGCATCCCTTCAATCTACCAAAAGCACATTCAACTGTCATTCTTCACTTGCTGAGCTGGTAGTTAAATTATTTCCTGGTCCTGTCAAGGTGGCCAGTGTACAGCTTCATGAGCCAGGGGAGCAAGGGGTAGGCTGGGTCGCCCAGGATCGCTACTGGCATTTCAATATTCCCAATGGCAAGAGGAGGTTACTTACCTATAACTGGAGGTTCTTTGAGATGTGTGGTCCCTATCCATATTCCACTGAGGGTTTATGCATGTGCACCATGCATCTGGAGCTGCAGATTTTTCAAGTAGTAATATCCGTTGGTATGCGCATGCACCCTTGGCTCACCTCATGGTTCCATCAGGGGTGCTAAAGGGTGGGGAAGACCGACCACATCTCCAGTTCCTATTCCACTGCAAATCCAAGAGATCTGCAGCTGAAAGCAAGGGGGGCGGGAAGTGGAAGACAGTTAGGGAACACATATCTCAAAGAACCTTGAGTTACAAGTAAGTAATCTCCTCTTCTTCTTCGAGTGATGATCCCTATCGTATTCGATTGAGTGCGATTAACAAGCAGTACCTAAGTTGGAGGAAGGTGCAAAGGTGAGGATGGAATGGTTGAGCAGAGGACAGCTGCGCTAAATGCATCTGTCACAGAGTCCTGCAACAAGGCATAATGCCTGGCAAAGATATATACTGAAATTCACATGGCTGCTCTATGTATGTTCCAAAGCAGAACAACATGGAGAGTGGTTGCGGTTGAAGCCTGGGCTCTCATGAAATGGGCCCTCACTCCAGGGGATGGAGGCACTCCCAGCAACTGATAGCATAGTGAATACACCTCACTGGAGATTCTTTGTGGAGATTGCCTGCCCCTTAACCCTCCTGGTTATTGTGATAAACAATCTAGGAGATTTCCTGACCAGTCTTGTCCTCTGCAAGTAGAAGGCCAAGGCCCAACAGCTGTCAAGGGAGAGAAGTTGTCACTCCTATTCCAAAGCATGAGGTTTCAGAAAGAAAACGGGTAAGTGGATGGTTTGATTGATATGAAACTGGGATATGACCTTTGGCAGAAACTTGGGATGTAGACACAGGGAGACTTTATCCTTATGGAAAGTGGTGAAAGGCAGGTCTGCCATCATGGCCCCAAGTTCACCTACCCTTCTTGCCAAACTGGTAGCCACAAGGAAGGCGACTTTAATGGAAAGGAAGGACATATAGCAGGGAGCTAGCAGCTCAAAGACCTGTTTCATTAGTGCCAGCAGAATTCTGTTAAGGTCCCATTGGGGGGCAATAGGTTGTACAGATGGAAAGGTTCTGATGAGGCCCTTCCAAAACCAAGCAGTAAATGGGTGTGTAAATGTGGAGTGGCCTTCCATTGGAGGTGAGGTGGAGGGTGTAAAGTGCTAACTGCTGCTAGATGGTTCTTGAAATAGTTGAGGGCAAGACCCAATGCCTTCAAGGACAGGAGCTCATTCAAAAAATGGGGAATCTCCATCTGTTCTGGGGAAAGCCCTCTCTGTTGGGCCCAGGAGGCAAAGCAGTTTCACTTGGCTCAGTCAGAACGCCGAATGGACTCCTTCCTGCTGCTCAAGAGGATGTCTTGCACTTCTGATAAACACGCCTCTTGTAGAGAAGATGCCTATCCAAATATCATGCTCTGAGGTGAAGTGTCTGTGGATCAGAATGTCTAATCTTGCTGCTGTGTTGAGTCAATAGCTCAGGGGAAGTGGGGATGGGAAGTGGAGGGTGAGCTGACATGTTGGGAAGGTTGGGAAACCAGAAATGTCTGCGTCTGAGTGGGGCAATCAGGATGACTGTTGCTGTATCCCACCTGATCTTCTGGAGTACTCATGGCAGGGATGGTAGAGGGCAGAAGGTGTAGCTGATCTTGTCTGACCAGTGGAGAATGAATGCACCACCTTGTGAGTGGGGACCAATACCTCTCCTGGAGCAGTATGTGCTAAACTTGTTGACGGGGGAGGAGAAGAGGTCCCTGGCTGGAGTTCCCCATTGGTTGAAGATGTTGCTTACTGCGGTGTCATGGAATTCCCACTCATGATGGGTCATGAACTGTCAGCTGAGTGAGTCTGCAATTACGTTCTAAGTCCCCAGAAGATAGGCTGCAGATAACAGGAACTTGTGGGCAATGCACCAATTCCATAGATTGACTGCCTCCACACACAAAGTAGTTGACTTCGTGCCCCCTTTTTTGTTGATGTAGTAAATGGGGGTGGCATTGATAAGAACATGATGGGAGCGAATGGATGGGAGAAATGCTTGGCATGTCTTCTTTACAGTCCTGAATTCCAGAATGTTGATGTGCATCCTGGATTCCTGAGGGGTTCATGCTATCTCCCATGTGTGCTCCCCATCCTATGAGGGACACATCGGTGATGACTGTCTTGTCTGAGGACGATGGGAGAAAGGGGACCCCCAAACTTTTCTTGTAGATCCCTCCAACACTGGAAGAAAGAGAATACCTCAGGAGGAACCATCAGAACCAGATATATGGCATGGCACACTGTTGAGTAAACTCTCTTGAGCCACATCTGGAGGTAGTGAAGACAGAAGCGAGTGAAGGTGGTGACGTATGTGCACAAGGCCACGTGGCCAAGGAGGGATAGGCAAGTCCTGGCCTGAACAGGACTGTTGACTGCTTAATGTACTGTTTATGTGGCTGTCCCTCCCTGTCAGGCTTGGAGTGAGGCCACTCTACCTTATTATGCCAAACAGCAAGCAGACAATTAGCAGGCTAGGGCTCTGGCCCTCTGGTCAGGGTACAGCAGGAAGTAACCTTACTGGGACAGGCGGTCTGTAGCTCTGGCCCTCTGAGTAGGACAGAGTAACAGGGAGTCTTTAGCCGAAGCCTCCTGGATGGGGCAGACAGCAATTGACAGTCTGGGGGCTCTGACCCTCAGGCAGGGCAGAGCAAGGAGCAGTCTTTAGCTTCAGCTTTTGGGCAGGAGCAGACAGCAATTACAGTTTCGGGGTCCACAGTTACCTGGCTGGGGCAAGCCACAAAACAAGGCACAGGCCTGCTGGCCTAGGGTAAGTAATCCACCTCCCCAGGAGTGGGGCTGGTGACAGGAGGGCAGGGAGAGCCAGGCCCACCCTACTCCACCATGTCCCTGTCCCGGGCCCTAGCAGTGGTGGGTGGTCCCGCCAAGGGGTCCGTGGGGAAGTCACCAAAACGTGACAACTCGTTTCCTCACAACACAACTGGTCTAATGTCTGGTTCCCCTGGACTACTTCCTACTGCCCTTCCTTGGCATGGCTCCGTAGTTCATCGGTCCTCAATCTCTTCAGGATAAACAGCAGACAGCAGTACCAACAACACCTCTACACAGTTGGTCTCCTCTGGGGGCATGGCGCTGCACCGCTTGGTCACTGGGCGGGAGTTTGGCAGCAAGGCAGGGAAATCTGCCTCCTTCCCTGGCTCTGGCTCAACTGAGCTGGAGGGCCTGCCTTTTATATTTCCTGTCCTGCCCCTCTGCTTCTGGCTGGCTTGGCTCCATCCACTGGCGGAGGGGAGGTATGGGGCCATTCCTCTCCATCAGGCTAAGAGGGAGGCCACTCTACACTCTGCCTCACTACACTCAGGCTACGAGTTCCTGCAGAGACTGGAATCTGTCCCTTGGTAGCTATGCTCATGCTGTGACTGAGTTCATGGAGGCCCCTATAAAGTCTAGGAACCGTGTGGGGTCCAAAGTTGATTTTTTGACATTGATGCTGACTCTGAGGGAGGAAAGGAGTCTGAGCAATCTGGAGGTTGAAATCCAGGCTTTTTCTCTGGACTGCACTACTAGGAGCCAGTTGTCAAGATAGGCGAATACAAGGACCCCATAATGCTTGAGGTAGGCCACCATGACAGAGAAAACGTTGGTGAAGGGAGCAGTGGTGAGTCCAAATGGCAGGACCTATACTAATAGGTAGCAGGTTTAAAACAAATAAAAGGAAGTTCTTCTTCACGCAGCGCTCAGTCAACTTGTGGAACTACTTACCTGAGGAGGTTGTGAAGGCTGGGACTATAATAATGTTTAAAAGGGAACTGGATAAATTCATGGTGGCTAAGTCCATAAATGGCTATTAGCCAGGAAGCGTAAAGAATGGTGTCCCTAGCCTCTGTTCATCAGAGGATGGAGATGGATGGCAGGAGAGAGATCACTTGATCATTGCCTGTTAGCTTCACTCCCTCTGGGGCACCTGGCATTGGCCACTGTTGGTAGACAGATACTGGGCTAGATGGACCTTTGGTCTGATCAGGTGCGGCCGTTCGTATGTTCTTATGTTCTTGACCCTGTATTGAAAGTGCTGAGGGCCTATTTTAAACCTCAGGAATCATCTGTGGGCCAGATGGATGTCTATGTGAAAATAAGCATCCTGCATGACAAAAGCCATAAACCTTCTTCTAATGATGGCTGCTAAGGTGACCATATGAAATGGGTTTGCAGATGAAGCAATTGAGATAACGGAGATCCAGGATTGGTCTCCACCTACCCTTCAATTTGGGTATCAGGAAGTAAGCTGAATTGAACCCCATCCCTTGATAGTCTGGAGGAACCCACTCTATCACACTTCTTTGTAGTAAAGAGTCCACCTCCAGGGCGAGGATGCTGTTGTGAGATTGGTCCCTGAGGAGGGATCAGGGAGAGTGTTGTGGATGAGGTAGCATAATGAACTCAATCGTATAGCCATAGTGGATGACATTTACCACTGATTTGTCTTTTGTTATTGGACTCCAAGCTGGTTAAAAAGAGTGCTAGATAACCCCCAAAGTGGGTGGGATGGTTGTGTGGCAGCAGGCAAGGTGGTTGACAGCATGCTAGGGTTCCTCAGAAATACCTCTTCTGTGGGGGAGTTGCATTTGGGAAGAGGAAGACTTTGAGGGTGGTCCTAGAGGATGTGATCTTTGAGTCATCTGACACTTCCTTGATGGTTCATAAGGCTGTTGATAGAAAAACTGGGAGGTTCTGTAATGTAGAACTTATGTTTCAGTGCCAGTGTGTAAACACCCAAGAAAGAGTGTAGTCTCGAATCCTTGAGGGTGTGGAGGGAATAGTCCGTTTTCTGGCTGAAAAGACAGGATTTATCAAAACGGAGGTCTTCAATGGTATTTTGTACCTCCGTGGGAAAACCAGTGGAATGGAGCCAAAACTGCCTCCTTATGACAATGCCTATGGCCATTGAGCACAAAGAGGTTTCTGTTGTGAGGGCATCACTACCAGCTTCCCCTCCTCAGTTATCGACTGGAAGCAGGCCTGGTCCAGTTGCATCAGTTTCTCAGCAAGTCCTCCAATTTGCTGTAATTCAGGAAATCGGATCCAGCAAATAATGCCTGATAATGCGAAATCCTGATTTGAAGGTTGGCTGAAGAAAAGATTTTGCAGCATAAAAGGTCCAGTCCTTTTTGCAGCCCTTTTGCAGCCTAAAAGGTCCTTGCCCTCCCTGTCAGATGGGGTGGAGTGTGGATACTGTTGCCTCACCTGTCCCATTGCTGTCTGGGCCACAAGTGAATTGGGAGGTGAGAGTGAGAGTACTATGTACTCAGAGCCCTTGGCTGGTACACAGTATCTTTTTTCTGCCCCTTTGAGGTAACTGTACATGTGGCCAACGTATGACAAACTGTGCTAGCTGGCTTGATGATGTCACCATTGATTGGGAGAGCGACTGTGGTTGGCCTCGATGAGTGAAGTATATCCAGCAGCTTATGCTGAGTGTCTTGGATCTTCTCCAGGGGAATGTGAGGTTCTCCGGGCAGTCTATGCAAGAGATCCTGGAATTGGCAGTAGTCAGCAGGAGATAGAGGGCATGTTGAAGATACTGTTACATCAGGAGAGGATGATGGTCATTTCTCCTGTTTGGTAGTATTGTTGGATCCGGTCTGAGAAGCTCATCTTCCATTACTGGTTCAAAGTATCTACTCGAAGGCACCAAGATGGTGAAATAGGTGAAACCTCCTTTATAGAATGGATGGGTTACAAGGGGGAGTACTGGGGCCAGGATCCCCAGTAGGGCCAGCAGGATGGATCTGATGGGTGCTGAGGAGGGCCCCATGGCACAGGAAATCAGTGGCTCTGCAGCAGATGGAATGGAAGATACTGCCATGATGAAGAAGGTCTCTGTTGGTACTCATAGTGGCAGAAAGGGATGGATGGTCCCTGATCCTCATCTGAGTCCTCCAAAGATGAAAACTCGGAGACCTGTTCCGTCAGCAGTACTGTTGGAGCAGATGGAAGTATGTATACTGCCAGAGTGGGGTGAAGAGTGCTTCAAATGTGATGTGTCTGGTGCAGCATATAGTGTCTCCCTGGAAGTAGAAGGCCCTAGAAGTTGTGGGGACCATGGCTTTCCCAGGCAAACACTTTCTGAGGTTATAGTGCTTTTTCCTGACCTCCCCAGAATCAAGGGCAATTTCTCAGTCCCCAGAAGCGGAGCGGCGATCTTTCCCGGAACGGATGGCTCTCTGATTCTGAGAGATGTTGACTGTGTGTGCCAATCTGCACTCAGTACTGGTGGATCCATCGATTTATGCAGCTTCTTTTTGTGTTTGTGCTCTTTAGGGCTTGCTTCATCCCCATGACTGGAACTCATGGAAGGGGTCTCTCCCTTCTTAGCTTAGAGGAAGACTTACTGCCATGCTTATGTGCGTGCTTCTTTACTTCCTGACTAGGCCCTGGCACGAGGTCCATAGCGGTGGTACTGCCGATACTGGCCTTGGACTGCACCAACTATGCACACGCAAAAGCGATACGACTGTGGCATCTTCATGCTGACATTTCTTGCGATGGCTAAAAGTTGTAGTTTAGACATACCCTGAGTATAACTGATCTAATTTACAAGACTTCACACATCACCTCTGATTTTGGCTTTCACTCTCTGGTCACTATTAAAGCTGCTAAGACTGAACAGGCATAGGACTTCATGGAAGCCTGATTCAGCAAGGTAATGGTGCATGTGTATTGACTTTACTGGGACTACTTGAATTCTAAAGTTAGGCACATGCTTGAGTACTTTGTGGAATAAGGGCGAGAGTTCACTATTCCACTTGAGTAGTGGAAGCCTTTCCTGACTGAGAAGCCTTTCCTGATTGATCTGTACAGATGTTCTGAAAATGGTTACACCAACAACCAGTGCAGAATGGGTTAAATCCTAATCCTATCATTATTAGCAGGTTATTGGCAGGGCCATCCTTAGGTAAAAACACTCCTTGCCAGTGGGTGTTGTGAAGGCCAACACTATAACAGGGTTCAAAGGGGAGGTAGATAGATACATGGAAGATAGGTCCATCAGTGGCTATTAGCCAGGATGGGCAGGTATGGTGTCCATAGCCTCTATTTGCCAGAAGCTGGGATTGGGTGGCAGGGCATGTATCACTTGATGATAACCTGTCTGTTCATTTCCTTTGGGGAACCTGCCATTGGCCACTGTCAGAGGACAGGATACTGGGTTTGATGGACCTTTGGTCTGACCCAGTATGGGTGTTTTATGTTCTTATGTTCCAGGTATACACAGCATATGTGTGGCTGCGTAGGGCACCTGGAAATTTGGGGCACCACTGGGTCTTAGTGTCCACTCTCCTGGATATTCCTATCCCTGTTCTGACCCCTCCTGCAGGCTCCCACAGCTAGATCCTGCAGCCTGGTGACTCTTACTCCAGAGGGGATCTAGTAACTTAAAAGTGAAAAAGCCTTCCAGCCTGCCAGACCTATTAGCACAACACTGAAACTATTAAAGGGCCATTCAAGTGGTAATGAAACCATTTAACAGGCATTTTCCAACCCCCAGGTACAGGTCTGTCACATCTTAGGCGCATTTAACAAGTGCGATTTCAGCTTTAAGCAGTCTGCAAAAACAAGAAAAAAAAACAAAAAAAAAAGAGAAAAATCGCAATTTAAATACTGTTTCTATAGTGCGGGCGAGTCCGCCTGCCATTATACTCAATGTAATTTTGACTATATGCGATTTTCACTTTATGCGTTGACTGTGGAACGTAACCCCAGCGTAAGATGAGACAGACCTGTATAGACTGTCAGTTTCTGAATTTACTGGCAAAAACAGTAGTGCATTACTGTAATATTTACTCAGAACATGTTAGTCTATAGGACCTTAGTTTAAAATTTGCTTTAAAAATATTTCATTAGTGATTTGGTGAAGATTATAAAATCACATCTCTAAAAAACCCTTCCATAGATTTTTAGATGAACTATAATCTTTAGCCTTAAATGGTTGGATCTTCAGACATATAGTTTTTTAAATAAATTCTTCAAAAGACCACCCTTATCTAAAATACACCTTTTAATTTTAATTACTTTAGTAAAAATAACGTGCTTCCAAAATCTTCCTTTCTTTTCTGTTCATCCCTTTCTCCCTTCACCCCCTGTTGAAGAGAGCCCTTAAAGGGACAACACCCCTTTCCTGTCAGATAGCTGGACACAGAGTTTCCTGTTCTTTACTTCTGACTATCTGATGAACTAGTTTTAAGAGAACCCTCCAGCAAAATCAATACCTAGTAAGATATAAAATCCTTAGTTATGCCTAAAATCTTTTGATACATATATTTTTTTAAGTTGGTGAAATTTCATAAACATGTCTATTGTTATAGAGATCACACAAAGTAAATTAGTGTTCCCTTTTTCTAAAAGCAACAGACATTGTTATGAACACGCTAAATCTCTGTGACAGATTTATTTAAAATAAAATGTCTTTGTTTCAGTGAGTTAAATATGTAATAATCTGGAATGATTTCTTTATGAAGGCTTAAGAGTACATTTAAAATATAAAATCAGCTTAGAAATACTGATTAAGAAAATGTAAAACAGAGAAGAGCTGCATCATGTATTCCATAATATTGAATGTTGTATTCAGCAAGACAGCTGACTTGCCCTTACTACAAAGTTTTTGAAAATAAATCTCTGACAAACTTCAGGGCATATCAAAAAACCTGTGACTGATATTTTTTATTCCCAAGTTTAGTGCTTTTGATTAGATACCTTCTGCATGTCCAGTCTTCACCATCTGGCATGCAGTGGAAAACATGCACCATTTTCTTTAGAAAGAAATTGCAGAAGAGTGTTTTTTTCAAATGTCATTTGCTTCATTTGGGTTCAGGGATTTGGCTGGAAGGCGGTGAGCAAGGTGGGGGAGGGAAGAGAAGAGGGAGACAGTGGGAAAGGGTGGGGCCTGTGGTGGGGCAGGAGTAGAGGATGAGTAAGGCCACAGGCAGAAGAGGTGGGCTGGGAAGCTAGCCTCCCCAAGCGGCAGCTTCACCCACTGCCCATGACAGCAGGTAAGAGCGGGTTGGCTCCCGCACACCCAGTGCACACTGCAGTTTCCTTAGGCAGAGGCCATATTCATAGAGCTGAATGCGCTGGCGCTGCACATTCTGCATGACGGAGAGAGTATGGGGGTCTCTGCGGGGAACTGTGACTTTCCACCGTCGTGAGGCGGGCTGGGTGTCTCGGTATCCTTTGCTGCCTCGTCCCTCCTCCCCCACTGGCTGCGAGCCCGGACTGCCATCGGGCATAGGGGCACCAGTTTAATAATACTGCGTAGGGAACCATAAATCCTAAAGATGGTCCTGGTTATTGGCATAAACCAGTGATTCTCAAACTGTGGGTCGGGAAATGGCTTAGACTTGCTGGGGCCCAGGGTCAGATTACAGGCCCCCTGCCTGGGGCTGAAGCCCTTGGGCTTCGGCTTTGGCTCCCCGGCCTGGGGCAGTGGGGCTTTGGGCCCTCCCGCCCCCACCGGGGTGGCGGGGCTTGAGTGGGATCAGGCTTTGATCCCCCCTCCTGAGGTGCTGTAGTAATTTTTTTTATCAGAAGGAGGTTGCAGTGCAATGAAGTTTGAGAACCCCTGGCATAAACATACTTCAATAACGTTATGATTTGGCACATTGTCAGAAATTGCAGAGAGACTATTGTATCTAAAATGTAATCTGTCCATATTCAGTTCCAAGTAGCAAATTACATTCTTGTCATTGTATTGTTTATAATCATTTGTATATACCCACTACTATTATCAAAGTTTCAAAATTACTATTTTAGTTGCATATCAAGATAAAACGCAGTGTTTTATATACTTTATGAATAGCATTTCTGAAACACTTAAGGGTGAAACTTTGAAACAGTTGCCAAATCCTATATTATATTGTGTTGTATAAATATGTTTAAAACAACTGTTTAATGGTATGATTTCAATGTTTAATTTCTCTAAAATACACTTTTATATCAGAAGCTATAAAATAGTTTTCTAATATCTGCTATGCAGAGCTCTTTTACATAGATATTACTTTTAAATAAACTATTTAATTGTCATAGAAAATGCCCAGTTTATGTCATTATCCAGTATTTCTACTTGATGAATGGATGAATGGAATGTAGAGTACTTGATGACCGAATGGTTCCTAAAACAGGAGAATCATCACATCCCAGTAATAATAAATAATTCTGAACTAATGTAAAAGAAAAGGACTCTAGTGAATAGCATGTTTAAATTCTTTAGATATAATGCTGATAAATGCCCTGTTACCTGAGCCATTGGGAGTTTTCTCATCAAACAGGTTTTCCACCATCGATAGTTGTCTCAGATGTCTTGCAAATCTGGCCGGATTATCCCATGGAATATAAGATACTTCATAATCACCTCCAAGCAACAAACCTGAGCCCTCCAGGAGGCCAGAATCATCCACCCCAGTCAGCCGCAGGCTTTCAAAAGTAAACACTTTGAAGGCTCTTTCTACTTCAGCCCAACTCAAGAGTTCTGGAAGAGAATTAAAACCATCCACAGAAATTGTCCTTACATTCCAGTGAAAGGTAAATAGAAGACTGACCAGGTATATTGTCCTTGGCATTGCTTTTAAGGCTGCCAACAAGGGGGCTAACGGTGATGGTAATTTCAGTAATGATCAATGGACTGATCAGATGGTGTGTTTTATGACTACGACCCTACCAAATTCACAGACATGAAAAATGCATCACAGACTGTGAAATCTGGTCTTTCTCTGTGAAATCTGGTCTATCTCAGTGAAATCTTGTCTTTTGTGTGCTTTTACCATATACTACACAGATTTCACAGGGAGACCAGAGTTTCTCAAATTGGGGGTCTTGACCCAAAAGGGAGTGGCAAGGGGGCCACGAGGTTATTTTAGGGGGGACTGTGGTATTGCGCAGAAGTAAGGTTAGCAATACCATACCATGCTACCCTTGCTTCTGCTCTGCTGCCTTCAGAGAAAATTGACCAAAATGGATCATGAATTCAGTAGGGCCCTACTTATGACAGTAAAGAAGGAATTGAAGGGGTCTGGATGCTCATTACTAACTGTACCCTTAGACTGAACATTCAGACTCACTAGAAGGCATTTATGTAGCCCTTCTAACTGTTTTACAGTGTGCACCAACTAGGTACACACATTACAAGAATGAGGAATTGAAGAGACATTTCTCGATGAAGTGACCTTATAATGACAACCAGAAAATGTGACTATTGTAGATACTACAGTGCTATTAACATGGGCAGCTCAAAGAAAACACAATGAGAAAACCATGTTTTTTTCCCCAAGTAATCCTCCCTATCCAAGACAAATCTCTTTTCTCAATCAAAAGGTTCTTTGTAAACAAACCAATGCGGAAAATACAAAACTCAAACCACCAAAAAAGAAAATCAACAAATACATTATATATCACAGCGGTTCCCAATATTTGTTCTGTGCACTAGAACCAGAACTAGTAATTTGTGTGACTGATATTCTTGTCCCAACTTAATACAGAGCTTATGTGCTTGGCTGAGTCCTGACATGCTGCTAATGCACAATTGTCAATCTCACAGTCTCTAACATGCAGTGTAACCTAGACTGCTCATAACCATGAAATTGTGGTTTGGTGTTAGGCCAAACTCCATGACAGGTTAAGATGGACACAAGAATATGAAAAGTGGTAGATACTGGCTGACATAGTGAAGATCTTAGTTGGGTAAATTGAGACAGTGGCCCCAAAAAAGTGGGTTCCAACTATATCACACAGATCCACAACTATATCATAGGAGCTTGTCAACAAAGAATGAAATAATATTAATAAAAAAAATCAGTTTACCACTGGTGCAATAATGCATGAGCTCATGAACTCTGGCCAAGCGTTTAGTGTTGTTTCCAGGTGGAGGAAGGGGGAACTGAAGAAGTTCCACCAATGGCAGCTTGTCCATCATATCCTGTTCAATCTTTTTTGGGTTTAAGCCCCCTTGGACCTGAGGCAAAGAGCAAAAAGGAGAAAAGCTAAGTAAACTTTCACAAAAGAGGGATTTTTCATTTAAATAACTAAGGTTCCAGTTCAGCACACAATTCTCCCCTCCTCAACCGCCCCTCACCCTTCCCCACACATATGCTTTACTTTAAAGTCAATGGAATTTAAGCATTTGCTTAAAATTGTGCATATACTCGAAGTGCTTTGCTGAATCAGTGCCTTTATGTGGAAGATGAAATCAGTTATTGTTTACTTTCCTCACTGTGGGGGAGTGAATATATACCAGAAGAAAAAGAGAATAATTTAAGAGGGCGCAATTAACTGATATTTGCTAAAGATTACAAAATTATTTGCCATTTAGCCAGAATCTGAAATTTTCACAGAATATAGAAAATATGTATTGATTTAGTCTGTTAAACTGCAAAGGATGCTTTTGTATTAGCCTTTCCCTTCCACATTGTGATCGGTTCAGTTACAGAGACCCCCTTGGAACTGTCACCTGATGTGCTGAGACTACCTCTGAGCTCATTTTTTCTGCCAGTTTGGGCCTCCATAAACCTGTCTTGTTGAGCCAGATATGCTAATCTGCTGCAACACAGACCCAGGGACTGACCCATTCCTCCAAAGCTGCAGACTTAACTGAAAACGGCTTAGCAAGTGCTCCTGTCTCTAGCACCCAGACACCCCATTCCCAATGGGATCCAAACCCCAAATGAATCCGTTTTACTCTGTATAAAGCATATACAGGGTAAACTCATAAATTATCCACCCTCTATAACACTGGTAGAGAGATATGCACAGCTGTTTTTTCCCCAAAGTATTAATTACTTACTTTGGGTTAATTAATAAGCAAAAGTGATTTTATCCTAAAAAGTAGGATTTAAGTGGTTTCAAGTAATAACAGAACAAAGTAAGTTACCAAGCAAAATAAAACAAAACACGTAAGTCTAAGCCTAACATATTTAAGAATCTGAATACAGGTAAATCTCATGCTCAGGGATGGTCCAATAAACTTCTTTCAGACTAGATTCCTTCCTAGTCTGGGCCCAATCCTTTCCCCTGATCCAGACCTTGTTAGTTCCAGCAGGCATCTTAGGTGAAAAGCAGGGGATTCCACATGACTGGGACCTCCTTTGTCCTGCTCCACCTATTTTTATACCTTTGGCATAAAGTGAGAATCCTTTGTCTCTCTGGGTTCCCATCCCTCCTTCTAAATGGAAAAGCATCAGGTTTATGATGGATTCCAGTACCAAGTGACATGGTGACATGTCCTGTGAGTCGACCACTACTCTCCATTCTTTCTGGCCTGACTCACAGGAACACAGGAAGGCTTACATGTAAACAGAGCCATTTACAACCAATTGTCCTGGTTAATGGGAGCCATCAAGATTCCAAGCCACTATTAATGGCCCACACTTTGCATAGTTACAATAGGAGTTCAGAGTAATATTTCGTATTTCTAGCTTCAGATACAAGAATGATACATTCATACAAATAGGATGAACACACTCAGTAGATTATAAGCTATGTAATGATACCTTACAAGAGACCTTTTGCATAAAGCATATTCCAGTTACATTATATTTACACTCATAAGCATATTTCCATAAACATATGGAGTGCAATGTCTCACACACATTCTTGGTTGGTCTATATTACTGTCTATAGTCATTATAATCAAGAAATCATACAAGTCATTGATGGTCTTTGACAGCAGTGTTATGATGGATTTAAAGAACTGTACTGGCTTGAGGTTTCTTTACTTTGTTCAGTTTTGCTTTTTCTTATTTTTATTATTATAGTCCCTGTCTTCTGTGTTACTTTTAATACCTTTTTCCTCTATCATATCTCCCAAACCGGTTCCTTCTTCTTTCATCCCTAATACCTACATTTTTCATGCTTTGGTCAACTCCTGCATTAACCAGTGCAAATTCCTCCTCTCTAACCTCCTGAAATCTAGATGGCTGCCCAAAAGTCTATCCAACATGCTTCTGTTAAAAGCATCTTCCCGACCCACAACTCAACCATGTCATCCTCCTTCTACTTGAAACCCTTTATTGCCTTACAAGTTTCATCTGCATCCAACTTTTTACTCTAATCTTACTCTACACTTCTGCCTACATCATGTCTAGATAACTCTTGCTGCCTTACATGAGCGCTATACCCTGCACACTTTGATGCACACTGGAGTTCTTCTCACATAAACAGCTCTGTGCCTTGTTGTGCACTGCCCCCTGTGTTTGTCCCATCCTCTCTAATCTATTCCCTTCTAGTTGCTACACCACACTCATCATTTAGAAACTCTAGTTTCTTCAGAATAATAATCCCCTAGCTCAGTGGTGGTCCAAAGTGAAGCCCATAGAGTTCTACAATGTATTCCATGCTATCATTTATATGGAAATGCAGTCACAAAAGCTAAATGTCCACATAAACACTGTGGCCAGGCCACGCAGATCAATATGGTACATTGCATACTGGGATCTGTAGTCCCCATGGGTGGCTGCAATCTGCTCCATTTTAAGCAAATTAAGTACAGCCTTTGGATTCCTGGCAAGTGGCTAATGTGACCATGAGGTGGGAAAAGTTTGGGTTCTCCTAGACTTCCTTCTAAAAGACACTTTCTAAGTTAATATCCTCTCTATAGACTTTAAGACTGTTGATATAAGACACAGTATTGTACCTTTAGCAGGTGTAGCCTCTGAGACAAAATATCATTATAGTTTAATAGAAGAGGCCATTTGGGGACCACAGTCTTTTCTTCATTGTCATTAGGGAAAAAGGAGTTGTAGAGATTCTATTAAACAAGAAAAGAGCACATGCATTAAAAATTAATACACAGATTTATTTAGCAATCAAGGCAGTCTGAAGGGAAAAGACAATGCAAACCTTTTTTTCACTCTCAGAGAGGGCAAGAGAGGGAAGGATTGAGACTATATGCTCTGCAAGGCTATGATCCAGCCCATCTGCTCGTGGTTCTGGGACCACCAGACTTGGTGGTGTAAGACCTTCTTCAGTTGCAATGACCTACCAAGCAGAAAACATGTTAGATGTCATCATAGCATTGATTTGTAGTTAGCTTAAGTTAAGGTTGTATCAGAGAAACAAACTTGGTTACAATTTGCAGGAGATAATGCTGCCCACGTATTGTTTACGATGTCACTTGAAAGTGAGAACAGACATTTGCATGGCACTGTTGTAGCTGGTATCGCAAGGTATTTACGTGCCAGATGCACTAAAGATTCATATGTTCCTTCATCGTCAACCACCATTCCATAGGACATGTATCTACGCTGATGATGGGTTCTGCTTGATAAAGATCTAAGCCAGAGCAGATCAGTGCATGTTCATTTTCATCATCTGAGTCAGATGCCAGAAGGTTGATTTTCTTCTTTGGTGGTTCGGGGTCTGTATTTTCCGCATTGGAGTGTTGCTCTTTTAAGATTTCTGAAAGCATGCTTCACACCTCATCCCTCTCAGATTTTGGAAGGCACTTCTGATTGTTATACACTGGGTTGAGTGTTGTAGCTATTTTTAGAAATCTCACATTAGTATCTTCTTTGCATTTTGTCAGATCTGCTGTGAAAGTGTTCTTAAAATGACCAACATGTGCTGGGTCATCATCTGAGACTGCTATGACATGAAATATATGGCAGAATGTGGATAAAACAAAGCCAAAGACATACAGTTCTCCCTCAAGGAGTTAAGTCACAAATTTAATTAACACATTTTTAACAAGCGTCAACAGCATGAAAGGATATCCTCTGAAATGGTGGCCAAAGCATGAAGGGGCGTACAATTATTTAGCATATCTGGCACATAAATACCTTGCAACACAGGCTAGAAAAGTGTCATGAAAACACCTGTTCTCACTTTCAGGTGACACTGTAAATAAGAAGCAGGCAGCAGCATCTCCTGTAAATGTAAACTAACTTGTTTGTCTTAGCAATTGGCTGAACAAGAAGTAGGACTGAGTGGACTTGTAGGTTCTAAAGTTTTACATTATTTTGTTTTTGAGAGTAGTTATGTAACAAAAAAATCTATATTTGTAAGTTGCACTTTCATGATGAAGAGATTGCTCTACAGTACTTGTATGAGGTGAATTGAAAAATACTATTTCTTTTGTTTATCATTTGTACAGTGCAAATATTTGTAATAAAAATAATAATATAAAGTGAACATTGCACACTTTGTATTCTGTGTTGTAATAGAAATCGATATATTTGAAAGCCAATTTTTTGAGTTAATCGTGTGAGTTAACTGCGATTAATTGACAGCCCTATTTACAACCTCCACAATTTTTGTATCTTTTGCAAAATTGATCAGTGATGATTTACATTTTTTTCCAGGTCATCCCTGTAGGATACATCTGGAAATGCAGCCACTTGGTGACAATTCCACATTTACAACTACATTTTAAGACCTATTAGCTAGCCAGTTTTGAATCCATTTAATGTGTGACACGTTAATTTTATATCATTCTAGTTTTTTAATCAAAATGTTGTGGGGTACTAAATCATATGCTTTGGAGAGTCTAAGTATATTACCGTCAACCCTTTATCAACTAAACTTGTAATCTCATCAAAAAGAGATATTAAGTTAGTTTGACAGGATCTATTTTTCATACATCCAAGTTGATTTGCATTAATTATATTATCCTCCTTTAATTCTTTATTAATTAAAACCCATATCAGCCGCTCTATTATCTTAGACTAGACGATCATAAACATCCTTTCTGGTCTTAAAAACCTACGAATCTAAGTGCGTCAGGGAGAAGTGGAAGCCAACAATCAAGTGGCTCAGTCTGGAAAACTGGTCCAAAAATTTAGCACATATCCAGCTAAATTAAAGCCCAACTGCACCTGAAATTTAACTTATGGATTTTTTCGTTAGCTTAGAAAAATTTTTGATCCACCAATTCTAAAGTTTTGCAGCACAGAGGACTGTACATCTTGTTTGTTGCTGTGGAAACAGAACAAAATCTGCAGTCTCTTCACTGGGAGAAATATCGATGAGCCAGTGATGGGCAGGTCTGAGTTCTGTCCTCAAAGCTGCAGACTGAAGATCCATTGTAGGTTGTCTGGAAATACTCCCTAAAAGCTAAAGTGCTACAAACCAGCTCTGGGATCCATGTGCAATGACTCAGTATAGCCATGCTTGTGGAGGATCTCCTGTCCCACACTGAGAAAAGTTGACAAGCATATAGTATTAGTGATCATTTGCACTTGTATTATATATGCTTAGTTTTGACAACCCTGAGAGAAAACACTCCCTAGCAGTTAGTGTAGGCTAGATTAACCCTAGCCCTTACTCAACTATGCAAGGGAGGAAGGAGGAGCAAGGACCCTCTTAGAAAGTGGCAAAAAAGGCAGAGACTCCCTACCCTAATACCCTTCTCTGTGAGAAAGTGGATGGGGAGGGGGCATAGAGGACTGGAGAGTACTTGTAGGAGCTTTGGAATAGAACACCGGACACATAATGGGAGTGAGCTGCACCCTGAAAAGGAATGAAAAAACCTAACTCCTCCCCTCCATAATGCAAGGCAAAGCAGGGGATCCTCTCTGAGTCCTTCCCTACTGATCCTCTTTAGGTAATGCAGCTATGTACGTTCTCTTATTTTGGGATGAACCTGATTTGTCTCTCACTGATCAATTCGCTATCACACTGCTCAGCCTGAATGACGGGTACGTATTAATATGAAAATACACTCACCTGTTCCAACATGCAGTTCATTATTAAAGGAACAGAAATGAATTCTTCAGGAATCTGATGTAGCAAATCATTGTAATACCTCATGTCCACATAAGGAGGCAGAAAAGAAACTTCTTCCTCTATTGTAGAAAGCAGAAATAACATATTGAGACCATCTAGCTGGATCTGTTGGTTTTCCTTTGACTTTGGTAGAAATCGTTAGTAAGAATTTCCTAATTTAACTCCTTGAATCTCTCCTACGTTCCTGAATTAGGGCTGTGACAGTGTTGTAAGAAAATATAAGGAAAGGACCTAATTTTTAAAGCGTCTACTGCTTAGCCCTGGTCTACACTACGAGTTTAGGTTGAATTTAGCAGTGTTAGATTGATTTAACCCTGCACCTGTCCACACGACGAAGCCATTTTTATCGACGTAAAGGGTTCTTAAAATCAATTTCTGTACTCCTCCCTGATGAAGGGATTAGCGCTGAAATCCACCTTGCTGGGTTGAATTTGGGGTAGTGTGGATGCAATTCGACTGTATTGGCCTCCGGGACTATCCCAGAGTGCTCCATTGTGACTGCTCTGGACAGCACTCTCAACTCAGATGCACTGGACAGGTAGACAGGAAAAGTCCCGCAAATTTTTGAATTTCATTTCCTGTTTGGCCAGCCTGGTGAGCTGATCAACACAGGTGACTATGCAGAGCTCATCAGCACAGGTGACCAGCCAGAATCGCAAAAGAGCTCCAGCATGGACTAAACGGGAGGTACTGGATCCAATCGCTGTATGGGGAGAGGAATCCATGCTATCAGAACTCCTTTCCAAAAGATGAAATGCCCAAATATTTGAAAAAATCTCCAAGGGCATGAAGGACAGAGGTTATACCAGGGACCCGCAGCAGTGCCATGTGAAACTTAAGGAGCTCAGGCAAGCCTACAAAAGAACCAGAGAGGCAAACAGCCACTGCGGGTCAGAGCCCCAGACATGCCGCTTCTATGATGAGCTGCACCATTCTAGGGGATGACCCTACAACTACCCCATCCCTGTGCGTGGACTCCATCAATGGACTCTCACACAACAGGGATGCAGATTCTGGGGACGAGGAAGAGGAGGAGGAGGTTGAAGATAGCACACTGCAAGCAAGCAGAGAAACTGTTTTCCCTGACAGCCAGGAACTGTTTATCACCCTGGAGCCAGTACCCTCCCAACCCACCCAAGGTGGGCTCTTGGACCTTGAAGGCAGAGAAGGCCCCTTTGGTGAGTGTACCTTTGTAAATATAATACATGGTTTAAAAGCAAGTGTGTTTAATGATTAATTAGCCCTGAAGACTTGAGATGCATTCGCAGCCAGTACAGCTACTGGAAAAGTCTGTTAACATGTACGAGGATGGAGCGGGAATCCTGCAGGGACATCTCAATGAAGCTCTCCTGGATGTACTCCAAAAGCCTTTGCAAAAGGTTTTCTGGAGAGGACAGCCTTATTCTGTCCTCCATGGTAGGACACTTTACCACGCCAGGCCAGTAGCATGTAGTCTGCAAACACTGCATAACAAAGCATGGCAGCGTATGGTCCCGGTGTTTGCTGGCATTCAAGAAACATCCGTTCTTTAACTCTCTGTGTTATCCTCAGGAGAGTGATATCATTCATGGTCACCTGGTTAAAATAGGGGAATTTTATTAAGGGAACATTCAGAGGTGGCCGTTCCTGCTGGGCTGTTTGCCTGTGGCTGAACAGAAATCATCCCTGCTGTTAGCCACGCGGTGTGGGGAGGGGTGACGCAATCATCCCAGAGAATTGGGTGGTGGTGGTGGGGTTGGTTTAGTTGGGTTTGTGCTGCATGTTAACCCAAAAACCACAGTCTCTCCTTTTAAATGGCCAAGCCATTTTAAATGGCCAACCCAACAGGTGCTTGGTATCGGAAATTAGGGTGCTGCTGTTTGAAACCATTCCCACATGTTATGAAGGTTAAAGAAGCCAAAAGACTGTGGATTATCATGTCTGCCTGCAAGCCGAATTCTGTTGCCCGCTGGACCTGCGTGTATGATCTCTCACACCAAACTGGCAGGTCCTCAATATAAGAGGCAAAATGCAACCTTGTAAAGAAAGCACATGCGCTATATAATGTTAACAGCTTGGTTCACCATGAAAGAGTCTACTCATTGTTAACTAAAATGTGGCTTTTTAAATACTACTCTCCCATTTTTTCCTCCTGCAGCTGCAAATGTTTCAGTGCTCCCCGTATCATCTCTGTCCCAGAGGCTAGCGAAGATTAGAAGGCGAAAAAAATACACTTGTGATGAAATGTTGTCTGAGTTCATGCAGTCCTCCCACACTGAAAAAGCCCAGCAGAATGTGTGGAGGCAGACACTATAAGGGTGCAGGAAAGTATTAAATGAATGCAAGGACAGGTGGTGGGATCAAGATGATAGGCGGCATCAGCGTAATGAGAGGAGGCAGGAAGGAATGCTCAGGCTACTGGAGGATCAAACTGATATTCTCCAGCATATTGTTGAGGTGCAGGAAAGGCACCAGGAGCACAGACCACCACTGCATCCCCTGCGTAACCAACCTCCCTCCTCCCCAAGTTCCATATCCTCCTCACCCAGACGCCCAAGAACTCGATGCGGGGGCCTCTGGGCACTCAACAACTCCACCCCAAAGGACTGCCCAAGCAACAGAAAGCTCGCATTTAATAAGTTTTGAAGTGCAGTGTGGCCTTGTTCTTCGCTCCTCCCCTCCTCTACCACCCCATCCAGTGCTTCCCTCCTCCCCCACCCTCCTGGGCTACCTTTGCAGTTATCCCCCCATTTGTGTGACGAATTAATAAAGAATCATGAATTTGAAACAATAATGATTTTATTGCCTCTGCAAGTGGTGATCAAAGGGGGGAGAGGAGGGCAGTTGGCTTACAGGGAAGTAGGGTGAACCAAAGGGGCGGGTTTTCATCAAGGAGAAACAAACAGAACTTTCCCACTGTAGCCTGGCCAGTCATGAAACTGGTTTTCAAAGCTTCTCTGATGCACAGCGCACCCTGCTGTGCTCTTGTAACCGCCCTGGTGTTTGGCTGCACGTAATCAGTGGCCAGGCGATTTGCTCAGCCTCTCAACCCGCCATAAACATCTCCTCCTTACTCTCACAGATATTGTGGAGCACACAGCAAGCAGTAATAACTATGGGAATATTGGTATAGCTGCAGTCTAACTGAGCCAGTAAACTGCGCCAGCGCACTTTTAAACGTCCAAATGCACATTCTACCACTATTCTGCACTTGCTCAGCCTATAGTTGAACAGCTCTTGACTACTGTCCAGGCTGCCTGTGTATGGCTTCATGAGCCATGGCATTTAGGGGTAGACTGGGTCCCCAAGGATAACTATCGGCATTTCAACATCCCCAATGGTTATTTTCAAGTCTGGAAAGTAAGTCCCTTGCTCCAGCCGTTCACACAGATGAGGGTTCCTAAAGATGTGAACGTCATGTACCTTTCCCGGCCATCCCACGTTGATGTTGGTGAAACGTCCCTTGCAGCACCATAGAAAAGTTCCCCTTGCAGTTTATGTACTGGCTGCCTTGGTGCTTCAGTCCCAAGATAGGGATATGCGTTATGTCTATCACCCCACTACAGTTAGGGAATCCCATTGCAGCAAAGCCATCCACTATAACCCGCACATTTCCCAGAGTCACTACCCTTGATAGCAGCAGCTCAGTGATCGCATTGGCTGCTTGGATCACAGCAGCCTCCCAAATAGATTTGCCCACTCCAAATTGATTCCCGACTGACTGGTAGCTCTCTGGCATTGCAAGCTTCCAGAGGGCTATCGCCACTCACTTGTGAACTGTGAGGACTGCTCTCATCTTGGTATTCTTGCGCTTCAGGGCAGGGGAAAGCAAGTCACAAAGTTCCATGAAAGTGACCTTATGCATGCGAAAGTTTCGCAGCCACTGGGAATCATCCCAGACCTGCAACACTATTCAGTCCCACCAGTCTGTGCTTGTTTCCCGGGCCCAGAATCAGCGTTCCACGGCATGAACCTGCCCCATTACCACCATGATGTCCAAATTACTCAGGTCTGTGCTTTGAGAGAAGTCTGTGTCCATGACCTCATCACTCTTCTAACTGTGCTGCCTTCGCCTCCTGGCCTGCTGTTGAAGTTTCTGGTGCTGCATATACTGCAGGATATTGCACGTGGTGTTTACAGTGCTCACAATGGCCACGGTGATCAGAGCAGGCTCCATGCTTGCTGTGGTATGGCATCTGCGCAGAAAAAAGACGCGAAACGATTGTCTGCCATTGCTGTCATGGAGGGAGGGGCAACTAACAACATGGCTTACAGGGTTGGCGTACAGGGAATTAAAATCAGCAAAGGGGGCAGGTTTTCATCAAGGAGAAACACACACAATTGTCACACCGAAGTCTGACCAGTCATGAAACTGGTTTTCAAAGCCTCTGTGATGCACAGTGTGCCTTGCTGTGCTCTTCTAATCGCAAACAGCCTAGTCAGCAAACAGCCCAGAGAGCTTTTAAATCTCCAAAGGCAAATTCTACCACCATTCTGCACTTGCTCAGCCTATATTTGAACTGCTCCAGGCTTCAGAAGCCATGGGAGCAAGGGGTAGGCTGGGGTAGGTGCGACTGCGCGGTGCTGCCAGCTGGGAGAGCAGCCTGAGGCAAAAGCCTCCAGCTCACAGGCAGGACTGAATCTCCATTAGATGAAACTTAAAGAAGAGAATGACCTGGAGTCGGTCCCATTTATGTCCAGGTGCCCCCAACCCACTTCACCGAGGTTGGCCAGGAGCACCCACAAGACGATGACGATGGTTAACAGTCGTACTGCACCATCTGCCGCCGGCAAGGCAAGGCAAGTCAAGGAGATGCTGCTGTGTAGCAATGCAGTACCGCATCTGCCAGCAGCACCCAGGAGATGTATGGTGACAGTGAGCTGAGCGGGCTCCATGCTTGCATGGTATGCCATCTGCACGGGTAACCCAGGAAAAAAGGCGAGAAATGATTGTTTGCCATTGCTTTCATGGAAGGAGGGAGGGAGGAAGGAGGGCCTGACGACATGTACCCAGAACCACCTGTGACAATGTTTTTGCCCCATCAGGCATTGGGAGCTCAACCCAGAATTCCAATGGGCGGCAGAGACTGCAGGAACTGTGGGATAGCTACCCACAGTGCAACGCTCCTAAAGTCGACGCTAGCCTTAATACTATGGGCACACTCTGCCAACTTAATGCGCTTCGTGGGGACACACATAATTGATTGTATCAAATTGATTTCTAAAAAATCGACTTCTATTAAGTTGACCTAATTTCATAGTGCAGACATACCCTTAGTCTGCACAGCGATGAACTTCTGATCTTGACATATCTTCTTCCCATACCTTCATTTATTTTTAATAAAATACAAGTATTTTAATAATAAAAGAAGGATTATATTAAAAATTTAGGAGATTCAGAGTTAAGGTTCCACAGAGACATATCACAGATTAACCTACATAAAATACAGCCATGTGTCTCTAAAATTATTTTAAAAAGTGCAGTGTAAACATAAATCAGTAGTACATGGTTCAGTTAATTTATACAATCTCAGTCAAGAAGCAGTATTAAAACTCAATTACAAGCACACACGATGAAAGAAAATCCTATATGCTATGGGCTCAGTCACAAGCTGCCTTCTGTACCCATGCAGCGGAGTAAGGATGTGTATGTTATTAGTCCTCTGTGTGGGCATCTACATTTTCAGTTTGCATGCAGGATGGAGAACAGTTGCTGTGAAGTTGCTACTGGCCCCCCTGTATACATTGGTGTGGAGGTTTTGCTCCCTACTTCTAGTACACCAGTTACCACAGTTCAACCAATAGAAACCTGCATCAGATATAGGACTGGGGCCACTTATTCACCCTTGGAACAAGGGGTAAACAGGTACTTATCTGTGACTCTGAATAACTATTTAATCCCTGGTCTGCTCTTGGGGCAGTGCAAATAGGTGCTGTTCTTTACTTAGTGGACATATTTGACCTTAAATCCTCTGTGCTTCAACTCTACATCTATAAAATGGGGATAATACCACCCTCTCACCTCACATGGTATTGTGAGAATAAATTAATTAATGTTTGTGAAACACTCAGATACTATAGCACCACAGAAAACCCCAGGAGAAAATTAATGATTTTGTATTTAGAGCAGGGCTTTGAATAGTGTGCAGTAAATAAAGCACGGGGTCACAGATTGAGGATAACACAAAATATTGCATAGCTGCTCTTTCAGTGACGCCCTCCATCTTGTGCACTGATTAAGTCAGGGATCCTGTGGAAAAACAGTATGTGACCATGTAAGCAAAGATTGTATCATAATGTATAATCAATAGCAAAAAACTATGTAAACATAGAGTTAAGGCTGCTTAGTGTTATGTCTCCCCTTTGCAAAACGTTGATCAAAACTCAAACTTCTGAAAACACGGAAATGCACAGTTAAGATTGCCCATGCAATCTTAACTCTGCCTTCTTTCAGCTGTGCCCCAATATGCCCCATTAACACACATACCTTCTCTCTGCCAATCCCATAGTTGCTGAAATGTACAAGCTCTTTACTTCCTTTCACAATCCATTCCTTCTCACCTACAGGATCTAACACTATTAAAAGGCAAAAAGGGAGATAAAACAGGTTGCTTATCCCATCTTCCCTCTGTTTCCCTCGTGCTGGCAGTAGCCAATGGAAATTATTTGCATATGCTCCCAATGCAGTCAGTGTGTTAGGTGAACCTATACTACATGGTAGAACAATAGTTAAGCCTGCTTGGTAAAGCTGTGTTTGTTGATATGAGGACATGTGTGGATTACTTTGAGGTGTGCGCAATGGAGCTGTGATTATGATATAATGAAAATCTATATTTTGCACATTCTGATACTATGCAAGCAAAGGGAAGAGCTGCATGTGTCTCTTCGTGACCCAGTACACATCATTTCAATACAGAATTGTGTATGATATATAATTAGCATGACACAGGGGTTTTACTACAAAGGACACTGCCAGTAGTAAGCTGGGATATGAGAGCACAGTTGCAGAAACCATCTGGAGACAGTGTCCCAAGCAACGGGGAAAATGTGTAGGGAAGTGCTGGAGGCCAAACTGGAATGAACAAGCATCTCAAACAGGTTATTAAGAGAAGGCAAAAAGCCTACAAGGAATGGAAGAAGGGAAGGATCAGCAAGGAAAGCTACCTCTGGAAGTCAAAAAGTGTAGGGATAAAGTGAGAACTGCCAAAAGACAAGCAAAACTAGACCTTCCAAAGGAAATTAAAACCAATAGTAAAAGGCCCATAAAAAGAAAAGGGAAACAATGAAAGAAGAAGCAGGACCATGAAGCACTGAGGATGGGGTGGAGGTTAAAGATATCCTAGATATGGCCCAACACCTAAACAAATACTTTGCCTCAGTTTTTAGTAAGGATAATGAGGAGCTTTGGAGCAGTGGCAGTATGGCTAATGGAAACAAGGATATGGAAGTACAAATTATCTCATCCGAGTGGAAGCCAAACTCAAACAGCTTAATGGGACCAAAGGAGTGTGTGTGAATTATCTCCATTCAAGAATATTAAAGGACCTGGCACATGAAATTGCAAGCCCATTAGCAAGGATTTTTAATGAGTCCATAAAATTGGGGGCTGTACCCTGTCACTGGAGAGTTGCAAATATAGTACCTATTTTTAAGAAAGGGGGAAAAAAGTCATCTAGGAAACTACAGGCCCGTTAGTTTGACCAACTGAATGTCAGGTCTTCGAACAAATTTTCAAAGACAGAGTAATTAAAGACAAAGAGGTAAACAGTACATGGGATAAAATACAACATGGTTTTACAAAAGGCAGATCATGTCAGACCAACTTGATCTCTTTCTTTGAGAAGACAAATTATTTTTTAGACAAAGGAAATGCAGTAGATCTAATCCACTTGGATTTCAGTATGACACAGTTCCACATGGAAAATTATTAGTTAAACTTGAGAAGATGGGGATTAATATGAGAATCAAAAGGTGGGTCAAGAACTGATTAAAGGAGAGGTACATGGGGTCACGCTGAAAGATGAATTGTCAGGCTGGAGGGAGGTTATTAGTGGAGTTCCTCAAGGATCAATTTTCAGACCAATCTTATTTAATATTTTCATTAATGATCTTGGCACAAAAAGTGGGAGATTGTTAATAAAATAAATGGATGACACGAAATTGGGCAGTATTACCAATATGGAGGAGGACTGGGAATAGCATACAAGGAAATTTGGACAACCTGGAAAGCTGGAGTAATACAAATGGAATGAAATTTAATAGTGCAAAGTGCAAGGTCATGCACTTAGGGACTAACAACATCTGGAATGTTGTGTTCAATTCTGGTCTCCCATGTTTAAGAAAGATGAATTCAAACTGGAATAAGTACAGAGAAGGATACTAGGATGATCAGAGGAATGTCTCAGGAGATGAGACTTAAGGAGCTTGGCTTGTTTAGCCTAACAAAATGAAGAATGAGGGGAGATATGATTGCTCTCTATAAATACATCAGAGGGACAAACACCAGGGAGGGAGAAGAATTATTTAAGTTAAGGGCCAAATGTTGGCACAAGAACAAATGGATATAAACTTGCTATCAACAAGTTTAGGCTTGAAATTAGATGAAGGTTTCTAACCACTAGAAAAGTGAATTTCTGAAACAGTCTTCCAAGGGGAGCAGTGGGGGCAAAAATGTAACTTGTTTCATGACTGAGCTTGATAAGTTTATGAAGGGGATGGTATGATAAGGTTGCTGACAATGGCATATGGACCATCCACAACTGCTATTAGCAAATATCTCCAACAACTGGTGATGGGGCACTCAATGGGAAGGGCTCTAACTTAGTACAGAGAATTCTTTCCCAAGGGTCTGGCTGGTGGATCTTGCCCACATACTCAGGGTCCAACTGATCACCAGATTTGGGATCAGGAAGAAATTTTTCCCTAGGTCAGATGGGCAGAGACTCTAGGGGATTTTCACCTTTGTCTGCAACATGGGGCACAGTCACTTGGTGGTCTGACCTAGAGTAAATGGTGGATTCTCTTTAACTTGAAGTCTTTAAATAAAGATTTGAGGACTTCAGTAACTCAGAGAGAGGTCATGGGCCTATTACAGGAGTGGGTAAGTGGCCTGTGATATGCAGGAAATCATACTAGATGATGATAGTGGCCCCCTCTGGACTTAAAGATCATGAGTCTATGAGCAGTCTAAGCATTTATTATCTTCATGCACTCCAGGAACGGCGGTTGGTGTCAAGTGCAGCTGTACTGACTGGTGGAGGCAGTAGATATGTTTGGGAGATCTGTGGATTACTTTGAGGTGTGTGACAGAGTTGTAACTATAATATGAGATCTAAGTTTTGCACCCTCTCATGTATGAGAGGAAAGGGAAGAGGTGCAAGTGTACCTTCAGTTTGCAATATGTATCATTTCTATGCCTAACTATTTACATTATGTCTGTAGCAGGGCATGGAGCTTTGATTTCAAAGGATATTACTGGCAATGAGGTGGAATATTAGATGATTATAATACTTTAATAATGGTTAGGTGAAAGTGTAGGTTGAGATGGCATCCTGTGAGTAAAGGTATGTCTACATTTGAGCTTGGAGGTGTGATTCCCAGCTTCGCAGATGTACCCACAGTATCTCAGCTTGAGCTAGCATGCTAAAAATAGCAGTGTAGCCAGAACAACAGGGGTGCTAGCTGCCTGAGTGTAAATCCGCCTGGACTCTCTGGGTACATACTCAGATGACTAGCCCAAGCCACCATAAGTGCTACTCCAGCTACATGGATATTTTTAGTGTGCTAGCTTGAGCAGACCTAGAGTGGATCCATCCATGAGAGCTGGAAATCACACCTCCTAGCTCAAATACAGATGTACGCTCAGGATAAGGAGCTGTAAAAAGCTGTAAAGTGATTCTAAAATTGTACACATGTGGTATTCTTTCCTGGGAGCTGGCCAAGTGTGTGAATGTTTGCCAGGATCTGGAACTTCCTGAATCTTATAATGCCAAGGTCCAGTGTGAGTATGAGCTATGTATATATTGAAGCATTGCTCAAGAAGAGAGAGGGAAGGTGGTGTGGGTGATCTTTTTTTTTCTTTTCCTGTTTGTTCTTTAACAGTGCTAGATGGAATCCTGTGGTAAGAGTGAATAGGTTTTAAAAGGAGATGAAGAGCTGGTATATTTCAGCAACTCTGGGGACGGCGGAGTAAAGATCTCTGTGTTAACAGAGTGTATTGGGACACTGCTGAAAGAACACAGAGTTAAGGTTGCCCAGGCAATCTTAACTCTGCACTTCCTGGGTTCCAGAAAAGGTTACTCACCTTGTGCAGTAACAGAAGTTCCTGGAGATGTGTGTCCCTAAGGGTGCTTTGCTTCAAGTGTACGTATGTCCCATGTGCCTTTAATCAGAGATTTTTGGTAGCAATGCCTATTCAGCCCATGCATGCGCCCTATACTTTCTTGTGCCCCGTACTGAGGAGATATATGGCTTTTCAAGGAAACCGTCTTCACTTTCCTCTCTACCACACAGCCCCTCAAAGGAAACTCTGAAGCACAGGGGAAGGAAGGCAGATAGTGGAGCACCTGTAGAGACACACATCTTGAAGAACTCCAATTACTGAACAAGATGAGTAATCTCTCCTTCTTTGAGTAGTCTCCCTCTGGGTGCTTCACTTCATGTGGCTTCCAAGCAGTGTCCTCATCAGAAGGAGGGAGCTTCAGAGCCAACTCTAATACTGAAGACAAAACTAGATTGTCCAGGGCAGCATTATATTTAGAAGAATGAGCCACTATATAATGTTTGGAAAGGGTTTGCATCAAAGTCCAGGTCACAGCCCTACAAATCTCAAGAATGGAAACATGTTTAAATAACACCACAGAGGTAGATAGAGACCTCACAGAATGAGATAATACCCTAAGAGGAGGCTTAATATTGGCAGACTCATAACATGAGACAATATACCCTGAGATCCACCTCAAGAGACTCTTGGTGGAGACTGTGGACCCCTTGGATCTGTCTGCAGTCAAAACAAATTGTCTGGAAGACTTTGTAAATGGTTTAATCCAAAGGCTAATGCCCTCTTAATGTCCAAGTATGGATGGCAGCATCTTCCTTGGACTGATGTGGCTCAGGGAAAAAAACAGGGAGATGGTTGACTTGGTTGATGTGAAATTCAGAAGTCACTTTAGATGGGAACTTAGTATGTAGCAATAGTGAAACTTTGTCCTTGAAGAATATTGTAGAAGGAGGATCTGCCATTAAAACCCACAGTTTTCCAACTCTTCAGGCATAAGTAATGGCCAATAAGAAGGCCATTTTCATGGACAGGTGAAGGGAACAAGTGGCCATTGGCTCAAAAGGGGGGCATTGTAAGAAAATTGAGTATCAAGTTTAGATCTTGTATAGAAATGGGCTGTCTAATCTGAGGAAAAAGGTGCTCCACACTGCAGAGGAAGGTGAAAAACCCTCGGGGCTTCTGCCAATCTGCCCTGGAGGAAAATTCATTCCCGACCCCATATATGGCGATCAGCTAAACCCTGAGCATGTGGGCAAGACTCACCAGCCAGCACTCAGGAAAGAATTCTCTGTAGTAACTCAGATCCCACCCCATCTAACATCCCATCACAGACCACTAGGCATATTTACCTGCTGATAATCAAAGATTAATTGCCAAATTAATTGCCAAAATTAGGCTATCCCATCATACCATCCCCTCCATAAACTTAAAAAGCTTAATCTTGAAGCCAGATATGTCTCTCAGTTCATCTTAATTAATTAGCCTCTTAGAGTTGGTTGGTCAACTCCCACCTTTTAATGTTCTCTGTATGTATATATATCTCCTCATTATATGTTCCATTCTATGTGTCCAATGAAGTGGGCTGTAACCCACAAAAGCTTATGCTCAAATAAATTTGTTAGTCTCTAAGGTGCCACAAATACTCCTGTTCTTTTTACGGTTATAGACTAACATGGCTGCTACTCTGAAACATGAAAGTATGCGTTCTGAAGCTCAAGGGCTGAGAACCAATCCTGTGAATTCAACAATGGAATTATAACTGCGAGAATCACCATCCTGAATTTGAACTTTTATGATTACGTAGATTTAGAATTGGTCTCCAACCTGTTCTTTTTTGGGACAAGAAAATACTTGGAATACAATCCCGTTCCCCTGATTGGAGCTGGAACAGGGTCTATGGCACAGAAAGGAGATGATTTCCTGTTTCAGCAAGTGGGTCCCTGAACAGAATAGGGAAGGGAAGTGGGGTGGAGGAAAGGAGGTGAAATAGATGTAGTAACCCAATCTTATAACCCCCCAAACCCATTTGCCTGATGTAATTTGTTCCCATGCAGATTGAAAATAGGAGAGAGAGTCTCCAAAGGTGAGGAGCTGGGTATATTGGTGCAGTCACAGATTCATGATATGGTGTTGTTCCAGACCAACAACCAATATATCAAAATTGCCATTTTGATGATGAGGATAGTTGAATGATAGATGTAGTTGAAGTAGGTGGTCTCTTCCTTTGAAATCTTTGTTTCTTTCTGGACAGCTCAGTAGATTTTTGAAATCCATAAAACTGGATGAGATCAGGGCCGGATTAACGTAGGGGCTTTAGGGGCTGCAGCCCGTGGCCCAGGGCTAAGGGGGGACCTGCCGCAGCAGGGCCGCATACCATGGCCCCACGCTACTCCTGGAAGCGGCCGGCTGCTGGCACATCTCTGCGACCCCTTGCAGGGGTGGGGGGGAGGTGGCTCCGTGCACTGCCCCAGCCCCAGTACCCGCCCCCCTACAGCTCCCATTGGCTTCTTCCCAGCCAATGGGCGCTGCAGGGATGGTGTGGGAGCGGGGGCAGCACGTGAAGCTGCCTTCTCCATCCCCGCAAGGGGTCACAGAGATGGGTGGCGTGGGGCCATAGTATGCAGGCAGCCTGCCTGAGCCTTGCTGTGCTGCTCGCCAGGAGCCACCTATGGTAAGTGCTTCCTGGCCGGAGCCTACACCTCGCACCCCCTCCTGCACCCCAAACCCCTGCCCCAGGTCAGAATCCCCTCCTTCACTCAAACTCCCTCCCAGACCCCACACCCCCTCTTGCACCCCACCCCCCTGCCTCAATTCAGAATCCCCTCCTGAACCAAACTCCCTCCCAGAGCCCACACTCCTCACCCTCTGCTGCACCCCAACACTCTGCCTCAATCTGGAGCCCTCTCTGCACCCAAACTCCCTTCCAGAAAGAAACTAATATAACAGCTGTTCTAAGGTAAGACGTAGGCTATTTTGAATTAACATAACTATATTCTACATATTTTAAGATTGAAATGTAACCACAGAACGGTTTTATGCTAATTAAAAGGCAAGTTTAGCATAGTGTTAATAGCCTCGATGCCATAATTGTGATAATTTTGTTTTAAATTAGGAAAAAGACTTGTATACAGGGGCCCCACAAAACCTAACAGCCCCGGGCCCACAGGAGAGTTAATCTGGCCCTGAATGGGATGGGATCTCTGCACCATATGGTCCAGGGAATACATCACATCTCTCTGTGAGACAGATGCATGTATATTTATCATTCTCTATAGAGACAGAAGGATAGTCATGTACCTTTATTTGCTATTTTTCTCACTGTCTCTGATACTATGGGATAGTATTAAAATGGAAAAAAATCAAATGATGGTTATGAAGCAGATTAGAGAGATACAATGGCAGATAGTAAACAGTCAGTATGAAAGTTTTAGAGTTCACTTAAATAGCTGAAAGCTAAGAAATAAAAATGATGACATAAGATGACAAAGCTCAAGGTTTAATTTTTAAAGCAAATTTTACTTAACATTTTGTACTGATGCCCAGGCAAATTTCTGTCTATGCAGAGTAACACACAGACTGAAACAATGTTAATGTCAGCTTTTGCCTTTTGGCCCCACTCACCCAGCCGGAGTCCCGCAACCCCGCGGTCCTGATCCCCCAGCCGGAGGGCGGCAAGTCCCGCGGTCTTGCTTCCCCTGCCGGAGCCCTGGGACCCCACGGTCCCGCTCCCCCGGCCGGAGCCCCACAACCCAGCGGTCCCGCTACCCCGGCAGGAGCCTCACAACCCCGCAGCCCCACTCTCCTGGCCGGAGCCCTGCGGCCTTGCCACCCTGGCCAGAGCCCCGCAACCCCGCTACCCCGGCCAGAGCACCGCAACCCCACAGCACCACTCCTTCGGCTGGAGCCCCGCAACCCTGCGGCCCCAGTCCCCCGGCCAGAGAGTGGCAAGTGCGGCTGCCCTGCTCCCGCGGCCGGAGCCCCGGAACCCTGCAGCCCTGCTACCACTGCCGGAGCACGGAAATCTGAAGTGCTGCCCGGAGAGTACATGTCCCACGAATTGGGCCCCACACTGGCTAAAGCCGGCCCTGTATATGGAATCTACTAAACTTTTCTTTACTTGCAGGTGTATAAACCCCAAAGAATCTTAAGGTGGCCTTGTAATCCTGCAGAGTGTGCAGTGATTTCCTTGTGAATTATATGAAATTTTGGATGTTAAGCTTCCTTATTTTGTGCACTCAAAGCCTTGAGTGCATGAAAATTCCAGATGCACAGTAGCCTGTTTGTATGCCAGAGAATCCAGCAGCATTTAGGTGTTGTGGTGCTGATGTAGGGCCTATGTATATAAACAGCTTAACGCTATTCTTACTAACCACTTCCTTTTCAAAATGCTGTCTGTATGGCTGAACAATACGCAGCTTGTGCATTATCAGTCTGAGCAAAATGAATCTTTCATTTCTATGAAGCATTAGCTCTGCAATTCTATTGCATTGAATGTTTCCTGCCCATAATGCTTCCTGGAGGGGGACTTCATATGTACTTTTGAATAGCTTTTGTCTTGTCGTTACAAAAGATTGTGAACATTTTTATTCACAGAACTCTGCAAGGAGGATTAATTAATGAAATGTTAGATTTTTAAAACCTGGAGGAAATAAGTTAAGGATTCTAAAGGAGATTGACATCTTAATGGGACAAAATCAGGGGGCCCAGATAATCTTCATCCAAGAATATTAAAGGAACTGGCATATGAAACTGCAAGCCCGTTAGCAAGACTTTTTAATGAATCTGTAAACTCAGGGATTGTACCGTATGACTGGAGAATTGCTAACATAGTTCCTATCTTTAAGAAAGGGAAAAAAAGTGATCTAGGCAACTACAGGGCTGTCAGTTTGAAATCTGTAGTATGCAAGGTCTTGGGAAAATGTTTGAAGGAAAAAGTATTCAAGGTGTCATAAACAGATAAGAAAAGTTAATAGCACAGAAGTACTTTATATCTCTTTGCCTTGAAGGGGTTAACAAGAACAGTGAGCCTGGCTGTCACCTGACCAGAGGACCAATCAGAGGACAGGATACTTTCAGGGAGGGAAGTTTTTGTGCTGTGCTGTTAGTTTTGGTTGTTGTTCACTCTGGGGGCTCAGAGGGACCAGACGTGCAACCAGATTTCTCTCCAATCTCCCTGATACAGGTTCTTATAGATTCAAAATAGTAAGTACTAGGTAGATAAAGCGAGTTAGGCTTATGTTTGTTTTCTTTATTTGCAAATGTGTATTTGGTTGGAAGAAGTTCAAATGTGTATTTGGCTGAAAAGATTTTAATTTGTACTTGTATACTTAGGCTGGGAGGGTGTTCCAGTGTCTACAGCTGAAAGACCCTGTACCTATTCCATTTTAGTTTACAAAGATAATGTTTAATGTTTTTCTCTCTTTAATTAAAAGTTTTTCTTGTTCAAGAACCTGATTGTTTTTTTTATTCTGGTGAGACCCCAGGAGATTGGGTCTGGATTCACCAGGGAATTGGTGGGGAGAAAGGAGGGAAGAGGGAGTGAGAGGCTGATTTCTCTCTGTGCCAAGATTACTTTCTCTCAGGAAGAGTCTGAGAGGGGGAAAGAGAAGGGGGGAGGAAGGTGAATTGTCCTCTCTGTTCTGTGATTCAAGGGGTTTGAATCACAGTGATCTTCCAGGGTAACCCAGGGAGGGGAAGTCTGGGAGAGGCAACAGTGAGGGAAAGGGTTTACTTTCCTTGTGTTAAGATCCAGAGGGACTGGGTCTTGGGGGTCCCCGGGCCAGGTTTTGGGGGGACCAGAGTGTACCAGGCACTATAATTCCTGGTTTGTGGCAGCGCTACAGGTTCTAAACTGGTGATTGAGCTTAGAGGAGTTCATGCTGGTACCCCATCTTTTGGACGCTAAGGTTCAGAGTGGGGAATTGTACCATGACACAAGGACATTGTGGTCAATGGTAATTGGGACAAAATATAACATGGATTTACAAAAGGTAGATCATGCTAAACCAACCTGATCACCTTCTTTGAGAAGGTAAAATATTTTTTAGACAAAGGAAATGCAGTGGATCTAATTTACCTCTATTTCAGTAAGGCATTTGATACGGTTCCACATGGGAAATTATTAGCAAAACTGGAAAAGATGGGGATCAATATGAAAATTAAAAGGTGGACAAGGAACTGGTTAAAGGGGAGACTACAACGGATCATACTGAAAGGTGAATTGTCAGGCTGGAGGGAGGTTATTAGTGGAGTTCCTCAGAGATTGGTTTTGGGACCAATCTTATTTAATCTTTTTATTACTGACCTTGGCACAAAAAGTGGGTATGTGCTAATAAAGTTTGCAGATGACACAAAGTTGGGAGGTATTGCCAATACAGAGAAGGACCAGGATATCATACAGGAAGATCTGGATGACCTTGTAAACTGGAGTAATAGTAATAAGATGAAATTTAATAGTGAACAGTGCAAAGTCATGCATTTAGGGATTAACAACAAGAACTATTGTTATAAGATGGGGAGGCATTAGTTGGAAGTAACAAAGGAGGAGAAGGACCTCGAAGTATTGGTTGATCACAAGACGACTATGAGCTGCCAATGTGATATGGCTGTGAAAAAAGCTAATGCGGTCTTGGGATGCATCAGGTGAGGTATTTCCTGTAGAGATAAGGAGGTGTTAGTAATGTTCTACAGGGCACGAGTGAGACCTCATCTGGAATACTGTGTGCAGTTCTGGTCTCCCATGTTTAAGAAGGATGAATTCAAACTGGAACAGGTTCAGAGAAGGGCTATTAGGATGATCCGAGGAATGGAAAACCTGTCATATGAACGGCGACTTAAAGAGCTTGGCTTGTTTAGCCTAACCAAAAGAAGGCTGAGGGGAGATATGATTGCTCTCTATAAATATATCAGAGGAATAAATACCAGGGAAGGAGAGGAATTATTTAAGCTCAGTACCTATGTGGACACAAGAACAAATGGATATAAACTGGCTATCAGGAAGTTTAGACTTGAAATTAGATGAAGGTTTCTAACCACCAGAGGAGTGAAGTTCTGAAACAGCCTTCCAAGGGGAGTAGTGGGGGCAAAAGACAGATCTGGCTTCAAGACTAAGTTTATGGAGGGGATGGTATAATGTGATATCCTAATTTTGTCAATTAATTCATCTTTGACTACTAGCAGTAAATATGCCCAATGGCTTGTGATGGGATGTTAGATGGGTGGGATCTGAGTTACTACAGAGAATTCTTTCCTGGGTGTCTGGCTGGTGAGTCTTGCCCACATGCTCAAGGTTTAGCTGATCGCCATATTTGGGGTTGGGAATGAATTTTCCTCCAGGGCAGATTGGCAAAAGCCCCGGGGGTTTTTCACCTTCCTCTGCAGCGTGGGGCACTGGTCACTTGCTGGAAGATTCTCTACACTTTGAAGTCTTTAAACCATGATTTGAGGACTTCAATGGCTCAGACATAGGTTTGATAAAGGAGTGGGCGGATGAGATTAAGGTCAGATTAGATGATCATAATGGCCCCTTCTGACCTTAAAGTCTATGAAAGTTATGATCAGTGGATTCAGCTTAGAGTTTTGATCCATCAAAAGGGAAGTACTTTGGAACTGTCTGGGGAACCTAGAATGCTGAAGCCAGGATGTCCAATGGATGGTGACTGCTGTGGAAACAGAACAAGCTGCAATGTCTGCTAGGTTTAAAAAGGCCTGCAATGAGGTTTTAGCTAGTAGCTTATCTTCAGTAATAATAGCCTAGAATTGCTTGTAATGTTCTGCTGGAAGGTGCTTGTAGCAGGGTGGTTACCCTACTCCTGCCCTGAAGGGTTTAAAACAGCCCTGGGAGATGGCTGTGGCAGGGGAAAGGCTGGGCTGATTGGGGAAGCGGCAGCAACTGAGCCACGCCCCAGTCAGGCCACAGCTGGCCTGCATAAAAAGGCTGCGAGCCAGAGGCCCAGAAGGAGTTTCTCTCCAGATTGGGAGAAAGCAGGGCCTGGCTGCTTGTAGAAAGGGTACTGGGAGTGAAGCAGTGCTGCGGAGGGCCAGAGAAGCAGGGGAGCTCCAGGCTGGCAATTTCCCAGGCTGCAGGGCCTGGTCCAAGGCCCATAGAGGTACTAGGAGGCAGAGGAAGGCAACAGGATTGAATCCCCTTGCCTATGATGAGTGGCTTTTACACTGCAATCTGCCCCAGTGAGTGGGGGCTAGATGGTGACTGGCAGTAGCCCATAACTGAAGCAAGGTGGGGATAGAGGGTTGGGGGTTCCTCTGGGTGGGGGAACCCTGAGACTGTGGGGGTATTGCCAGGGGGAAGCACCCCAAGACAAGGGGTACCAGATCTGGGGAAGAACATGGGGGCCAGTGACAGCGGGATACCAGAGGGCAGAGGGCGCTATGGAGGCTGGCTGAGCTAATTACCTGAGAGACCAGCAGGGGGTGCCACAGAGGTGAGTCCCGCACCATCACAGTGCTCAATAAAGGTGGTGAACTTAGAATAATTGGTGTGGTTATATTTTGTCATAAGAGCTTGGTAATTTGCAATCCTAAACCGAAGGGTTGCAGATGAGTGGCTCTTACAGCCAAAAAGGCCAAAGTAATTGTGGTCCTTATTGTCTGATCTTGATTTAGTGTGGTGCTGTCAATCACATTCATTTACAGCTTTCACAGCTAGAAATGTAGGTGAAGAATGGGAAAACAAAAATTCAGAATTTGTGACTGGGACATAATACTTTTTATCAGCACATCTGCATGTCGGTGGAATCATTACTAGGGTCTACCAGATGGTCTTGGAGGGATCTGAGAAGGCCTCGTTTATTGATAAGGCCACTTGAGCAGAGGGTGTCCATTGCAGGGTATTTAGAAGATTACGCTGTGACTCTTGGGCCTCTTCTAAGGGGATCTGTAATATGTTTAATTACTTGAAATGGTTTAAAATCATCTGCTAGAGAAGGTGGAGGGAGGGAGGGTGACATAACCTCCTCATCTCCTCCAGATGAGGAGATATTAGTTTATGGAGTAGCCTCCTTATCTGTTCTAGTCTCTTCAAAAGATGCTTGTGATTGAGATGTTGGAGGATGAGTAGATAGTCTTTCTCAGGGGAACCACCGAGGGAGATGGAATAGGAGACTATGGGCATGAGAACTGCTGTCAATAGTTATCCCAATCACAATATGCCCACTCAGGAGGTCCATAGGGCATAGGAGGTGGCATCCAGTGTGACTCAAGCCAATGAGAAAGGACACAAGATTGCCTCACTTGCAGCTCCTCTCTTTCCATGAAGGTGCCAGTGAAGGTGTCCTTCTTTGGCAAGATTTGGGAATCTGAAGAGAACTCCTTATCTAAAGGAAGAGCCCTGCCAAACTCAGAGGTTGCTTAAAAAATCAAGTGGTACTGGGGAAAGGTCCAATCTCAGTCACCGTGCCAATCTCAGTACTGACAGAAGCTTAGAACCCATTAAATGAGGAGACTTCAATTTGTCTGAGACAAATAAGTTTCTTGAGTATCTAAATTCTTGTGGTACCAGATGGATTTGAGCTGAAACAGAGCAAGGTTCCACAGTCGGTACTGAGGGTAGTCTGTTTAGGTGGATCCTGTCTGATGCAGGTCACTAGTAGCAAAGAAGGTGACTGCTTGGGGAACACCCAGATGCCAGTTTCCTTGCCAGTATCGAGGGAATCTGAATGATTTGTTTAATTACCAGACATTGCGAAGGGGCTGTAGCTACTACCTCCTTAGAGGTAGAGCATTTAGACTCTTTCATAGCATGATCATGCTTTTCAGTACCAAAGATGTTTGGTATCACGACCCTTAGAAGAGCACAGAGCCCTAATGCAGAAATGATACCAGCAAAGACTGGAGCCTTTGCAGTACCTAGACCAAGATCTGAGGTCTCCAACTCTCTTATCTTGAGAAGGAGGCTTTTTTGAAGTAGGCTCCTTGTGAGGAAAATTATTCCTCTTATGAGTTTTCCCTATATCCTCTGATCTGTCCCATGAATCACAGAATCATAGACGATTAAGGTTGGAAAAGACCTCAGGAGGTCATCTAGTCCAATCGCCTGCTCAAAGCAGGACCAATTCCCAACTAAATCATCTCAGCCAGGGCTTTGTAAAGCAAGGCCTTAAAAACATCTTCCACCACCTCCCAAGGTAACCCATTCCAGTGCTTCACCACCCTCCTAATGAAATCGTTTTTCCTAATATCCAATCTAGACCTCCCCCCTGCAACTTGAGACCATTGCTTCTTGTTCTGTCATCTGCCACCACTGAGAACAGCCGAGCTCCATCCTCTTTGGAACCTCCCTTCAGGTAATTGAAGGCTGCTATCAAATCCTACCTCACTCTTCTCTTCTGCAGACTAAACAAGTCCAGTACCCTCAGACTCTCCTTGTAAGCCATGTGCCCCAGCCCCCTGATCATTTTCATTGCCGTCCGTGGGACTCTCTCCAATTTGTCCACATCCTTTCTGTGGTGAGGGGCCTAAAACTGGATGCAATATGCCAGATGTGGCCTCAGCAATGCTGAATAGAGGGCAATAATCACTTCCCTCGATCTGCTGGCAATGCTCCTACTAATACAGCCCAATATGCCATTAGCCTGCTTGGCAAAAAGGGCACACTGTTGACTCATATCCAGCTTCTTGTCCACTGTAATCCCCAGGTCCTTTTCTGCAGAACTGCTGCTTAGCCAGTTGGTCCCCAGCCTGTAGCGGTTCATGGGATTCTATGAAGGTCTAGATGAATGTGACGCAGATGTTGATGGGGCACTATGCTCACTCAAAAGCTGATGTATAAGGGAGGTCTCCTGGCCTGGATCCAAGGCCAGATGAAGGAAATGTTCCATCATGAGGAGCTTGAGTCTTATCTCCCGGTTCTTCCTAACTCTACTTTTAAATGCTGAACAGATGTATACTTTTTAGGAATGTATATTCCCCCAAACAGTGAATACACCAGGAAACTAGGATTGCCCACCATTGAGCAGGCTAGAGTGCAGGCAGGTGAGGCAATGTTTGAATCCTGCAGATCCTTGCATACCCCAGAGATGAGGGGATCTCGAGAGTGGGCCACTCTTGAGGGGAAAGAAGTATGAAACAAGCCTATTACACAAAATAAAACATGTAAAAACTGCACTAATTAAATTAAAAAATAGAAGCTAAACTTGAATGATAGAAGCAGGCAGGCAACACACTCTGTCTCAGGCCGAGACAGTGGAAAAGGAACTGAGGGTGGTTCGCTCCCACAGCCCTACATATTCTTGTTATGGAGCATGGATGGGACGAACTGGCACTCCTATCAAAAATCTCCAAGCAAAGGCACATGAAGCACATAGGTACATGAAGTGAAGCACCCACAGGGACACTACTCAAGGAAGTAGTTTGAGTTTTGCTCAACTCAGTGTTCTGCAAGGGGGTGATATACCACCCAGCAACCTTAATTCTCGATCAATATAGTTTTTTGCCATTGAACTTCCTAGTTTTTTTTCAGGAAAATATACGTTGTGGTAGGGGTTGGTAATCAGTTAGGCAGTTATACATATCATGTCCTGCATTTAGTATATTGAGCCAGCCTGCCCCCTCCCATCAGTTGTGCTCCACCAGCCCTGCACGGGCACACTTCTCCAGCCATGCCACTGACTCATTCCTTGCATTCCCCTCTCCAACGTGGACACTCCCCACTAATGTACCTAAGACTCTCCATTGCAAGCAGGGAACGCTTCTCCTTGAAGTCTTCACTCTCTGACATTCAAACATGTCTATAGCCATTACTTCCCATACCTATAACCCAACTCACATGAAGTGCCTGGAGCAAAGGACAACTACGTTACAATGGAACAGTGTTCCTGGTTGTGTTGCACAATGGTTGGAGTGTGGAGTTTGTGGTAGGCCAGCAAGAGAAATTACAGATAGAATTTCTGTTCCAAGATCCTGACAGTTTTATATTTGAGGGAAAGATCCTGTGACCCCATCCAATACATGTACCCCATCTTCAAAAAACACTGAAGAGGTTGTAATGTTTCTATGCCATACAGTGCACATTTTCTAGTCAGCTATGAACCCTCGAACGTCCCAATTAATGTTCTTCCAACACTTATAAACAGCTTTCATGCAGTGTTGTGGCACACTGGCAGAACTGTGGGGTGCAAGAAGGTTGGGGTTCAAGGTGGTTGGGGTGCATTTGCAGAGCTGCGAGTGCAAGGGTGTGTGGTACAGGGTTGTGGTGCACTGGCAGAGCTCTGTGGTGCAAGCAGGCAAGGATGCAGGGTATCTGGGGTGCACAGGGAGATCTGGGGATGTAGGGGGTTGGGGTGCACTGGAAGAACAGTGGGGTGCAGGTAATCTGGGGTGCAGGGTGGCTGGGATGCACTGGCAGAGCTGGGTCTACAGAATGGTTGAGTGCAGGAAGGTTGGGGTGCCTGGCAGAACTGTGGAGTGTATGGGAGTTGGAATGGGCTGGCAGAGCTGGGGGAGCGATATCTCCCTCACCTGAACTCCCAACCTCTCTCCCCTCCCCTACCAGCCATACACATTTTTACCTCTCCCAATAACCCCTCGCTGAAGTCCCAAATGCCTCCCTCCCTATTCCCCCACTTCTGTGCTCTCTAATATGCCCCACCCCCACAGGAAGCAGTCACATGTTTAATTTTTCTCCCAAAGACTTTGATTATATTCCCCTCAAAGTGAAATTGCCTCCCATGACTCACAAATTGTAGCAACCTGCAGCCATGGAATTCAAGACTCCTTCTGTCTGAATTGGGGGCTCATCATTAATTTACCCTTAGTTATGTTAATCGAAGGGCAAGTTCACAGCCATAAAGAGGTCTGTGATTCACCCAGTCATTAGTACCCCTCAGTTTAACAGCACAAGGCAGCCAAAATAAACCATTATTTTGTGAGGAAGGGGGCCGTGTAACTTGGGAATTCCTTGGTCAAATTCCCCTAAATTTGGATCATCAGTCCAACCCACACCCTCCATGAGGCACATCTAATTTCAAAGCAATACAAGTAACCATTCAGATTTTAGAGCACTTATAAGAGTCAAGTTTGTAGCATATAAAATGGCAGGAATGGAAACCCTCTAGACATTTTTTAATTGGCACATGCACAGTGTAAAACTGTACATATTCTTAAATACTGTTGTCAATTTAGGTCCCCCAAAGATTTACTGGATGCCATGTATTACCTGGGGTAAAACTTGACAGATTAAGACCATTTTGGCCTGTAGCTCATCAATGGTATGATCTCTAGCTTTCAGCAAAAACACACACACATAAAACCTTTTTTTTTAAATGGCTATTTTGAGGAGGATTTATACCTCTGGAACACCACACTCAAATCACTCCAAATTTGGGTTACTAACCCTACTCTAGACTCTCCTGAGACCTTTAAACAGATGTGATGCTGCGTCACTATAATGCACAATGGGGCCAAATTAAGGTAGCGCAGACATCCTTAATTCTGACATTTCCCAACTTCTGAGTGCCTGACTTTGTAACCTTAATAATGTTTTTTAACATAGTTTTTTGTGTGTAATACGTATCCATGGTTAAAAAGGGCAGTTCCCCCCATTGCATCCAGAAGATAATTTAAAGATACTTTTTATTTTAATACAATAAAATAATAATAATAATACCTAACTCTTATATAGTGCTTTTCATCAGTAGATCTCAAAGTTCTTAATGAGGTAACAACCATATATGCTGGACTAGATCAATTCCAATGCCAACTCTGAGGTATTTAAAACAAATAAACAAACATCAAGGCCAAAGGATTGGTAATATATTAAATTCAGTTAAGGCACTTAACCATCCCTACCCATCCTTAATGGACTGACAGAGAATATTATATCACATCTTATAGCTGAACTGGAATAGTTACCAAAGCGGCATGTTATTCAAGGCTGCATGATCAATTGTGTGTATGCATTATAATACCATCACATACTATTTTTTCTACTAGGAGTTGTAATTGCAGGGAAAATCCTGCTGAAGGGTCCTGGGCTACAGCATGCTCACTGAAGATGGAGTCTTAGGATTTGTGTTCACTGCAACAATTAATTAGAACGAGAACTAGGGGTTCTCACAATTAATTTTTGGTGGCCTCAGAATGTGGCCACCAACTCTTGCTGGTGGCCATGTTGTCAAACCAGTCTTTCTCCTTGCCTCCCCTGTCCCTTTAGTGAGAGGGTGTGCCAGGGAAGGTAGGTCAGGAATTCACTGGCTGTCTGCAGAGTCCCAGGTTCCCCGTGCTTTGACTGGGCAGGAATAAGGGAGCTGCCCAGGGAGCTCTGAGTGACTGAACATTGCAGCTACCTTTGCTGACAAGAGCCACCTTCAGCACCGCACACATCGGTGCCATGTGTCTTTAGAGGCGCTGCCCGGAGTCCCGCTGAAGGCTGCGTGGTGCCAGGCACTGATCCCTGCTGGCGGTGCCAGCACAAACACGAATATGGCACATCTTGCTGCCTTGGGTAACAGCTATTCAAGAGCAACAGCTGGGTGCTGCAGGGACGAGCCACTGCTTCTCCCACACTGAATCTCTGCCCATGCTTTGGAGGCTGTCATGGCCACAAAAAAATCCATTGGTGGCCTCATGTGGCCACGGTGCCACATTTGAGAAATGCTGCATCTGCACTTGAGCTAGCCTAGCTTGATGGAGAGCGACCACACTTCAAACAACACTGGAGTTACACAGAGTGATTTGAATGGTAACACAAGAGTTGGATTAGCAGCACAGAGTGATTAGACTAGCTGTTGGTGAGCTGTTGTAACTCAAGCTGTTGCACCCTCACTGCATTATTAGATCAAACATCAGCATCACTCCATCTTAGTTCAAACCATTCCCTTGGGCATGTCTACACTGCACAGTAAACCTCTCCTCTATGGGACCCATGCCGGCAGGCCCATTGTTTCCAAGCTCATGCTCGTGTGTCCACAATGCACTGCTACAGGAGTCTCATACCCATGCCAACATGTCCACACTGCATTACGCAGACACAAGTCAGACATGGTTGGTTCTGGTGGTATATCCCAGGGTTCTTAGTGCCCTTGCTTGGTAGCATGGCAGGAATATTCAAACCAATAAAGCCATTCTCTGAAGAATTCAATTGCTACCGCTGCAATTGCAGTATATTGCAACTTAAACAATTTATTTGCCCCAGGAATTACTTGTATAACATCAATTTCAGTCTTTTAGTTTGTTGCACAATTAACTTCAAGACTGTGTAAACAGAAGCATAGATGACAAGAGAGAAAATTGCTCAAGGAATTAGATATTCATTCTAGTTTTAATCCTTCACACATACCCTGTGGTAGAATTGCTGGTACTAGAATTTCTTCTGTTTGTACTTTCTTCTTTGAAGGGATACTGGGAGAAGCTGGATGTGCCTAAAGGAACAAAAATGTGGATCAAACAAACACAGACAAGTGTAGCCAGGTTAGGCTTGCTACTTGTGAACACTGAGGCCCAGATCCATAAAGAGATTAATCTCGGAGTTGCAACACTTAACTTTTAGGCAGACAGAGAATCACTGGAAGAACACTGGGATCCACAAAGCCTAAATCAGTTGCCTGGGCTCCCTATACAATGAATTGGGAGAGACAGGCACCTTAGAATGAGATCCACAAAAGCCAGCATGTTAGGCAGGGAGCTGCCTAGGCTTGCAAGTGAGAGATGATAATGACAGGGGTGTCCTAAACTCTGTCCCTCTCATGAAGCTAGGTGCCTAAATCCAAGCCAGAGAGAGACAGTGAGAAGGACTCTATAGCCCAGTGGTTAGCGCACCCACCTGGGAAATGGGAGACCCAGAATCCAGTCCCCCATCTCCAATGATTTTTTAATTACTTACCTAAAGTGGAACAACTTCAACAGAAAAGATTGAGGGAACCACCCCCACAAGTCCACCCTCATGGGTGTTTGGCCATTTTCCTCTCCTGAGACAGAATTTTTTTTTCATATTGTAATGTTTGTAAATTAAAAAATAATAAAAATCTTAATGAAAAAAGAAAGACCCCAGCCTCGTTCTGCGAAATGGTTGAATCATCTTTGCTGACATTTTCCAAAAAATTCAGTCTGAGGCAGACCCCTAAACATGGGAATTTCAACCCAATGGTAGTTTGGCAAAGTCAAAAGCAACTAAAAACCAGGATCTTATAATGGAGCGTTGGAAAATGTTAACTAAAGACATTGCTATGTGACCCACCTATAATTAGCAGACACTTTCTAAATTCATTTTCAGGTGCACATTGCTTTCTTGGTAAAAACCAGTATCATGGGGCTTAAATTTCTTCTGGTTTTGGTGCCTTTTTTTTTGCAGCCCAGAGGTGAATTTTTTTTTTCCATTATGGACAAAGATATTTGGCAATTCTGACTTCTCCAAGTTGGGAAAAGAGAGGAGTGGGAATGGAGATAAGAAAGTTTCATGCTTTAAAATATTATTATCAAATTTTCCATAAAACTCAAAATCACCATTTTAAAATATTAATTTTGGCACCTCTTCAGGTTTGCCTGTGTTTTAAAAAAATTAGTTGAAAAATAAACAAATTAGAAATGATTTAAATTAGGTTCCCTTTTCCTAACTGAGGGAGTTAGAACATCAAATGGATGAAGGACTGTCCAAAGACACGTGGACACAAACTACACTGTAGTTGGCTAACATATCTGACCATTGAGAAAATGCCACTTCCTTTATCTCAATGATGTTTATGCATTGATATATATCAAAGCAGACATGTAAAATAAGTTTTATTACTAAGTGTTTAATTTTTCACTTTAGATATCAAAGACTTTCAAGTATGCAATAAAAGCTTAGGCTAAAATTTTCAAAGATTCTTGGTTCCTCAATTCTTGAAAGGCTAACATTCAAAAGTAGTGGACATTTTTGAATAGTTATATCTTACTTTGAAAATGAACTGATCTGGCAAGTTACTCCATGCAAGATGACTTCTGGGCATGCAGAATCCCTGTGATGGGGTGCACTCACTCCACACTGGATGGGGAAGGTTAATTGCTCGCTGTAGGCTGAGCAAGCCACGCCCCTCCTGGACATGCTCCAGGTGCAGCACTAGTATAAAAGGGAGCAGCCCAGCTCATCCTGGGCTGACAGCTGAGGAGGAATAACACTCCTTGCTGGCTTCAGCCCAGGAGCAGCTGGACCCTCTTACTGTGGAAGATGGAGGCGCTGAGACATGCGGATGCTGGAGAGGGATCAGCATTGCAAGGAACCTCATGCACTGAGAGGTCCGGGGAGCCTGACGATGTTTTGACAGCAACTCCAGGAGACATGGTAGGAGGTGGCCTGATTCTCAAGCTGGTGGTGGGTTTTTGTTTTGTTTTGGGTTTGTTTGTTTTCAATTTTGAGGATTTAACACTTAAGATAAAAGGCCAGATTCTCATTTATACAAGGTCACATGAGTAGTAAATGGCTTGGGTTTGATTTTTTTGAGTGGAGTAGTTAGAACAGGCAGTTTCACTTAAATTAGTACCTAATTACTGCGCATAACCATGACCTATTGCAAAGCGTCCCTTCATAATTTGCAGAAGGCTATACCTGTCTGTTCTTTGTTATTACAGGGACATTAATAAAGTTGGTGTTTTCCAAGTAGTGCTGATGTTGTCTTTTCCAGTCCAGACAGTCATACATCAAACAAGCAATGCTTTCAAATAGCACAGTTCCAAATGCAAGCTATGAGAAAAGAGAAACAGATATGATGGATCAAGTTTATACACAAAAGAGCACAGTGGAACTCAACCACCAACTAGCAACTCTCTAAGCAACAAACCTACCATCCTTTTAAAATGTTTCCCTTTATTAATTCAAAATGCTAATTTGTAATGTCAGTCTAAGAAAACAGGGCTTCTTGTTGGGGGTGATGAGGGTGAAGAATTTTTTCAAGATCTCCCTTATCTTTCCTTTTTATTCTCCCAACTATCACATCATAGTCCAGCGGTAGGCAACCTATGGCACATGTGCCGAAGACAGCACGCAAGCTGATTTTCAGTGGCACTCACACTGCCCGGATCCTGGCTACCGGTCCGGAGGGCTCTGCATTTTAATTTAATTTTAAATGAAGCTTCTTAAACATTTTGCAACTTTATTAACTTTACATACAACAATAGTTTAGTTATATATTATAGACTTCTAAAAATATTAAAATGTATTACCGGCACGCAAAACCTGAAATCAGAGTGAATAAATGAAGACTCAACACAGCACTTCTGAAAGGTTGCTGACCCCTTTCATAGTCTGTAACATATTGAATGGTCTATATGTGTAACACTGCCTATAGTGGCTGGAGTTCTACAGAAGATTAAAATGGTACTATTAATGTCAGTTAAAGCCAATTCTTCTTTAGATATATGGCATGTGTCTATAGGCTAAATGCACAAAAGTAAGAAGGGAATGCCTAATTCCTAGTCCTAGTTAGATTCCCAGGCTTTCCATATAACGCAGGGGAGAATCAGATACCCGAGGAAGGATCCTCAGAAGTGAGCAAGCTAAATGGGGACCTAAGGCAGATAGGAGTGAAATGTAGAGGAATAGTGCAGGACTTATACCTAGAACCTCAAAGGTATTTAGGCACTTAACTACCATCTAGGCACCTGACAGGGTGAATTGGGGTGCCCATCTCTGTTCAGGATTCTCAGTTGTGAATCATCTCCTGGAGTTAGGTGCCTAAGCCAGCTCAGCCATTTAGGCAGCCCATGCCACAGCAGATGAAAAACCAGAAAAAATCCTCCCAATAGCCAGGGTACTCACCTCGGATGTGAGAGACCAGGATTCAAGACTCTTCTCTGCCTCTTTTTGGAGCCAGGACTTGAACAGCTCCAACAGGTCTCCCACATCCCATGTGAGGGCCCTCACCACTGGGCTATATGCTATTCTTTGTAGATCCCTTTTTCAATCTTTCCTGTCTGAGCTGTTCCATTTTTGTTCTGTTTATACAGTGCTTAGCATTAGGTATTCTAGGCATTGCAGTATTAGAAATAATAAATATTCATTAGAACAGGCATTTGAAACTGGGTTGCCTACATCTCAGGTGAGTGCCCTAACCACTGGGCTATTGGGTATTCTGGATTCACATTCACATATGTACCCATCCACTGTGTGCCATGCTCCATCCTATAGGTGTATTCTGAGGATGTCCATGGGATTGAACCTCAGGTGAGATAGTGGGAATGCCTATTTTGACAATCCTGCTTCAGTGCTCTGAGAAGTTCATTAGCTGTGGGGAAGTGTCAAGACTTAGGTGGCTTTACACCTGCCTACTGGCAGAAATTGAGTCACTTAGGCAGCAGCTGAGTTGTGAGAATGTCAGTGAAGCCTAAAGATGAATCAAGGCATCTAAGGTGGAATTTAGGTGCCTAAGTACCTTTTGTAGATTTAAGCTGATGTTCTTTTTTTCATAACAGAAGGTACCGTATTCTCTCCATCATATCAAATTTGCAGGTTTTAATTGGTGCAGCTGTAATTGCATGCAGCTGTATATTGCTACAAGTGACCACACTCCCTCCATTCAAGGAAGGCAGGACAAGCCTCCTTACAGAATTCAGTGTCATTCCACAGTACTCCTACTGTTTGCTGTCCTGGGTTGGGGGGTGGGAAGACCTCAAGACCTGAACTCTGATTCCACAGGTGGGAGCAGTATGATGCCACTAGACCACATAAAGGCCAAAAGTACATTTGAATGAAGCTGTAAGTTGGAGGGTGGAAGCTTCTGATGTGTTTTGCTGTGGATTTTACAAAATACTGAATAATGTAGTGGAAAGAGTCAAACAACTGAGACAGGGTTTGCCATCACCATGAGACTGACATCACATGGGGCCAGACATCCAATTCCAACCTGAGGCCAACTCAAGCTTCACTTGGTATTACCTGGCTTGGCCATATTCTTCTGTGTATGCTAGGCATCACAAAAATGATACAACAGATTTTTTTCTTGGGCAAAACAAAAATAGTCTCTTTTGGATGAAATTTTAATAGTTTTGTCTGTCAAGACAGTGTGTGTAAAGTCAAGTGACTTTAACGCTTTGAGATTCATCGGTCTTTCCTGTACTGTGTTTCCCTGTTCTGAATGGTATTAATGTATGAGTGTATGCTATATGAATATAGTGTGAAAGGTAGATCTTTCTTTCCCTCCCAGAAAACTAGGATTAGGACAAATAGGCAAATGGGTGTATGTAAAAAGCTAATCTGAGTGGCTGCTGGGCTGCTGATGACTGGAACAGTCAGATTAGCTAAACCCTGCTGGCGTCATGGGTGCAACAGGTTAGCAAATAGGAACCAGAAACACAGGAGACAGGACCAAAAAAATGAAAGTTGAGGAGAAAAGGGGCTAGTCAGAGAAGCTCTGGCTCAGAGCTGGCAAGTTAGTCTAATGTTATCTTTGGCTGAGAGCCTTATAAAGTTATTTCTGGTAACCTCTGATGTGTTTTGTTGATTTTGGTTCTTTTCCCCATACTGGGGAGAATGAATACATTCAGTTTTCTTTGCTCTGACTAGTTTGGTGCATCCATTTTGTGTATAAGCTGAGTCAGTCACTTGGGTCAAAAATTAAAAAAAAAATTATAGTATTTATTATAATGATTTTACAAGGCTGTTTTAGGTTCCCAAACTTGAGACATGTTGAAGGAACCTGATTTTATGTAAGTGCTAAGCACACACTTTCTGAAACTCAGGGTTCTTTAAAGTGTCTCAAGTTAGACACCCCAAATCACCAATCACTTTTGATATGATTTGTTTTTATGACAGGATACTTCAAGATTAGTAAGGCAAGTCATTTTTGAATAACAGGAATTTAGGAAAGTTAGTGTTTTTTATTTTTTAAAAAGTCTGAACTTCTTTTCTTTTTTCCAACCCAAAACATGTCAAAAATGGTTGATCTAGAAACCTCCTATGTTTGTTTCTATTATTCATCAGTGGTTACTAGGACACTGGAACATTTTAATTCAGGCTTGTTGGAATGTTTTGAACATGCAAGCATTATAAACAAAATGAGAAATTCTACAGACATTATAAGCAACATGAACTACCAATGTTTAACAAGGCCAACAGCTAGGATAAGATGAGTGTTTCTATTATCAATTCCCCACCATGTCTCCTCCCAGCACACACATACTTTGTCAAAAACCTCACACCGTTTTCTGTCTAAAACTTGCCACCTGTACTTTTTGGGCATAGGAGGGTGTTTTGGGAAAGTCTGATATTTGTGGCAAGGCATATTTTCAAAATATGCAAACCTGAATAAAGGTAATTTACTTGTATTATACGTCAATCTCTCTTCTTTCAGATAGCATGTCTGGCAGGCCTTCATTTGAGTCCTCCCCATGCATGTCCTGGAGACAGTTCAGAGTGTATTTAACCTCAGCAAAGACTTTCCAGAAGGAATCCACCAAAATAGACTTACTGCATCCGTTCACCGTATACTATGATATGGTCCTATGTTCTTTGGTATCCCTTCTATATGTATTTCTTTAAAGCCCTACAACTCCCGCCCCCCCCCCACTTCTTTAGAGTCTATATTGGTCTCTGAGAAATTAAGAAACGTAAATTGAGACTTTCAATCTACTCAAAGAACTATAGTACACGTAACTTTTCTCTCCCTTTTCAGTACTGACAGTAAAGATACTTACTGTTGGAATATTCATAAGCAACAGACCCATAAAAGAGATGAGAATGAGAGGATTTTAATAGAATGACTGAAGAACTGCTCTCCCAAAATGAACATTGAATCTGAAGGTCAGGTGAAGAAAGTAATGCCATGTGGGCTGAACTTCAAGTAGCAGTTCTACATGTTTCCACAAATGAGGCATTTTCAAGGTATGCCTTAGAAGCCACTGCGGAATTAGCCAAATGCAATCTGATCCCTTCAGTTTTGAGGGACTTGCTAGTTCACTGATTGTTTATATGCAGAATTTAATCCACTAATATAAGTATTGGGAGGAAATAGTCTGTCCTCTAACTCTATTACTATAAACCACAAATAAACTGGAAGAAATTATGGAATGTGTTATGGTAGTTGTGATGGTGTACCCCATAATGTTTTATGGGAATATGACTATTCATCCTATTTGTACACATATATCATTTCTGTACTTGAAGTATAGAATATTGGCAGTACACTTGCTTGATTTCTAAGTAAGCTTTGTAAGGCATTTGGTCAGCTTCTTTAGAAAGGAATTTGCAAAGTTAAGTGCCCAATCAGAAAGCACTTAACGAACAATGGAGGAACAATGGATCTTGGAATGCTCCAATCCACATAAGAAGTCTACTTGAGGTTGTTCAAGGTAGCATGTGAACCCCATGGCTGCTGCCTGTAGTTCTGAGTCATGCATGGACATGTGACTTGCCCATGTGACTGCAAAATTCCATCTTGGAGCTGAACTTTGCATAGGGGAGGGGGTCTCTACCCAAGAGACAAAGTCTATTTAAATGCCAGGAGACCCCTCCATTTGGTTTTTTTCAGCTGGCTAAAGAGAGAGCCTCTCCACCCTCAAGGATACCTGAAAGTAACTTGAACAAAGGACTACAGGGGGTGTGAGTGATTGATGGACCCAGACTAGAAGGAGACTAGTCTGTAAAAGGAAGCTTACTGGGTGAGATTTTATTCGTATTCAGTTTCTTAGACATAGACTTGCATGTTCTATTTTATTTTACTTGGTAATTCACTTTGTTCTGTCTGTTACTACTTGGAACTACTTAAATCTTACTTTTTGTATTTAATAAAATCTCTTTTTACTTATTATTTAACCCAGATTATGTATTAATATCTGTGGTGTGTGTGTGTGTGGGGGAAACAGCTGTGCATATCTCTCTCAGTGTTAAAGAGGGCGAACAATTCATGAGTTTACCTTGTATAAGCGTTATACAGATGTATTTGGGTTTAGACCCCATTGGGAGTTGGGCATCTGAGTGTTAAAGACAAGAACACTTCTGTAACTGCTTTCAGTTAAGTCTGCAGCTTTGGGGCAAGTAATTCAGACCCTGGGTCTTTGTTGAAGCAGACAGGCATGCCTGGCTCAGCAAGCTCAGGGTGCTGGGGTCCCGAACTGGCAGGGAAAGCAGGGGCAGAAGGAGTCTTGGCACATCAGTTGGCAGTCCCCAAGGGGATTTCTGTGATCCAACCCGTCACTGTAGTTTAGGATTTTTCCCCTCATCTAATGTGAATAGGGAGACACTGGATCCCTTGCCATGGTAAAGATCTGGAGTAGAAACACCTAGAGCCTGCTTGGGCTTTCTCTGCTACTTCCTGGTCACACTGATCCTTGCTAGACGGAGTGGGGTACAAAACTACTTTTTAGTAGAGGGATGTCCTTCCTTTTTTTGCACTGCAGCTATGCTGAATTCTGCTGTATTTGAAGCAGTACTGTGGGGAAGGAGATCCTCCATGTGGTACCAGATTGAGTGACCTTGTTGAACAGAGCCAATGATGCTCTGAGAGGAAATGGAAGAGAAGAAAAAAAGCTCACATGGGAGGATGAGCTGAGGATACGGGCAGAAAGGAAATCTTAGAAAAGAAGAACAGAAAAATTAGATGAATGGACTTTAAGGTGGATAGAAAGTTGGCTAGATTGTCGGGCTCAGCGGGTAGTGATCAATGGCTTGATGTCGATCCTGGGGCCAGTTTTGTTCAACATCTTTATTAATGATCTGGATGATGAGATTAATTGCACCCCCAGCAAGTTCGCAGATAACACTAAACTTGAGGGAGAGGTAGATATGCTGGAGGCTAAGGATAGGATCCAGAGTAACTCAGACAAACTGAAGGATTGGGTGAAAAGAAATCTGAGGTTCAACAAGGACAAGTTCAGAGTTCTGCACTTAGGAAGAAAGAATCCTATGCACTGCTACAGGCTGGGGACTGACTGGCTAAGCAGCAGTTCTGCAGAAAAGGACCTGAGGATTACAGTGGACGAGAAGCTGGATATGAGTCCAGTGTGGATATGAGCAGTGTGCCCTTATTGTCAAGAAGGCCAATGGCATATTGGGCTGTATTAGTAGGAGCATTGCCAGCAGATGAGGGAAGTGATTATTCCCTTCTATTTGGCACTGGTGAAGCCACACCTAGAGTATTGCGTCCAGTTTTGGTACCCCACTACAGAAAGGGTGTGGACAAATTGGAGAGAGTCCAGAGGAGGGCAACAAAAATAATTAGCGGGGGGGGTCACATGACTTACAAGTTGAGGCTCAGGGACCTGGGGTTATTTAGTCTGCAGAAGAGAAGAGTGAGGTGGCATTTGATAGCAGCCTTCAGTTACCTGAAGGGGAGTTCCAAAGGGGATGGAGCTAGGCTGTTCTCAGTGGTGGCAAATGACAGAACAAGAAGCAATGGTCTCAAGTTGCAGTGGGGGAGGTCTAGGTTGGATATTTAGTTGGGGATTGGTCCTGATTTGAGCAGGGAGTTGGACTAGATGACCTCCTGAGGTCCTTTGCAAACCTGATATTCTATGATTCTCTGAAAAAGAGAATTCAATCTGCAGAAGAATAAAGACAAAAAATGTGGGGGAAGAGTTCTGAGCTGGGGCACCTCTGCGGATTAAAGAAGTGCTGGTTGGCTTCTACTGGGTGATTGGTCTTTAAGAAAGAGGGTTGGTGGCCATAATTGTGTACTGCATTTGAAGCATACTTTGGGGCTGACCCCCCCCAGAGGCAATGCGGGATGTGCATTAGAACATCATATCTCAACAATGGCTTGCACAGAAATTCCACATTTGTTTTATTATTCCTTTATTTTCATTTGCCCTCAATGAGATCTAGGACACAGATCTATTGTTAAAGAGCTGGCAATATAATTTTGGAGTTATTCAATACTGATGTTTGAACCTCTAATGAGGAGTGTGTGGAAGCTATGAATTTGTTTACTATTAGACTTCAAAGAGATTACAAACTCTGCAACCATGGCTCACGGTTTAGAAACTCACTATCTAAAACACTGGTTCAAAGAACATAGAAGCCCTATAGATACACTCAGCAAGTTTATAAGGTGTAGAAAATGAATGGCTTTCATTCAAGGAGATAACAATCTCCACAGGCATAGTTTGTATGTTCAGTAAACCAATCAGTCCAGTTCCAAGTTTTACAGATACACACAGCTCAAATTCCCACCGTACTTAAATTGGTGTTAAATGCTATAAAAACTAAGTGGGCAGCTCATTGTGAAAGAGGAAACTACTGACCATCATGTCACTATTAGTCCAGTCTGGGGGAAATGTATTTTCCTTTACTATGTGATGAAGTCTGGCAACATCAAAGAGAGTTGATCCATGTTTCCCACTGTTCAGAATTGGCTCCAAGTATTTCCAGAATGTTTCCAAATCTTTGATGGCTTTAGCTTTCTTCCTTTTTTCAGCTTCTACAACTATAAATGCATCGTAATTAGATAAATTATAGCATATTTGTATCCCAATATCTCCCTTTTACATGGGAATAGTGAACCACATATTTCTGCAATATTGAGAAGGAAACATGAATTGCAGGTTGGTCTACTCTACCCAAAGTGTTCTTCAAAATATTCCCATTCTTAAACAAATTCCCAGAAAAATATCTGAGGTCAAGCCCAACTTAAGATTGTAAATACAAAACAAAAATGTAAGGAGGTAAAAACTCCATAGGACATTGCACTTGAAGAAACAACAAATAAATGCCTGAAATCCAAAATCTAAGGTTATACTTATCAAAATGCCTTGGGCCTAAACTAGTAACTGTTCTTTAAATGTGAGGTAGATAAGTGTTGTTATCCACATTTTATAGATGTTGAAACTAAGACAAAGAGAGATTAAAGTACATTTCATCAGTGAAATGTGATTGTAGAAACGTCAGTGCAGGTTTCCATGTTTATTGTATTGTAAAGATCAAATTTCAAATGTACCTGGATAATGAGGAAAAAATGATTTATCTAAATGCCAGCCCTGCAAACTCTCTCTGGGATCATGGCCTGATTGTTGGAGTTGCTGAGAATCTGCAGCTGCAAATGCTTTGGAGTTCTGGATGCTCAGCACCTCTAAAAATCAGGCCTGGGGCTAAATTTATCCCTGTATGACAAAGTTCCTCCTCTACTTTGGTGGGTCCTGCATTTATTGGCAGATTTGCTCACCTCAGTGATCTTCCCCACAGTCTGGATCAACTCCTTCTGTGTTTGATCAGGAGTTGGGAGGTTTGGGGGGAACCTGGGCCCGCCCTCTACTCCGGGTTCCAGCCCAGGGCCCTGTGGATTGCAGCTGTCTATAGTGCCTCTTGTAACAGCTGCATGACAGTTACAACTCCCTGGGCTACTTCCCCATGGCCTCCTCCAAACACCTTCTTTATCCTCACCACAGGACCTTCCTCCTGGTGTCTGATAACACTTGTACTCCGTAGTCCTCCAGCAGCACACCCTCTCACTCTCAGCTCCTTGTGCCTCTTGCTCCCAGCTCCTCACATGCACTTCCTCTCCTCTAGCTCCTCCCTCCCTGACTGGAGTGAGCTCCTTTTTAAACCCAGGTGCCCTGATTAGCCTGCCTTGATTGGCTGCAGGTGTTCTAATCAGCCTGTCTGCCTTAATTGGTTCTAGCAGGTTCCTGATTACTCCAGTGCAGCCCCTGCTCTAGTCACTCAGGGAACAGAAAACTACTCAGCCAGTGACTAGTATATATTTGCCCTCTACCAGACTCCTGTAGCACACTGTCCTGGGTCTGTCACACCTGGTATAACTCTAGTGATCCAGAGGCATCTAAAGTTGATAACCCCAAAAATACGGTAGTGGACTGTTCTGAAACGTTTGGCCTATTACCTTTTCCAAGGCCATACAAGGATTCTGTGGCAGCCATGAAGAGAACCCTGGACTATTCTTCCTCAACTAAGGCACCTCCATCTACTGATGTTGCTCAAGGGTTGTTATCAAAGCAATGTGAATTGGAAAATTATGTCTGAGTATCAGGTACAGATGTTTATATGTTGAATATGATACAATGCAGTGGGAGTATGTCAAACCAACCCGATAGCTTTCTTTGACAGGGTAACAAGCCTTGTGGACGGGGGGAAGTGGTAGATGTGGTATATCTTGACTTTAGTAAAGCTTTTGATACTGTCTCGCGTGACCTTCTCATAAACAAATTAGGGAAATGCAACCTACATGGAGCTACTATAAGGTGGGTGCAAAACTGGTTGGAAAACTGTTCCTAGAGAGTAGTTATCAGTGGTTCACAGTCATGCGTACACAAATACACTGACAATTTATGGCACTTTAATGCTGCAGAATGAATCCAGTTACAGGATTTATTCTTTGATTTCACCAATTGATTCTTTGACTTCATCAGTCTTAAAGAGCTTGAGAGGCATCTTCAGTTCCTGCAACTGATAAATGTTTTAAGAGGCTTGACAGACAATTTATTCAAAAGCTGGAGTCCTTTCATTGAAATTTTTGACCTATAAGTTTCATTTATACTAATACTATATCAATTTTTCCAAAGTGACAGGTGGGCTAGATGCCACTAATTAATTATTCTTCAATGTAAGATCTAGAAAACTGGGAAAAGAAGGGAGTGAGGAAGACTATTAAGAGGAGAAAAATATTGTTGAATCTCTTCTTCTGTAAATATTGGACAAGAAAATTTATCATCTCTAATAGTTGTGATATCATAGTACATCTCATGGGGATTACAAGGCAAAGCAAGTACCGGCACTAGTGACAAGCGTCAAAGAAGCTAACTGGCTGACTCCTAAGTGGTAGCATACAAATATTCAGCTCATTTCCTCCTGTAGGCCTAGATATTTAAAACATTTTAAAAAGAGATCACAGGCACTCAGATAACACAATGCTAAGCATGGATAAGAATTTAAATAAAATTTTAAAAATAGAATATTTAGGATTTTATAAAGGATTTTTGTCCTAGCACTAGCTTACCTTCAGGCGTAAGTAATGATTCTTCTTGCAGTTTAGCTGCTCCCAAGTATGTCTGCAATGGCTCGTAATTTTCAGAAGAAATCTTAATTACATTTGAGATACTGACCCCAAGCTCAGAAAGTACAGGCAGTAACTGAGGGTTGTGGAAACCCCAAATTATGAAGTAATATTGGGCACCATCATCTGGTTCATCATCTGTTCAAAATATCGAAATCACCAGTCACATTACAAAAGGAGAGCAGATTAGAATAGATCATTTCAGCTGCTATATTAAAGTATATTGTAGCTCAATTGCATAGCAACAGCTATATTTAAGGTTGCACAAATATTTCTATTGTAACCCTTTTTGTTCTGATGCACACAATTTTCTGAACTTTCATCTTTTAGACTGAAATTTTCCAACTGGTTTCTGTAGCAACCTGCATGGAACTTGTAGGGAGGAGCACAGCTTGCAGAAGGGAAGAATTTGGAGGAGGCACCAGGAAGCCAGTATGTTTGCACATGGCAAGAGTGCTACCTACAGATGCAGCATCTTTGTAAATAGCTCTCTTAATAGAGAGCCAGTTTAGTTTCAAAAACATGGAGTGCTATCATGTTCTTACTGAGCATATGGTACATGAAAGTTATTATCCAACAGTGAATTTTTTAGGTAAGTATGTACAAAAACAGTTGAGCTGGTTTTGAGAGTGAAGGAAATGGAAAAGGAACATTTTCCACAACATAAAAAGTCTTTGACTTTGATTTAGCACCTAAGTGCATAAGGGTAAGAAGCTGAAATGTGGCAGGATGAGTCCTGTGGGAGGACAGGCACTTTTCAGTGTTTTGGTGAAAAATGGATTTTTGATTTGCCCAAGTTCTTTTGGTTTGTCAGTTATAGTTTGAACATGTGCAGGAGTGTGTTTTTACACAGTTAAAATGCTTTTTAATAATCTCCAAGTGTTCTAAATGAAAGAAGGCAGCAGTGCTCATGCATGCATAGCAGAGTTTACTGCTCAGGGGAAAATGAAGTGAATATATGTACTGAATGAGGCAGAGCTTTCTAGACACCATCTTGATCCACTAGTAAACTGGAAAACAGTACAGCAGAATCTCAGTTACGAACACTTGGGGAATGGAGGTTGTTTGCAACTCTGAACAAAACATTATGATTGTTCTTTCAAAAGTTTGCAACTGAATATTGACTTAATACAGCTTTGAAACTTTACTGTGCAGAAGAAAAATGCTGCTTTCCCTTTATTTTTTTAGTAGCTTACTTTTAACACAGTACTATACTGTATTTGCTTTTTTTTTCTGGTCTCTGGTGCTGCCTGATTTCGCACTTCTGATTCCAAATGAGGTGTGTGGTTGACTGGTCAGTTCATAACTCTGGTGTTCGTAATTCTGAGGTTCTACTGTATGTTGTACGAAACAAAGTGCAATGTACAGTGAGCCTTACCTCATAAAAGGCTCAATTCTGCACATGTCCACTATGGTTTAGAAATACAATTTTTCTCAGAACTGGTTAGCACATTATTAACTTGTACAGCTTTTGATATTTTATAACACAAGGAGAGGATCGCCTCATGGATATGGAGGTAAATGTAACTATTTTCCTTCTTGACTTTTAATGAGTTTTAATCTTTCTAAAGGGAATACATCAGAGTCTTGAATCAGCAGGTAGGTTTCAAGACTTTTAAATGCTCTTTGGGTGAGTTGATCAGCAGTGTATTTGCATGCCTTACATACCCAAATATTTGTCATCTTCCTCCTCTTCTCCCCGTCGCTTTAGTGTGGTGTCCTTTTTAATAGTAGTTGCTGTTGGTACTGCTTCAGCTTTCTTTCCCTTCCCTCCTTTTCCTGCAGATTTGGCACTGGGTGGTTTTTCCTTCTTGCCAGGAGGTTTAGCTTTCCCTTTGTCTTTTTCTTTCTCCTTCTCTCGCTCTTCTGCTGCCTGGTAAAATTAACAAACTAATCTCACCTATTAGTCTAAGCATATACAGAACAAATGGTTGACTGTAGTAAAACTTTACTGTTTGAATATATTTATTTGAATATTTTTCCCTCTGACCCTTCAGGATTTTGTTTTGGTGCAGCTGTCTTGAGCTCCACCCTTTCTCCCTTCTCATACTCTTCAGTTTATTATATTCCTATTAAATAGCAGTGCCAAGACCTCATGCTAAAAGAATAGGGTATATATGAGAAAATAACGATGATTTTTAAAAATGAGTGAAATTGGTGCTGGTGAAAGGTGGATTGATACAGCACTGGAAACTAATGCCCTCTGATGCTTTAAGCTTCAGAGCAGGTACAGCACTTGCAGCAGCAGTGCAAACTTCCCTGTGGACCAGGAGGGAACTGTGGCTGATCAAAAAGTTCAGACTCTAAGGCTGGTTCAGTCCTTAGCGTCTCTATTGAAACTGCCAACCATGGAATCAATTGGTGCCAACTCTGTCGGTCTTTTCTTTGTTGTGAACATCTATCCACTATGAACTGGGACTGAGAGCACTACATTCATTTCACACAGGACACTAATGAATCATTAGATAATTCCTGGACAAAAACGATATTAAAATAGAGCTAAGGTGGACAGTATATATATAAAAAATTGCAGGGATGGTGTCACCTGTAGTGCCATAATTATATACTTAAAACTAAGGCAATTTAGTGTTTGTGGCCCCAGATTAGATTAAATAGATATTTTAAAAGGTACATTCGATTTTTCTTTTCTTTTTTTGCCCTCTCATGGTGTCATGTTGAAGGGGCGTACAAGCAGCAAGAAAAGCTCTCGGCGCTCTGTGTAATTGGTATCATTTACCATACTCAGTTGTTTTGCTGGATGCTGCAGAAGAAGCAGCCTTTCTGGCTGTAGCTGTTGTCTTTTAGTTCAAATTAGAAACCAGAGATTCTTCTTCTTTTGCTCTCTTCCTTCTCAGTCCGATGCTAAGCATGCCATATGCTCCTTTTAAACCATTCAGACATGTCTCCGAGACTCTTAACGCTATCTAGAGGATTGGTGGATTCCAACCAGTTTTCTTCATCTCATTTCAAATTTATTCCAGTTCAGACTTTTGTAAACCCCATCTTTTTGTGCTACAGCTTTGGGTTCCTAACCCAATGAACACATAGAGTCAGATTATACAATTGTCAGTTCTAGAATGTTCACAAAACACTGCCTTACTTATTGTATCTGCGTCATTTCCTAGAATTAAGTCCCGAACACAGTAGACACTGAACTTGTCTGGTTTTGAGCAAAGAGCTCTAGATGTTTTTCAGCACCTTCAGAGTCCTTTGCTACTATTTTTTTCCAGTTTAATATTTCCTTACGTTCTATAGTCTCATTTGCTTATTTAACCTTTTACACACACTGCAGCACCTAGCTGTTCTGCATTTGTATCCCATTTGTTTCTTCTGATGTCTTCCCCTATAATTCCAATCTTCTTTATAATTACTAAAAGCAGTTATTTCCATCTCATTCCAATAAAAAGGACTTTTGTATTAACTTTGCTCCCTTTCTGTTTTTCTTTCTCCTGTCCCACCTTCTGCATCTCAGTACTCAGGAATGAATATTTAAGGCGTTAACTATTTTAAAGACTTAATAAAAAAATATTCTATTTGGTTTGTTTTTAGCTTCTTCTCAGTTATAAATGCATTTATTGAATAATATTTTCTAATAGTAGCAGGGACAGAAGTTGAATTTACTTGGGCAACACTTGACTGTGTGATCTGGAGGGAATGGAATTGCCTTCATAAAGTTGGGAACATCCTCCCTACAGCACACAAGAGTACCTTCTTTTCAGCGGCTCTTCTCTGCAGGTCCTTCTGTTTGATGCAAAGCAGCTGAAATTTCAATAGTTTTCCAACCAGTGTTACAGGAAGCTGCTCTCCACTATCCAGAATGGCTTTGGCTGCCTCTATCACCTGCAGAGAGGTGAAGAAAGAGTTATTATTAATACAGTTTCAATATAAAAGTTGGCATACACTGTGTGCTGACAAGGTGGACTGATATTTCACATTTAAAGTATGTGGCCCACAATAAGATGGCCATCCTAAGTCATACTTTCAAAAACTGACCCAACAGCAGTAACAGCCTATCTCCACTCCTTGGCTCTCAGGTCCTTCTTGCTAATCAGCTGGCGTGCTGCTCACTGTCACACTACACACAAGCTGAGATGGGGGCAACATTCTACTTTTCATTTTAGGAGTATACAGATATCCAGTTAATGTTGTAAAAACATCCACTATTAGGTTTTAAATAGTGGAGCGATATTAACAGCAACTTAGAGAGTTATAAATTAAATAGAATTGAATAGATACCAAACCAACTGGGATAGCCTGGGCTACTGTTTATAAAATGGCTAGTGTCTGAGTTACTAACCCTGACTGAAAGATACAAACTGCTTGTTGGCAATTTGAGCTGGGCTATACTGGTGCAAAGACACCCTCTCTTTGTTTAATGTTGATTTGGCTGGTACTATGTAGCCTAATTTATGTGAAATAAGGCTATTGAGTTTTCCTCAGGTGATGACAGCAGCAGGAACATACAGCTGCATTGTCCAGATGTGTGACACTGACAGGCTGTTTTATGGCTATGTTTTTTACAGCCTGCTGCCACTAAATTTCATACAACTCACTAACATCTGGGCTGTTTTCCTTGGAGCCTCATAACCACTTTATGTAGTGCAAAAAAAAAAAAAAAAAAAGGACAAAACGCCATAAAAAGTTGTTACATGTTTCTTTTCACTTCTGTTTTCTTTCTAATAAAGTTCACCTATGTAGGACGCACTGCTGAAGAGGAATCCAGCCATAATATTTTCCTACTTTTGTTTCTAAGCAGGCATCAGATTTATGTATAACCTTGGGCTGAATTAGGTGTTACTCAAATGTTCTGACATGTTTCTTTTTCCCACCCTTGCAGCAATTACACTTGGGTACACATGGTGTCTATTTTACTTGCTCAGATTCAGACAATGAAGGTGCATGCTGCATCTTGCTGAATTGTGTCTTGTCTGACAGACAATACCATTGGCCTTGGGCTTTCATGGTTTCTTGTTCAGTTTCTGAGGAGTTTCTTCCGCCAAGTGAAAGAGAGGAGAAAGAAAATTCTGCCTCTTACTATGAATGACTCTATGGATCAAACTAAGCCAAAATGTAACTGAAGCTGAAATGGACCAAACTACTGTTTCATACCATAGGAGGAGGAACAAGGTAGAGCTTTGCAAACTGATCTGAACCCTATGGAACACTGCTGAGGTTGAGGTCAGGTCAGGTCTGAAAACAGCCCACCCTCTCGGGCTTGGGTTGGGTCATCTCCAATCATTTCCTCCAGCCCATGGAGTTGGCATGGCAAGGGCTACATGCCCTATTTCTGCCAGTCACTGCCACTTCATTGTGCTGCGTGTGCTGTGGAGTGTGCCGAAAAGTCACAGTGCTTTTCCCTCGGCAGCACACACAGCAGAATGAGGTGGTATCATCCAGTAGGAGCAGGGTACACAGCCACCACTGTGCTGCCCCCAAAAGCAGAAAGTGGCTGGAGATGAATTGCGAATGGGGGGCAAGCAGGAAGCTTCCACCAGACAAAACCCAAAGGTGAGGCAGTGGTACTGATGCAGATTTGGTGTGAAGTGTTGGGTTTAGGTCAAGTGGGTTCTGAAAACTATTTGAAGCTCTCAGGTCAGGTTCAGGTCCAGGTTGGTCTTTAAAATTAGGTCCAAGCAGACCTCTAGAACATAGTCCAGCTTTTCTGGAACTCAGAAGAGGGAGACAAAACCACAGAAACACTTGCTTACATAACAAACAAAAACCCAACACCAGTAAATCTGGCATTAAGCTTACTGCATGAATAGAAAAATAAGTGACAGCTACTGTCAATTTTGCTTTGCACTGCATAATATACCTTTGCCACTATCTCAGTTAGGGCCCAACCCAACTCTGATTAAAATCATTGGAAATACCTCTGATGACTTCTGAGATAGATTAGGACCTCAGTAAGAAACAGATAATAGAAGGACTTAGAGAACTGCAGGTGGGACTGGTACCCCAAAATCTATTGGTCAATTGTAATGAATAATATTCAGCTGGAGCTAGCCCAAGCAGGGAATGTCACATCCCGACTGCCTAACTAGAAGGCTAGGGCATGCAAAGCAGAGTCCTTAAAACACTGCAGATGGGAAATGGGGAAATCCTGGAAGGCTTCCCAAAAACTACATAAAGTAACCAGCTTAGCGACAGTTGCTGTTTTATTAATAGTTCAAATAGATGTGTGGCAATTCTCCAAAAAAGGTCACATTTTTGTAGTTTACTGTACCCTCCCCCAATATATCATTTGAATGTTTATTTTATGTACATTTAGATGGGGTATGATGTGGAATTGTCAAGCAGTATCATTTTTTGCACAGAACCTGAAACACTGCAACATGACTATAACTACAGTTTTTACTGTTTAAGTTAATTTCAATGCCTTAAATGTGGTGTTTATTGGTCAAAGCTACCAAACAAAAATGTATTAGAAGATTTTTACTGGTTTTGCCTGGGCAAGTGTTTTTTCTCCCCAAAATGATTAACCTGTTTAGCATGTGGCAAATATGGCGAATATCAATTTTTGCAACATACTAATATGAAATGCCTGGAATTGAAAGTATTACAGAGAAGCTGCACAGGGACCCTGGCCTTAAATCTTTTCCTTAGTAATCTAAATTTAACTTCTAGTACTTCTCTCCTACACCATTGCTACCAAAATGTACCACGACCACAGACTCTTGCTTAGAACTCATAAGAAGTTTGTCTGGATGTACCCATCACCTTTGAACCAGGCAGGCAAGCCACCGTATGGTTCTCATTGTCACCATTTCCACCAGTAGCTATTTCTAATGATCAGATTCACTGCAGCGTGTCTGCATCTCACAACTGTGATCTCTCTATGTATGAGCAATGCTCAGCCTCCTCTACCTTTCATGGAAGGTGGGTCCCATACAAGGAAGTTTGTCCTTCCATCTCACTCCTTTGAGAAAATCTGTCCTTAACTATCAATTCAGTACATAGCCTAGTACAGAGCATTTCAAAGCACTGCTGAACAGGGAGACACTTAAAGAGGAAGCAAACATCAAGATCTTCTTCTGCCTCCTGGATATCAACACAGACACCCCAACTAAGGAGGAGATCATACAAGCCATCAAATCCTTAAAAAATGGGAAAGCTCCAGGCAAGGATAACTTGAATGCAGAATTGTTCAAGGTAAGTCCTAAATTAGCTGCATCTATCCCGGCCCCTTATTTACATCAGTCTGGGAAAAGGAAAAAGTGCCAGATAAGTGGACCAATGGGGTTGTAGTGAAGATAAAAAAAAAGAAAGGAACTCTCAGTGATTGTAATAACTGGCATGGTATCACACTTTTATCTGTGCCAAGCAAAGTATTGTGTAAGATCATAGTCCAGCATATATCAGAAACAGTTGATAGCATTCTCAGAAAAGAGCAAACTGGTTTTCGGAATGGGTGAGGATGCACAGACCAGATCTTCACTCTACAAAACATAATAGAACAGTGCTTAGAATGTCAACAGCAACTCTACATAAATTTCATGGACTTTGAGAAGACTTTTGATAGCATTCACAGGACCAGCCTATGGTGCATTCTGCACGCATATGGAAAATCTTTCCACATAATCAATGTCATCAAAAGCTTCTATTTCAACTTTACATGCAGGGTCGATCACAGTGAGCTCAATTTTTAAGTCAAAACAGGAGTATGTCAGGGGTGTGCCATGTCTGCAATCCTCTTCAACATTGCCATTGACAGGGTAATGTTGGGTACAACAGAATACATGCCAGGAGGCATTAAATGGATGCTCTTCTCATCCCTTGAAGATCTGGACTTCGTAGATGATGTTGCTCTCCTATTACATACCCAACACCATATACAAGAAAAAACAACTCAAATCAACGCATTCAGCCACCAAATTGGACTGAAAATCAACCACAATAAGACAGATATCATGACCTTTCATATTGCCTCACCATCACCAATACGGAGAGAGGATTATTTTCTCTCCAATGTAGAAACATTCACATACTTGGGCAGCACCATCAGCCAGGATGGTGGAACAAGCCAGGACATCCGGAACAAAATCAATAAAGCCCAGAACACCGTCAGGGGCTTAAATACAGTCTGGAAATCATCAAAATATGACACCAAAACGAAACTCAAGATTTATCAGAGCTGCATACTTTCAACACTACTTTATAGTGCAGAATGCTGGGGAATGAGAGAGTATGGCATGTCCAAACTGTTTTCATTCCATACAACCTACCTCAGAAAAATCCTCTATCTTTTGGCCCAAAACAATCTCAAACCAAGAATTACTGACACAGTGCAGCCAAGAGGATCTAAGCACCACCATTGCCAGGAGGCATTAGAGATAGATCGGTCATGTGTTGCGGCTAGAAACTGATTCCATCACCAGAATAGCAATAAGATGGACACCTGAAGGCAAGCAAAAATGAGGCTGCCCGAAAACAATACAGGATCATAGAATATTAGGGTTGGAAGAGACCTCAGGAGGTCATCTAGTCCAATCCCCTGCTCAAAGGAGGACTAATACCCACTAAATCATCCCAGCCAGAGCTTTGTCAAGCCAGGCTTAAAAAACCTCTAAGGATGGAGATTCCACCACCTCCCTAGGTAACCCATTCCAGTGCTTCACCACCTTCTAGTGAAATTGTGTTTGCTAATATCCAGTCTAGACCTCCCCCACTGCCACCTGAGACCATGGCTTCTTGTTCTGTCATCTGCACCATTGAGAACACCCTAGCTCCATCCTCTTTGGAACCCCCCTTCAGGTAGTTGAAGGTGAAGAGCTGTGGAAGATCTGTGGCACAGCTGGGGAACTACTGAAAGACTTGCCAGAAACAAACAGGAGCGGAGGAGCTTCATCACTGCCTTGAACGCCAGAGGAGTAATAGGAACATGATGATGATGATGACATAGCCTAGGAATTCTTTTGGAATCCTAGGTGTTTGTAGACATTCAAGTGACTCTGGTTGCCAAAAACAGCTTTTTCTGTCCACGGCTGGCTAAAAGCAATCCCCCAAACCTATCACACTCTGACTCAATGGTGTTTCTCTGAAGAGACTCTTCTGAGCCATACAACAGTCTGGGCATGGGGTATAATAAAATACAATCCATCAAAATCAAAATAAAACATTTCAGTTGATCTGAAATTTTTTTTCAATTTTCTTCGCTGCAAATTTCAAAATACTCATTGGTTTCTAACTGGTATTAAATCAAATTTCAAATTCTCAAAATCTTCAGGAAAATGGAATTTTGCTCTCCACTCAGTCTAAAGAATAGCCACAGTAGGTGACATCTGTATACTTTTCAGTTGTTCATCTGGTATCTAGATCTTTATAGATATAACCCACCTCTGGGACCACTTAATCTGTTTTGAAATGAAATTATACATAGCAGTGACAGTGTTACCAAAATGAAATAAGCAGCTCTTTTTAGAACTTTATAAATTTAAAACATAAAAACACAACTCAGAGCCTGCTTTTGCTCTATACTCCAAAAGCTCAACATGACTTGTCATACCCCTGATCTTCCCCCACCAGTAACTCTGTACCGTCTTTCGTTCTTCTCCCTTTGCCTGACTCTGTGAGCTATGCAACCTTAATTCTCCTCCTTCAACTCCTTCCTTAAGACTCAATTGTTTGGGTTAGCATTCCCACTTTTACTTCAAAGATGCTGTTCCCTCAAATTATAGTATACTGACTTATAGTCAAATAATAAATATAGTATTCCATAATTTAAAAAATAAAGAACTAACTGGAGGTGCATGTAACAAGAAAAGCAGTTACTAACTCTTTCGTAACTCTTGTTCTTCAAGATGTTTTGTGCATGCACATTCCACTATAGTACATGCCCAGCACATGATTGTCTGAGATTTTTTTCCCTAAGCAGTATCTGTTGGGGCAGCTTGAGTATAAAGGGTGGGGCGAGCTATTTCTGGACAGACTCTGATAGAGAAGGGAAGGAGAGAAGTTTGTGGAATGGACATGTGCAACGCATCTCGAAGAACAACAGTTATAAAAAGGCTAGTAACTTTTTAATTCTTCAAGTGCTTGCACATGTCCATTCCAGTGTAGGTGACTCACAAGCAGACAAATATGGAGGTAGGCTTGAAGTCTACCTGAATAGTGACTGAAGAACAACCAATCCAAAACTGGAGTTGTCCCTGGACTGACGGGAAATGGCATAATGAGAAGCAAAAGAGTGGACTGATGACCACGTCGCTGCTCTGCAAATATCTAAGACTACAACATGCACCAAGAAAGCTTCTGACATTGTCTGTGCTCTAGCAGATTGGGCCAGTACTCTAGCTGGCAAAGATACCATGGCTAACTGGTAGCATAAACAAATGCATGATGAGATCCATCTCTATCCACACAGGGTTTCAGGAAGAATGTTGGCAAATACACTGTCTTGTTAACATGGACGTTAGAAATGACCTTGAGGAGAAATTTTGGATGAGGGCAGAGATAAAGTTCGTCCTTGTGGAAAACTGTATAGGAAGGTTCTGACACTAAGTCCCTCAACTCACTCACCTTTCTGGCGGAGGTAATGGCCATTAAGAATGCTACCTACAAGAGAGGTGAAGCAAGGAGAGCAAGTTGCAAGGAGTTCAAATGGCAATCCCATTAACTTTGTTAGCATCATGTTCAGACCCACCCAGGGGAGGGGGGAAGGGAATAGGATCTTGCTATATGAATATAACTTTTTATATCAAGCTTTTTAAGGACTGGATAACAACTGGTTGTAGAACAGAGATCTACCATCCACTGAGGTATGAAAAGCTGAGATGGAAGCAAGGTGTACCTTTACAGAGCTACTTGCTAAACTCTGATGTTTCAAATCAAGAAGATAGTCCACAACGAGGCTCAGGGGAGCATGCTCTGGAGGTATATCTTTCTGCTGGGACCAAACAGAGAAGTACTTTCATTTACTCAGGTAAGTGCATCTTGTTGAGGATTTTCTATTACTGAGAAGTACTTCCTGGACATCCTAAGAACAGGATATCTTGCCAGGCATTAACCATGAAATATCCATACCATGAGGCAACCTTGATCCTGAGAAATTACATCTGAATCCAGCAGGAGAGGCAGTGGAGGTTTCATTGACAAGGATAGCAGAATTGAGAACCAGTGTTGTTGAGGCAATGTTGGTGTTAGAAGGATGAGATGAGCATTGACTTCTTTGACTTTGCACAAGACCCTGTGCAGCAAGAGAATCAGAGGGAAGGCATACAAGAGAGGACTTTTCCAGGGAAGTAGAAACATATCTGTCAAAGAGCTTGGGCTGAGACCTCCCTGAAAGTAAAACCAATGGCATTTTCTGTTGGTCTTTGGTGCAAATAAGTCCATCTGGGGAGCTTCCCAGCGCAGGAAGATGGACCTGGCAGTGTTCAGACATATAGATCACTCGTGGTTGGAGAAGGTCCTGCTCAGTTGGTCCACCAACGTGTTCTCTTTCCTTGGAAGATAAGCTACTTTGAGATTAATTTAATTGGTTATGTTATGCAAAAATCCCAGAAGCAGATTGGTTTCTGACACAGCAAGGTCAACCATGCCCGTCCCTGCCTTTTCAAGTAAAACACGATGGCAGAGTAAGTCTGTTAGAATCAATAAGCGCTTTCCTGCTATATGTGGGAGGAAGGCTGAACAGGCTAGTTGCACAACTCTTAACTCTGACATTTCATTTATGAGAGTCAATAGATCCTGAGGTGCCAAGAGATGCTGAGTCTGCTGGGACCCCATATGAGCCACTCAACCCAGGTCTGATGCGTCTGTGACTAAAGTGAGGACTGGTAGCAGGGGGGAAGCGCTAAGGGGGACTCCCACACAGAGATTCAGAGGGTCTATCCACTAATCCAGAGATGACAAAACTGACATTGGCACCTGAACTACCTTGTCAAATGACATGGACTTGGGGTATGCACAGATGCTTGCCATGCCTGTAGCTTTCTGAGGTGTAGCATGGTGTGTTGAACCACACAGGTACACACTACCATGTGACTCAGGATTCAGATGCAGCTGAGTGCCGTGGTGAGAGGGTAAAATTTCAGTCAAAGCACCAGGCCCCGTAATGTCTCGAACCTGGATTGCAGTAGCAAAGCCTTAGTCATTGTGGAGTTTAAGACCGCTCTAATAAACTCTATCTTTCGTAGGGGTTTTAAAATTGATTTGTCCTGATTCACTAGGAGCCTCAGTGCACTGAATGTGGACAGGACAGCGTATACGCTGGATAGCACTTGATCAATCAGTTGTCAAGGTATGGGAACATGTGGACTTGAGTTTTGTAGCTGTGCTGCCACTACTGCCATGCATTTCGCGAACACTCAAGGATCAGCTGAGAAACCAAACAGGAGCACTGTCAACTGACAACAGGACTCACCTTCCACAAAACTGAGAAACTTCTGACGGTTGTGTCATATCATGACAAGGAAGTAAGCATCCTGTATAGACTCATAGACTCTAGGACTGGAAGGGACCTCGAGAGGTCATCGAGTCCAGTCCCCTGCCCTCATGGCAGGACCAAATACTGTCTAGACCATCCCTAATAGACATTTGTCTAACCTACTCTTAAATATCTCCAGAGATGGAGATTCCACAACTTCCCTAGGCAATCTATTCCAGTGTTTAACTACCCTGACAGTTAGGAACTTTTTCCTAATGTCCAACCTAAATCTCCCTTGCTGCAGTTTAAGCCCATTGTTTCTTGTTCTATCATTGGAGGCTAAGGTGAACAAGTTTTCTCCCTCCTCCTGATGACACCCTTTTAGATACCTGAAAACTGCTATCATGTCCCCTCTCAGTCTTCTCTTTTCCAAACTAAACAAACCCAATTCCTTCAGCCTTCCTTCATAGGTCATGTTCTCAAGACCTTTAATCATTCTTGTTGCTCTTCTCTGGACCCTCTCCAATTTCTCCACATCTTTCTTGAAATGTGGTGCCCAGAACTGGACACAATACTCCAGTTGAGGCCTAACCAGTGCAGAGTAAAGCGGAAGAATGACTTCTCGTGTCTTGTTTACAACACACCTGTTAATGCATCCCAGAATCATGTTTGCTTTTTTTGCAACAGTATCACACTGTTGACTCATATTAAGCTTGTGGTCTACTATGACCCGTAGATCTCTTTCTGCCATACTCCTTCCTAGACAGTCTCTTCCCATTCTGCATGTGTGAAACTGATTGTTCCTTCCTAGGTGGAGTACTTTGCATTTATCTTTATTGAACTTCATCCTGTTTACCTCAGACCATTTCTCCAATTTGTCCAGATCATTTTGAATTTTGACCCTGTCCTCCAAAGCAGTTGCAATCCCTCCCAGTTTGTTATCGTCCGCAAACTTAATAAGCGTACTTTCTATGCCAATATCTAAATCGTTGATGAAGATATTGAACAGAACCAGTCCCAAAACAGACCCCTGCGGAACCCCACTTGTTATACCTTTCCAGCAGGATTGGGAGCCATTAACAACTACTCTCTGAGTACTGTTATCCAGCCAGTTATGCACCCACCTTATAGTAGCCCCATCTAAATTGTACTTTCCTAGTCGAGCATGGGATACCAGTCCCCTTGTTCCAGGAAGGGAATAACTGAGACCATGCAAAACTTTGTTTTCTTCAGGAATTTGTTTAACTCTCTTAGATTCAAAAGAGGCCTGAGACCCCCTTTCACTTTGGGGATCAGAAAGTACTGGAAATAAAAACCTTTCCCTCTAAGACCCAGTGGAATTCTCTATGGCCCCTGCTTGAAGAACTGACCGGGTCCCTTCACGAGGATGATCTCATGAGAGTGGTCCCTGAAGACGGACAGGGATGCGGAGTAAGAAGAAGGGGTAGAAATGAACTGGAGGGCATATTCCAGTTCTACTGTGCTTAAGACCCACTGATCCAATGTTTGTGGGCCAAAGAACTTAAGAAATGGAATAAGTGGTTGGTAAACAAAAAATGGGAAACAGATGGAACTATGGTATCTGGTACACTGCTCTCAACCAACGCATCAAAATGTTTGTTTGGATGAGGTGGGTGGATGGGATGAAAACCAATGAAGCCAAAATAACTCTTACCCTTTCCCCTTGGCAGATCTTGAGACTGGGGAGAAAAATCCTGATATCTGTATTGCTGCTGAGGATGGAACTGTTTCCTCTTTGTCACGAGAGTATAGATTCCAAGAGATTTTAATGTTGTCCTGGAATCTTTTAGGCTATGAAGCCTATTGTCCGTGTTATCTGAAAACAAAGAGGCACCTTTCAAAGGGGAGGTCCTGAATGGTCTGCTGAACTTCCAAGGAGGGCCTGGATGCCTGTAACCATGAACATCTTCCCATGGTAATAGCTGATGCCATGGTTAGAGACACCATATCTGCACCATCTAACCTGTTCTAGGGAGCAGTTCTGGCCACCAGCTTGTATTCATCCATCATTATCGCAAACTCCTGCTGCTAGTCTGGCAGCATGTTTTTAAATTGTATGATGTTCTCCCAGAGAGTGAAGTCATAGCAGCTCAGGAGTGCTTGCTGGTTTGCAATCCTGAGTTGAAAACTCCCTGTAGAACAAAGCTTTTGCCCAAACAAGTCCAGCATCTTTGCTTTTTGCCATTCAGCATCGATGCTTGGTGACCTTGTCTCTCCTGTTCATTAGCAGCTGCCACCACCAAGAAACCCAAGGGAGGGTGGGAATACAAATATTTATAACCCTTAGAGGGAATGTATTACCTCCTTTCAGCTCAGTTTGCTGTGGGAGGTAAGAAGGACGGCATCTGCCATAGCACCTTGATGGGTTCCATAATGGTTTTGTTAATCAGCAGTACCGTCCTGGCAAGGCCCGCCAATACCAAGATGTCCACCAACTTGTGGGAGTTTTCATGCATCTCCTCTGCCTGAATATCAAGAACACAGGCCACCCTTCTCGATAAGTTTTGGTGAGCCCTGGGGTCCTCTGGCAGTGGTGGATTGCTTGCTTCCTCAGCTACTTCATCTGGTGATAAGGAAGAGGATTCCACAGGATTCTGAGGTGGTGGCTGCTCCATGACTGGCCATGGATAAACTACCTGAATTGGATCTGGATGCTTGGTACCGATGTCAATATCGGGTACCAAAGAGTGATGTCCTCATTGCCGATGCTCCTGGAGAAGTTTCAATGACCCACAGCAAAACAGCTGCAGGGAATACCTAGTGGGAAGGGGAGCAACCCATAACGTCCAGGATAGCCACTGATATGGGTCTGGGACCCAACCTTGACAGGACTATTGCCCCTTGGAAGAAGGCCAGTCTTGAGACCGCTGCACTGCCCACAGTTCCCAAGTCTGTAATGGAGGATATGTCCTCTGCCTTGTATGAAACACCAGTGAATGTACCTCTGAGTCTGAAGATGTAGTGTCTGATCTGTCCAACATTGGGAGTGGGGGAAAGAACCAGTCGGTGTCACGGACAGGTACCCTGAGTCCAGGGAAGGAGAAACTGTGGAAATCATTGGAGGCTTGCCTTTGGACTGCACCTGCCTTTGTAGAGGTTTGGTAGGCAATGGCATCAGTACTGACTGTGAACCTTCTTGAACTGCTAGGGACATTGGTACTGAGAAACTAAGTAGGTCTCTTGTAGCTGCAAATGGCTTCAGGGTGATTGGAAGCAGCAGTGGCTGATGGCTCTGTCTCAGAGACCTTTCAGAGATGCACTCAACAGACCTGGCACAGGCTTCGAAGGTAGCGACCCCTTCTTTTTAGATGAATATTGCTCCAATGAAAGACTTTTCCCAGCATGTTTCTTAGAGTATGTCTACACTGCATTTAGATATCCATAACTGGCCCGTACCAGCTGATATGGGCTCGTGTGGCTTGGGCTAAGGGGCTGTTTGATTGCAGTGCAGACTCTAGGACCTTGTGAAGCAGGAGGGTAAAGTTAGGTGTGACGGGTTCGGTCTGGAGATCCTCTTGGGACTGCCACTGGATGTTCTGGAATTACCTCTGAGCCCGTTTTCCACTGCCAGCTTGGGACTGCAGAACCCTGCCTTTCTGAGCCAGACAAGGAAGCCTGCTGCAACACAGACCCAGGGTCTGAATCACACCCCCAAAGACGCAGACTTAACTGAAAACAGCTTAGCAAGTATTCCTGTCTCCAGCACCCAGACACCCAGTTCCCAATGGGATCCAAACCCGAAATAAATCCATTTTACTCTGCATAAAGCGTATACAGGATAAACTCATAAATTGTCCATTCTCTATAACACTGATAGAGAGATATGCACAGCTGTTTGCTCTCCAGGTATTAATCACTTACTCTGGGTTAATTAATAAACAAGTGATTTTATTAAGTATAAAAAGTAGGATTTAAGTGGTTTCAAGTAATAACAGACAGAACAAAGTAAGTTACCATTCAAAATAAAACAAAACACGCAAGTCTAAGCCTAATACATTTAATAAACTGAATACAGGTAAATCTCACCCTCAGAGATGTTCCAATAAGCATCTTTCACAGACCAGATTCCTTTCTAGTTTGGGCCCTATCCTTTCCCCTGGTACAGTTCTTGTTAGTTCCAGCTAAGGTGGTTACTAGGGGATTTCTCATGACTGCAGCCCTCTTTGTTCTGTTCTACTTCCTTTTATGGCTTTGGCACAAGGCAGGAATCTTTTGTCTCTCTGAGTCCCCACCCCTCCTTCTAACTGGAAAAGCACCAGGTTTAAGATGGATTCCAGTACCAGGTGACACGGCCACATGTCCTGTGAGACCCCAAGCCTCCATTCTTTCTGGTGTGACTCACAGGAACACAGGAAGGCTTACAAGTAAACAGAGCCATTTACAACCAATTGTGCTGGTCAATGGGAGCCATCAAGATTCTAAACCACCATTAATGACCCACACTTTGCATAATTACAATAGAACTTCAGAGTAATACTTCGTATTTCTAGCTTCAGATACAAGAATGATACATTCATACAAATAGGATGAACACACTCAGTAGATTATAAGCTTTGTAATGATAACAGGTACGTTAACAACAAGAAGAAGGTCAAGGAAAGTGTGGGCCCCTTACTGAATGGGGGAGGCAACCTAGTGACAGATGATATGGAAAAAGCTAATGTACTCAATGCTTTTTTTGCCTCTGTCTTCACGAACAAGGTCAACTCCCAGACTACTGCACGGGGCAGCACAGTATGGGGAGGAAGTGACCAGCCCTCTGTGGTGAAAGAAGTGGTTCAGGACTATTCAGAAAAGCTGGACGAGCACAAGTCCATGGGGCTGGATGCACTGCATACAAGGATGCTAATGGAGTTGGCAGATGTGATTGCAGAGCATTGGCCATTATCTTTGAAAACTCATGGCGATCGGGGAGGTCCTGGATGACTGGAAAAAGGCCAATGTAGTGCCCATCTTTAAAAAGGGAAAAAGAAGGATCTGGGGAACTACAGGCCAGTCAGCCTCACCTCAGTCCCTGGAAAAATCATGGAGCAGGTCCTCAAGGAATCAATTTTGAAGCACTTTGAGGAGAGAAAAGTGATCAGGAACAGTCAATATGGATTCACCAAGGGCAAGTCATGCCTGACTAACCTAATTACCTTCTATAATGAGATACTGGCTCTGTGGATGAGGGGAAAGCAGTGAACATGTTATTCCTTGACTTTAGCAAAGCTTTTGACACGGTCTTCCACAGTATTCTTGCCAGCATGTTAAAGAAATATGGGCTGGATGAATGGACTATAAGGTAGATAGAAAGCTGGCTAGATCATCAGGCTCAACGGGTAGTGATCAATGGCTCCAAGTCTAGTTGGCATCTGGTATCAAGCGGTGTGCCCCAAGGGTCAGTCCTGGGGCCGGTTTTGTTCACTATCTTCATTAATGATCTGGAGGATGGCGTGGATTGCACCCTAAGTAAGTTTGCAGATGACACTAAACTGGGAGGAGTGATAGATATGCTGGAAGGTAGTGATAGGATACAAAGGGACCTAGACAAATTAGAGGATTGGGCCAAAAGAAATCTGATGAGGTTCAACAAGGACAAGTGCAGAATCCTGCACTTAGGACGGAAGAATCCCATGCACTGCTACAGAATAGGGACCAAGTGGTTAGGCAGCAGTTCTGCAGAAAAGGACTTAGGGGTTACAGTGGATGAGAAGCTAGATATGAGTCAACAGTGTGCCCTTGTTGCCAAAAAGTCTAACTGCATTTTGGGCTGTATAAGTAGGAGCATTGCCAGCAGACTGAGGGATGTGGTCATTCCCCTCTATTCGGCATTGGTGAGGCCTCATCTGGAGTACTGTGTTCAGTTTTTGACCCCACATTACAAGAAGGATGTGGAAAAATTGGAAAGAGTCCAGCGGAGGGCAACAAAAATGGTTAGGGGGCTGGAACACATGACTTATGAGGAGAGGCTGAGGGAACTGGGATTATTTGGTGTGCAGAAGAGAAGAATGATGGTTGGATTTCATAGATGTTTTCAACTACCTGAAAGGGGGTTCAAAAGAGGATGGATCTAGACTGTTCTCTGTGGTACCAGATGACCGAATAAGGAGTAATGGTCTCAAGTTGCAGTGGGGGAGGTTTACGTTGGATATTAGGAAAAACTTCTTCACTAGGAGGGTGGTGAAGCACTGGAATGGGTTACCTATGGAAGTGGTGGAATCTCCTTCCTTAGATGTTTTTAAGGTCAGGCTTGACAAAGCCCTGGCTGGGATAATTTAGTTGGGGATTGGTCCTGCTTTGAGCAGAGGGTTGGACTAGATGACCTCCTGAGGTCCCTACCAATACTGATATTCTATGATTCTGTGATACCTTACAAGAGACCTTTTGCATGAAGCTTATTCCAGTTACATCATATTCAAACTTATAAATATATTTCCATAAAACATAGGGAGTGCAAGGCCACATTAGGATTCTCCCAAACACTTTAAACAGGACAGGTGTGGATTACTGGCCTGCATGGGTTTTGCACACGTGAGGCAGGACTTAAACCCTGGTGAGAGCCTCAGTGTTCCGGCACAAAAAAAAATGAAAAATTTAGTCCAAAAGATCTAAGACTAACAGGAAATACTAGCCAAAACTAACGTAACTAATGAATCACTGACAATAAGAGGGTACAAATACAAAGGAGTGAGGGAAGCACTTATGATAACTAGTCTAAGATCACTCCGACAACTGTCACTGGCAGTAAGAAGAAAGAGAGGAAGATCAGGATGAATCCATCCTCTTATACTAGCACGCAGTGGTGTGAGGTGACAGAGGGAGCTTGCACTGCCCTGACAGGTACCGCTGAGGGAAAAAGTTCTCTGATAACTGTGCACGAGGCAAGCACACTCCTACAGTGATATGGACATGTGCTAGAACTCAAAGAAGAATGCTTCCATTTAGCCAGTTAAATACTTCTAGTTGAATACTTTCGATTTAGAAGTACTTCTTGCATGTCCTTTGAGGAAGCCTCTTCCAGTGGTGTTAGCCAAAAAGCAACCATGCTGTCAAGTGGAAGGCCTGCAGGTTGGGGTGGAGGAGACACCCATACCCTGGGAAACCACATCTGGATCCAAAGGGAGAGACAGTGGATGTCTGACTGACAAAGCTAGTAGGGTCAAGAACCAGTGTTGCTGAGGCCTTGCTGATGCTATAACATGAGGTGAGCATGGTCTTGTTTGGTCTTAAACAAGACTCTGGGCAATAATGGAATCAGAAGGAATGCATACAGTAGGGTGTTCTTCCAGGGTAGCAGGAATGCATTCGTCAACAAACCTTGGCTGTGACTCCCAAGAAACAGAACTGATGGCGCTTTCTGTTGGCTCTTGTTGCAAACAGGTCCACCTGGGAAGTCACCAGAGATGGAAAAGGAATCTGGACACATCTGGATGAAGTGACTGCTCCTGATGATCAGTGAAAGACCTGCTGAACTGTTCTGCCCGTGTATTTTGTACTCGTGGAAGATAGTAGTTCTCAGATGAATGGAGCTGGCTATGCAGAAACTCCCAAAGGAGAATCACCTCCTGGCACAATCGAGTAAATTGGGCTCCTCTCTGTCTTCTCACACAAAACACAGTTGCTATATTGTCTGTTAAGAGTAGCAGATTTCCCCCCCCCCCAATAAGTGGAAGGAAGGCCGAATGAGCTAGACGGACAGCTCACAATTCCCTGAAACTTATCTGAGCTTTCAAATCTTGGGAAGCCCAAAGACCCTGAGTCTGCAGTGACCCCATATGTACTCTCCAACCCAGGAGGACATATCTGTGACTAAAGTGAGTGCTGGTAGTGGGAGAGCAATGGGGACCTCTATAGAACATTTCAAAGGGTCTGTCCATCAGTCCAGAGAGGATAAGACTAGCATTGGTACTCGACCTACCACGTCTAGATGATGATGGCTCAGGAAACACAACAAAGCTAACCATCCTTGTCGCTTTCTGAGGTGTAATGTGGAGTGCTGCTCTACATAGGTACATGCCACCATGTGCCTGCAGAGCCTGAAGCAACTACATACTGTGGTGACAGGATGTGCTTTTAGTTTCAGAAGTAAGCCTCAAAGCGTTTTGAACCTTGATTGTGGTAGAAAAGTTTGACCTCCATAGAATCCAGGACCTCTCGGATAAATTCTGTTCTTTGTACCAGTTTCAGAACTGATTTGTCCACATTCACTAGAAGCCCCAGAGCACCAAAGGTGGACTAGATAATGGCTGCGCTGGTCAGTACCTGAAACTTGGACTGGCTTCTCACCAGCCAGTCATCCAGGTAAGGGGACACATAGGTGCCTGTCTTTTGAAGGAACGCTGATACCACCAATGTGTACTTTATGAAAATGCAAGGATCTGCCAACAGACTATGTGCAAGCACTGTAAATTGGTAGAGGATTCCACTTACCATGAACTTGAGAAACTTCCAGTGGGGCTTTGGGGGATTGCCAATTGGAAGTAAATATCTTTTAAGTCAAGGGCAGCATACCCGTCCCCTTGGTCTAGGAAAAGAATAATGGAAGCTACGGTAACCATGCAGAATTTTATTCAAGAATTTGTTTAATTCTCTTATATCTAAGATAGGTCTGAGACTGCCTTTTGCTTTTGGAATAAGAAAGAAGTGGGAACAAAAGTTTGTCCCCCCGAGGAACAAAATAACTTGGAGGAGAGATTGTACCTCCTGCTCAAGGAGAGCCTTGTGAGACTGATCCCTGAAAAGGGACAGGGAAGGGGGGCAGGAAGGGAAATAGACAAACTGAAGGATGTATCCCAGATCCACTGATCTCAGGTGATGTGGGACAAAGCACTTGGGAGTGGGCTAAATGATTGGTAAACAAACAGGAACAGGAGGGTGGCACTCTGGGAACTGGAACGCTGTCCTCGAACAACCCATCAAAAAGCTTGTTTGAGTGAAGCTGCTGGATGAGAGGAACCTGGAAGTATAGAAGAGGAGGATGGTGATTGTTGCCTCCTGTAATTTTTGCCCCTTTTTCTCGACAGGTCTTGGGATATCCCAGATATCTGTAGATCTGCTGTGGCTAGAACTGCTTCCTTTTTGTTATCTGCATATAGATTCTAAGTGACTTCAGCATTGCCCTAAAATCCTTAAGGCTATAGAGCATAATATCTGTCGTGTCCAAAAAATGGGAGGTCTTGAATGGTCTGCTGGACTTCTGTCTGGATGACTGCTGCCATGAACACTGTTTCATAGTTATGGTAGATGCCATGGCTTGAGCTGCTGAGTCATCTGCATCCAAGCTGGTCTGAAGGGCTGTTCTGGCCACTCGCTTGCCTTCCTCCACTGTCACAGTGAATTCCTTTCTGCTGTTGTCTGGTAACCTGCCCTGGAACTTAAATATGTTATCCCACAAGGTAAATTCATACAGACCAAGGAGTGTCTGTTGATTTGCAATCCTAAATTGCAGACCCTTTGTAGAATAAAGTTTTCAATCAAAGAGATCCAACTTCTTTGAGTCCTTTCCTTTTGGTGTCGATGCCTGCTATCCCTGCCTCTCCTGCTCATTAACTGCAGCAGCTACTGAGGAATCCAGTGGGAGATGTGTGGACAGGTGCTCAAATCCATTGAGCTGTGGCAGGAACGGAAGATAGAGTCTTCCACAACACCTTGACTGGGTTCATAATGTCTCATTGATCAGGAGAGGCACCCTGTTTTGTCCTGCTGAAACCAAAATATCCACCAGCTTGTGGAATTTCTCACAGACCTTCTCTGCATGGATGCATGGATATCCAGGTCTGTGGCTACCCTTTTCAGTAAGTCCCGGTGAGCTGTATAATCATCTGGTGGGGGAGAACCACACACTGCTTCAACCACTGCATCTGGTAATGAGGAAGAAGCACCACATGGATATTAAAGTAGAGTTTACTCTATCTCTTCTCCTGAAGGAATCACCAGGGAGGCTTCCACCTGCCAGTGCCAGTCCTAGTGATAATGACAGGAAGATGTTGTCTCTGGTGCTGATGCTCCTAATGGGTACCTGAGAAGAGAGACTGAAGAGGACGAGAGGATGACATGGCAGATGGGGGAAACCCCACAGGGTCCAGAAAGGCCATTGACATGGTCCTGGGACCTATTCCTGACCAGGCCATTGCCTCTTAGCCAGTGGTCACTGCTGAAGCTGCTATGGGAACCATGGGACATAAGCCTCCAACTGAGGATGTTTCTCCTATCTAGTCTGAGACATATAGGACCCAAACGCTCAGTCTGAAAAAGCTGAAGAATCTGAGTCTTCCAATAACGGGGAAGCAGAACTCATTGGTATCAGAATGAGACAGCCAGAACCCAGACATGGTAGTACCAGAGAAATTGTAGCTGGCTTCCCTCTCAATGGTACTATTTTCCAAGATAAGGAAAACATAGGTGGCATCAGCACCTCACACTTTGGAGGAGCTGGAGTAGGGTTTCTAGGTACTAGTACTGGATTGAGACCTTCCCACACTGCTGGGGAAACCAGAACCAAGAGCACTCTAGCAGTTGCATATGCCTCTGATGTACTGGTAATGCCTTTTGGCTTTGAGATATCAGGAGATAGCCTTAAGCAGCAGGAGTGGGCACTTCAGGGGTTGGTCTCAACGGACTTGCCAGAGGCTCTGGAGTCAACAACCCCTTCTTAGTTGAATAGTATTTTGGCAGTGAGTACTTTCAGCGTTCCTCTCAGAATTCGTGCCTCTACAAGGCTTAGGTACCATGGGTCTTGTCCTGTGAGAGAGGTAGTGAGTCCCTGGAGGTCTTTTGTGCCTCCAACTTTGCACTGGTGACAACAATCAAAAACTCAGATAATTACAGGGGAACATTTTAAACTGATGGTGATGTACTGGTGCCTGCTCCAAAATGTATAGCTTCGAGGGAGGACAGAGCACTGCCTCCATAACAGTACACTTATACTGAGCTGTTCTGTCCTTTTAAGAGCAAAGCTTAAATCCCTTACAAAGGTCACATTTATCATTCACATGGGAGTCCATCAAGTATTTAAGACAGCTGGGGTGTGGGTTGCTCACTGGCATTGGTTTGCTGCATGAGTGGCATAATTTAAACCTCAAAGATTGAGGCATGGCTCATGACACTGGTACCGTTACTGAAAATAAAACTGGTCAGCATAAAACCCTCTGAAACTTATATCTAACTAATCACTATCTTAACTATAATCTATCTAGCTAACTATGAAACTACTCCAAGTAAAAACAGGTATATGTACAAGGAATTAAGGGATGAACTTGCAGTAGCAAAGCTGTAATCGCTCCAAAAATCATCACAGGTGGTAAGAAGGAACTTGGGAGGGAGGGGGTCAGTGGTGGCTCTGCCCTTTATACCTTCAACAGTGGCCTGCAACAGCAGAGAGTGCTCAAGCAACCAAGGGGTACCACTGAGGGAAAAAATCTCCAACAACCATGCACTGGGTGTACACACCTACAGTGGAATAGACATGTGCAATCATTCAAAGAAGAACATATGCTGATCTCACAGTCCTATAGCTAGAGCTGGGGAAATAATATATAACAAATAATTTATTGATACATTTTACCTCTTGTTTTGTTCATGAATAGTCTCTGAACTGATCATGATTTAATCTTTTCATTTGTAAACAATTATTTCCCTAACATTTTCTGCAAAGACTTCATTTGTAACTCATCTGCAAACTGTTAATATTTGAAATTCAAGTCGGTTTGGTTGGACAGATAGGCCACATAATATTGTTTCTGTTCCCAATTGGATGGGCATAATTCTTGGAATAAGGCTTCTAATGTGAGTACTCATGAACACAAATTTGAAATGTGCCTTCTAACAATATTCTGCAATTAAAATTGGCTGAAAATTCATGTGTTAGACTGTTTGAGGGGATCAGTTATAAGGGGCATGAACACAGTTGAAGAGAATTAGTTGAATAGTTGTAATTAGTATTTGTAGAAATAGTTCTGCAATATCCACCTTGCTCTTGCCTAAGCCTCTGTTTTCTCTACAATTCCCATTTCCCCGCTTGATCCCCAGCTGTGATGTTATGTATAATTCAGGACCTGATTATGCAAACATATTCACATGCTTAACTTTAAGCATATGACTAGCCCCATGGAGGTCAACATGACTAGTCATGTGCTTAAAGTTAAGGATATATTTAAAGTTTTTAGGTTCTAGGTCTTAGACTGTAAAATCCCTGGAGTCAAGAACCTATCATTTTTGGTTCTGTCTATAAAGTGTTATGCAAGCTTATGGCCCTAAAATTACAAATAAATAAATTAAAAGAATAAAAGAAAAACCGGACCCAGAAGAAAAATTTATTGAGGCTTCAAGGAAATACAAAGGCCCATTGCTATGATACAATCCTACACTATTTAAAATATGATAAATTCTTTTTTAGGGTAGAACACTATGCACATCCAATACAAATCTGTCAAAAAGCACGTACATTACATTCCTTTATTTGCATTTCTCCTTGGAGTGAGAAAACATGTGTTTCCCCTCTAAAACTTGTAATACATGTGTCTCCCCTCCAAAGCCAATAAAACACTGTCTTCTGCTGACATGAACATAAAAGATCTATGGGCATAAAAGACTATTAATGTGGATTTTGTTTTCCTTGCCAAATTTGAGGTGAATCAGAAAGGCATGAGAAAGATAAGAGAGCTACGAAGATAAGTATTTTTTCATTTTTTAAAAAAGTCTTTTAATTTTTTTGGAATATATCTCAAAAGTATCATGGCCTAGAAACTTCACATTTATTTTATCCATCTTTCCACAATGGCAATTAGGATATCTAAGTATTTTTAGAAAGTCTGTTTCTCTTAATTCATCATTTCATGAGCAGCATGAAATTTGTCTAAAATCCAGTTTTGTGTTCTTCATAATCACCCTGCACTATTGAACTTGTCACTTACTGAGAACTCAAACTGAATTTAAGGAGTTATGTAAGTTATTAATTCAATTTGCCATTTGTTTGTGGAGCTTATTAACTTGCAAGGTCTCCTGTGGAACTTGTAAATTAAGCCATACCAATTAAATGACTACTGTCAACTTGAAACCTAGACAGTTTTCAAAAATGAATTAAAAGCAGTTTTGGTTGCTACACCTGCGCCTGGGTCCCCCGACAACTTTTGTAGTTTTACAAGTTATAGCCTCCTATTTTTTGAACATTTTCCTCTCCTCTGGTGTTCTGCAAAAAATGCCCTGTTTCACCGACAAAATAAAACCACCCCGACAAGAGTCATAAGGCTTTCTGCGCAAAATTTTTGTCGACAATGTGCCAGTATAGACACCACACTTGATTTTATTGCTCTACTTGGTCTCCAGGAGGTGTCCCACAATGCCCAATATGACCGTGCTGGTCAGCAGTTTGAACTGCACTGCCCTGCAACCAGGTAAATAACCATGCTCCCCTCCCTCTTAGAAGCCCCAGGAATTTTTGAAATTCCATTTCGTGTTGGTTCAGCATGGAGAAGTCTCATCACATCTTCCCAGTTGACTATAGGGGTTATCGCAGCAAACGCTCTCCCGCTTGGACCACTGTGGAGCTGCTGGATCTGATCAGTATATGGGGAGAGGAGACTGTGCAGTCCCAGCTGTGCTTGAGCTGTAGGAATTTTGATACCTATTGGCAGATCTGTCGAGGCTCGTACGAAAAGGGATATAATCGGGACACGCTGCAGTGCAGAGTGAAGATAAAGGAGCTGAGGCAGGTGTACCATAAGGTGAGGAAGGTGAACTGTCACTCTGGTGCTGCATCTTAGACCTGCTGGTTCTAAGGGGGCTGTCCTCGGTGGTGACCCCACCTTCACCGCCAAGAGCCCTGTGGATACCTCAGCGGGCCTAGAGGTGGCAGAAAGAGGACCTAACTCAGAGAACAAAATCACTGATGAAGAGGTGGGTTAGACGAGGATGTGGAGCTCCCAGCAGGGTCACCCAGAGAGGCACTCCAGAGTTGTCAAGCCAGTCTCAGCAGTTGCTTTCTGATGAGCAAGAACCAGGTAAATGGCTGTGGTTTGTGTAGCATGGATTCAGGGTACAGAAATGTACAAGGCTGGTTGTGTTTCTGTGTGCTGGACATTTGCCCATGAAGCTAATCATTACAGCAGAAGAGGGTACTAATGCATATCAAGATCTCATGGGAATCCTCCAGAGAGATCTCTTATGACAGTTTCCTGGAGGTACTTGGCAATCCTCTGCTGAAGGTTCTTTGGCAGAGATCCTTTGTTCCTTCTCCCATTGTAGGAAACTTTCCCGTGCCATTCGGCAATCACTTGTGCAGGGACCAAAGCGGCACACAGGCAAGCAGCATAGGGACCACGGTGGAAGCCACAAGTGTGTAGTAGATGTACCCTCACTTCCCTGCTTACCCTCAGAAGTGAGATATCTGCTACAATGACCCCCACTTGTGGAAAAGTGGGAAAAAATTCTAAAATTCTCCCACTAGTCTGCTGCACTGCAACCTTTGCAGAGTGCTCTTTTCTCCACGTAAAGCGCCCGTTCCTCCATCCCCCAGCCAATACTCACCATGCTTTGGGTATCCACCGAGATGTGTGCTTGCCAAAGATCAGTGAGAAAGTGATTGTTACGTTACCAGAGGTGTATTTTACTGAACTGTTTCAATGCTACGAGTGAACTTAACAACCATGCTTCTGTGCATTGTTCCTCGTGCTTCAGTAAATGTGGCCTTCAGGAACACCACATACACACCTACTGAGTGTCTCCGCCGGATAAGAAAGCACCCAAAGCGGGGCAAAGAAGACACGTTCTGGGAGGTACTGCACTTCTCCAATGCAGAGAAAAGGGAATGCAAGAAGTGGAGGCAAGCAGAAAGGCAGGACCGAAAAGAAAATCAGGAGTTTGTAAAGGATGCTACTGAGCGGATGATTAAAGTCATGGAGGAGCAAACCAAGATGCTGAAGTCCTTAATAACACTGCAGACTGAGCAGATGCATGCCTGCCCTCCCCTGCAGCACATTCAAAACTCTTTTACATGCCTCCCCTTCACCCCAATTCCGCCCGCCCAGTCCTTTCTGCTTTCCAGGAGTTCTTGGGTTTCCCCTTCAATTCCCCCCTTGGACAACTTTCAAAATGATAGCTGGACATAAACACAGCTCTGAAAATCTCTCCTTCCCTGGTACCTCCTTTCCCACCAAGCACCTTTGTGTGTGTGTTGTTTCTTGTTTAATAAAAGCAAAGTTTTTGAACAGTAATTCATCTTTATTTGTTTCCGACAAATTGAGATAACAGGCACTACTGGTAAATACACAGGCAGTTTATTCATGTGCTCACTGGAATGTAAGGCCCCAAATGCCATCATTGCTTCCTAGGAAAATGACATGTAATGTAACATTGCAGCACCAATCACAGAGATATACATTACTGGTTCTCATTTTCAAAGTGTTGCCTCAAATTCTCCCTGATTCGAATTGCCCTCTTCTGATAGCCCTGGCATCTGGCTGCTCAAAATCAGCAGCCAAGCAGTCTGCTTCAACACTCCACCCCTGAGCAAACCTTTCACCCTTAGCTTCATAAAGATTATGCAATGTACAACATGTGGCTATGACCATGGGAATATTATTTTCATTGAGGTCTAACCTGCCATAAAGACAGACATCGCCAGTGGGCCTTTAATCTGCCAAAAGCACATTCCACTGTCATCCAGCACCTACTCAGCCTGTTGTTGAACTGCTCCTTACTCCCGTTCAGGTTTCCTGTGTAAGGTTTCATGAGCCTATAAGGGGTACATCAGGTCTCCCAGGATCACTGTGGGCATTTCAACATCCCCCCTTGTAATCTTCCGGTCTGGAAACAAAGTCCCTGCTTGTAGCTTTCTATACAGGCCAGTGTTCCTGAAGATGTATGCATCATGCACCTTCCTAGAACCTCCCGCTTTCATGTCAATGAAATGCCCACAGTGATCCACAAGCACCTGCAACACTATGGAGGAGTATCCCTTCCTACTGATGTACTCCATTGCAAGGTGGTCTGTGCCAAAATTGGAATGTGTGTGCCATCTATCACCCCTACACAGTTAGGGAAACCCATTTCTGCAAAGCCTTCCATCTAATTGATTGATTTTTGACTATTAGCGGGAAATATGCCCAATGGCCTGTGATGGGATGTTAGATGGGGTGGGATCTGAGTTACTACAGAGAATTCTTTCCTGGGTGTCTGGCTGGTGAGTCTTGCCCACATGCTCTGGGTTTAACCGATTGCCATATTTGGAGTCGGGAAGGAATTTTCTTCCAGGGCAGATTGGCAGAGGCCCTGGGTTTTTTTTGCTTTCCTCTGCAGCATGGGGCATGGGTCACTTGCTGGAGGATTCTCTGCACCGTGAAGTCTTCAAACCACGATCTGAGGACTTCAATAGCTCAGACATAGCTTAGGGGTTTGATACAGGAATGGGTGGGTGAGATTCTGTGGCCTGCGTTGTGCAGGAGGTCAGACTCGATGATTATAATGGTCCCTTCTGACCTTAAAGTCTATGATACTATTTCACACACAATTCTCAGAGTCTTGGTCCTTCGGAGCAGGATGTGATTTACTGCCCTGCACACTTGTATTAATGGAGCCCCAATGATCGACTTCCTGACTCCAAATTGACTCACAACTGACCGGTAGCAGTCTGGAGTTGCCAGCTTCCACACGGTGATTGCCACATGCTTCTCTACCGATAGGGCAGGTCTTGTTCTGGGATCCTTGTGATGGACTGCTGGGGCAAACTCCGCATACAGTTCCAGGAAGGTGGCTTTCTGCATCCAAAAGCTCTGCAGGCACTGCTCATCACCCCAGATGTGCACAATGATACAATCCCACCATTCAGTGCTTGTTTCCCAAGCCCAAAAGCAACAGTCCACCCTCTGCAGCTGTTCCGTGAATGCCAAAAGCAATCTAAAGTTGCTCCTATTTATGTCACACAGCATGTCAGGCAATTGGGAGTCTTCTTCAGTTAGAAACTTTGTGATTAACTGCATTGGCATCTGCGATGTCTTCATGACAATTATCAGAGCATAGAAGAGCAGTGTGGGATTTATCCCATCTCACAAAGATGCCGGGGTTCACAGCAAATAAGGGCCATTGAAAATGTCAAAAAAGAAAGCCAGAAGCCCATGGAATGCTGGGACAGAAAGCAATGCATCATGGGACGTGATCTGCTCTGCCTTCCCACAACACCTAGCAGCAGAAGTTATCGAGCTGGACTGTTGGATAGGTATCTACAATGCATTGCTCACACTGTCAATGATAGTGCTCCAACTCTGGATGCGCTCTGCTGACAGAGGGAGCGAGTGTGAATGTGACTTACTGATTTTTATTATAGCGATTTTTGAGTGTTGACATCACTTTTGTTGATAAAACTCTGTAGTGTAGACAAGGCCTTTAAGAGACAAGTTTTTGATCTTCCACTGAGTTCTTCTTCAGGTCTGGAAAAAGTACTCAGTGTCACAGCTAAGTACAAGGTTGTACAGCATAAGTAGTTGACACATATTGTAACAGACCGTTCAAGGTGAAGTGGCCATTTAACATCTCTACAGTCATAGGGCAAAAAAAAAGGGCTTAGAGGGTTACAGATTGTTGTAACAAGCCATACATCCAGTGTCTTTATTAAGTCCATGATTTAGTGGCTAGTGAATTAGGAATTTAAGCTTCCAGGCTCGTTTTTTGAAGATTTTGTGCAGATTTCCTTTGAGGATGAGGAATAAGAGGTCAAATAGGAAATGATCAGGCTGTGAAAGTGTTCACCCATGGTGATGTGTTTTTTTTTCTTTTATCATTTTTCTGTGTGAGTTAATTTGAGAACATAGTGACTGTCTCATTTCTCCCACATAGTTGTTATTGGGGCATTTAGTCCACTGGATGAGGTATACCAAATGTTGTAACAGGCATGTGTAGGACTCATGGATCGTGAAAGAGATATTGTGGGGGTACTGAGCATCATGGCAGTGGGATATGCCTACAGATGCCTATGCATCTGTTGTTGTGGCAGGGTCTGGTGCCGCTTTGAGTTGGTGTTGCTTGCTTGCTTCTGACAATGAGTTTGGTGAAGCTGGGGGGTTTCTGAGGCTAAAAGAAGGAATTCAGGAAAGATTTCTTTCAGGATGTGGTCCCCATCAAGTATAGGTTGCAACTGTTTAATCATACCCCATATGGGTTCCAGTGTGGCATGGTAGGTGACAATGAGGGGCGTGTGGTTGAAGGGATTTCTTTTCCATATAGAAACAGGTTCTCCCAAGGTATTTGGGTGGCCTGTTCCATGACATGATCTGTTTGTCTGGTGAAGTGTCCTTGTATGGTGAAGGTCCTTTAGAACACTCCCAAACAGCATCAATTTCCTGGACACCACAATCAGCATCAACTATGGAACTACGGAATCCTACAGACAACTGTGTATAAGAAACTCACAGATCAACACACTTACCTTCACAGATCCAACCACCCCAAATACAGATCCAGTAACCACCTAGCTACAGGATTCAGAGTAGCAGTCCTGTTAGTCTGTATCTGCAAAAAGAACAGGAGTACTTGTGGCACCTTAGAGACTAACAAATTTATTTCAGCATGACCTTTTGTGAGCTACAGCTCACTTCTTCGGATGCATAGAATGGAACACACAGACAGGAGATATTTATACATGCAGAGAACATGAAAAGGTGGAAGTATGCATACCAACAGGAAGAGTCTAATCAATTGAGATGAGTTATCATCAGCAGGAGAAAAAAAAGCTTTTGAAGTGATAATTAAGATGACCCATAGAAGGTGTGAGGAGAACTTAACATAGGGAAATAGATTCAATTAGTGTAATGACCCAACCATTCCCAGTCTCTGTTTAAGCCTGAGTTAATTGTATCTAATTTGCATATTAATTTGAGTTCAGCAGTCTCTCTTTGGAATCTGTTTTTGACTTTTTTTGTTGCAAAATTGCCACCTTCAAGTCTGTCACTGAGTGGTTAGAGAGGTGAAGTGTTCGCTCACTGGTTTTTGAATGTTATGATTCATGATGTCAGATTTGTGTCCATTTATTCTTTTGCGTAGAGACTGTCCGATTTGGCCAATGTACGTTGCAGAGGGGCATTGCTGGCACATGATGGCATATATCACATTGGTAGATGTGCAGGTGAACGAGCCCTTGATGGCATGGCTGATGTGATTAGGTCCTATGATGGTGTCACTTGAATAGATATGTGGACAGAACTGGCATCGGGCTTTGTTGCAAGGATAGGTTCCTGGGTTAGTGTTTATGTTGTATGGTGTGCGGTTGCTGGTGAGTATTTGTTTCAGGTTGGGAGGCCGTCTATGAGCGAGGACTGGCCTGTCTCCCGAGATCTGTGAGAGTGATGGATCAACTTTAAGGATAGGTTGTAGATCTTTGATAATGTGCTGGAGAGGTTTTAGTTGGGGGCTGTAGGTGATGGCTAGTGGTGTTCTGTTATTTTCTTTGTTGGGCCTGTCCTGTAGTAGGTGGCTTCTGGGTACTCTTTTGGCTCTGTCAATCTGTTTCTTCACTTCAGCAGGTGGGTATTGTAGTTTTAAGAATGCTTGATAGAGATCTTGAAGGTGTTTATCTCTGTCTGAGGAATTGGAGCAAATACGGTTGTATCTTAGAGCTTGACTGTAGACAATGGATCATGTGGTGTGTCCTGGACGGAAGCTGGAGGCATGTAGGTAAGTATAGCAGTCAGTGGGTTTCCAGTATAGGGTGGTGTTTATGTGACCATCGCTTATTAGCACAGTAGTGTCTAGGAAATGGACCACTTGTGTGGATTGGTCTAGGCTGAGGTTGATGGTGGGATGGAAATTGTTAAAATCACGGTGGAATTCCTTGAGGGCTTCTTTTCCATGAGTCCAGATGATGAAGATGTCATCAATGCAGCGCAAGTAGAGTAGGGGCATTAGGGAACGAGGGCTAAGGAAGCGTTGTTCTAAGTCAGCCATAAAGATGGTATAGTGTGGGGCCATGCGGGTACCCATAGCAATGCCGCTGATGATAGCTCATCTCAATTGATTAGACTCTTCCTGTTGGTATGCATACTTCCATCTTTTCATGTTCTCTGTATGTATAAATATCTCCTGTCTGTGTGTTCCATTCTATGCATCCGAAGAAGTGAGTTGTAGCTCACGAAAGCTCATGCTGAAATAAATTTGTTAGTCTCTAAGGTGCCACAAGTACTCCTGTTCTTTTCACCTATCTACAGCCAGGCACTCAGATAAAACTAAATATGCTCCAAGGAGAAAGTCTGGATACACACTTAACACACCTAAAACTGCCTTCACCAAACAAGGACACTTGTACTGCAGACAATGGTACTAGAGGCCTCAGTGCCGAGAGGATGATACTGGGTGATTTGTGTGGTACCAAAAAACCCAGCCCTCAGGCATGATGACTGGTGCCTAACAGGATGACAGAAGAACTCTTTTGGGGCCTTATGTTACCTTTAGCCTCTGAAACTTGAGAGGATATGTGGCTCTTAGAGGAAGGACCTGGTAAAGGAAACCTAGGTCTCTTCTCCTTGTGAACCTGGTGCTCTTTCCTCTCCCTGTCACCTGAGATTTTACCAAGCAAGAACGATGGGTTTTATCAAGCAAGGAGGATATATCTTTGGAAGTAGGAACTTTAGCCCCATGAGTGTAGGATCCAACAAGAGCACTTTTAACTGAGTACTCAAAAGTTTCTGTCTCAGGCATCCTAGACTCTGAAAATGGATATGTTGATCTCTCCAAAAGAAGTATTTTTAAATGAGACTTGCTAGCTCTTTGCATTCTGTTAGAGAAAGATTTACGAAGGGCACATCTTTCGGTAGTGCACCTGTGATGTGGGGACACACTTACCCTTGGAGTGCCCTATGGTATTAGGGCATAACATTGCCAGTATCATCTGCTCTGAAACCTCCTACTAGCCATCTAATGCTCTCTCCCGTCTGTGGTATCCAGAAGGTCCAAGTGAAAGTTCACAAAACATCCCAACACAAATATCTTTCAGGTTCCCCTTCAGCCTATCCTTTGGGGTCAGTCTTAGGCTCATCCTGGGCTCAATATTCCTTAGGTAATCACCCTCCAGATGCAAAGCATGACTAATTGTTTTCACCCTTTCTAGCAAATGATGGGAGTCACCCCAAAACAGTGCTCCAGTGCCACATACATCCAGTATGCCTATTGTTTAGAGCAGGGGTCTCAAACTCAAATGACCACAAGGGCCACATGAGGACTAGTGCATTGGCCCGAGGGCTGCATCACTGACACCCCCCCCTTGCTGCCCCTGGCCCCGCCCCCACTCCACCCTTTCCATGAGGTCCCGCTCCTGCTCCATTTCTTCTCCACCTCCTCCCCTGAGTGCGCTGCTCCCCGCTCCTCCCTCCTGGAAAGCATTATGCACCACCAATAGCTGTTTGGTGGCTTGACGGTGGGAAGCGCCCGGAGGTAGGCAGAAAGAAAAAGAAGAGTAATATAGTAGTATAGTATTAAAATATAGTACGCTATACAAAGTTAATAAATTGACTTTTAATTAACTTCTTTAACTGTAATGTGAAAAGTCAGTGCTAATTTTGACAGTCATTTCATTTTTGGCCACTTAGCTGACAGCGTTTTGCATCAACCAGAGCATCAATATTAGGTTTGATATCTTGAGACAAAACCAATCTCAGTGTTGCTTTCAAATGTTCATCAGTGAGCCCTGACCTTAACACAGATTTGTTAATCTTCATTGAAGGGCAAAACTGTTCACATATATATGTACTTCCAAACATTGCCATTATCCTTGTGGAAGCAGAGAATAACATGGGAAATCTTCCTTGTGAAAGAAACCTGTAGAATTCTGGAATTCCAACATCTGTAGACTTCTGCTCCAAAATGGTGCCACACTGAAGCTCCACTAACTCCATCTGCATTTCCTCTGCAACACGGTCAATTTCAACAGCAAATGGTGTGGAAAAAAGTTGAAAATGTGGTTCAAGTGCCTTGAAATCTTTAAACCGCACAAACTGTTTGTGTAAGATAGAAATGATCTCTGTATGTTCTTTCAAGGATTTGGGTTCAACTTTTCCTAAGGAATTCAGAGTCGAGAAATGAACCAAATTGCCAGCAGTCAGCTGTTTCCCCCCAAAGTAAGATTGACTTTGGATGACTTAACACTGTCATACATCTGTGTTATCAACTGTTTTCAACCCTGAAGTTTCAAGTTCAGTGCATTCAGGTGATCAGTTACATCTGTTAGAAAAGCAAGGTTGCAGATAAAAGTGGAATCAGCAAGTTGTGGAACCTCCTTGTTTTTCATTTTCAAGAAGGAATCAATCTCCTCTCTAAGTGCAAAAAAGTGCTTCAAAACATTTGCACAACTCAGCCATCTAACTTGAGTGTGATACAGAAGTTCCCCGTATTCGCTGTCCATACTTGCTAGAAAAGAAGTGATTCAGCTGTGATTCAGCCCTCGTGCATGTATAAAATTAACAGAAGGAGGGATAGCTCAGTGGTTTGAGCATTGCGGGCCCCCCTCCCTCCCAGCTGCCCACTAAACCCAGAGTTGTGAGCTCAATCCTTGAGGGGGCCATTTAGGGAACTGAGATAAAAAAATCTGTCTGGGGATTGGTCCTGCTTTGAGCAGGGGGCTGGACTAGATGACTTCTTGAGGTCCCTTCCAGCCCTAATATTCTATGAGTCCATACATCTATAACTTCCTTCATTTGTAGACCTTTACTACACAGAGCTTCTTGGTGCAAAATACAATGTATATTGGTGAAGCTAATTCCTGGTATATTGAGGCTGTTCGGTTTGGTCTTCAATAATCCAACCACATCAATGTTTCCAGAGCACATTGATGGCGCACCATCCGTAGCCAAAGATACAAGTTTGTTCCATGGCAGAGCAGCTTATTCAATGCACTCTTCCAGTCCTTGAAATATGTCATGTCCCATTGTGGTACCCTTCAGTGGCATTAAGTCAAGCAATTCTTCAGTTATATTCAAATTACAATCCACACCTCTAATGAACACTGCACACTGTGCAGTATCTGATACATCAGTACTCTCATCAAGAGCAACTGAAAATGCTTTGAAGTCTTTTGCCATTTGAATCAATTGTTTTTGCACATTATCAGCTAAATCCGTTATCCTGCATGCAACTGTATTGGCAGACAAGCTTATGCCTTCAAAAACTTTCTTCCTATCAGGACATAAAATTTTGCTGGCCTTCATAAGACATTCTTTTATGAATAAGCCTTCTGTAGAAGGTCGCGATGATTTAGCTATCATTTCGCTTATCACAAAACTTGCTCTTACTGAATCTTCGCTAGACTTGTTAATCCTTGAAAAAAAATTTCTTTGCTTGGCAAATGCAGCTTTAAGTTGATGAACTTTTTCCTCTCAGACTTTTCCAGTGAATGCATCATATTTTTCATGGTGCATCATGTCGTAGTGCCGACACACGTTATACTCCTTGGGAACAGCAATCGTTTGCTGACAAATAAAGCACTGACTTTGATCTTTTACCTCTGAAAAAATATAAATTCTCCCATCTGTCTTGAAAAACTCTCTTTTGTTCCATGAGTCGTCTTTTTTTCGAAGAAGTCATTTCCAAGAGGTTTTAATAAAATATACACGGTCAGTAAAGCCCCCCCCCCACTACACTGGGCTGCACCACCACTCCACTCCTGCTCTGCCTCTTCCAGGGGCGGCAGGCTTGTAGAAATTTTGGTGGTGCTCAGAACCTGCCCTCCCTCAAACTCTGCCTCCACCTGTCTAAGGCTCTGGAAAGGAGTTTGGGTGGGGGAGGGGGTCTGGAGTGCAGACTCTGGGGTGGAGTTTGGGGATAGGAGGGGGTGCAGGGGTGAGGCTGTGGGGCTGGGGATGAGGGGTTTGGGGCACTGGAGAGGGTCAGGACTAGGGCAGAGGAAGGACAGCGTGCCCTGGCCCTAGTGAAGGAGGGCACTAGGACCCTGTGGCAGCAGGTGATGCTGGAAGCCAGCAGAGCGGAGGGGAGTCAGCATGAGCTGCAGGCTCCAGGGCGATGAGGGGGGAGCAAGTGAGGCCAGGGGACACTCGGGGGAGGTGAGTGGGGGAGGCATGTGGGGCAGGAGAGAGACCCAGCCCTAAACATTGGGGCGCAGTGTGCGGGGAGCTTAGCTGCCATATAAAACAACTTGGGGGGTGGGGGTGGAGGGGAGTTTGGCGGCGACAGGAAGTAACCGAAGGACGGGTGTGCAGGGAGCTTGGCAGACAGCAGGGAAGAGCTCCCCGGGCCGCAGAACCCTGGTTTAGAGCCATCATAACCTTGCATGATGAGCAATTTTTGCAGCCTCGCTGACCCTGGGAGCAGATGACATTAAAAAAAAACAAAAACGAGCAAGTTACTTTCCAAAAGGAAGAACTGAAACATCATAAAAAAATCACTAACACTAACCCTTATTACCAGCTAACTATCCACTAAGGCAGGGTAGTCAATTATTTTTTTTTACGGTTCAAATTTCATGGTCAAGGTATAGCCAAGGTAAGGTTGCCACATTTCTAATTCCTGATAACTGGACCCCCAAGGCCCCATCTCTTCCTCCAAGGCCCTGCCATGTTCTGCCTCTTTCCTTGAGGGCCTGCTCCTTCTCTGTCTTTTCCCCCCAAGACCCCAACCCTGTTCCGCCTCTTCCCCCCAGGTTCTGCCCCAGTAACTCACTCCTCCCCCCATCACTTTCTGGATCATCTCCACCTCCCTCCCTCCACCTCCAGCTGGGCTCCCTCTGCTGTGGGGCTGGGATGGGCGCTGCTGTTGCAGCCTTACAAGAAGCCAGCTTGCAGGTAGGAGGCAGCCCTGGCTGAGCAGGGGCTAATGCGGGCTAATGACCCCCCTCATCCCACAGTACATAAGAATGGCCATACTGGATCAGACCAAAGGTCCATCTAGCCCAGTATCCTGTCTTCCGACAGTGGCCAATGCCAGGTGCCCCAGAGGGAAGGAACAGAACAGGAAATCATCAAGTGATCCATCCCCTGCCGCTCATTCCCAACTTCTGGCAAACAGAGGCTAGGGCCACCATTCCTGCCCATCCTGGCTAATAGCCATTGATGGATCTATCCTCCATGAATTTACCTCACTCTTTTTTGAACCCTGTTATAGTCTTGGCCTTCACAACATCCTCTGGTAAGGAATTCCACAGGTTGACTGTGCATTCTGTGAAGAAATACTTCCTTTTATTTGTTTTAATCCTGCTGCCCATTAATTTCATTTGGTGACCCCTGGTTCTTGTGTTATCTACTTTCTCTACATCAGTCATGATTTTATAGACCTCAATTATATCTCCCCTTAGCCGTCTCTTTTCCAAGCTGAAAAGTCTCAGTCTTATTAATCTCTCCTCATACAGAAGCCATTCCATACCCCTAACCATTTTTGATGCCTTTTTCTGAACCGTTTCCAATTCCAATATCTCTTTTTTGGAGACGGGGTGACCACATCTGCACACAGTATTCAAGATGTGGGCGTACCATGGATTTATATAGAAGCAACATGATATTTTCTGCCCTATTACTTATCCTTTTCTTAATTATTCCCAGCATTCTGTTCACTTTTTTGACTGCCGCTGCACATTGAGTGGATGTTTTCAGAGAACTATCCACAATGACTCCAAGATCTCTTTCTTGAGTGGTACCAGCTAATTTAGACCCCATCATTTTATATGTATAGTTGGGATTATGCTTTCCAATGTGCATTACTTTGCATTTATCAACATTAAATTGCATCTGCTATTTTGTTGCCCAGTTACCCAGTTTTGAGAGATCCTTTTGTAGCTCTTCGCAGTCTGCCTGGGTCTTAACTATCTTTAGTAATTTTGTATCATCTGCAAATTTTGCCACCTCACTGTTTATCCCTTTTTCCAGATCACTTTTAGTGTCTGGTCATTACCTCTGGAGTCAAGTTCCAGACTCCAGAGAAAATAATAATAAAAAAAGACAATAATGATAATAAGTAAATAAAAAGATTTTGGGGCCCATTCAAAAGCATCTGGCAGTCAAGATTTAGCCCCCAGTCTACCAATTGGCTACCCCTGCACTAAGGGCTAGATTCACATAGGTACTTAGGAACCCAACTGTGGGGTTTAGGTGCCTAAGTTGCAGTTCTAGGCTCCACTGCAATTCACAAAACTCTCGCTGAACACTGTAGGGAAACAATACCTCCTAGGTGTGGTCAGATCCACGCTGCCACTGAAATAAGTGACCTGATTTTCAGAGGTGCTGAACACCTGCAGCTGTCAACGATTTTAATATTTTACCAATTCATTTGGATTTAGTACCCAACTTTAGGCACCCAAATTTGAAAGTTGTGGCCTGTATGAATTCTGAATATATATCATAATGTATCTTCTTCCCTTAACTTACTTTTATGTTTAAGTTATTTTTAACTGTAATATTCCTCACTATACAGACATACCAGCAACTTCAACTTAAGTTATCCATCTTTTTGTCTATTAATATTGTGTCTAAATGTTACAGTGAAAAACATGAAACAGCAAGAACAGAATTGGAAATCAATATTGGAGTGCAATATGGCCAGCTTTTGAACTTTCTGATTGAAAATTTATACATACATAAATTTCAGTGTTATTTATTTAATAGTTTTTTCATTTAATTTCCTTCATTAAAAGTGTCATAAACAGATAAGAAAAGTTAATAGCACAGAAGTACTTTATATATCTTTGACTGTAAAGGGTTAACAAGTTCAGTAAGCCTGGCTGTTACCTGACCAGAGGACCAATCAGAGGACAGGATACTTTCAAATCTTGAGGGAGGGAGTTTTTGTGCTGTGCTGTTAGTTTTGATTGTTGTTCACTCTGGGGGCTCAGAGGGATCAGACGTGCAACCAGGTTTCTCTCCAATCTCTCCAATACAGGCTCTTATAAGTTCAGACTAGTGAGTACTAGGTAGATAAAGCGAGTTAGGCTTATGGTTGTTTTCTTTATTTGCAAATGTGTATTTGGTTGGAAGAAGTTCAAATGTGTATTTGGCTGAAAGGAGTTCAAATTGGTATTTTGCTGAAAAGATTTTAATTTGTACTTGTATACTTAGGCTGGGAGGGTGTTCCCAGTGTCTATAGCTGAAAGACCCTGTACGTATTCCATTTTTTTTTTAAATTTACAAAGATAATTTTTACTGTTTTTTCTTTCTTTAATTAAAAGCTTTTCTTGTTCAAGAACCTAATTGTTTTTTTATTCTGGTGAGACCTCAGGGGACTGGGTCTGGATCCACCAGGGAATTGGTGGGGAGAAAGGAGGGAAGGGGGAGAGAGAGGCTAATCTCTCTCTGTGTCAGGATTACTTTCTCTCTCAGGAAGAATCTAGGAGGTGACGAGAGAAGGAGGGGGGAAGGTAAATTTTCCTCTCTGTTTTAAGATTCAAGGAGCTTGAATCGCAGTGATCTTCCAGGGTAACCCAGGGACGGGAAACCTGGGAGAGGCAACGGTGAGGAAAAGAGTTTACTTTCCTTGTGTTAAGATCCAGAGGGTCTGGGTCTTGGGGGTCCCTGGGCCAGGTTTTGGGGGGACCAGAGTGTACCAGGCACTGGAATTCCTGGTTGGTGGCAGCGCTACAGGTTCTAAGCTGGTGATTGAGCTTAGAGGAATTCATGCTGGTACCCCATCTTTTGGACGCTAAGGTTCAGAGTGGGGAATTGTACCATGACATGGTGGTAACAGTGGGATAGATAGATAGATAGAATCCAAAAGCCAGTGAGGTTTTTATTTCTCTCCCTGCTAGCTATCTGCAGGCAGACTGAGAGGTTTGCGTTTAGAAGCGAAAGCCAGTAGGATTTTTTCTCTCTCTTTTCTCTCTGCTAGCTGTTTGTAAGCAGGAGAGAGGGTTTTTAAAAATAAATAAACAGCCAGAAAATTTTTTCCTTTTCTCGTTTCTGGTTGTGCAGAGAGACTGCCTGAAGGCAGAGGCTTCAGAGTTTAACACGGATCATTGTTAAACAAAGGGACTCCGGTTGTGAGTCACCATACACCAGCAAAACACATTTGCAAATGAAAGGTTTCGTTTTGTTCTAGTTTTATTCGGGAAAGCTTGTTAGAAAGACTCAATTGCTTAGCAACAGAGCAGGCAGCAGAGGAACAGTAATTCAGACAGTAAACCAGCAGAGGGCACCCCAACACAAGAAAACAGGAACCATGACTTCCAAGGCAAAACTGGATACAGAAGAACAGATCAAACAGGCAGCCCACCAACGAGAAATGGAAAAAAAAATACAAGAACTAGAAATAAAACAAAAAGAGATGGAGCTAAGAGAAAGAGAAAAGGAGGCTGCCCACAGGAGAGAGTTGGAATTCTTGAGGGAAACCCACCGGCAGGCCCTGGAATTAGAAAAGGCTAAGCAACAGAACCCAGCCAATCCTAACAACCCTTCGCCAATAATTGTTCTGCAGCACAAGAAATTTCCCACCTACAAGGCAGGTGATAACACTGAGGCCTTCTTAGAAAATTTTGAAAGAGCCTGCCTTGGGTACAGCATCTCTGAAGACCAGTACATGGTAGAATTGAGCCCACTGCTCAGTGGACCCTTAGCAGAGGTGGCGGCTGAAATGCCTAAGGAGAAAATGAACGATTATAAACTTTTTCAAACCAAGGCCAGATACAGAATGGGGCTAACACCTGAACATGCCCGTCAGCGGTTCAGAGCCCTAAAATGGAAACCAGATGTGTCATTCCCCCGACACGCCTCCCACATTGCAAAGAATTATGAAGCCTGGATATCAGGAACAAAGGTTAACAATCTTGACGAGCTGCACCTCCTGATACAAATGGAGCAGTTCTTAGATGGTGTTCCTGAAGAAATAGAAAGGTACATCCTAGATGGGAAACCCAAAACGGTAACTGAGGCAGGGGAGATTGGAGCCAAATGGATGGAAGTGTCAGAAAAGAAAAAAGCTACTGTCAAGGGGAGCGACTACCCCAGGGAGCACACCGACAATAAACCTTATCACCGAGGGCAACCCAGGACCCCACCTATAACCCAAGGAAAGCCGCCAACACCCTATTCTCTCACCTCACCAATCTACAGTAACCCACCTCGGCCCAGTGCCCTGTCAGCTGGGCGATGCTTCAAGTGTAATGAACTAGGACATATAAAGGCCAACTGCCTCAGGAACCCCAACAGAGTGCAGTTCATTATATCTCCATCACTCCAAAGATCCCCAGGCCCAGATGCCTCTCAAATACCCTCGGAGCAAAGGGAAATGTTGAGAGTGGGTGGAAAGAAGGTTATCGCGTGGAGAGACACGGGGGCACAAGTGTCAGCTATCCACCAATCCTTGGTGGACCCCAAATTCATCAACCCAAAGGCTCAAGAGACAATTTTCCCCTTCATGTCCCAAGCGGTAAACTTGCCTACAGCTAAACTGCCTGTCCAGTACAAAGGCTGGTCAGGAATGTGGACATTTGCAGTCTACGACAATTATCACATCCCCATGCTACTGGGGGAAGACTTGGCCAACCAGGTAAAGTGGGCCAAGAGGGTGGGAATGGTTACACGCAGCCAAGCCAGGCAAGCTTCCAGAGACATCCCTGTTCCTGAGCCATCCACAGGGGCCCTGTCCGTGGAAGCAGAGACCCAGACAGAGGTAGTGGACCCGGATTCCCTGCCAACGACTGCAACAGCCACAGTACTTCCAGTCCCAGACCCGGACCTGGAAACGCAACCAGAACCAGAACCATTGCCAGCACTGATGCCAGCGCTTGCAAATGCATCTTCAACCCCAAAGCCAGAGAACGCCAGCGAGCCTGAACTGGCAGAAGTAGCAGACAACCATACCCAAGAGGCTCAACCGGGGCCTGAAATAGCACCTGGTGCACCAGCGGGCAGTGGTTCACCAGCCACGAAAACAACCCCATCACCTACATCGCTTCCCGAAGGACCAAGCCCAAGTCCACAGTCTAAGGAAGAACTGGTGTCTCCAGTCTCCAGGAAACAGCTACAGACTGAGCAGGAAGCAGATGACAGCCTTCAGAAAGCTTGGGCTGCGGCACAGAGCACCCCACCGCTTCTCAGCTCTTCTAACCGATCCCGATTTGTTATAGAACAAGGGCTTTTATATAAGGAGACTCTTTCTGGTGGACACCGGGAAGACTGGCATCCACAAAAAGAGTTGGTGGTTCCAACTAGGTATCGGGGGAAGCTCTTAAGCTTAGCCCATGATCATCCCAGTGGCCATGCTGGGGTGAACAGAACCAAAGACAGGTTGGGGAAGTCCTTCCACTGGGAGGGGATGGGCAAGGATGTTGCCAAGTATGTCCGGTCTTGTGAGGTGTGCCAAAAAGTGGGAAAGCCCCAAGACCAGGCCAAGGCCCCTCTCCAGCCACTCCCCATAATAGAGGTCCCATTTCAGCAAGTAGCTGTGGATATTCTGGGTCCTTTCTCAAAAAACAACCCCAGAGGAAAGCAGTACATATTGACTTTCGTAGACTTTGCTACCCGATGGCCAGAAGCAGTAGCTCTAGGCAACACTAGGGCTAAAACTGTGTGCCAGGCCCTAACAGACATTTTTGCCAGGGTAGGTTGGCCCTCCGATATCCTTACGGATTCAGGAACTAATTTCCTGGCAGGGACCATAAAAGAACTGTGGGAAACTCATGGGGTGAATCACTTAGTTGCCACCCCGTACCACCATCAAACCAATGGCCTGGTGGAAAGGTTTAATGGAACTTTGGGGACCATGATACGTAAATTCGTGAATGAACATTCCAATGACTGGGATCTAATGTTGCAGCAGTTGCTCTTTGCTTACAGGGCTGTACCACATCCCAGTTTAGGGTTCTCACCGTTTGAGCTTGTGTATGGCCACGAGGTTAAGGGGCCATTACAGTTGGTGAAGCAGCAATGGGAGGGGTTTACGCCTTCTCCAGGGACTAATATTCTGGACTTTGTAAGCAACCTACAAAGCACCCTCCGACACTCTTTAGCCCTTGCTAAAGAGAACCTAAAGGATGCTCAGGACGAGTAAAAGGCCTGGTATGATAGACATACCAGAGAGCGTTCCTTCAAGGTGGGAGACTAGGTTATGGTCTTAAAGGCGCAACAGGCCCATAAAATGGAAGCATCATGGGAAGGGCCATTCATGGTCCAAGAGCGCCTAGGAGCTCTTAACTACCTCATAGCATTTCCCAATTCCTCCCTAAAGCCCCGAGTGTACCACGTTAATTCTCTCAAGCCCTTTTATTACAGAGACTTACAGGTTTGTCAGTTCACATCCCAGGGAGGAGATGACGCTGAGTGGCCTGACGGTGTCTACGATAAAGGGAAAAGTAACGGTGGCGTGGGAGAGGTGACCCTCTCCACAACCGGGAAAGGTCTGCAGTGGCAACAGATCAAGAAGTTGATGCACTCTCCTGTGAAAGTTCCCTAAAATCAACTGGTTAAAAATTGTCCTTACAATGTGAAAAATCTTGCAGTTTTACTTAATTAGTGGCATATGTAAGGATGCATGTGTTTATTGATCTGTTTATTTTAAAGTTCTAGGGAGAAATCACTGCAAGTGTACTTCCACACTCTCAGCGATTTGGGGGGCGTGTCATAAACAGATAAGAAAAGTTAATAGCACAGAAGTACTTTATATATCTTTGACTGTAAAGGGTTAACAAGTTCAGTAAGCCTGGCTGTTACCTGACCAGAGGACCAATCAGAGGACAGGATACTTTCAAATCTTGAGGGAGGGAGTTTTTGTGCTGTGCTGTTAGTTTTGGTTGTTGTTCACTCTGGGGGCTCAGAGGGATCAGACGTGCAACCAGGTTTCTCGCCAATCTCTGCAATACAGGCTCTTATAAGTTCAGACTAGTGAGTACTAGGTAGATAAAGCGAGTTAGGCTTATGGTTGTTTTCTTTATTTGCAAATGTGTATTTGGTTGGAAGAAGTTCAAATGTGTATTTGGCTGGAAGGAGTTCAAATTGGTATTTTGCTGAAAAGATTTTAATTTGTACTTGTATACTTAGGCTGGGAGGGTGTTCCCAGTGTCTATAGCTGAAAGACCCTGTACGTATTCCATTTTTTTTTTAAATTTACAAAGATAATTTTTACTGTTTTTTCTTTCTTTAATTAAAAGCTTTTCTTGTTTAAGAACCTAATTGTTTTTTTATTCTGGTGAGACCTCAGGGGACTGGGTCTGGATCCACCAGGGAATTGGTGGGGAGAAAGGAGGGAAGAGGGAGAGAGAGGCTAATCTCTCTCTGTGTCAGGATTACTTTCTCTCTCAGGAGGAATCTGGGAGGTGACGAGAGAAGGAGGGGGGAAGGTAAATTTTCCTCTCTGTTTTAAGATTCAAGGAGCTTGAATCGCAGTGATCTTCCAGGGTAACCCAGGGAGGGGAAACCTGGGAGAGGCAACGGGGAGGGAAAGGGTTTACTTTCCTTGTGTTAAGATCCAGAGGGTCTGGGTCTTGGGGGTCCCTGGGCCAGGTTTTGGGGGGACCAGAGTGTACCAGGCACTGGAATTCCTGGTTGGTGGCAGCGCTACAGGTTCTAAGCTGGTGATTGAGCTTAGAGGAATTCATGCTGGTACCTCATCTTTTGGATGCTAAGGTTCAGAGTGGGGAATTGTACCATGACAAAAAGGAAACACATACCTGGCTGCCAAATCTTTCTGAACCTTCTCCATTTAGAATAATAGAATATCAGGTTTGGAAGGGATCTCAGGAGGTCATCTAGTCCACCCCGCTGCTCAAAGCAGGACAAATCCCCAGACAGATTTTTGCCCCAGATTCCTAAATGGCCTTGCTCAAGTATTGAAATCACAACTCTGGGTTTAGCAGGCCAATGCTCAAACCACTGAGCTATCCCTCCCCCACTTTAGTGATGGCTCCACACCCCAGCCAGCTACCAAACCTTCACAAGCCCCTCAACTTCCTTCAGTGAAAATACCTGACCCTTTTGTGATTACTAAATTCTCATCCTCATGCAATGACCACACCCAAGCCCTCTTGGCTGTCAAGACCTACCAAATCACACCCCAGTAGTAGCACCTGCCTCTCTTTTTGGCTACTTTAAACCCTCCCAACTAGAGCTGACTGGAAAATGACAATTCTGTTTCACAATAACTTTCAAGGTTTGGAAATTTTGTTTTCATTCCACACTGGAACAAAACCAAAACCTTTTGAACATTTTTGCAAAACAGAATTGTTGTAAAAACATCCATTTTTAGATTGAAAAGGCCAGGGTTTTGATTCAACTCTCTCGCCCTCTCTCTCCAACTGACTGGAGAGTCCACCCTAGACTTCAGAAACCTTCTCATCAAAATGTTTCCATGAAACATTTCCGCTTAACAGCATTTTACAACAACAAAAATTATGTCAAAAATGTTCCAACCAGCTCTACTCCTGACCTTCATTTCCTCAGTGACATACCTGGCCTCCTTTTGACCGCTAAACACACCCTCGTTTTCTCTCAATGAGAGAATCCAACTCCTGGATGCCAAACACTGTTAAACTCACCTTTCAGTGAAAGAAACCAATCTCAGCACCTGGCTTGAAAACACTCCCTACCTCAAAAGCAATATCTTCACTGTTAAATACATTGTGCTAATGCAGGATGGCTATACTCTTCACCTGGGATTTACTTCCATTAGTTGTATTAAGGTAATCTTGTCCCTACTAGGATTTTACATGCTGCATTAGCTAACTCATGACAGCTATCTCGATGTAAAACAACAAAATGTTTTTGTTGACAGTGAAGACAGCAACAGATAGAGAGAAGGCAGCATGAGATGAACACAAGATTTACTGGAGGGAGGAGTAAAGAGACACAAGGTATTTAAGTCTGGCTGGAGAAAGATCATGAAAGATATTTAAGTAGAAGTGCTATTTTTAACTGGTTTGTTAAGTGAAAAAGGTGCCAGTGGGGTGTGTGAGGATTGGAGTGATGTAGCTGTACATACTTTCATATACACAATAACAGCATCTGTCACTAGAAGTACATCCTCTGTTCCAGTGTAAAACCAATGTCCTCTGACAGAAGTATCCCTTGTATCACAAGCACTTTGAGAGGCCTGTTATCCCTAGACAGAATCCCTAGGTTACTAGCCCTAACCTATTAAATCTACTTTCAAGACAGACCTAGCACACTGCTAGTTGTAAGAAATGCTTTGTCTTCTAAAAGAAGACTATTTTAAAATCACTTATTTTCTGGGAAAGTTCATTGCATATTTTCCACTGTTTTATTGCTGTGTTTTACTAGTCTGTGGAAGCCCTCAATATATTAAATATTGTTTTTTGCCTTGGAAGTGACAGGAGGAAAATCTGTTGTGTGTGTGACTAGTAAATGCAAAGATCCTGCTGCCCCTGCCAGAGCACGTTACTAGTGCTTGCAGAGAAATGTACGTGACTTGCTGCAGACAGCACAGAATTTGCCTGATGGTTTCTCAAAGCATAAGCCAAAAAAACCCAAAAAAACCCAACTTCGATAACTCCACAGCTAAAGTTACAAAACACATGGAAGTGTTTGTTTTTAAAAGAATATATTCTCATTTCTCAGAGTGAGCTAGACACACAGGTAAAACATTAACCAGTGTTTATATGCTGCTTTTCTTAATAAAAGGTTGGAAGAGAAAAAATTGTTAGGGAAAGACTAAAATGAGACAATCTTAATAAAATACCAGGTATGCATTGATATTTTATAGAACATAAAGAGGGTTGGTGTTAGCATTGGCAGCCGTAATACGACAGCCCACTATCTGTCTGAAGAGTTGACAACCTTTCTACTAAGTAACTTTCACTGTTTAAAAACTCCCAAATGGATGAGGGTCCTTATTTTGATTTTATACTTGTTTCTGTAGTGTCCGCCTCTATGGCAGCTCAGGAATGATGGCAAATTTAGCGCTAGATAATAAGGCTGATTTTCAAGAGTGTCGAGGGACTTTAGCCACCCAAATCCCATTAGAATTAATCGACATTATATGGCTAAATCCTCTTGTCAGCGACAAGGTCCTCTTTTATCTACAAAGCAAGTACTGAGCCATCCTCTCCTCCTCTTGCCATGAGGACTGGCTCAATGGGAAGAGAGGAATTCAGTCTCCAAAGCCTTTTCTGGTGAAACTGCTAACAAGGGGTTAAATACCACCTGTGATGGTGGTTTTGAGATTGTGGACACTTGTCCACTATGGACTAGACTAAGACTTAATTTATTTCACAAACATAACCAAGCTAGCAATGAATTTGGGTTACTAGCAATAACCAGGACCCCTTTTCTCCCACTAAAGAATATAAATAAGTCCCATTCAAATAACAGCAGTTATTTGTAGCCTGCAAAGAAAAAAGTAGTTACTGACCTCCTGTAACTGCTGTTCTTCTAGACGTGTTGTACACATCCTTTCCACTCTTGGTGTGTAAGCAGCTCAGCCGCGCTCCTGGCCAAAGCGATGGCTTCGGTGATAGCTGTATCACAGGGCATGTTGCAAGAGGCTCAAACAGAGGTTCCATAAGTCCTGACAAAACTAATTTCAAGTCCAGGAGGAAGGGGACATAGACTTATAGACTCTAAGGTCAGAAGGGACCATTATGATCATCTAGTCTGATCTCCTGCACAACACAGGCCACAGAATCTCACGCACTCACTTCAATAACAAACCCCTAACCTATGTCTGAGTTACTGAAGTCCTCAAATCATGGTTTAAAGACCTCAAGGTGCAGAGAATCCTCCAGCAAGTGACCCATGCCTCACACTGCAGAGGAAGGCGAAAAACCTCCAGGGCCTCTGCCAATCTGCCAACATGTTCCCATATCTGAGTGTATAACCTTTCTAGGCCTTTCAAAAATGTGATTGGCATATATTTAGAAAAAAATAGAACAGTTGTCCATGTGAGGATGGAAAACTGACACTGCTGCCAAGTGGACCTTGATAAAACTGACAATGCTTGCTGTTTTAGATGCAATAGATAGTCCAGTATATGCTGGATGAAGACTAAATCAGCGAAATACAGGCTTGACAAAAATCAGATGGAAAGACACTTCTACTTCGAAATGTAAGTAGTCTTGGTGGAAGGCTTTTTACTATGTAATAAGACATTGTGAACTTGCTCCAAGTCAGGCTCCTTTCTAGGATTTAGCAATGGAGCCTCTAGGCTGTTAAATTAAGTTCCCAAGGGTTTGGGTGGAGCAGCTGACTGTGATTCTGAAAAATTAAAGCTGGGTTCAATGGAAGTGAAATCAGAGCCTCCATCAACAGACCCAGGAGAGTAGAGAACCAGTGCTGCTGAGGGACCATGCTAGGGCTATTAGTATCTTATGACTGATATTTAACAACGCTCTGTGTAGGAGTGGAATTGGAAGAAAAGCGTAGCAGAGCTTGTTCAACCAGTGTAGGAGGAAAGCGTCTGTGATGGAACTGGAACTGGAACCTTGTAGGAGCAAAACTGATAGCATGTCTTGTTGCTTTTGGTTGCAATACGTCTATCTGGGGATTCACGCTGCCCCAAAATGTGTGTGGCAGATTCACTTGTGGTGACTTGTAAATAATATGCTTAGGTGGCCTGCCAGCTTATTCTGCACCCCTGGAAGGCAGTAGTCTTCAAGACTGATTGAAACTTCCACAGGTGAACTACCTCTTGACAAAGCAGGGAAGAGCTGCCTGTTGAGTGAAAACATTGCTGCTGTTGTCTGTGAGAACAGCCTCTTTTCTTGACTGAGATAGGAAAGATTGACACAGGCGGGCAGCCCTTAGCTCCCTCCTGTTGATGAGTAGAGACAGAAGCAATGGTCCTATCAACTGAGTTCTCTGCGTCTAGTTCAACCTGCAGCAAACTTCTCACTTCAGAATTCTCCTCATAACTAAAGAGAACTCTTATCTAGTGTCCTCCAGCAACATGTCCCTAAACTTTAAAAAGGAGTTCCAAATATTAAAATCATAATGTCCTAAAAGATCTTGTTGGTTGGCAGTTCTGAGTGGCAACTCTGCAGTAGAATAAACTTTTCTACTGAATAAATCTAGTTTCTTAGCCTCTTTTGATTTGCAGGTTGCTGCCTGTTGGCCCTGTCTTTCTCTTTCATTGGCCACTGCCACTACCAAAGAACCTAGGGAACGATGGGAATATAGATATACAAACCCCTGGGAGGAAACATAATATTTACATTCAGCCCTTTTTGAGGTTGAAGGAAGGGATAAACGGGTCTACCAGAGTGACTTAATGGGGTCCAAAAATGCCTCATTAAAAGGTCAGGTCACCCAAGAAGGCCCTGTGGTGGCCAAAAATATCAGTAAGGCAATGGGAGGACTCCTTAACCTCCTCAACCTGGATCCCCAAACTTGAGGCAACCCTCTTCAGTAGCTCTTGGTGAGCCTCATAATCACTGGGAAGGGGTGAGGCACATCCTGAGGAAACTGCCTTGTCAGGAGAGGAGGATGAACAAGCCAGCCAGGGCCAGTGCAAGGAAGTTTCGCGCCGCAGGCGAAACTTCCACTTTGCGCCAACCCCCACCCAGCTAACCCCGCCTGCAACCCCCCCCCGGCAGCTAACCATGCCCCCACCCGCGTCAGCTAACTTCACCTGCCACAGCAAACCCAGCCCGCCACACACCCCCGACCCAGGGAGCCCCCCCCCTGCAGCAGTGACCCCCTCCTGCAGCTAACCCTGCCTGGGGAGCCTCCCCACACTCTGCGGCAGCTAACCCCACCCAGGGAGCTCCCCCGTGGAAGCTGACCCCGCCCCCTCCGCAGCAGCTAACATCACCTGGGGAGCCCGCCCCAGCTTGCCTCCTCTGAGCACACCGGCTCTAATTCTTCTCCCCTCCCAGGCTTGTGGCGCCGATTGGAGAATTAGAGCGGGAGCTGTGTGCTCAGTGGAGGAGGCTGAGTGGAGGTGATCTGGAGCAGGGAGCAGTTCCCCTGTGCGCCCTCTGCTCCCGTTACTGTGGGCGGCCCTCCCCGCCCCAGCTCACCTCCACTCCACCTCCTCGCCTGAGTGAGCTTTTAGACTCCTTCAACCACTAGGCGCCCTAGGCGGCCACCTAGTTCGCCTAGTGGTTGCACCGGCCCTGAAGCCAGCACAGGGTGAGGCGGCTCCTCCTCCACTAGCTGGCCAACAGGGTCTTCCGGCTCAGCACCAGGCCTGGTATCAGGCTCAGGAACAGGTGGCACCTGGTGAATAGACTTCCCATACCTTTCCAAGGACACAGAGCAGGATCACCTTGTGTATGACATAGAAATCAGAGGAATCCCCACAGGTTCCAAAAGGGCCACTGGACAGGTGGTGGGCCCCAGTGACTTCCTGGCCACATGTTCGATCCTATTTCAGCCAGAGGATCTTGAGGCAACTCAGGGTAGTAATACCTAGGTGAGAAGTAGCATAACTGGCTCCGAAGCTGGGAAACATAAAAGCCAATCTCTTATTCAGAGGACTAAGAACCACCTTCTGCTGACCAAGGGAGTGGGGAGATCTGTCCCCGACAGTGCCAGAGACCGGTGCCAAGTTAGTGAAGAGTGTAGAGCAGCCAACATTGCAGGATTTCCCTTTGACGGTACTGAAGGAAATCAAGTGTGGGGCAACAGAGGTTGTCTCTATACCAAGTACTGCACTGATGATACTGTCACTCCTCTGCTGGTACCAGGGGCACAGTCTCCTGCACAGTACTTCTGAGGGGATTCTGCACCACTGGGCATGCACAGAATTTATGTCCCCCACAGATTTCTTTGCTTGCTGCAGAAAAATGACTCTCTGATGGGGAAGCAAAGCGAAGTCACAAGAGTGGTCATGCGATCCTCCCCAGCAATATGTTTTGGGTGTGCCGGGCAGCTGGCAGAGAGGTAAATCACTGTGGGACAGGGGGTGGGACTGGGGGAGACCTGGCTGGTGGCTCCTACCCTGCACTGGGCTCAGCTACTAGTCCCAGCTGGCCTGGGGAGGACAGGACTTCCTCTTCCCCCACACAGCATCCAGGACTGGGTCAGATCTACCCCCAGATTTCTCCCCCAGCTGCAGGAAGCTCTGCAAATTCCCCCCTCCCCCTACTTACTGCACCCATCGCTCCTCAGCTGCAGGGGAAGGGAATCTCTGTACAGGGAGTTGCTCCCCCATCTGCCCAACCCCCTGCATCCAGATATCCTCATACTCAGATCCTCCTGCTGACCCTCACCCCTCGCACTCAGACCCCCCACAATGAGCCCCACTCCCCCTGCACCTGGACCACCTTGATGAATCACCTGCACCCAGATACTCACTCCACTGAACCGTAACCAGCTGCACCTGGATCCCTACCCCACTGAGCCCCACTCCCCCAGCATCTGGACTCCCCACTGAGCCCCCCACACCTAGAGCCCCCTGCTGAGATCTATCCTCCCCAGACCCTACCCTGCTGAGTCCCAAACACCTTCATCTGGACCCACCTGCAGTCAGATTACCGTTGTACCCAGAACCCCCGCAACAAGCCCGTGTGAATCCAAATCCTCCTTGCACCTGGATCCCCCTCTGAGCCAACAGTATCCAGATTGCCCCCCACAGAACCTTCTCAACCCACATCTGGATCCCCCCACACTAAGCCCCTCAACATTTGGATCCTGCCTTGCTGAGTCTGCCTGCCCTCACCTAATGCACCTGGCATGGAGGGACAGGGCGTTGGGGTGTTTCTGTGGCAGGCCCGGTCCTTGCACTGTGTCAGGGTTGGGTCCAACCTCACCACTGAGTCTGTGTCCCGGGGAGGGGAGCGGGAAGCTGCACAGTGGTCTCCCATCTCTGTGCAGCCAGTGGCCTGTGCTCCTCAATGCCATGCAGGAGCCTCCACATTTATCTGACAAATAAAATTTACAGAATTTTAAAATATTGTGTGCAGAATTTTTAATTTTTTGGTGCAGAATGCCCTCATAAGCAGGACAGCTGGGGATACCAGTGCTGATTTGCTGAGCCTATCTCTCATTGCTACAGATGCCTCTGGCATTGCCAGTACCAAGATGGTCTTGGGTTGCTACGGTACAGTAGATTTAAAAAGGGGCTCCTTTGGGCACTAGACTTTACAGTACCTGTCTTGGTGCTGGTGTCAACGGGTGCCAGTTTCGGCACTACCAGTGAAGTGGAGGGAGGGATAGCTCAGTGGTTTGAGTATTGGCCTGCTAAACCCAGGGTTGTGAGCTCAGTCCTTGAGGGGGCCACTTAGGGATCTGGGAAGGGCCGGTGCAAGGATGTTTTGCGCCCTAGGCAAAACTTCCACCTTGCGCCCTCTGCCCCCACCCCTCCCCCCAGAGCATTGCTTATTATAAACTTTCAAAAATGAATACTGCATAATGTGGCATTGTTCATTAGAATTAATACATATTCGGCTTGAAAATTTATTAATTTCATTATTTAGCCTACATATTTAATGAAAATAATTGAATAACCTGATGGTGTGAGACTGGCTGGCTCTGGCCAGGGCAGGGGATGCGAAGCTGGTTGGAGATGGGGTGTGGGGTTGGCTGGAGACAGCAGGGGTGGGACTGGCTGCGTACAGGGCAGGGGGTGTGGGGCTGGCTGCAAGCAGGGCAGGGGCTGCAGCAGGAGCTGGATGGAGACAGGTGGTGTGGGGCTGGCTATGGACAGGGCAAGGAGTGCAGCAGGGGCTGGCTGCATGCAGGGCAGGGAGTGAGGGGCTGGCTGTGGGCAGGGCAGGGGGTGTGGGGTGGCTGGAGACAGGAGGTGTGGGGCTGGCTGCAGGCAGGGGGTGAGGGGCTGGCTGGATAGAGGGGTGTGGGGCTGGCTAGAGAAAGGGCAAGGAGTGTGAGGCTGGCTGTGGGCAGGGCAGGGGGTGCAGCAGGGGTGGCTGCGGGTAGAGCAGGGGGTGAGGGGCTGGCTGGAGGCAGGGGAAGGGGTGTGGGGCTGACTGGAGGCAGGGCAGAGGATGAGGGATTGGCTGCAGTCAGGACAGGGGGTTCAGCTGCCATGGATGGAGCTGGAGCACAAAGAGCAACTGCAGAAGGAAGAGCTGTTGGACAGAAGCTTCTGTGAGGAACCGGCTCTGTCCCATGGAGAGGTACCACTGCGGGATCTGCATTTTAAATAGCAGTGGGGACGCCCCTGCAGCCCCTTGCCCTCTCAGCCTCCTGGGCACTGGCTCTCTGCGGCTCACTCCCTAGGGGCTCACCCCGCCCTGCTCCTCTTGCCCCTAGTCCCTCATTAGGCCTGGGTGCACGGAAAGCATGCAGCATATCTTTGTACTGTGTTAATGACTCCTGAACTGGTGGGGGCTATGTCTAATTGCTGCCACTATCTCTTTCTTTGCTGGGCAATTAGATGACAATTAACTTGGAATAGCCCAGAGGGATCAGAGTAGAGAAGGAGGGAGGACAGACCTTTAGGTTTCAGTTCTGTGCAAAGCCGGTTAACTTTTCTTTTCAGCTGCCTATAAACAAACCTAGTAGAGAAAAGAGTTTCTTCCCCACATCCCCTCCCCCAAAAAATCGGTTATGATTTTAATAGATCCAGAAGCAAAATAATTCTGTAATCAAAAAGACAAGTTTCCTGCTTTCCCTTCCACAAAGATCTATTTCCAACCCAGGTAACTTATTATTTATTATCGGTAGTAACTATGTTCTCACATTTGAATGATACACTGTAGTGGTGTCAGAGTTCTTTGGAAATCCCTCAGCTCTTTTGCGGTGTTGGGAGTGAATGCTAGACCCTCGGTTAATCACTTTTACCTTACTTCATGTGCCCATCTTTTGGTCATTAATTTTTGAAGTTAAATTAGATTTTCAAAACCCAGCTTTAAAATGATGTTCATGCCAACAATTACAATTTAATTGTCCAAACGGGGAAATCAATGCCTTGCAATTATGGGATCTAATTTTTAAATTGTATTAAAAATGTGGCATTATAAAGGGAAAATATTTTAAAAGGTTTTACCAGCATCCCCATTACTGTTACCCAGGATTCTGCTTCAAGCAGTAACACAGGAGGGAGAGGGCAATGGACAGATTAGTGTTCAGTGGTACTTCAAACAAAAAGACATTTACTCTTAAATTATCTCGCTGATGCCTAATTGACGATCTAATAGCATGTATCAAGTACATCAAAACTTCGCTGAATAAGCTTGTTAGCATTTCTAAGGGGGACACTGAACATTCCAAACAGTGATAAGGTTTCTTATCAGCCATACTTCAACTCTCCCCTCACCCACCACTATGCCCTGATTGGGCAGGTAGGCAGCTCTGGTGGAGCTGCCGCAGTGGTGTCTGCAGGAGGTCCACCGGAGCCGCGCGAGCAGCCGACCGTCCGCAGGTATGACTGCGGCAGCTCCACGGGAGCTGCCTGCCGCCCCTTCTGGACACCCTGGGCTGCCGGCTGCTGCGGCGGTGCCCTGACCCGGGCCAGAAGACCCCCTGGACTGCCGGCTGCCGCGACGGCGCCCTGACCCAGGGGAACCCCTGGACTGCGGGCTGCCGCGGCGGCGCCCTGACCCAGGGGAACCCCTGGACTGCCGGCTGCCGCGGAGGCGCCCTGACCCAGGGGACACCCTGGGCTGCCGACTGCCACCGGCAGCTCAGACTCCCTCTCTGTCCCAGCAGCAGCAGCTGCTCAACCATTTTAAAAAAAATTTGAGGGCGCTTTTTGGCGTCCTCAAATCTCAGCGCCCTAGGCAACCGCCTAGTCCGCCTAAATGGTTGCACCAGCCCTGGATCTGGGGCAACAATTGGTCCTGCTAGTGAAGGCAGGGGGCTGGACTCAATGACCTTTCAAGGTCCCTTTCATTTCTAGGAGATTAGTATATCTCCAATTATTATTTATTTATTTAGAAGTGTGTTGGTCTTGGCTGCACTCTAGTCTTCTCCCTATGCTTAGAGGATTTTGATGCCAGTGACCTTCCTCTCTTGGTGGTCTTATGCCTCTTCTTAGGTGCTGGAGAGGGCTAGCAATGCTGGGTTTTGAGCAACATAGGAGGCACATTCCTAACTGATGCTGAAGCAGTTGGTGCGGACTAGGGTCTGATCATGAACGGCAGGTATAACAGGCAAGGGGAGGCATTTCCTCCCCCAGCACAGCTGTCCCTGCTGCCCGACAACTGGGCTGTGGTGCCCCTTCCCCACCTCTTTCACTCCCTGCTCTGACCCTTCCCCAAGGCTCCCAGGGCTTGCTGCTGCTGCTGCCTGGAGTCTTCCTCCTCTCTTCCATCCCACTCCCTTCCCCCCTCGGAGGTCCCCGCAGCTGCTGTTTGAGTCTCTCCTCACCCCACCGTCCCGACGCGCGCGTGTGTGTGTGTGTGTGAGAGAGAGAGAGAGAGAGAGAATGCGGGTGGGGAGTCAGTGGCAGATGGGGAGGGGGCATGAGGAGGCAAGTGGAGGGGATTCCTGAGTAACTTTACACAGTGAAAATGCCTTCTAGAGATCTAATAGCAGAGATCACTGAAACTGTTAAAGAGCCATTAAAGTGGTAATGAAGCCATTTAACAGGCATTTGCCAATGCCCAGGAAGCCTTTGGCCACATTCAGCTGGATTTTATATTGTAGGAAAATGTGTTATTGGGCTTAAAAACAGTTTCCAAATGACGACCCTTCAGTTATTCTCTGTACCCAGAAGTAGTAACTGCTAACCTGGCTCAAGGAGGAGTGACATGGCCAGTAAGTTTATTTCTTGATCTAGTCATTTTATTCAAACCCAGTTTAAGTAAACGAGTCTGGCAGGGAATTCTGTATAACAGTACTGGGTTTACAAGGGCACCACTGGAGCCATGGCACCAGGCCTATGCTCTAAAGAGCCCTGGCCCAGCCCACTCCACTTGCGTTGTGCCCCGAGGTGCCGGCTCCTCTCCCTTCTGGCTTCCCCCACCCCTGCTCGATCCTCTCATCCTGGTGGCTGACCAACTGGCTGAGTGCTCCTCTCTGCCCCTGTCACTGGCAGAAAGGAGCCCTCAGGTGCTGCCACTCCGGGCCGGTGACTGTCTGCTTCGAGCGCCTCAGGAGCGTGGTCCCCCTTTCCCTGCCACTCTGCAGAAGCGGCAGGCTGGGGAAGTCGCCTCCTGCACTGCGAGCACTAGCGGCAGATGGGCAGGGCTGGATGGGACCTCTGTGCTCCAGAGCTTCAGCTGTCCTGCTCCCTAGCACTGTGCTTGGAGGGGGGATCCCTGCTCTGCGCTGGTTCAGCAGGGCCAGTGAATACACCCAGGGGGCAGGGCAGGGGGAGTGGTTCAGGGGGGTGCTGGGCTGTGAGGGGCAGGGACACTGGGCAGTATGGGAAGTTTGTGTGTTTTGAGGTGCTAAGCAGTGGGAGGTCTGTTGGGGGGCACTGGGCAGTGGAGAAAGTCTGTGTATGTTGGGATGCTGGGCATGGGGAGGTCTCTGTGGGACACTGTGTAGTTGTGGTGGTGGGGCTGTGGGGAAGGACACTGGGCAATGGCGGGTGGGGGAGATCTCTGTGTGTTGGGGTGCTAGGGAGTGGGGGTTCTGTGTGAGGTGCAGTGCAGCTGTGGGCAGGAGTGGTGATGTGCAGGGCGCTGTGCGTTTGTGGTGGAGGGGGTTGTAGATGGTGGCACTGGGCATAGCAGGTCTAGGGGGGCTCTGACCATATGGGGGAGGAGTCTTGGGCAGGAGGGGCGGTGGTGTGGAACAGCATTGCTCCTGGCTGGCCCCTTGCTCTGAGGACCAACCTCCCTGTGCCATGCTCCATTGCCCCCAAAGGGGCCCACAAATATGTTTAGTGCTGGGCCCACAAAAGGTTAATCCGGCCCTGCTGTGTAAGAAAGGTGATTAAACTACTGCCTCAATGCAGGCTGTCAATGACAAGCACTTTTTCAAACTGAGAGATTAGGCTTCAGTTTGGCACAAATAGACTGGCTTTTCGTCTCTCTGTATACAGTATACATCAAATTCCCTGCCACGCAGAGGAGAATCTATCTGGCAATTGAGCTCTACCTGTTGCCTGTTCAGTTCCCTTGGGGAATGTTATTAATGCTTTAAGGTGAAAAGGGGAGAGGGTGTCACGGTGGGAGGCAGAGTGAGGAGGCGAGCAGTGAGCCAGCTGCACAGCAGGTTGTGGTGGAGGTCTCATGGTGGGTGGGGAAAGGGATGGGGGGTGAGGTGGCGAGCAGCAGATGGGCGAACGGCAGGCAGGCATGGGAGGGGTGAGTAGAGGGGAGTATATCTGGGGGGTAAAGAGGTGAGTGGCAAGTCAGTGGTAGGTGTGAGTGGGGCTTGGGCCAGAGCAGAGGTGCAGAGTGAGTGGGGCTGTGGGCGAAGAGACAGGACAAGGAGCTCGCCTCCTCCAGGAGAAGTTTCACCCACCAATCATGGGTCTGATGGAGATCTCAGGGCTGCCTCCATGACCAAAAATTTTAGCCTGACCGTGGTTTAAAGTCTTTTGCAAATTTTGCAATGATCTGAAATATGAGCTTCCCTTAAGGCTGGTCCACACTATCGGGGGAAATCGATCTTAGATACGCAACTTCAGCTACGTGAATAACGTAGCTGAAGTCAAATATCTAAGATCAGATTACTCACCCATCCTCACCGCGCGGGATCGATGTTCGCGGCTCTCCCTGTTGATTCCGCAACTCCGTTGGGGGTGATGGAGTTCCAGAATCGATATAAGCGCGCTCGGGGATCAATATATCGCGTCTAGATGAGACGCGATATATCGATCCCCGAGCAATCGATTTTAACCCACCGATATGGCGGGTAGTCTGGACGTAGCTTTACATACTTTGAGCAGCTTGAGTGTGGGTCACTCACAAGCATTGGCCTAGTGCACACAGCGTTTGAACCCTAGTGACTGAGGAATTCCTCAGTATTGAGAAACAGAAACCCCAAAACTGGGGACTGAAAATGAAATGAATCCTATCTACACCATTAATTAAGCACTAATCATCTACAACACTAAAATATTTATAATACATTTACAATGAGCACTCTTAGAGCACTTGCTACTGCAAGCCAAGCAATTCCAACCACTGTCATGAATGGTAAGAAGGAACTGAGGGGGCTCTGGGATGACTGGGACCTTTATAGCAGCATGCACTCGCGTACGATGGCAGAGTGGGCTCATGCTGCCCTGATGGGTGCCACTGACGGAAAAGTTTCTGATGACTGTGTGAGTGGTGCATAAAAACCAAGAGTGGAAGACACACGTGCAATCACTTGAAGAAGAATAATTCCCTAGGCTGGATTTAAACCAGTTACGTAAAATTGAAACAAGCCACCTCTCACTACCAAAGCTATTCAGTCTGCTGTCCTTTGCTTGCCAATGAGCTCTTCACTCATCCTACATTAAGAATGCTAATTAAAACACATTAGAACTGCACAATAGCAAAAACCAGAGATATTAGCTAACACCAGGGGTGAAAGTAATTTACAGGAGTAACCGGCACTGCCGGAGTCCTGAGGGGGCATGGCCTCATCTGGAAGAGGTGTGGTCTCTCAAGATTTAAAGGCCCTGGGACACCAGCTGTGGCTGGGAGACCCAGAGCTTTTAAATCAACCAGGGGCTCCCAGCTGAAGAGGTGGCTGGGAACCCCCCGGGGCTCAGGGGCAAATTAAAGGGCCTGGGGCGTCGGGGGGAACCCAGAGCTTTGAAGGGCTGGGGCAGGGATTTAAAGGGCCCAGAGCTCCTGCCGCTGAAGGGAGCCCTTTAAATCCTGGCCGCAGCCTGGCCACCAGAGCGGCAGCTGGGATTCAAAGGGCTCTGGGCTGCCTGCAGCCATGGTGAGCTCTGAGCCCTTTAAATCCCGGCCCCAGCCTGGCTGCCGGAGCCACTGCAGGCAGTAGCATAGCTAGCAGAGTTCAGTGGAAGCAGTCGCTTCCCCTCAGGGCATCAGGCGCAGAAGTGGCACCTGCCGGCCGGCGCTGCCAACAGCACAGGCAGAGGAGCCATGGGGCGGCAGGCCAGCGCGGAAGCAGCGCTTGCCAGCCGCCTCTGGCAGCAGCACGGCTGGAGGAGCCATGCGGGGGCGGCAGACACGGCCGGAGGAGCGAGGGGGCCGGCTCCTCGGCTCAAGGCTCGGCGGCCAAGTGCTCCCCGGTCCCCCTCCCGCCCCTTGCTAATGCGGCGGGGGTGGGGAGGCGAAAGGGCCCCTGTGCCTTTAAGGCCGCCTGGCTGCTGAGCCCCATGTGGAGCCCGCCGAGCACTGGGAGCAGGCTGGAAACAGGCTGCGAGGCAGGACGGAAGGTGAGCGGGGGGGAGGGGGGATGGTCTGGTCGGGGGCGTGGCCAGAGGAGGAGCCAAGGGAGGGCGCCTTTTTATGTTTGCTCCCCCTACACTGAAAACCTGGCTATGCCACTGGCTGCCGGGATTCAAAGGGTCCTGGGCTGCCTGCAGCGGCGGGGAGCTCTGAGCCCGTTAAATCTCAGCCGCGGCCGGGATTTAAAGGGCTCTGGGGGGGCAGCCCAGAGCCTTTTCAATCCCCGCCGTGGAAGTCAATGTGGTTCAGCATGGCGTACTGGCTCTTGCCAGTACACCGGACCGGACCGCCTTACTTTCACCTCTGGCTAACACAGATATATTGCTAAAGGAGCAAAAATACAAACAAATAGACCAATATACTTTTAAAGGAATAAAGAAAGATTTAAACACAGAACAGAAGGGGGTGGGAGGGCAGAAACATAAGACACATACAAGAAGAAGAGAAAAGAACAGAAAACAACAGACAGACTGAAAGAAATTCAACAGTAGCAGAGAAAATGCAGCTCAGAAGTAACAGACAAATATAAAGCAATAAGACAAGATTAAAAATAAAAGGAAAATATAGAAAAAGTATACAGTGAGCTAATACTTGGGCTTCAGAAGCATGCTAGCCACAGCTCCTGCTAAAGAACATAAAACATAAAAAAGAATAGCAAGAGAAAGCAAGTTTATGTCCTCAATTTTACAAATCTTTATTCTGTAGAAGGGAAGAACACTCTTTTTTCAACTTGTTTTTCTGCCAAACGTTAAATTTATTATTCTATTTAAAAAGACATTACAGTTTTTATCTGACAGTGTTTATTGACAGTGGTAATATAGTGATGGCTACATACATGCTTCCATAATAAACACCATTGTCATTTGTTCATAAGAACTCTCTCAAAAATTATTTTTGAGTTGAAACTTTCCATATTGTGTCTCAGGACAAGTTCAGTTTTAGAGGAAGATAGGTGCAAAATCCATTGCACTGCTTTTCAACTAGAAAAGGCTCATTTCCATTTTAAAAGCATTTTTTCCCCACACAGAATGCCTATAAGCTGATATGATAAAAAGATGAACCTTTCAATATGGGATTACTTCTTTTGAGGAAAGGCCTCTTGGCCCACAGCCTTATGCAGTAAAACCCCACAGGAGGGAGAGAGACAAATTCCAAAAGTTCAGTTTGCAATGTCGTTATCAAATGTTCCCCTCGGGAGGAGGGATCTATGCTGCAGCAAAAGAAGCAAGCTGTGTAACCAGGACTATCTATCATCAGGAAATGGAGCCATGAACTTTGTCCTGGGTCCAGTACAATTAGGGTGCAGAGTAGCATCACTAAGGAAGTTGACATCCTCCCTGCCCAGTATATAGCTTTGGGGCCCGAGAGGCAGATACACTCCACAGCTGCTTGATGATTCCTCCTGAGATCACCAGATGTTTCACAAGTCCTGAAATCCCTGGCAACTGATCATCAAATGTAGCAGAAGGCAAGGAAGCTGCAACTTAGTCCCTAACCTGAACTGTTGAAGCTCAAATGCATTCCCTCAGTCCCTCTTAGTGAATGATGTGGAGGTATCCTGTTTCTGCCAAGGCCCACAATGAAGGTTGGAAGACAGACCAGGTACATAATGCAAAAGAAAGGAAGGCTAAGAAAAAGGGAGATAATGATCCTAAGAAGACATTGAGAAGGAATGGATGGGTGAAAAGAGGAAGAAAGGGAAACAAAAGGAGAAATAGCAACATTTCAAAAAGAAGAAAGGAGAAATGTTAATTGGAGGGAAAACAGACACTGAAGAAAAGAGACAACTAAACAGTGAAGTGGAAAAGTTACAAAGAAAGAGATAGGAAAAATGAAAAAAGAAAAAAAGCAGGATTGACTTGGTCCTCAGCTGCACTGAAGCAGATCACAATGCAGCTGAGGAGGCAGAGAATAAACCATTACTCCATCCCAACCCTATTTCCTTGAGGCTGGCTGAACCCTAGCACCCACCGACCCAGAATTGGTAAGTTCCACTTTGGAGAAACTAGGACTAAAGTGGTGTCTTCCCTCTCCCACAGCCACGTGGCCTTGGGGAAAAAATGAAGAGAAGACCTAGCCAGATACTCCAGCTAATAGGAGAAGCTGCAGAAGCAGCCAAAGCAGGAACATTTGGACATCCAGAGAACTTTCTACAGTTTTGACTGGACTTTCTCTACCTCATGCTGATTGGCTGTTTGCTCCCTCCCTCTCCCTCCCTACCTCACAGTCTCTCATCTCAGCTTCACTCCATACCGGCCCCTCTTACTCTCTCCTCCCTTGTCCTGTCCCCCAAAACCCCTTCCCATCAATGTTCCCTCTCCCTTCACTCTCCTTTCCATTTAGCTGATCACCTCCTAACTAACCCTCCCCCCTCCAAAAACCTCACCCTGAGGAACTAACATGTTGTTTGCTGTCATAATGTAGTCCACTCTGCTGGTGTGTTATACCCCTCTCCTCGCCCTGTACCTGCCTTGACTATTTAGACCAGGGAGTTGGCAACCTTTCAGAAGTGGTGTGCCGAGTCTTCATTTATTCACTCTGATTTAAGGTTTCGCGTGCCAGTAATACATTTTAACATTTTTATAAGTCTATAATATATAATTAAACTATTGTTGTATGTAAAGTAAATAAGGTTTTTAAAATGTTTAAGAAGCGTCATTTAAAATTAAATTAAAATGCAGAGCCCCCTGGACCAGTAGCCAGAACCTGAGCAGTGTGAGTGCCACTGAAAATCAGCTCACGTGCCGCCTTCGACACACATGCCATAGGTTGCCTACCCCTGATTTAGACTGTAAGCTCTTCAGGGCAGGGACTGTGTGATACTGTGTGTATGTGTTGAGCACAGTGCTGAGCACAATGGGGCACCATTCTCACTGATCCTTGGACACTACCATAATACACAGATTAACAAATAAAAAAACTAAGGTCTGCTCCAACTTGTACTAGCTTATAATGGCACTCAGGTGGACATTATATCAGCAAGGATGGTGGGTGTACAATGCACTTCATTCCTGTCTCCTCCAGCCCCTTCCCATCCCCAAAATGGGGGTGGAAGGAGGGATGGAAGGAGCATATTGCTGGCTGCACTGACTTTATGCCAGCTAATGATTCTCCTATGACTGGAGAACCTTCAGCTGCTCATTTAAAGCAGATTTATGGTCCCTATGCACTGCTCTGGCAGCATAAAGTTCTGGCATGGGCCAGGATATGGCCCATGATTTGGTAGTATTTTACAACCAGTCTGCAGGCATATAAATAACTACACAATGAGATAGGCAGTGTTATTTCATTGCACACACAAAACTACATTAAAAGAACATTAAGGTTGCATTCTGATACTCAAATATTGGGAAATGTCCATTTTTCCACAGGACCCCTACCTCATTCAGTGCATATGATGGACCTACTCTGGGAATTAATCAGGGCTAAGTAGTTAATGAGGCTGTTGTCTGTAGGACCCCTGCCTCATTTATTGTAGAAACTGGAAAGTGTGTAGTGAATGAGGCAGAGGCTCTAATCTCAATTGCCATCACGCTGCTCCCCGCCTGCTCCTCATATCTGTCTCTCCCCTTCCTGGCTCCTTGTTTCTGTCCCAGTCTCCTTACTCAGCCAGTCCCAATTCCCTCCCCACTAACCTGTTTCCTTCACTCTCTCCCAGTCCCAGTCTCCCCACCCCAGCCAAATCTAATTTCCCTATTTCCTGTTCTAGTCTTCACCCCCTTCTCCTTGTCTCAATCTACTTATCATGCTACCTCCCCCAGGTCTGGCTTTTGTCCCTTCTGCATTTGTGTCAGGGCTTCTTTCTCCATACTGCTTAAGAACTAGCAGGAGAAGCACTGCCAGAAATAGAGAGAGTCTCCCTGCTCCCAGTTAGGGTTCCTGGCCTCACTCTGGTCCACTACAGCCAGAAGCAGCAATTGCAGGGAAATTTATTCTCAGCCCTGGGCTGCAGCATGCTCAGTGCAGATGGAATCTTGTAGCATTTAGCTGCAAAGCTCTACCAAGTCTCTACTGAGCATATGCAAATGGAGATTTTTTCAAAGTGGCCTGATTTAGGCAGATTTTCACAAAGATGGCAAAAGACAAAGGCCATTCCCCTGCCAAATTTCAAGTCCCCACTCCAAAGCATGCGGTCTTCTCAAAGACAAGGTCACCAGAATTTTTAACATGATCATAACACATATGTTTTCCCTAATCTCATTCTTGGAACCAGCTGAACCATTTTTGCTGGAGCTTTCAAAATAAATAAATAAATAATTTAAAAAAAATAAAAAATTAAGTCCAAGGCAGACACGTAACATGGGTTTGACAAAGCTGTAAGTGTCTTATAATGGAAGTGTTGGATAACTTAATTACATGTGACATTACCAGTTATGCTAATAACAGAAAGCTGCCAAAATATTGCAATAAAATAGATATGTGAATAAAAATACATATACAACACACAAACATATACTGTTTGGTGGGAAACATTACAGGACAGATTAATCTGACTTGTTATGTCTGTTGTAATTTTAAAGCCATATAAAAGGAAAAAGTCATTATTTCTCTATCTGTCATGTTTAGGAGGGACATGTTCTGATGCACATTTAGTTTATTGCTGGAATGAGCATAGGACTAGAAGTCAGGCCTCCTGCTTTCTAATCCCAGTTCTACTATTGATTCATTTTGTGACCCTGGACCTGTCATTTAGGACTAGAGCCACAAAGGTGTATAAGTACCTTACTGCCTCTTTAAGTGCCTAAATCCTCCATTTCAACACCACTGACATTCACAAAACTACCACTCAGCAGCTGCCTAACCCTTTAGACCCCTGAATTTCTGATAGTGGACATACACAAAGCCACCTAAGCCCTGACCTTGCACTACACTGACAGTGTTCTCACAGCCCTCGCTATAGTCAAATCTCCAGAGGCCCTGAAGCAGAATTCTGAAACTAGGTCTTCCTTTGCCTATCTCACTAGCAAGGCCTATTCCTGTAGACGTTCTCAGGGCACACCTAGAGCAGCAGTTCTCAAGTTTCATTGCGCTGTGACCTACTTCTGACAACAAAAATGACTATACAACACCAGTAGGGGGGACTGAAGCCTGAGTCCACTTGAGCCCGGCCACTCTGGGTGAGGGGCCAAAGCCCTGACGCTGCAGATTAGTGTGTGTGTGTGTGTGTGTGTGATAAATGGTCCAATGGTAACCTCTATGTTTTGGGGAACTGGAAGTAGAGTGTAAGGTGGAATTTTGCCCATAATGACATCAGCCAACCACAGAAACATAAGCTAACACCAGCTTTTGGAAAGTTTTGGAGAGAACATCCAACAACTAAAGTGCCATGGCAACGAATTGAGGTATATGATAATGAGCTGAAATCTTAAATATAATAACATATAAAAGAAGGACACCTCAACATTAGTAAGGGGAGGCAATACAAATAAGGAAGAAGGGAAATACCCCTACTGAATATGCATTAGACATGGCAGCATCAGCGTAATATATTATAAAAGTGGCAACCCAGCCTGTGGGCAGGAGGATAGAGAGATGTAGCCCTTGGGAGGTGCCAGAATGATGGCCACTGGTAAAGAAGAGGAAGGTGACGGTGATGAGGAAGATAATAACTAACATATCAGGTTGTTCTGCAAACTAGCTTACTGAGTTAGAGTGTGCTAAATGTATTAATAAATTATTTGTAAATACAGACATATTCCTATAGTGTTAATGTTGCAACTGTGCACATCGGGGTTCCCAACTATATAATAATTTTAATAATACTGGGCCTCATCTTGGGACAAGAACCTGTCAACCCTCAAAGTGATAACTGGGAATTTTTATCCATAATCTATAGATCAGGCTTTAGTGTCTCTGTCTTCCAATCTGTGAAATGAGGATAATACTTACATAATACAAGCACAAGAAGATATTTAAAAAAACTGAGAGGCAGAAAATTTAAAACGGATCCACGGAAACTTTTTTTAAACACAACACATAATTACCTTCTGGAACTCATTGCCACAAGATATCATTGAGACCACAAGCTTAATTTTCCTGAGTTAAAGCAGGCACTGTAGACTGCTGCACTGAAGTGGAAGAAGGGAAATTCCATTCTATTGAAGCAGCTTGTATTGAGGCCAGCACTATTGGTAGCAATTATAGTGACTGCATCAACACCTGTGCAGTTTTCCTCAATAAGGCATTAAACTCCGGCACAGGTTCCATTATACTGTAGCTGTTCAAAAATCATTAAAGCTTTAGGAGTTCACACCTGCAATCTCACTGGAAGCTGAGACAAAAGTGTAGAAATCTTAGCATGATGAATAATGTACTTCCTTCTGTACTCATTCTGTACTTGTTTATCATTACTGTCGAGAATTTTGAACACAGAATCTGCAGTAGAACCCTCAGTGAATATTGTAGAGCAAAATTCTGCCCATAGCGGGCAGAATTTTTACTTGTGGCAGCTTGATCAATCTTTTAATTTGCTACAGACCGGAAACAGGATCCAGGAAAAAGGTCAGAACAGGCATTTTATATTCTCCATTTAAAAATACCAGAGCAATAAAGTAAGTACCTAATGAGACACAGCATTGACAGCTGAAATTCTTAAGTATCCAGTCCACAAGTAAACTGATTCTAGTAATTAAATACAGGTATCATAAAAAGGTTCCGCTTAGGGCCAAACTTTAAAATTCTTCTATCAGAAGGACTAAAATGGTTTTACATCCCAGATAGTATAGAATAAGATTGCCTGAGAGGCTAGTCCAGAATGGAGAGGGTTAATTCCATAAAATTCACAGTCATGTCAATTGTAAATAATTCCAGTGAGAGTTGTTCAGATAGTACTGCAGCATTACTGAAAAACACAGTACAACTAAAACGAGCTGTTATAAAATCCACCAAAACCTAAGACATATAAAAAGTTTATTAGTCATCACTGAGTTAAAATGTAAACAAATTCTTTTTAGAGGAATCCAAAAATCTTTATGTCCAAGGTCTGCAGGGCCATAAAACTGGCTGAGAAAATTTTAAAATCTTTTAATTAATCACAAGATTTTATAGGCTCTCACAAACTGTAAAGTAAACATTTACAAGATAGAGTAAAAGGAAGTCGTCTTTGTACTAAGCAAGCTTAGTAACCGTTCAGATCTATCCCACTGGGTCAACCAACTTAGAACTTTACATCAAGTAGCTGTTACACAAACACTAAGCTCCAGAGCATCAATGCTGCATTCTAGAGTTCTATTTGTTCATTGATGCAGGAGGGTTTAAGCATGTCAACTGCTGTGAACATAGAATCATAGGACTGGAAGGGACTTCGAGAGGTCATCTAGTCCCATCCTCTGCACTCATGGCAGGACAAAGTAGTATCATTTTAGACCATTCCTGACAAGTGTTCGTCCACCCTGCTCTTAAAAATCTCCAATGATGGAGATTCCACAACCTCCCTAGGCAATTTATTCCAGTGCTTAACCATCCTGACAGTTAGGAAGTTTTTCCTAATGTCCAACCTAAGCCTCCCTTGCTGCAATTTAAGCCCATTGTTTCTTGTCCTCTCCTCAGAGATTACGAAGAACAATTCTTCTCCCTCCTCCTTGTAACAACCTTTTATGTACTTGAAAACATTTGGGAGAACAGATCCCAGCTCTATATCTCTATAATTCATGGACACACCATTAAAATACACCCAAAGAATATATTACAAGCATCATAAAGAAATCCATGTCCCAGAAGGCACCTTGCTCTCATTTGCTTTCTCTACAAATAGTTCATATGGACTGATTAAGATGCAACAAAAAGGAAGAAGTTTAGGCATCTTGGCAACAGAAATGTTTTTAAAAGCTGTATCCAGTTGACAAGAGTAATTTTTTACTCAGCTATACAAAACATAACTAATTTATTTAGCTCAATTATTTAAAGAATCAATAAAAACTTTACCTCTGCAATAAGTGCTTTAACCTACCTCATAATACATAGGCACCTCTTTAACCTTTTTTCCCTTTTGACTTCCAGCTTCCATGATCTGTAAGAAAAGCAAAGTGCAGTACTGTGTTTATTATCTTCATCAGTTTTTTCTTGATTACCCTCAGACTCCCTGACAGTAAGATATATTAGACTGTGGCATAATCTTCTAACGGATGTGGTGAAAGCTCCGTCACTTTGGACATTTAAAACTAGTCTGGACAAAACCCTGGACTACAGTGCATTGACACAGGATGGACTAGCTTACCTAATAGGGTTGTTTTCTTATTTAAACTAATCTATTAATTTTAAATTAACACAGCAGCACTTGTGGCTAAAGAGAAAAAGGCTACCAAGTCTTTAAGAGGTTTTAATAATAAACCATTTTAAATACCTGTCCCAAAATTCCTTCCCATGATACGTCGCTGAAGAGCTTCCGCTGTGGCACCTGCACAGCAAGAGACAAGGCTTGTGTGTGGACTTCATCCTCAATTTTGTTCCCAACAACAAAAGCAATGCTAGGCTTCCAATTATCCTGTTGATTTTCCAAAATAAAAAATACATGCATTTAAAAAGTCTCATTTTTGAGTTTTAAGAAACAAGTTATACAGATTACTTCTTTACCAAAGGCAGCTGGTGAAGTCCATAATGTGTATTGAGTATTTCCATGTATGTCACACTTTAAAATGCATAATATAAAACTTTAATAAGCATAAACACATGTTGTCCTACTTCTTTTCTCCCATCAGGTGGCAGCATTGTGCTATATAAAACAAAACACTTTCATAACACAATGTAACAATTTCTTTATTGGTGAATGCTCCATTAGCACAATTGGAGGAATATTTTAGGATGACACTTGCAGACATGCTAGCCTTTAGAATTGAAAAAGAAGCTGAATTTTGTTTGTTGTTGAAAAAAATAAATGAAAAAGTGTTCCAAGTTCCTAGCCTGAAGAATTACGATATACCAAATGTAACTTCCTGAAATTTAGAGCATTCAGATATTTGAAAACAAAACTTTTATGAACAAAAAGGAATATTACTATTATTTACCTAAAATTCTGTATTAAAATATACATGACAAGGGCAAGTTATGTTCTGTTAAAATACCAATAAATGAGCACAAAAACTACCAGGTTGCAAACGTGCTGACATATTTCCTAGCAGAATGCATGCAGAATGATATGAAAAAAAGAATACAAACTCAATTCTGAAGAAATATAAAACAAACACAAATTATACTGTATGGTCATTCTTTGGTGATATCTCCATAATGAGAGTATCAAACTACGCTGGAGAACTTGTAAGAGAGACAGTTACTCTCCCTGTCTTCTGAGCATCTTTTCCTTGAACTCCTTCCTTCTGGAAACCCTGCCTCTTGCCAGGGCCCTTCCATGGTCTGGGCCCATCTTCCCCAGCACCTCTATGACCATCTCCAGGGCTCCCAGCATAAGAACCAGAAGCAGGGAAACTGAAGCATTTCGGCTGGGGTTCACACTGTGTGGAAGTTTGAAAATCTCACCCTTTTTAATCATATGTTCACATGCTCCAATTGCAAAGCTTACAATAAAGATGCATAAGGCCTTGTCTACACTATAGTGGGAGATCAATCTAAGTTATGCAACTTCAGCTACATGAATAACATAGCTGAAGTTGACGTACTTAGATCTACTTACCATGGGGTCCACACAATGCGATGTTGACTAGAGACGCTCTCCCGTCAACTCCCCTTGCGCTTCTCATTCCAGTGGAGTACAGGAGTCGACAGGAGAGCAATCTGCAGTCAATTTAGCGAGTCTTCACTAGACCTGCTAAATCAACCAACAATGCATCGATCAGCACGTGTCAAACTCCCGGTAAGTGTAAACAAGGCCTAAGTAAGGTGTCTCAGTGGTCAACATAGTAACAGGAGGCTGATTGGTAGCCAATGCCGGAGAGACATCATTTGTAGGCATCATGAGAACAGGAGGTTTTAAGGAGGAATTTTAAAAAGAATAAAGTGGTGGCTTTATGAAATTTTATGGAGAATTCTTCCAATTCACAAGGGATGGTATGCAGGAATGTATGAATGTATTTGTGGGAAAAAATGATGTAATCCACCCCAGCATTGTTGGCAGAGCAAAGGCAGGAGTCAACTTTGCATAAAGAAATTACATTCGATAGGTAGGGTGAGTGGAGGGCTTTCACCCTTCACCTCTCCATTTGTTCCTACCAACTTCTTAAACTGTTTTAGGAGGAAAATAATTAAACACGTACAACTTGGCTAATTGATGACTGGGAATGAGAAAAAAAGATATGTAACTGTCTACAAATATTTCACAGTGTAAGCATTTAGGATGGAGGGAGGGAAATGGTTTGTTGTAGTCCAAGATGGCATGACTACAAGTAATGGGATGAAAGAACGAAAAAGAAAACTTAGACCGTGTCTACACTTGCGGCAGTGTGGAGGGTACCTGTAGCTACACACAGCAGTGAAAGGCTCTGACAGGGGGGAGGCAGCAGGGAAAGCTCTGGCAGCCCTTTCCTTTTCCCTGCTGCCTCTTCCCTCCCAGAGCCATTCCTAGCTGTCAGAGCCTTTCATTATAGTGAGGAACGGCTCTGGCAGCAGGATGTTACACTGCTGCAAAGAGCAGTGTAGACATGGGAGGCACTGCTTGGGCATGTAGATAGCCATGTAGGATATATAACAGGGGAGCCAAACTGCAGCTCTTTTACAGTTAGGGTGAAGATTGTGGGACCCCCCCCCACACCTGCCTATTCTCAGCCTATCAGATTGAGAGGGGGGAGTTCAGGGCTTCTGCTCTGCGGTGGTGGGACTAGGCAGGGCTGTTGCAAGGATGTTTCACGTCCTAGGTGGAACTTCCACCTTGCGCCCTCCCCCGTCCCTGAGCCCTCGCCCTGAGGTGCCCCCCCCCGTGGCAGCTCCCCCCCTCTGCCGAGGCACCCCTTCCCCCGCGGCAGCTTAGGCGCCGCAAGCCTGGGAAGCGGGAGAAGTGAAGCAGCCATGGCATGCTTGGAGACGAGGCAGGGCAGGGGTGAGCTGGGGTGGGGAGTTACCCTGCATGCCACCCCCACACACACTTACTGCACGCGGCCCTCCCCGCGCTCCCTTGCCCCAGCTCCTTCCGCCTAAATGCCAGCAGCGACCGGGGCAGCGGAAGATCTGGATGCCGCGGTCGCTGCCGAAGAAAATACTGCCCCCCAAATTCTTGCGCCCTAGGCGACCGCCTAGGTCACCTAAATGGTTGCACCGGCCCTGGGACTAGGGGCTTCTGCCAGAGATGACTGTACCTGCTGAGAGCAGGGGGCATAATTTAAAGGTTCACCCCACCCCCAGTAGCCTATGTCACACCCAGAGCGCCATTTCAGATTTTGGTGGGGTGGGGGCAACTTTAACCATGATTCCAGAGGCTGCTTGGACAATTGAAAACTCTTGGTTTTTTGCAGATTATAACTTAGATACAGTGCTCCTGTTAGATAATAATTTCTAATTCCTATATAAAGAAAGAAAATTAAATAAGGGTCAGACCCTAGCTCTAATACTAACATGTTCTGACATTCTGTGTAAAAAGAGACACTGGTTAGGTTTAAACATTTAATGTATATTCTTACTTTGTTACTAATTCTTGAATACAATGATTGAAACAATTGTAGAAAAATTTAGATTACTCTCTATTACTTTTTTACTGGTCATCAAGCTTGGAATAGATCATTTAACTTTTGGAAATATCCTACTAGGGCAAGGCCCTGAGAGTTATACCGCATCTGCCTGGGGCTCTAGGGATGTTACCCCACTACAAATAATAGACTAGAAACTGACTTTAAACAGGAGTGAAACAGACAATTTCAAGTCACTTTCATAGTATTGTCAACCCCAAATGTTCAAAAATCAAGAATCAGGCTCACCAAAAATCATGAGATTCACTTTAAGATTATGTAAAAATAATATATTTGGTGTTTTTTTAATTTACATTCTGCTTTTTGAGCCTTTAGGGTGCGCTGGGATCACATTTTAAAGCTTTCTCCAGAGGCACAAGAGTTAGAAACTTCAATTTTTCTTTAGGAATGCAGGCTGAAATCATCATATATCACTTGACTCCAGGAGCTGGGGCTTTACAAAAACAATAATTATCATGACTCTCATAACAAAATCATGAGAGTTGGCAACACTGCTTCTGTTTAAAGGCTAGCTATTCCCCAGAAGGGTCTTAAACACAACACTACGGTGATTGAGTTGCAGTCTCCACAGGAGAATATTTTAAAGTAAACACTAAGAAAATTCCACGTTTTAAAGTTGAGAAAAAAATTGAGACTTCTGAGGTATATCAGGGCCACTCAGGCAGAAAAGGAAAATAAATAGGCATAGGAGCTCTGGGCAGCTCTTCCTCTTGAAAAAAAGTTGGAGGGTCAAATCTTCTAGTCCTTAATCAAGTAAAACTATTGGCATCAGTGCCTCCACTCATAGATATTAACATCACAGTGAAGATGTGATAATGTGTGGTCAATAACTATACACTTTATACTTAAATATCTGAGCCATCTTACCCAGAGTTACATATCTTATATGCATCGGCTCAGGAACTACATATTTGGGTTCATCTAAAGACTTCCTGATCCTTAATTTAATTACCAGCCCTTTCTTATCTCAATTACCCTGCCTCCATTTGTAAACAAGACACCAACTCCCTGCCCCAGGGGCACAAACTGGGAGAAGCACTTTTCTGAGGAACTCACATTCCACACTAAGGCCCCATCTATACTGGCAAGTTTCTGTGCAGTAAAGCAGCTTTCTGCCCTGTAACTCCCGAGGTGTATACACTGCTAAGCCATTTAGTGCGCAGAAACTATGTAATTGTAGTGCTCTAAAAACACCCACCCCGACGAGAGGCGTAGAGCTTCTGCGCTGGGGCTACAGTGCTGCAGTGCTAGTGTAGACACTGTGGTGATTACAGCACTGCGACTGGCCTCCAGGAGTGTCCCACAATGCCTGTTATCACCTCTCTGGTCATCAGTTTGAACTCTACTGCCCTGCCCTCAGGTGACCAACCGTCATCCCCACCCCATACATTCCTTTGCAAATTTGAAAGTCCCCTTCCTGTTTCCTCGGTGATGTGTGCAGTGGTCACAGCGCATCTTTCCAGCTGGCCATGCCTGCTCCACGCACCAGGCGATTCCCCGCTTGGAGCAATGCCAAGCTGCTGGATCTCATCGGCATTTAGGGAGAGGAAGCTGTGCAGTACCAGCTGCACTCCAGCCATAGGAATTATTATACCTATGGACAGATTTCACGGTGCATGATAGAAAGGCGCCATGACCGGGACACATTGCAGCATAGGGCAAAAGTGAAGGAGCTGCGGAACACCTACCACAAGGTGTGGGAGGCAAACTGTCACTCCGGTGCTGTGCCCACGAGCTACCTGTTCTACAAAGAGCTGGATGGGATACTCGGTGGCGACTCCACCTCCACTGCAAAGGTCCCTGTGGATATTTTGTTGGCTCACATGCCAGTGGAGAGTAGACCGAGCCAGGCGGAGGAAATTTTAGATGAAGAGGGGGAGGGGGACCCAGAGGCAGAGGATGGCTCGGAGGCCACAGATGCATGCAGTCAGGAGCTCTACCCCAGAGGAGCCTAACCAGTCACGCCAGTTGGATCTTGGCAAAGCGCAAACAGGAGAGGAGGCCCCCGGTAAGTGGATCTGATTTGGGGAATTGCTGAAGCAATTTGTTGGGGGCAGGAGGGATGCAGAAAGCAGGCTAGTCTATTTTGAGTAGCTGAACAGGTTGTTGATAGACTCCCTCACTTCACGGGAATTTCCCTCAGAGATCTCCAGGAAACTGTCATGGAGATACTGGGCAATCCACTGCCAAACGTTCCTCAGCAGAGCTGCTTTGTTTTTTGCCCCATTAATCGTAACTTTCCCGCTCCACTCTGCCATCACGGGGGGTGGGGGGGTGGAGGGGGACATGGCTGCACACAGGTGAGCCGCATAGTGGTCAGGGCAGAAGCCGCAGGCTTGGAGAAGACCCACCCTTGACTCCCTGCTCACCCTCAGCAGCGAGATATCTTCCATAATGATCACATCCTATGGGAAGTGTGGGGACAGGAATGATTATCAAGCCCCTCCACAATGCTGGCTGTCCCCAAGAGCCATGTGCCCAATGTACTGCAGGGTCCGGGAGGAGTGATTCATCCTGACTCTGCAGCTACTCACCATTTTGGGGGTCTTGTGGCTCATGTGTGCTTGCCTGTGGTCAGCCAGTTAGTAACAGGTGTGTTTTAAAGTTAGTTTTAAAGCCAGTTAGAGTACTGGCTGTGTTTTAAAGCAGGAATCAGTGTTGTCTGTGTTGCAAACAATACTGCTTCTATAAAATGTTGCATTTAAACTTCACAGAGATGATCTTGGGAGGTCAGCCTCCCTTATCAGCAGCAGAACGGCTATGCAGAATTAGAAAGCAGCCATGAAGAACTAAGGAGGACTTTCTCTGTGAGGTTATGATGCACTCCGCTGCCGATATACAGGAATTGAAGGAGTGGTGGGACAGCGAGAAGAAGGACCAAAAGGAGAATGCATCACACCAGAAAGAAGCCACGGAGCAGCTCTTAAATGTTATGAAGCGCCAAGTGGACACGCTCCAGGCGACACTAGCTCTTCAAACCGAGCAGCTCCGTGCCCGCCTTCCCCTGCAGCCGCTGTCACAAAACTCCTTCCCATGTGCCCGCCCCCCCCCCCCCCACACCACCAACACACAGTTATCAACCTCCTGGCTTCACTCTCTACCTGCAGCATTCCACTCCTCCCTCCTCATAGTCCAGCAGTGTGGACTCCCACTACCCACTGCACTCAACAGCAATACTCCAAAGGATAAGATTGGGTATGATCCCTGGACATACCCAAATCTGTAGCAGTCCCAGGACCACTCCTCCTTGGGACACCTTCCCTTCCCCTATCCCCCTCCCTCCTGATGTATTTTTGCCATTTGACTCTCTGCTCCGGTTGTTGTCTTTTAATAAAATAATTGCGTTGGTTTGAAAGCAATCTTTATTCTATTAAATGAAAGCAAAAAAAGAGCACTGCAAAGCAACATGCAATTATTTTAAACCCTCTTATTGCATCGTGTGCACCAGTCACCTTCTAGCATTACAAGCACTGCAACCCCAAGCATAGCTGCAAATATTAGTGGCTTTCAGATTCAAACTGCTGCGTCAAGGCATTCCTCATCCTTATGGACCTGCCTGGGCTGCTCTAATAGCTCTGGTCTCTGGCTGTTCAAACTAAGCCTCCAGGTGCTGAGCCTCCGCGGTCCAGCCCTGAGTGAAGCTTTCACCTTTCCCTTCACAAATATTATGGAGCGTACAGTACACAGCTATAAGCATAAGTATAGGAATATTGTCATTGGTCATGTCCAGCTTCCCATATAGGCATTGCCAGCAGGCTTTTAAACGGCCAAATGCACACTCGACAGTCATTCTGCACTTGCTCAGCCTGTTTTTGAACCACTCTTTGCTGCTGTCAAGTTGCCCTGTGCATGGCTTCATAAACCATTGCATTCAAGGTAGGCCGGGTCTCCCAGGATCACAATGGGCATTTTGACTTCCCCTACGGTGATCTTCTGGTCCGGGAAGGAAGTGCCTGCTTGCAGCTTCTTGAACAAGCTAGCGTTCCAAAAGATGTGCACGTCATGCACCTCTCCGGACCTGTCCGTGAAATGCCCACATTGATTCATAAGCGCCTAGAGAACCATTGAGAAACACCCCTTGCGATTAATGTACTCAGTGGCTAGGTCGTCTGATGCCAGAATTGGAATGTGCATGCCATCTATTTCTCCTCCACAGTTAGGGAAGACCATTTGTGTCATGCACGTTGTCTAGAGTCATGGTCTTTCGGAGCAGGATGCGATTAATAGCCCTGCACACTTCCATCAACACGACTCCAGCGGTCGACTTTCCCACTCTGAACTGGATAGTGACCGATTGGTAGCAGTCTGGAATAGCCAGGTTCCACAGTGCAACCGCCACATGCTTCTCCAATGAGAGGGCAGCTCTCATTCTCGTGTCTGCACTGCAGGGCTGGGGCAAGCTCATCACACAGTCCCATGAATGTGGCTTTCCTCATCTGAAAGTTCTGCAGCTACTGCTCATCATTCCAGACATGCATCACGATGTGATCCCACAACTCAGTGCTTGTTTCCCAAGCCCAAATGTGGCATTCCTTTGTGGTCAGCACCTCCGTGAATGCCACAAGCAATCTCGTGTCATAGCTACTACACGTGGTGAGATCAATGTCGCACTCCTCTTGCCTTTGTAGTTTAAGGAATAACTCCACTGACACTCGTGATGTGTTGGTCACAGCAAGCAGCATACTGGTCACCAGTTCAGGATCCATTCCTGCAACCTGAAAGAGGCAGGGCGCGCAGTACACAAACTGTTGAAAGATGGTGCCAAATGCGGACGGAAGCACAGGGATTACTGCGATGTGAAGCAATGCACCATGGGGCATTGGGACTGGACCCAGGATGCCCCGAGACCCCCTCCGCCTTCCCACAAGTCTTAGCGGCAAAAGAGAAAGAGGTGCTCTGTGGAATAGCTGCCAAGAGTGCACCATTCCAAATAGCGCTGCAAGTGATGCAAGTGTGAACATGCCATTGAGCAGGCAGCTGTGAGTGTGAACACACAACAGCGGTTTTCCTTCTGCGCTAAGCAGCACTGTAACTGCCGGTGCTGTAACTTTGCCAGTGTAGACGTGCCCTTAGTCTGTGCAGTTATGAGATCTGTCTGGGAGCATACCTCCTGTATGAAGCCCATGGGGAGGGCTGCCCTCCCTAACTGGTACCCTTGGTCACATACCCCCAGGCATGCTCCTCACTTTTAACCTCAGTGGCCCCTCCCTGTAGTTCCCAGCTGTTTGCTGCTGCCTCTGCCATAGCTCCCAGCTTGTCAGCTCCAGCAGCTGCCATGCAGGGAGGAGACTCTGCAATACTATGTGACCAAGTGCGGCCAGAAAACTCTGACAAAAATCGGGGATGGGGTGGGGGAATGCCACATGTCCCCCCATGAATCGCCTCTGGCTTCTGCCCAGTGGGGAGGGGGGTCTTGGGTCTTCAGCCTGGCGGGGCATGCCTGCTGGGGCTGAAGCCCCGAGACATCCCTCCCCGCCAGACTGAAGCCCTGAGCCCCAGCAGGCATGTCCCAGTTCTCAAGCTTCTGAAGATTGTCGTATGGGGGCTCGGAGGGTGAATACGTTTGGCCACTCCTGGCATATACCTTAGGGTTCAGGTGTATAAAATTCTCTACTTTACCCTATTCCCCTAAATCGTGCCATACTGTCTACAATGCTTATACCCATGCCAGGTGGGCATGCGATGTCTGTACTCTACATGCCACTGCAAATGTAAATGTACTTTTAGACTGAATATCAGGTAAAATCTCTTAATTAGACTTTAGAATAATCTAATCTTCATTAAACTTTATTAGACTTTAGAATAATTTCCTTCAGGAAGTGGTGGAGTCCCCATATAAGGGCATTATACAAATCAATATTATGCTCTCACCTGGAATACTGTGTTCAGTTTTGGTCATCTTATCTCAAAAATTATATACCAATAATAGAGAGTATCACAGAAAGATGATAAGAATGATTAGAAGTCTGGAAAAACTTCCATGTGAAGAGAGTTTGAAAAGATTAGGACTGCTTATCTTAGAGAGGAGAAGAACCTCCTGGAGGAATTCTGCACCAAAACATTAAAAATTCTGTGCACAATATTTTAAAATTCTGCATAATTCTGCATATTTTATTTGTCAAAATAACACTATATAACCATGCCAGTTTCAATTACACTGGTCTACAATTTTTGAGACGTCATCTGCTTCAGAGATAAAATGTGATATTTATTATGTATTTTGATGTGCTGAATTCAAATATGACAATTAAAACAACTGATTGGCTACTGTTTCTAAGATATTTACGTTTTTACATTTTATGTCTATGTATATTGTGTAGATAGTAGCGTTTTAATCATAAATTGCAAACCTAGGTCTTTTCATGTGTTTCTGGTTGCTTTACATGATAATATTTCACCTGTTCTGTTTATGTAACACTTTAAAAATCAGCAAAAGGGTTATATAAATAAAATTTATTATGAAACAAAAGGCAAAAAACTATTATGTACATAGTTTAGTCCTATTCAGTGTCTACTTGGCGCTTCTTGGCTTATCTCTTGTATTCATTAAATGGAGCATCTCTTGTCACTGTCCAGCAACAGTCTGCAAGCATTGATGGGCTCCATTTGCCCTGATAGCCTGCCAGGAGATTCCACTGCTGTAGTCTGGAGCCCAACAGCTCTGCCTTACTCTTGGGTAGTTCCAAATCCCTGACAAGGTCATTCAGTTCACCTTGTGTTATGAGGTGTGGTTCAGAGGAGGAGGATGGGAGAAAATGTGGGTCCTGTGCCATTGATGGTTCAGGACCAGAAGTTTCATCCTCTTCCTCTTCCTCGTCTGACTCAAGTGAGAATGATTCCGGTGCATCAGGAACCGACAGTCCTTCTCTGTGGGGTACTGGGCGTATAGCTGATGGAATGTTTGGATAATGCACAGTCCACTTTTTCTTCTTTGACACACCTTTCCCAACTGGAGGCACCATGCAGAAGTAACAATTGCTGGTATGAACTGTTGGCTCTCTCCAAATCATTGGCACCGCAAAAGGCATAGATCTCCTTTTCCTGTTCAACCACTGGCGAAGATTTGTTTCACAAGTGTTGCACTATATGTGTGGGGCCCACCTCTTGTCCTGATCTCCAATTTTGCAGCCAAAAGAAAGGTGATAGGCTTTCTTAACCATAGTGGTTAGACTGTGCTTTTGGGATGCAAAAGTCACTTCACCACAAACATAGCAGAAGTTATCTGCACTGTTCACACAAGTACAAGGCATCTCTGCTCACTTTGGCTAAACAGAAATGTGTCCCTTTGCAAAATCAAAAACTGACAAATAAGAGAGCACGACATTGTATGATTTCTAGAGCTGATATATGGCAATTTGTTCAGCAGAGTGATGTAAGCTTCATTATGATTGCATCATCCATGACTTCTAGGAATAACATGATGCAATTCATATCATGTATGACACAATACCAGCTTCAGATTGCATCATTCACTGTTTTGCCTAAAAAGAAAGTACTGTCCAAACCCAGTCATAGATTTATTCATAGATCCAGTCAAAGATGTATTTTAGTCATTTCTGGTTTAAATTGAGATCCCTTCCCTTTATAACTCACTTATCCTCTGCCATTCCCAAGTCAAGGGTCATATATACTGACTCAATAGCATATCTTGAAAACTAGAGCCAATCAACAATTTTAAGCATCATTTTCGTTCTCAGTGACCCAGAATTAGTAAAGTTGGACTACATTTATTTCAGAAGCATTTTGGCTGTAGAGCAGTGTTATTTAGGTAATTTATTTCAAAATATCTGTCAGCAACTATGTATGTAACAATAGAGACAACAAAAATAATTTCTCCAGGAGTAGAGAGTTAAAGAAATCACTATGACAACCCAGTTCCTGCTTCTTCACTCCCTAACCCTCAGAGCCCAGCTGGGGGGCCAGACACCCACATCCCTTCCCTCCAGAATCCAGCCACAGGGTCCCCCCATCCCAGACACACACACTCCCTCTCCCCTAGAGCCCAGACATGGAGCACCCCCCAAAACCCAGATGCCCACACCCCCTCCCCCCCAGAACCAAGCCACAGGGCAGCCCTCATCCCATACATCTTCACCCCTTCTCCCAACAGAGCCCATCCATGGAGCACCCCCCCAAGCCCAGGCACCCGCAGACCCTACCCACACAGCCCAGCTGTGGGGCGCACCCACTGCCCAGACATCCGCATTCCCTGCCCTCCCAGAGCCCAGCTGCGGTGTGCCTTTTCAGCCAAGACACCCGCACCCCCCTTCCCTCCTAGAGCCCAGGGACCCAGAGGGAGAAACAGCCTGATAGTGGGTCCTGAGGTTGTATGGAGTTTCCTGCAGACCACCTCGTTCCTTCAAGACATAGTGGGAACTGCAGCTGCTGGGAATCCTTCAACTCTTCCTCCCCGTCCCCCTCCCCCCCATGGCAGTCTCTTCTATTTGCAAGCTGGGGAGCTGGGCTTTGCCTGGACCAGCAGTCCCTAGTGGTGGCCAGCAGCTCTGCAGCTCATTTCTGTGAGGGAAAAAGGAAATTATTCTCAAAACATTAATTCTGTTCAAATTCTGCACTGCATGGTGTAGAATTCCCCCAGGAGTAAGAAGAGTAGGCAGGGACACAATAAAGACATATAAAATGAAGAAATGGTATAGTGAAGGAATATCAGGAATTTCTGTACATCCTTCTCAAAATTCAAGACCAAGGGAACATTCAATGAAACTGAACAGGAGCAAACTTAAAACTGATAAAAAAATACTTTTTCACAGAATTCACAGTCAACCTGTAGAACTCACTGCCACTAGATATCATAAAGGTCAAGAGTTTAACAGAGTGCAAGTGCAGGTAACTCTGAACAACCCCTCCAGATTTATTTAGTATCTACACTAGCTTATTGCCCTACATTAGGAAGCAAATTCTAGCTTTCCAGAACTCGTCAATTATGTAATGCTATGATTTGCTATGGTGTTTATCACTATAGTATCTGAGTGCTTCACAGACATACATTAATTTATTTTCACAACACCTCTGTGAAGTGAAGGGGTATTATTACCCTCATTGTAATCCCACTGAGGCACAGAGGGATTAAGGCAAAAAGTATCCACTGATTTTGGATGCCCAATTTCAGATGCCTGTGGTCTGATTTTTCATTATCTTGCATTTCACATATTCAAAGCTCAGCTCCTATTGACTTCAATTGAAGCTTTGAGTGTTCAATTCTTCGACAATTCATACCCCACAGTATCAAGTTGGGCACCCGAAAAGGAGGAACACGCAATCAGTGACCACCTGTGAAAAGTTTGGTTTAAGTGACTTTCCCAGCATCACAGAAGTATTCTGTGGTTAAGATTCCAGTTCTCCAGGACAGCATTCAACTGCCGAATCTAAGGAAACCCTCTTTCCCTCTCTTCTCTCTCTGCAATCTTCTGCCTCATTCATTACACTCCTTCCAACTTCTGCAACAAATAAGGCAGGAGTTTTACAAACCACGGCTTCATTTATTCCACAATCCTGATTCATCCCCAGGACATAGTTCATCCCTGTGCATAGAATGAGGCAGAGGTCTTCTGGAAAAAAATAGTAAGGGATTATGTAATTAAAGAGAGTGTGTCATAACAGGAGACCCAATAAATAGTCTTCAGCCTCTGTTTCCCCCAAGCCTGACCCCTTCTGCCCTGTCTATTCCAGACTCTCACAATCCTGTCTCCTCCTTGAACACCTCTGCCTGGCTTCTCTTTCCAGTCCCAGTTTCCATCCTTTCAGGCTCCTTGTCCTAATATCCTTTCCCAACCAAGTCCAGTTCCATCCCTCTTCCTGGCTTCTGTCTGATCTCAGTCTCTCTCTCACACTGGCTTCCAGTTCTCCCTATCCCAGTTCCCCCTCAGCCTCAGTTTCCTTTCCCAGCTAGTCCCAGTTTTACCAACCATAATCTCTGTCGATTGCCAGTCCCAGTCCACCCCATCACCAGGTTCCTTGTCCCAATAAACTCCCTCCACTGCTTCCTCTCCCCTTCAAGTCCAGTTCTTTCCCCCTCTGTGTTTGGGACAGGTATCTTGGGCACTAGCAATGGGGTATTAAGAACACACACGCACAAAAACAGATCTTCAGAGAATGTAGCTGACAAACTCTAATAAATCTGTAGTGAGCATATGCAATCTGAGATTTTTCAAAAGTTTACAGTGGAGCCAAATTTGGGCATTTTTCATTGGCACAGCAGAAGGTACATCCCTGACACCAGGGCAACTCTCCTGCTACCTTTCAAGTGCTTGCTTCAATGAAAGGAAATGCTACCTCTTCTCAATAAAACAGTCATAAGCAGGCCCATCAATGGGGGAGGCGAGGGGTTGTGTACAAAGGGGGCAATTGCCCAGGGGCCCAGGAGATTTAAAAGGGTCTGGGGGGCCCCAGCTACCACCGCTGCTGCAGTAGCAGCAGTGGCAGCTGGGAGCCCTGGGCCCTTTTAAATTGCCTGGGTGGGCCACAGGGCTCCTAGGCGCATGTAACTGTGCCAGGCCCCATGCCTTGGGGGGCCTTGTGGGCCAGCGTGGGAAGTCCCAGAGGTAACAGCTTCCCGGAAGTGACAAATTCCTTTCCCCAGCCCCCTCCTCGGGACAGCCCTGCCCCTGGGGCCCAGAATTACTCTCAGGGAGCCTGGTTATAAGGACATTTTTAATATGATCAAAACAATGTATTTTACAGTAAACTCATTCCCAGGAAAAAACAGCTATTTTTACTGAAACAATTTTTGATGGGGGGAAAAAAACAAAAGCCTGCAGCAGAGACCTGGCCAAATTATACGCAACTGAAAACAGGATCTTATAGTGGGAAGAGTCTGGCAACTACAAGAATAGGTGTCCCTAGCAGCTCTAACTGTAATAACAAGAATAATGATGCCTAACACTTACAAAAGATTCCTGGGTCACTTTTTTGTTATTGTTGTTTTGTTTTGTTTTGTTTTGTTAGGAGCTCCAACTGCTCCATGGGTTGCGGGACATTGAAATTTGGATAGTCCTAGGATCAGAGAGGTTTTTTGGCTCCATGAAAATCTGTTCAAATTTAGGCAAATTATGTGCTGTTGAAAATTGCCATTTGTTCTTTGTTTTCATCAGAACAGCTTGTTTTTGACAGCATGCAAAAAACCCTTCACTTTCTATAGCACTGCACATCCTGCTCCAGTACCACATTTCAGCATTTCACAAACTCAAACTGCAGATACAACATAAACAAACTGGATGCTCCTGGTCATGCTCCATAGAACACCCTTTGGCTTAAGGGAAAGTGCATAGCTCTAGAAGTATGTCTACACTGCATCTGAGAGCCAGCCTCTCAGCCCAGGTCCACAGACGTGTGTTGGTGGGGCTACCACTAGCTCGTTAAAAATAGCTGGGTAGGCATTGCTTTGATATTGGAGTTTGGGGGATGAGCTTGAGAGCCAGAGCACAACATCAAAGCAACATCTACACAGCTATTTTTAGCACAAGGCTCACTGACACAAGTTTGTGGACCTAGGCTGGGAGTCTCACTCCTAAATACAGTGTAGACATAGCTTAGGAGTCCAGCAACCGTGAGTTCTAGACTTACTTATATTAACTATTGTGTACAATTCTAGAATTATTCAAAGCCCTTGTTATTAAACAGTTCCTCTACTTAGATATTTGGTTACCACTTACTCAATATTCTGACAAAGTACATTCACCTGCAAAAAACTCTGCACACCTTTCCAATTTTTTTGAATATTAACATTTGATATCAATGCCTGGTTTTATAAATATATACTGTGATAGACCCAGGCCAGTTGGGTACAGCAGAATAGCAGAAGGCAGATATACTAGCCACTGGATTAATAGTTTTCTGTTCCCTGGTTGACCAGAGCAGGGGCTGCTCCAGGCTAATGAGAACACCTGACTCTAATTAACCTGCAAAGAGTCAGGTGAGGCCATTAAGTTAATGTGACCACCTGACTCTAATTAAGGCCCTGCTGATACTATGAAAAGGGCTCACTCCCAGTCAGGCAGGGGAGAGCCAGTACAGCTGAAGGGCTTGCTAATGAAGATACCCTCAAACCCTCATTAAGGGAGCCCTAAGGTAAGGCTGAAGAAGGGAAAAGCAGGAGAGCTGTGGGGAAATGGCCCAGGGAAATGTAGCAACTCTGGCAGTGGAAGGTTGACTGCCAACAGCTGCTACCATTAGGGTCCCTGGGCTGGAAGCTGGAGTAGAGGGTGGGCTTGGGTTCAGGGCTGGTGCAAGGAAGTTTCACACTCTAGGTGAAACTTCCACCTTGCACCCCCCCCACAGCAGCTAACCCCACCTGGGGAGACCTGACCCCCCCACACCCGCCACCACCACAGCGGCTAACCCTGCCTGGGTTTTCCCCCATCCAGCTCGGCTCCACCTCCTCCACTGAGCATTCTGGTGCCACTCTAATTGTCCTCCCTGCCCAGGTGTGTGGTGCTGATTGGAGGAGACTCAGAGCTGGGCTGTGTGCTCAGTGGAGGAGGCAGAGAGAAGGTAAGCTGGGGTGGGGAGCTGTTCCCTTGTGTGCCTGCCTCCCTTCCCCCCCATTACTGCAGGCAGCCCTCCCTGCATGCCCCCATCCAGCTCACCTCCACTCCATCTCCTTGCCTGAGGGGACTTTTAGGTGCTCCCAATCACTAGGTGCCCTAGATGGCTGCCTAGTTTGCCTAAATGGTTGCACGGGCCCTGCCTGGGTTCCCCCACAATCCCTTGCAGGCCTATGATGAAAAGGGCTCAGTAGACGGTAACCCTGCCCTAGAGAGAAGGGCTACGTGGAGGGTCATAGTGAGCCACTGAGGCTAGCATAAACCACCTAGAAGTGCAGGACTCAGAAGAGCAAGGTCAGAGCTCTGCCACAATACGTAATCAGAAATTTCTCATTCAATGTTATAAAATCACCAGAAACAAAACATCCTGGGTAGTGTAAAGAGGCTCATTCTCCATTATAGTAACACCCTATTAAACGGATTTTATTATTATATTAATGTAGACTGTTTCTCTAAATGCAAGCACACTGTTGTAGTAGTTATCATTTTGTGTCTGATATTTACGTTAGTATTTGTACACCTGTTAAACAATAAAAACATTCAAACAAACAGTTTCTCACACACAACTAAGAGTTTACACAAACTAGAAGAAGAATCCAGATCACTACTATTCCCAAATCCCATTCATGTAACCACCCTGCCTATCAGAAACTGCCTGCCATCTTTGTCCTTACTTATACTGTCTGTAAAATGAGGCTGCTCATTCATCTGTAACCCACTGTTTCAGTGTGAGATGGGTCCTCTTTTAGTGGCTGATTCGCACACAATACCAGACTTCTCTTGCTACCAGCTAATACAGTAAGTCCTGTAAATCAAGCAGAAGTCTATGCTGCAGTTCTAAATAATTTCTTTTCCTTTAAAAAACTCTAGAAAATATACATAAGAACATGAATAAGCTTGCAAGTCAAACACTTAAAGTCTGAAAATTCCTAAATTAAGGCTGCTCAGCCATATACATTATGATACAGTTTTTAACTGCATAATTACATAATGTTTTTTTTATAGAACCCCATCTCGTTCTGTCTGCAGGGTGGAAAGTGCTCAGAGAATTAAGACTATTGTGAAAGAGGCTTTTGCTTGTAGGATCCTTGCCTCATTCCCTGTAGGTACATAGTGAATGAGGCAAGGGCCTGCAGGAAGAGAAAGGAAGGTCTTGTGGTTAAAACCATTGAAATATAATGGAACAAATAATGGAAAGGCTGAGAAGGACATGATCAATAAAGAATTAAAGGATGGTAATATACTAAATGCCAATTTAACATGGTTTAATGGAAAATATTTCTTGTCAAATGAACTAGATAGCTTGTTTTGATGAAATAACACTTTTTGTTGATAAAAGTAACTGTTGACATAATATACATGGACTTCCATAAGGCAGTTGAGTTAGCACAGTATGACAATATGATGAAAAGTATCAAACAAATTTAATATTGCACATATTAAGTGGAATACTAACAGATCTCAATGTAATTATAATGGAGAATCATTATTTAATAAGAGTTTTTAGTGGGGTCCTATAGGGACTGGTTTTCAGCTATCAACGCTTTTTAATATTTCTATTAATGATCTGGAAGAAAGTATAAAATCATTGCTGATGAAGTTTGCAGTTGACCTCAAAACTGGAGGACTGGTAAATAATGAAGAGGACAGATCACTGGGTCCAGGTCTATTCAATATCTTCATAAATGATTTGGATAATGGCATAGAGAGCACACTTATAAGGCCTCAACTGGACTCGTATGTCTAGTTCTGAAGCCAGCAATTCAAGGATATTGATAAATTGGAAAGAGTTCAGAGAAGAGCCACGAGAATACTTAAAAGATTAGAAAACATGCCTTATAGTGATAGACTGAGTTCCCTGAGTCTATTTAGCTTAACAAAGAGGGTTAAAGGAGAGACTAGATTACAATCTGTAAGTACCTATATGGGGAAGAAATATTTAATAATAGGCTCTTCAATCTAGCAAAGAAAGGTATAACACAATCCAGTAGCTGGAAGTTGAAACTAGATAAATTCAGCCTTGAAATAAGGTGTAAAATTTTAACAGTGAGTAATTAACCATTGGACAATTTACCAAGGGTTGTGGTGGATTCTCCATCAGTAAAAACTTTTTTTAATTAAGATTGCATGTTTTTCTAAAAGATCTGCTCTAGGAACTATTTTGGGGAAGTTTTATGGCCTGTGTCATACAGGAGGTCAGATTATATGATCACAATAGTCCCTTCCAGCCTTGGAATCTATTGAAGTTTGCAGATGACACAAAGGTGGTGGTAATAATGAGGACAGGCCACTATTACAGAGTTATTTAGATTGCTTGATAAGCTGCATGTGATCCAGCAACATGCATTTCAACATGGCTAAAGGCAAGGCCATACATCTAGGCAAAAAGAATGCTTAAAGCAGTGGTTTTCAACTTGTTTACCATTGTGGGCTGCATCCAATACTACCTGTATGGCCCTGAGGATGTCACAAGGGTCGCAGTTGTGTGCTGATTGGACCACAAGCAGCCCGTGGGACACAGGCTGAGAACCACTTGCTTAAAGAATGGGGGACTGTATCCTGGAAATAAGTGACTCTGAAAAGGACCTAGGGTCATGCTGGATAAACAACTGAACATGAGCTCTCACTCTACTGTAATACTGTGGCCAAAAGGACTAATGTGATCCTTGGATGTATAAACAGAGGAAAGTGGAGCAGGAAGGTTATATTACCTTTGAATATGGCACTTGGTGAGACCACTACTAGAATACTGTGTCCACTTCTGGTGTCCACACTCCAAACAGAACCCCCTCACACACTCAATAAGAATTTGATGACTCTAAATATGCCTTACAGTAAAAAAAAAAAAAAATAAGACTTTTTGGGCAGGAATGGAACTGGAGAAAAGGCATACAGCAAGCCTTTTGACCAAGGTACAAGGAAAGCATCTACCAGTGAACCCCCAGCTGTGATCCACTCAGGAACAAAAAAGATGACATTTTTTGTTTGCTCTTGTTGCATACAGGTCCACCAGGGGATTCCTCACCACTGGAAAATGTCCCTGGACACATCTGGGAGAAGAGACAACTTTTGGTGGCCTGCAAACAACCAGCTCAGGTGATTTGCTGGAGAGTTCTGAACTCCTGGAAGGTTAGCCACTCTCCAGTTGATGGAACTGGTGATGCAGAAATTCCAGAGGAAGATCACCTCCTGGCATAATTTTGTCAAACGGGCCCTGCCTGGTTTGTTTAGATAAACATGGCTGCTGTGGTCTGTGAGTACCAACAAATTCTTCCCCTTGATATGCAGAAGGAACACCATGCAAGCTAAACTGATGAGCTGAAGCTCCCTGATATTTATATGGAGACCAAAGGCCCTGAGTCTTGGGGATCCAAGTGAGCTCTCCAACCTAGATCTGATTCATCTGTGACTAAGTCAGCAACTGTTGTGGAGGGACAAAGGCAACTCCCTTGTAAGCATCTGCAGGTTGTACCCACCAGTCCAGGGAGGACTTGTTGACTTGAGTCATCTCCCTATGATGGGCTGGTGAAAACACCAAGGCCAGCCAACCCTGTTTTCTGGAGTACAGTAAGGCATGCTGCAACATGTAAATGAACACTGCCATGTGTCCTACAAGTTTGAGGCAGTTCTGAACCATACTGATAGGATGGGCCTTTAGGTCTAGAGCAATGACCCACATTGTTTGGAACTTCTGCTCCAGCAGAAAAGCCCTAGCCTTTGTAGAGTCCAGGACTAACCTAATTAGGTCTATTCTTTGAAGAGGAGTCAGGATAGATTTCTCTGTATTGATTAGGAGCCCCTCTGCACTGAAAATGGACTGAATAGCGGCTACAGTGGAAAGTACCTATGACCTGGATCGGCTCCTCACTAGCCAGTCATCCAGGTAAAGGAACACATGGATTCATGAGCTTTGCAGGAATGCTACTACTACAGCCATGCATTTTGTGAATACTTGATGGGCTGCTGACAGGTTGAAAGGCAGTACTGTGAATGGATAGTGGGATCCATTGACCATGAGTCTGAGAAACTTTCAGTGGCTCTGGTGAATCACCATGTAAAAATAGGTGTCCTTTAAGTCGAGCACAGCATACCAGTCCCTAAGGGATAATAGAGGCTAGGGAAACTTCTGGAATTTTGTTTTCTTTAGGCATTTGTTTAATTCTTAGCCCTAAAGTAGGCCTGAGACTCCCTCTGTCTTCAGGATTAAAAAGTAATGGGAATAAAATCCATTCCCTCTGAACAATATAGGAACTTCCTGTAGGCCCCAACAAGGAGGAGAGACTGAAGTAGCATACTCTCCTAGAGTATTCCATGAAGACAGATGAGGAAGAGGGGGTGGCAAGAAGGGCAAACAGCAATAAATTGAAGAGTGTATCCCAGTTCCACCACGTTTAAGACCCACTGATCCATAGTGATGTATGTCCAAGCTCTGAGGTAGTGGAATAGGTGTTTGGCAAAAATTTGGGTGGGGAAAGATTAAAATCCTTCCCTATGCCTAGAAACTATTTTCATGTCATGGTTGAGGAACAGTTGTGGAAATGCAGTGTATGTAGGAAGGTTGCACTGTGTCCTGTGCTGTACCTCTTCTGGAGACAAATAGAGAATGTCAACTTACAGAGCTGGCAAGCCACCACTAAGTTCTCTTAAAGCAGTAACTATTTAGATGGCTAGCCATGTTCTAAAATGGTGGTTTTCCTAAAACATTTGTGGATTGTCCCAACCCCCTTCCCTCTGGCTTCTGTACACCAGTGTTTCTCAGCAACCAGTCCATAGACCAGCACCGGTCCTTGGTCTGCCTGACAGAGTTTAGGAAGGCAACAAGCCAGCCCTGCTATCTAAAAGGTTGAGAAACGCTGTTCTACACACCACAGTTTGGAGCTTTTTCCTATGTAAAATATTTTGGCACAGATACACTGTTCAGATCTTGCTGTGGCAGACAAGAAATGGAGAGCAAAGGGACAGATGTGTATCTGTCCATTTGTTTAAAGTAAAAATTTCTAAATTCTATTTGCATTGAAATAGTGTACTGTAAATTTAGGAAGTCTCTCTAACATGAACCCTGCATGTTCTTAAGAATAATAGGAAGACACTTTGAATATTCTTACACATTCGCTGGGTCTGGAATGAAAGAGCAATCTAGCTGGAGTGATTACAAATTTAGGAAAGACTGTCAAAGACATTCTTCTTTATTTTAATATTTAGAACCTCCTCTCCCCTCACTCAAATTTATTCAAACTTCTTTTAAATAAAACCAAACCATTTCCCTTCCCTAGAGTCTAAATACCCCTAAGTCAGATACACTAACATGTTGTGAGGGACTATGAAAAAGGTCCTCACAAAGATCTTGCTTAATTACAACTGCTCTGCAGCTCCTGGAGACAAACTTGTCTTTTCCTGCCCTTGTCATTGGAGGGTCTGGTAAACCAGCAATCTACAGCAGACACTTGGACAAACCAGGCAAGTTGGCCATTTTCAGACTGCTTAATCCTAGAGAGCTTTGGTGGGAGGAACACCATGACAATTTACTTTATTTCCCTTTCCTGGCAATATGATTGTCTGGCTCCTTGTTGTATTGCTTATTCTTGTGGTATTTGGTGTTTTTCTTAAAGCCCCAACTCCTAGAGTCATGTGCTTATATTAGAATCTCAGCTATGTTACTAGTCCTAATGGTTAAAGAGAAAAATCTTGAAAATGTGAAGTCCAAAGGCTCAAACACAAAAAAAATCCATTTTTTTATTTTAAATTTCCTAATTGTTAAGCCAATCTCATGATTTCTGAGGCCTGACTCAGGATTTTTTTTTTTTTTTTTTTTTTTTTTTTTTTTTTTTTTTGGAAATTTAGGATAGGCAGTACTGCCCCTGGCTCTCCTTGCAGCCAACAAGGAGAAAGTTGGTGAAGTCAGACTACTTATCAGCAGTTTTTGCAAACTCATGAAGTTGCTGCATGGGATACAACTGTAAAAGAATCTCAGTTCCCATTTTGGAATGCAGAGTTATGAGGAGCCAGTAAGAGGGGAGACTGGGATGAGGAACTGGGTGAGGGACTTGGACATGGAGCCAGATTGGATTTGATTGGGACAAGGAGCCAAAGGAGGGCTGTGGGAACTGGGACTGGGGACAAAGACCCAAGTAGATGGAGGAAGACTGGGACTGAGAATAAGTCCAGTAGACCAGACTCTCCTCAGAGCTTGGAATATAACCCAGATTCCTGAGTCTCAGCATTCTTTTGCTATCAGCTAACATCTGTGAAGCCCACTGGCAAAGCATATCTCATATCCTCTAAGGCTGGTCCACACTGACTACAAACTCCTATCAATTATATTCCATTAGTCCAAGTGGCAGAGATCTGTGTTCCCTCTCTCTCTCTGTGGATATTTATATCTTCCTACTGTATTTTCCACTTCAGATGCATGGAGTGGGTTTTAGGCTACAAAAGCTTATGCCCAAATAAATTTTAGTCTCTAAGGTGCCACAAGTACTCCTCATTCTTTTAACCCTGTTAATGACACCCATGCATGTTGTCACCATGGTGACACATGATAGATTTTTTTCTCCATTTTGCTTTTTTTAAACCAAGGAAATCATATTTAAAAACTACATTAAAAGAACATTAAGTTTGCAAAGTGGAACATTATCATAATGAACACAGACAAGGGTGCCAGTGCATTGGCAACCTTAATTCTAGTATTTCTTAACTTTTGAGTATTTGACTTTTCAATTGTAATATTCCTTCAATGTAGTTTTGTATGTAATAAAACACATAAATCAAGGATATTAAAAGGAGATTAATAGAATCTGAAACATATTATGGCCAGATTAAATGCAAAACAGGTCAGTAGTGACCAAAAGCTGTTGCCATCTGATGGCTGTTGGCCTCCTGTGAAGCAAGTTGATGGTCATGGTCCAATTTCCAGTGGACAATGCCTGCATCACAAAAGCCGCCACTATAAGTAGAACTAATTGACATTGCTAATGAGGCAGTGAAATCTCAGGGCCAACAACTGAACAGGCAATGGAGACTGACTTCCCCTCTCACTCTTAAATAAGAGTTGAAATTAATTAGTTGGAGAAAAATAGGGGATTTCAGTCTTTAGAGTTGTTGAGCAGCACTTAAAACAATTGTTTGATTGTGAATTAAACTCCTGATATCTGGCTATTATTGACCCAATACTAAAAGCAGTCATTTCAGGTAAGTATATAAAAGAACTTAGCATCAGTACATTAACTGGTAAATTGTTCAACCAATTTTTAAAGCAGGCTGCTTTATTTAAAAGTCCTTATCTGCTTAAATAGAGGTCACCCAATTCCTGGAGGGGGCACAGCAGTGACCCAATAAACAGAAAGGCCATAGAAGCCATTTGTCTCTCTCTTGCAAAAGCAGTGCTAAAAAAACATATGCTACATAAATATTATTGTTTGCTAAACTGCTACACTATTTTGAAATCAAATTCTTTCTAGCAAGTTAAGATTTATTAGAATTACATTATTTATATAGGACCTGGAAACCTTAATATGCTTTTAGATCCTCACACACCATAAAAAAGGGTCTGTTAGCTAAATGCTCAAGTAAGAAAATTATAGCTTCACCTTTTCAAGGCTACAATTAATGCTGTGTCAGCACCTCAATCAAACCTAGTTGTTCAGCAGCTTCTAAAAGTTCACTCTGAACTGAAACTTGGCATCCAGTCTCAGAAAGAAAAGTCTAAAAAGGAAAATCTGTTTGGCTGCTTTTCCTTTATACAGTGTGCAAAGTACATAGAGGAAGGTTATCTTTTCCAATTTGTTCTTCTACTGCTGTGTAACTTAAGGATGGGTGACCTGGAGAGCCCACTATATTACAAATATTTTAGCACTACTCAAATTCTTGAACTAGTTTACCTGCAACAGCAATAAGCAAACACAATAATTTACTGAATGGAAAAAAGTTACTTTTATTCTTGCCCTCAGAAGGTACACAGTGAGGCGGGCAGAGCTTACTGAGAACATACAGTAGCCCAGGGATTGGCAACCTTTGGCATAGGCCCCCTCTTGGCTTCTCCTCTCACCCCCTTAATCCCACCCCTTCCTCCTCTCTCCCAAGGCCCCAGTATGCCCCGCCCTTCCCCCTTTAATCCCCCCCACCATACCTAGGGTTGCCAAGCCTCCAGGATTGCCCTGGAGTCTCCAGGAATTAAAGATTATGCCATGTAAGGAAACCTCCAGGAATATGTCCAACCAAAATTGGCAACCCTAACCGTGCCCCCTCCTCAACCCCCCCTTGCTCCTGTACCCCCAGGCCTCGCTGTGCCCCCCGTACCCTGCCCCCTTTTCACCTCCTCCAGGCAGGCGGACACCAGCCCGGCCTCCCAGCTCTTGGCAGCGGGTCCGGCGCCCCCGGGGGAGCTGCCTCCGCTCTTAGGCCGCTTCGGCCCCATGGGGCGCTCGGAGTCTCCCCCGGTTCAGTTCAGATCTCGACCGCGTCCTCACGCCGTATCCATAGCAACCTTGCTCCCGCCCGCGCGACAGGGCACCTTCCGGGCACGCCCACCACGCTGTCTCCATAGCAACCGATCTCGACGCTGGCAGGGCGAAGGGGTAGCGGGTGCGGATAATACTGCCCCCCCCCCCACCCCCTGTCTCCGTGCGCGCGCCCGCCCGCAGCATGGTGTGCGCGTGGCCGTGACCCCTCCCTGCCTGTCCTCGCCCAGTCGCGGTGAGCGCGTTGCCCGGGGATCAGGGCGTGGGGAGGCGCGCGCCCCGCGCGGTAGGGAGGGGCCAGCTCTGCCGAGAGCTGCCCGAGTCTGTCCCGGCCCCCGGCCCCAGCGGGGCCTAGCGCCCAGCTCCGGGGTAAGTGACTGCAGCACCGGCGTGCGGGTGTGTGCGGCCCCCCCGGATTCCCAGGGCCAGGTCTGGGTCCGACCTTCCTGTAGCAGCAGCTGCGGCCAGACTGGAGACCGGCGGCCCCACCACGCACTGCGCCGCGTGCAGTCAGGGGCTGGTGGAGATTTCATCTCTGGGCCGCCCCCCACCCCCATATGCAAAGGTGCAGGAGCAAGTTACAGCCACTTCAAGGCTAATTATTATATTTAATGTCGTTCCCAAAGTAATTCCGAGGTCAACGCCCTTGTAAACCGTGTTCTCAAGTACCCCACTAGGTCTGTTGTGCACCGTGACTTGTGTGACTCGTCTCATGCAGGGCTAGCCCAAGAGTGTCTGTTTCATCTGGGCTCTTTCTGCCCTGTTCGTTGGGGCTAGGAGGAGGTAGTGGGTCCTCTCTGAGCCCCTCCATGCTGACACTAGCCTGGAGGAGACCACGTGGCCTATCTTGGTCCCTCTGCAGCGAGACTCAGGGCTGAAAGAAGGCTGCATAGTCCACCTGGGTACTTTACCTGCACAGACACTAGAATGGGGAAGAGGGTGTGTTTCCCATAGGTATTTCCCTGTGGATGCCAAGGGCTAGAAGGAGATTGTCCCACCCTGGCCACAGGAGGGAGAGTCTTTTCTTAATAGTGTCAGTATGCAGGCAGTCATCTGCAGCTTCATTGTCTCCTCATCTTCAGTGTACTGAAATATCTTTATTAACAGAGCTTCAGCATATAGATGTTATATTTTCACCTTTCCATATTGTTATGGGCAACTCAGAGGGAAAGACTGGGGCAGTCTCCTGTATCAGGTACCCCCCTATTAAAAGTACCTGGAACTGCCAGCCTTAGGCTTTTTCCCCAGAGCATCCTTCTAAAATGAGTACTGCGCTGCGGCTAAATTTGGAAGATGCAGCCCCATCAGAGGGGAAGAATGAAAGGCAGTGCGCTCTAATGTGACTAACATGATATTTCAAATCCAAACAAGCATGCTGGCAGCCTTGGCATGTCTGAGTGAGTTCACACAATGGTGCTGGAGCGTGACCTCAGCCTGGATGCCTGCTGCGTGGTGACTCAGAGGTCTGCATAGGTGTGGGCAGCTAGGCCCACTCCCAGGCCTAAATCGCACTACAAATATTACCATATGTTCCTGCACTGGGACTAGAAGGGGAGAGGGAGGCACAGCTGGGAGAAAGCAGGAGAGCTGCCAAGATAAAGAATTCATTACAGAGGAATCATGTTGTGATCTCACACTAGAGACGACTGAAATATTTTGTGTGATTTAACATTCTGTGAAAATATCCCAAACCACATGCTCTCTTCTCCCCCAACCCCACTATACCCATCTGAGTTGCTCAGACCATACAATCTTTATTTTAATTTCATAGAAGCCTTGAAACCCTGCTGTTCAGTGCATTATTGATTTAGTCTGAACTTCATTCTAGGAGGATACTGACCTATTGTGTACTCTCTGAAAGGCTTATAATTATGCACTCATAAGGGAGAAGTGGGAACTCAGGCTTATGGGTTTTGTGAGAGAGAGTGAGTCTTCTAGTATCCTACCTTCACATTGTATAGAATCACCTTTCCCTGTGTCTGCAGAAAGATGTAGTTTATAGCCCCTCTTGAAGCAGGGAGAGATGCCCACAGTTTTTGCCAAGACACAGTAACATTTTCTTCACCCCATTTCTTGGCAGGAGGCCACTTTACTTTTCTGAGGTTTTTCATTTGGTGCCAGAAACAGAAAAGTCAGACACCAGTTGCTGGCAGAAATGTAGGGGTATGACATTCCCCTATCTTGACTACAGTCCTGTATATAGAGGCTATGTTTGTACCTGGTGTGTCAGGAGTGAGGTGCATTGGCAGAATATTGGGGAAGAGAAGTGGGATTGGAATAACAGATGATGCAGCAGGCCAGGACTAAAATGCCATATATAATGTAATTTTGCAGCTGTGCAAGTTGTCACATAATACCCTTACTTTGAACTGTGTTTCTGAATCCAGGCCTTTATTATGATTTTTTTTTAAATCTCTAACCTTTATGATTATGAAGTAAACCTTCACAAAGTCAAATGAGTGTAACCATTGCACAGATGGATTGAGTCTACAAACAGCTTGAAACAATATCCCTGAGAGGTGTGAACTGACCCATTTGTACCCTTTACATATTAATACCAAAGCATAACTATGATTATTTGAATTAAAACATAGTTAACTATTTTACGGCTAATCATTTTAGCGACTACATTCAGCTATAGTGTTAACTGTGATTGTTGAATGTATAGGCAGATACTGAGGCAAGCTGAAGTAGGGCAGCTGGTTTTTGGGAATTGAGGAGTTCATTCCCTTCCACAAATGTAAAATCACCTCCATTGTTTCTCCAAAGAGGGAGGAAAAGAGGAAATGTATCTAATCCAGTGGTTCTCAACCTATTTATTATTGTGGGGGCAGGAGCAGAGCCACGGGCGCAGAGCAGGCAGCAGGAACCCTGCACCCTGCTGTGCAGGGCCGGGCAGCAGCTTCAACCCCAAAGTCTGCTGGGCAGGGCTGGGTGGCAGGGCAGCTATGCGACAGCCCCAACCTTGGACCCTGCCGGCAGCCCCGACCCTTGGATCCCAAACACGAGTCTCCCGTAGCTCAGATACCAAAGCTACAGTTGTCTCCTGGTCACTTGAAAAACCTTCCACTTAACTTTGATAACTCTAATAGGCAGTATTTGAAATCTTAGAATTTGGACATAGCATTACATTAATTGATTTTAATATAAGATAAATAAATAGTTACTATACTGATTAGATTAGACTGGAATGGGGGAAGTGGAGCAATTAAGAAGGGACAGTACTTGGGAGGGCCCTGCCATGTAATTCAGGGGTACAGGTTGCTAGTGATGAATACCCTCAACAAATTCCTATAGCCTCTGCTGTTATCATTGACAGACTAATTATGTACAGCTGCCTGAATTTTCTTTTTTATAGGAATAAATGTAATTTTAAAAAAAAAGTCTTTGTCCATTTTGTATTACTGAAAAACAAGTACACAGACATCCAATTTTATTTCTGAAGCCTTCAGGTTGTAGTCCAATTCCTTGCACGTATGTGTGCGCGCGCACACACACACAATGCTTTTTCCTCTATATTGCCAGTGACATTAGAATATCTGGCAAAACCCAAAATGTAATCCATTATCACCTGTCAGTAAATTGGCTTCTAAACTCCAGCTGGATGCAGTGGAACTGTCTGTCCAACTCCATGGAAGAGAAAAGCCTCCCTCTGGCATTTGGTATTGTATTCCTACGCCTGCCTCTGGCTCATTGGGTGTTGGAAGCATTTCAGCTCAGCCAGTCAGTAGAAAGGTCCAGCTTCTGATTTCTCTAAGAGCTGATCAGCTTTACATCTGCCCATTTCAAATCAAATCAGAGGGTTTATCCTAGTCCCTTACACAAAGAAATCAGAACAAATCATTTTTTCCTTTGGAAAGGGTTTTCCACAGCCCTAATGCTTCCCTCTTTCCTATGCTTCCATCTCCTATTTCATGGCCTTCTTCCTAAGGAGGAATAAATTCCCTTTCAACGGTCTTTATACCCACACAGTCATCCACAGAGGTCCACTGTTTAACTGCCTGAGAAGACTTCTCAGAAAATCCTGCTTCCATAGACTCCCATCTCCTACTATCCTGGGCAGCAAGACATCAGGAAAGACCACCTAAACTAAGCAAATTCTGAAAGTTAAATAGCATACTATCAGTACAAAAATAAAACTATTGGGCTGCTTCTGGTTCATAAAAAAACAAACACCATGGTGAGATGGTGGGCAGGGCTCACACCCAACCATACCCAGGCCATGCAATTAAAAAAAAAAATTGATGATGATAAGGGAAAACAAGAGGTGGAAAATGACCACAAATACTAAAATGCTTTGGTCATAATTGTATGGTTAATGCATAGAATCACTACAGAGCAAAGTGAAGCCTGTTCGGGTGCCTTAATTGAGTATTTCCATACCTTAATGTGGTTGAATGTCTTTTAGGTTTAACTGTGAATTTCCTGATCTTATGATGCTTAGTTTGGGGATAATTACATCACCATAGTATATTTTACTATTAAATTCCTTATGTGTACTCTCAACATTAACTCAGTTACCTTAATCTCTTCTCTTTCCTTTCCCGCACATTCCCTTGCACAAACACACCCCAGTTTCCCTCTCCCTTCTGCCCTCTCTGTTGAGTAGATCTGGTGCAATGGGTAGCTTTTGAAAATAAATATTTAAAATTAATTGCAATTTTCTCCCCATTATTTTTCATTATTCTCTCAGCATAGACTAGTGCTTAAAATAGTCTCTTTCAGAGAAACTCACTAAAAAATAACAGACATATAATTTCTCAGAAAATTCATTCTTTACTCAAAGAGTAAATGCTGTAATTGTAGAGGACACAATTTTCCTACATAAAAAACAGCCTGAATCTCTACTTTCAATGTAAAACTCAACTCTAACTGTGGAGCTGCAGCAGGCATCTCTGTAATATAATAATTAGAAACCATCATTAATAAGTTATCTTAATTACAACTGAATTTCTTCCAGTGAAGTCTACATCAGATTTCAGTGAGCTTGAACTATATGAAAAGTCTGAAGGGTTTACGTTATTTCGTTACTGAGAACAGGACTGAAGTGGTCTGAAAATGAATACATTTCTTATTGACTTTAATAGTTACTCCTGATGTATACCAGCTAGAAAGTAAAATCGGGCTCTTTGCGTCTCAGGGTTTGTCATTAATTCTGCCAAAGCAATGCTTTTATTGTGCTTTTACACTGTGTAGCCAGCTATACTAGATGCTCTGTCTATGATGTTCAGACTCATCAATGTGAAAAGGCACAACACTTGGCTACATTATCCCATTTTTCTCCCTCCAAAAATAGGAACATGAAGGCCTGAATTAAGGCATGGGCACTATAACCTCATACAAAGGACCCTGCTCCTCATGTCATTTGATTATGTCAAAATCTCCACTTCCTTTTTGTAAAAAAAATCAAAAATGTAAGTCTCTGCCCTCATAGTTGTGAAGAAAAGCTTGAAAATGTGACCCAAGTGTAACCAATTTATCAGCATCTGTCTGAGTCTGCAGACAGCCTGAAACAGTAGCTTTAAGAGGGATTAATTGCTCCAGGCCTCTCAATGGGGGCTTAACTCAAAGAGCTACTGCTTAAGAAGCCCTGCTATCATCGTTCCGGCAGAGAACTCTTGAGTGTGGCAGTAGAAGAAGAGTGCAGTGGGCCTGGCCCACCCACCTAAGCAGATACTTACCCCAGCAGCTGGAGTGTATTTGGGGACACCTGCTGCCATTCAGACCTTCTGGAGTAGTGGCACAGTTGCTGCCACTCTTGGTGAGAAAGGGGAAGGGCAGTAGCATGGAGTCCTCTCTGAGAGGGGAGCTGCCCCCCTACCATTCCAAGTGGGAGGCAGGGCCCTGGCACAGGGGTGGAGCCACAGAGATCTCATGTGGTGGTGTGCCAAGAACCCTGAATATGTGTGACTTTCTTGTTATAGACAACTGGAAAACTCTATTCAGAGGACATACTCATACTGAGATGGTGTTCTTTTCTTGGTTTTGCAGTTCCTATGATACAGTTTCCCTCACTGACACAGGCAAATCTTTGTGTCTGTTTTATGGGATCCACGTCCCTTTGAGATTTATTTTATGCACAAAAGCAACCATCACCTCCCAAAAATATAATAAAAGCTGCACTAGGAACATTTCAGTTTCAAAGCAGCCTTTCATTACATTCAAGCTCTCAAATTTCTTCATGCTATACTTATGTCTTTCCATATACTATAGTATTGTCCAAATCATACTAGTCCAGAAACTGGCCTTTCAAGATCAGTCCAGTAATCTCTTCTGGAAAGTACTAGAGGCAGATGCAAACCCAGTAGGTACGTAGCAAAACCAAAAAATAACCTTTGTAAATCCCAGATTTTGCCCGTAAAAACACCTGATGAGATGCACTCTGCAGATCCAAGGAAGTGGAAATCTCACAATCTTTGTTCAAAGTTATGCTGGTCTGTGGATCATAGGTGCTCCATCCATGGTCTATGCAGAATTTGATGGTGGTCTGCAGAGAGTTGGCTGGTCACATAGTGGTGGCCTTCACCTTGTCTTAGCTGTTAACTGCATTGAAGGGCAACTAAAATACATCAGTGATTTCTTCATATTACTTTTTCATGTAAGCAATTGTAGTTGCAACATGGATGTTGTAGGGTCATGGAAGAAAAGGGAGACAGTCCATGTAATCATAAATGTGAGTGGAGGTGTCCATAATACAGTTTCTCTACTAGCATGTGGTCCCCACTTTTAAAAAGGTTGGAAACCTCTTCCTTAGCAAACTGAGCTCACTTCCTCAGTGTGTGGCAATTGGTGACTGGAAGTCATAATTAACTATTAAGTTCATACAGATCTGCAAGAATACAGAATGCACAATGCATAGTGCAACACATCATCTGATCTCTGGGCTGAGGAGAGTGGAAAAGGCTGAGGAGGAAAAGGGCACAATTATACTGGGTTCCTAAGCTAAAATGCTCCCTCTCCCTCCTCACAAAGGAAGGGCTGAGTCATGACGTCTATCAAGCACTGAATGGAGCTACTTTGGATCTACAATGGAAGATCGTGGACTAGACTATTAATTTTTCATGGCTTTTTCCCAAGGGTGGTAGGACATGTGAAAATAGTGTGATTGGAGCTTAAGACAAAGAATTGAGGTGTGAGCAGAGTGCAATAAGAACCTGCGGTGTCAGGGTAAAGGGGTGAATGCAGGACATTTGAGCAAGGCAGACAGTTGTACTGCAAGCATGCCCAGGCATGTAAACTTTGCTTCCTGGGAAACTGATGCAAAACAGATTAAATCTTTGTGTTCTCTAAAAGCCTAATTCTTACTCAAATTACCTGACAATTCAGCACAACAACATTTATAAGACATAATTTGAAGAAAGCAAGATAAAAGAAAACAGTATATAGTGTTACATGTCCATATTTTCAGTATGGTTCTTTTGTATGAATTTGTAAATGTGGTACTGTAGAAATCAAATCAGTTAACTCTGGTGATCCAGTTCAGAATGTGAAACAAAAAGGTCTGTCCCCTCTAATTTAGCAGGTTGGAAAATGTTGAATGATATACACCTTTCAGCCATAAGAGCAGAGCATCCAGATATTCAGACACTTCAGTATTAGAGATCGTATAAATACCTACGTATCATAGACAGATAGGTTCCTGATTCCCTCAGTTGAATGGACTGTGGTGTATTGTTTACTTGCTGTGTACATCTATCCCTCAGTAAAGTAAAGCTGAACATTAGAACGCGGTCACTCAAGTGGACCGGAGAGTATTGTAATCAGAGTAGAAATTGCTGATCAGCTCTGGCTTTTAGTGTATTCATTTGTTTCAGCGGCACTATGATGTTAAAATATTTAAAATGTTATTTTGGTTAACTCACATGTATACTTATGAGAGTTATTATGGAATTCTATTCAGTATGTCTGGTAAAAGCTGTGCACATTACAAAGAGGTATGTGATGGTGTGAGATACCCTGGGAACTGGCTAGGTGGCAGTAGCTCATACTCATGTAATGCTTCTGCTGTGACAATTTGAAATACAGCCTTCGATAAGAGCCTAGTGAATTTTTTTCAGATGCAACTTTTTTCCAACTGAAAAATGTAGATTTAGGTCAACCAAAACCTTTTGTGAATTCATGTCAATTTCATAAAATTGTTTTTGTATACATGAAGAAAGGCTTTGTTCCGTTTAAAAAAAAAAAAAACTGCTCTACCTATGATATTGGTTAAAAGTTCCTGATTTCAAGAACCTGTTCAGCTCTGTACTGCTGCTATTTTTCACTCTCTTAATTATGGTGACTACCAGCATCCACCTTAGTGACATTCAACTGAACAAAATTAAAGGAACACTGCTATATGTTTGTGTATTTATTTCAAATTCAGATAAGACTGTACCAAATACAATAGTATTGGCTCTTTTTAAGATTGACATTATAATTAACATTTTAAAAGATAAAAAGTTGCAGGTAACACTGGCCTCCAACCACGTGGGCAGTAATATAATTGAGTAACACAATTCAACTTGAGTAATGGGGCTATAGCAGGGATAGGTGACCTATGGCACGCGTGCCAAAGGCGGCACGCAAGCTGATTTTCAGTGGCATGCACACTGCCCGGGTCCTGTCCACTGGTCTGGGGGACTCTGCATTTTAATTTAATTTTAAATGAAGCTTCTTAAACATTTTAAAAACCTTATTTACTTTACATACAACAATAGTTTAGTTATATATTATAGACTTATAGAAGGGGACCTTCTAAAAACGTTAAAATGTATTACTGGCACGTGAAACCTTAAATTAGAGTGACTAAATGAAGACTCGGCACACCACTTCTGAAAGGTTTTCGACCCCTGGACTATAGGGTACATGGCATGGACTGCATCATTGCACACACATATTGAGAGGCTTTAGTGTTTGGATGCATGGCATGTTAAGGTCATGCTAGGAGAAACACATGCTATTAGAACATAAAACTTCTAGTGTAGACAAGGTCTATGACACACAACTGTTCATTTCCTTCTAACATAGGACTAGAAGGAATCCTCTAGGGTCATTGAGTCTAGTTCTCTGCTATTGCAGGCAGTCTTATGATGTAGTTCCATTCATAAATTTATCAAGATCCATTTTAAAACTTCCTTTTAATTTCTAGCTTAAATTTATTCATGGTCAGTATAAACTCATTTATTCTTACACCGATGTTGTCCTTTAGTGTAAATAGCTCTTCTCTCTCTGTGGTGTTTACCCCCCTGAGCAGAGCTGGATGAATAACTGATTTGTATTTCAGTGCCTGAACTGAAAAATCCAAACATATTTTTGTTTCAGTTCTACTCACAATTACAGTGTTTTGTTTTTTCTTGTCAACCTTTCCCACCAAAACTAATTTTGCATTTTTTCAGTTTTTTTCGTGTATGTGTGTGCATATGTATGTGTATAAAAGCTAGCAAAATTTCTAAACAAAATATTTAGACATTTTCAGAATTTTTTTCTCCATTTTCTTTCGGCCAAAACTATTTGCCAAATTCAACATGAATTTATGAACAGTTTTAGTTGACCCGAAACTGAATTTTTTTGGTGAATAAGCCAGTAGCTGAATTTTTTTTGCCCAGTTCTACCCTGATGCATTTATAGACAGCAGTCATATACCTCCTTAGCCATCATTCTGCTAAGCTAAGCAAGCCAAGCTCTTTTCAGATAAGCTCTCCATTCTCCTGATTATCCTTGTAGCCATCTCTGCACCTGTTCCAGTCTGAATTCATCTTTCTTCAACATGAGTGACCAGAGTTATACACAGTATTTCAGATGAGGTTTTACAAGTGCCTAGTATAATGGCATTAATAGTTCCCTGTCTTTAATGGAAATACCTTGCCTGACACATCCTAGAATCACATTTGCCTTTCTCCTGGCTGCATCACATTGGTGGCTCATAGTCATACTCTGATCAAATAATACATCCAGCTCTTTCTCCTCCACTGTTGTTTTCAGCTGATGAGCTCCCAGCTTATAGCAGAAATTCTTATTAGTCCCTCACTGCATGATCTTGCACTTGGTAGTATTAAATTTAATCCCATTTCTATTTGTCCAGTCCTCAAGGTCATCCAACTCTTCCTGTATAATATTACAACCCTCTGTATTGGCGATGCTTCCCAACTTTGTCAGCAGCAAATTTCATTAGCATGCTCTTACTTTTGGTGAGAGAGTCATTAAATGACAATTTTAAATAGGATTGGTCCCAAGACTGATCCCTGAGGAACCCCACTAGTAACCTCCTTCCAGTCTGACAGCAGAACCCATTGTCATTTCCCTTTTAGTCAGTTCCTTGCACATCTTTCAGTTCTTGTACTAATCCCCATCTTCTCCTGTTTAGCTACTAATTTTCCATGTGGTACTGTATCAAATGCTTTACTGAAGTCCAGATAGATTAGATTTATTGCATTTCCCTGAACTAAAAAAATGTTAGTTCTCTCTGTTGACTCATCCTCCCCATCACCAATATGTCCCAATGCCTGAAAGAGATCATTAAACGGATGAAGAGCAGCTGGCTCAAGCTCACCCTGGAAAAACAGATGCGATGCTGGTAAGAAGGGAAAATATTTTGATGAACTGGCCAATATTCTAATCTCAGCAACAACTGAGTGCACCAGACCAGAGATCATCAAGATGCTTCAGAGCCATGCTGGGCTCATTTCTGCTCCTGGACACTCAGATTGAATACAGCGCAATGGCATGGGAATGCTTTCTGCTCTTATCAGCTGTACAGGAAGCTCAGCCAATGACCTAGCCAAAGTGATCCACATTTTCTTCTTCTCCCAGCTAAACACTACCACTTCCTCTACCTGGGGATGAACGCAGTCTCCCCAGAAAGAAGGAAATGACAGCATGAAGCAGTTCACCTCATAAGCAAGAAAGGCCAAGATGAGGTCAAGATTCACACTTCTGTTTTGTCAATGTCACTGGTTCCTCCTTTACTTTAAAACATAACAGAAAACAATGGGCTACAAAGCGTGATAGTTAAATGGTGAAATGTTGTGCCTAAGTGGGAGGAGATACAGTAGACTAGGGGTTCTCAAACTGGGGGTCGGGACCTCTCAGGGGGTCGCGAGGTTATTACATGGGGGGTCATGAGCTGTCAACCTCCACCCCAAATCCCTCTTTGCCTCCAGCATTTATCATGGTGTTAAATATATTAAAAAGTATTTTTAATTTATAAGGGAGGTCGCACTCAGAGGCTTGCTATGTGAAAGGGGTCACCAGTACAAAAGTTTGAAAGCCACTGCAGTAGGCCGAGAAAGGGCAAGAACAGGCCTTATGCAACCCTGTAAAGGAGTAGTCTGGGAGTCCAAGGTATAATCACTGCAGAAGGCAAGAGGAGCATTCAGAGACAGAAGTTAAACTAGGTGAGGTGGCAGCCAAATCCCAACAGTGTAATGTCTGAGGTGCTCAAGGAAGTTGATGCAGCCAATGCTGTCAAAGACTGCCTGTATGTCAAGAAGGATACAGAAAAGTGAGAGAGCTGTGACTTTCAGAACAGAGGGAGCTACTGATCACATAGGAGATTAGTTTCAAAAAATGGATCATGGTTGCTGTGTGTGGTGATGTGGTTGGAGTGGTGAGAGAAGATTGAGCTATCAGTTTCTTTTTTTAGGCATTTCTCCAGGCCACAGTACCTGGAGAGGACTTCCTCTTGTATTTTGCTGAAATAGGGTAAGCAGAATATGGAACTTTAAATGGAGAGATGAAACTTTGAGATGTCCAGGCTTACATTATAGTTGCAATGTCTGAGACTTCTGAAATCCAGGAGGATGTGGGAAGGTGAAAGCATGTGCCTCCATGATCCAAGTTAGGATGAGAGGCTGCTTGAGGCCTCTGAGATCAGATTCATGAGAAATGAAAGGCCAAGGCCTCTGATACTGGAGTCAGAGGGTGGGAGAGGGAGGAAATATGTGAAAGCCTGAGACTTCTGGCATCAGAACAAGGGGACAATAAAAGCCTGAGATGTTTGCGATTGGGGTAGAATAAAAGGCTGAGATTTCTAGTATCAGGATGTAGGAAAAGTGAAAACCCAAGTCACCTAGGATGAGGATATGGAAGAATGAGAGCCTCTAGGATGAGTGTTTGGTTTGTCTGGAATGTGGGGAGTTAAGCTTGAGGATCAGATTTGGGTAAGGGAAGCCTGAGGACTGTAGGAGTTGATCAACCTAGTCTGCTGCCTCCTTTTCTTTGATCCATTGTTCCCAATGCTGCGTATTGCCTCTCATATAGTTGATGACTCCTCCCCCACTCCCCCCAGCAGCAGCTGCCATCAGCCTGTTGCCATGCCTTGCCACCTGTTGGTAGATGAACTCTCACACAGTCTCAAACCCAGAGAGATTAGACACATTCATATCTGAAATGACTGAGGGGAAGAGGTGAAAGCAAAACCGTTAAAATGGCTCTAACCCCTCCATGCTGCTCCCCCCATGAACTTCGCAAACCTTCTGCGCAGTTGCCCCCTCCCCTTCTCTCCCCTCTTGAAACCCCTCCAGATCCCTTCTGAGCAGCTGCTGTTCATCTGGCTGCCTTAGCCTCCTTGTCAGCTGTTTGATGTCACACATCAATCTCCCATCTTTGCTACAAATCTCTGATGATCAAGTTTCACATTTCCAGGACTCTGGCCGTAAAGCTCCTTTCACTGGTATAATTAATAATTAGAGGAAAAATGTTAGCAAACTCCTCTCGGCATAAACAGACACTCAATCCCATCTGTCATGTCAGAAAATTCACATTAGGGCAAAGGTCCGACACAGATTTTTTTATCTAGTGTGACTGACCGCACACGCTCTGTACTTCTTAATTAACCTGCCTTGATGAAAATGAGAGAGATCTATTTACAAGTGACCATTTTGCTTATAAAACTACAAGGACTGAGGAATTCTCAGCATTCTAAAAATGATCATATCTATTATAATACCCCCATGGAATTTAATTGAAATTTGTCCCCTCAACATTTTCTTATGCTCTCTGCAGACACCTAGCTAAGTGGAGTATTGTATATGGTTGCCACTTGATGCACGCTCTATTGTAGTGTTATACCATCAGGTCAATTAAATATTTGCTCACTCAGATCATTTCAGGTGAGGGATTCTTAGAATTTAGCCTCTTCAATCTAGGAAACAAAAGTAAAACGATCCAGTGGCTGCAAGTTGAAGCTAGAGAAATTCAGAATGGAAATAAGCCACACGTTTTTAACAGTGAGATTAATTAACCATTGGAACAAAGGAGTAAGTGTTATGATAGATTCTCCATCACCGGCAATTTTAAAATAAAGATTAGATGTTTTTCTAAAACAGAGACTCTAGTTCTGATAGTAGCTTATTCAGGGATGTCTTGCAGACTGCATTGTGCAAGAGGGCAGACTAGATGGTAACAATTACCCCTTCTGGCTTAAGATCTATAAATTATAAGCGTTAGAGATGGAATCCACTGTCTGCTAAAAGGAGTGTGTCACATATCTCTCTGATCAGGGGCACTGGAGCTTTGTTAAACCTGGATGGCTCACTCAAATAGGAGCACCTTGGTAGATTGGGATGGCCACATAATAGGTGAAACCAGTGTTCTCCAACTTCTCTTCAGGAAGCTGGGTTTTGGAGAGTGGAAAATCCCCAAAGAGGAGAACAAAGAGGTCAGATGTTAGTACTGGCCCTTAAAAATCCATAGAGTATGAGAGACTTGAAGGGAAACTAAAGGGACACAGAGACAGAAAAAGCCTAGGCAGCAGAGAGGAACAGAAGGGCTTGCTTTTGTAGCAGAGGGAGTCTTTCTAATTGCAAGACTAACTGAACTGAAGAAGAAAGAAGCTACCTGCAAAGGAGAAGGGGAGAGTCTATGGTTCAGAGGAGAAGCCTTCTCAGACTGAGAAGCCGGAGTTGGGGTGGGGATCCTGGAGGCCTTAGACAGAAGACTCTGACTTAAGCTCAAAGAATACTCAAGCGTGATGAGGAAACTGAAGCAGGGAAATGTGTCCATGCGTTTTGTCCATGTGTTTTGTCTAGAGCTGTGTATTTCTTGTGCTATTTAAAATAAATTTAAATAAATTTAAAATTTAAATAAATTTAAAATAAAGAATGATTGATTTTTTTGGAACCCTTTGCATAGGGTGACCAGATGTCCCGATTTTATAGGGACAGTCCTGATTTTTGGGTCTTTTTCTAATATAGGCTCCTATTACCGCCCACCCATCCAAATTTTTCACACTTGCTGTCTGGTCACTCTACCTTTGCAGAGCCTGCATATTTTGTGCTTCCTCTGTTGTGTCTTCAAGGAGATGAACTGTAAATTCAGAGTGTCCATAAGATTGGCACTACTGGGGTATCTTGGGAGGGTCAGCATTGGTCCTGGGGGCCTCTGGTAGTGGGGCTGCAAAGCCCCAATTCTGTGGAGGGGTAACAGGCAGAACCTGGGCCCAAGAAGTGTGCCAGAGAGGCCATGAAAAAAGACAGTGCTGGAGCCTACCCAGACCAAGGGAAGCTTAAGAGCACAGATGTCTAGCACATTGGTAACCAAACACAGCAACCTGGTAATTGTCCAGCTGAGAGAGCTTTACCATAGCTGTGACAAAGGTACCTCTGGAAATAGATGACCTCTCCAATCTTCATGAAGTTACATGAGGGCGGGATGGGGTGCTCAAGGCAGTCTCTCCTTGTTGCAACCATTCTCACTCAGGCTGTATGGTCTGGCTCAGGGCCTGAAAAATCAAATTCAATGCTGAATCCTATATTACTTGCAAAAACATTCATTAATGCAACATCACATCAACATTAGAAAAAGTCAGAGTTAAATTTCTCATAGCAACATTATCTCTGCCTCTTTGTCCCTTAATTCTGGACACTATTTAACTTTTGAGAGATCAGGTATGCAACCTTGTTTTTTCCTTGAATGTACTTTTTTAGTGTGTATTTTCCTAGATTTAAAAAAAAAACACAACCTAAACCGAAAATCCACCATATGTCGTATATTGACACCCACGTGGTTCAGCAGGAGGACTGGAAGCTTTAGATCCATTACACAAACCTCTGTCACTTGACCTGATGGAGTAACCCATAGCAGTAACTGGCTGCCATCCTCTCTGTGGACCAACACTAGAAGGGGATGAAACACACTGTGGATTTCACAGACATTTGCTGAGAACAGAGGAATGGTGAGACTTAGGAATTGTGGGTTCTATTGCACATTCTGGAGGGGGGTGTTCTCTAGTGGTTTCAGAGCATTCTGCCTGTTCCACCCTGACCTGTAAGCTTGACCCCATCTGCCACACATCCTTCAATTTGTTCTTGTCACAGTACTGTCTAATCCCCATGCCTGGCTGCTTGTCCCAGTGTCCAACTCCCAGTCTCCTTGCCAAGCCAGTAATAGCCTCCCAGTTCCCCTGCATCCTCCTTACTCTTTATCCAATCTGTTCATCTCCACAAGCCCCATGCTCCCCATTCTGTCTTCCAGTCTTTCTTCCTGGATTCCTCATCCAACTTCAGTCTCCAAATCCTTTCCCCTGCTCTTGTCCCAGACTTTGCTTAGCTAGTCCCAGTTCTCCCTCCACATCCCAGCTCTTGGTCAGATCTGTCTCCTCTTGTCCCCCTCCTCATTCTTCCCCCCACCATTGGTAGCCATTCCCAGTCTCCCTTCACCTCCTCATCCAATCTCAATCTTTCTTCACCACCTCTGGTTCCCAGTCTCCATATCTGTCCCCCTTTTCCCATCTGGGTCTCAGACCCAGTCTCCCTGCCCAACCAGTCCCAGTCTTCCCTTCCCCAACTTCCAATCTTGGTTTCTCACCCCCTGCAAGTCCCACTCCCAGTCTCCACACCAATCTACTCCCACTGCCCTCCCTCATTTCAGTTCTTATCCCTCTTCTCCTCCGTGTTTCCTGGAGGCCAGTTGAGAATCACTGAGAGTACAGGAAAGACAGTCAGGGGACTGCTTGCAGTTGCAGCGGAAGCCTAGCTAGTAGCAGACCAGAGCATCAAGGAAAGTCCCGCTTGGGTCCTGGAGCCTTGGGCTGGAGCATGTTCAGTGCGCACAGAATCTTTGGTGAAGATAACTGTGAAACTCCAACATCTCTACTGAGCCATATGCAAACTGAGAGGTTTGAAAGGCATACAACTTGGCCAACTTTGGGTGAGTTTTCATCAGGACAGCAAAAGGCATATCCCTGGCACAAAGTCTACCTCCCTTCCAAATTTCAATTCTCTTCTCCAAAGCAAGGGGGCATTAGAACTTCTCAAAGAAAAGGTCACCAGAAGTTTTTTTTTTTTTTTAATATTTTAAAGCATACTTTCTCCTAATCTTGATCTTAAAAAACAGCTGAACTATGTTAGCTGAAACTTTCAAAAAAATTCAGAAGGAGCCAGAAGCAGAAACCTGGTATGGAAATTTTCAGTTGAAAATCATTAAGTTTTGGCAAAATTATAAGCAACTGAAAACAGTGTCTTATTATGGGAAGCACTGGGTAACCTTAATAAAAGGCAGGACTACCAGTTCCACCAGTAGGAAGGTTATGTCATTATAAGTCCTCTTTTCATATGCTTAATATGGTTAGCATATTGGGGCTAAGCATAAGCTTAATTATATGCCCTATTTTCATATGCTTGTAACTTTCTGAAAAATAAACCTTTGAGGCTGAAAGCTACTTGGAGCTAGCCCAGAGGGAAAGTTTTCTGGGAAAATTTGATGAAAATCCCATGATCTAAGATGGCCCTGCCCTCTAGAGCATTACTGATGCAGGATGGCCAGCATTAGTAGATATATACAGTAACTCCTCACTTAACGTTGTAGTTATGTTCCTGAAAAATGCAACTTTAAGTGAAATAATGTTAAACTAATCCAGTTTTCCCATAAGATTTAATGTAAATGCGGGGGGTTAGGCTCCAAGGAACTTTTGAGGGGGCAGACAAAAGGCATATACTGTATAGTACTATACTGTGCTTGGGAAGTGCCCCTGGCTTACCCCACAGAGGCACAGCCTGCTGCAGGCAAGGATGCCAGGAAGCACTTTGCAGCAGCCAGGGGCGGCTCTAGCTTTTTTGCCACCCCAAGCATGGCAGTCAGGCAGCCTGCGGCAGTGCGCCTGCGGGAGGTCCCCGGTCCCGCGGATTCGGTGGCTTGCCTGCAGGAGGTCCGCCGGTCCCGGAGCTTCAGCATCCCCACTGCTGAATTGCCGCAGAATCCGCAGGACTGGGGACCTCTTGCAGGCAAGCCGCTGAAGGCTGCCTGACTGCCGCCCTCGCAGGGACCTGCAGGGTGCCCCCTGTGGCTTGCTGCCCCAGGCATGCGCTTGGAGCACTGGTGCCTGGAGCCGCCGCTGGCAGCAGCAGCAGCTTCCCTGGAAAAGAACAGGCTGGGACTTTGCCGGGAATGCTCCAGGCCCGAATCTTCCTGTCCCTGCTTCCCTCCAGGCCCACCTCTTCCCACTCCCACTCCACCTCCTCTCTGGAGCACACCACATCCTTCCTCTCCCCAAAGGCCTGAGCATCACCAAACAGCTGTTTGGTGGTGCTTAGGACTTTCTAGGAGGGAGAGGGAGGAGCGGAGATGCAGCGCTTCCCCGCTCCTGCTCCTCCCTCTGAGAAAATCCTATGCACGAAGCGCTGGGAGGGAGGGGCAGGAGCAGGGAAGCGTGGCGTCTCCACCTCTCCCCCTCCCTCCCAGAAAATCCTAAATGCCACTAAACAGCTGTTTGGTGGCGCTTAGGACTTTCTGGGAGGGAGAGGGAGGATTGGAGATGCGGCGCTTCCCTGCTCCTCCCCTCCCTCCCAGAAAGTCCTACGTGCCGCCAAACAGTATTTGGCGGTGGGGGAAGCACTGGGAGGGAGGGGGAGGAGGTGCAGAAGAGAAACTTGTGCAATGCTCCTTTGTAAAGTTGTTGCTCTTCCACAGAATCTTACAAGCAGGCAGCCAAACAATGTTATAAGGGAGCATTGCACAACTTTAAACGAGCATGTTCCCTAATTGAGCAGCGAGGTAACATTGAAACAACATTAAGCAGGACAATGTTAAATGAGGAGTTACTGTACACTGTGCTGTTTTAAAGATATAAGAATTCTATGATTCTATGATTGCTTCATAGTGCTCCCTCTCTAGTACCTCTGAAGGCACTATCCCTCTGCCACATATCTGGTCATGCTCCCCCTGCTGGACACCCACCTGATTGTTGTGGGGGAATCCCAGCCTCTGCATCCTCCAGAGTCTTCACAGACCCCAGGCATTGTCCCAGTTTTGGGGTCTATAAACTCATTCTCTGAATGCAGACTCTCTGTCTAACATCCTTTCCTGAAAGCTGCAACCACAGAGCTTAGCCCCTGGAACCAGCACTGAATCCTCAGCTCCCTCTGTAACTTAAGCACACCATCTCCCAGAATCCCACTGAAAAGGTAAGCCTTCTGGGTTACGGTTTCACTCTGTTGGGAGCACATGTAGCTTGTACCACAGGCTGTGCACAGAGCTTGAACACAGCTTTGCTCTTAATCAGCATAACAATTACACAGATCTATACAAAAATAATAAACCCTATGTACATTTTCCTTCTCCAGCTCACCCTTCCCTGGGGAATCCTTGGAGGATCATCTGTGTTCAGATAGGTAGGCAGGCAGGCAGGCTTCCCCCACCCCATCCAGGTGCTGTAGCAGTTTCCCTCATCTTAAACTGGTGAAAAATGGCAAAAAAAAAGAGACCAAATAGATCAGCCTCTGCCCTTATCACTTTTCAGTCTCCCCAGTCAGGTGATTCCATCAGCCTCAGCAGGTGACCACAGAGTCCTATTAGGTAACTTCATTGCCAGGTAACCTCTCCCCTGATAAATCATTTATCCTGGGTAGGAGCCAGCCTTTTGTCTAAGGTGCTTCCTTCTTGAATAGATACGTTGTCAGGACACTGCCAGTCACCTGTGGAATTCCAGTTCAACATGGAGGTGATAGGATTCCAGAGAACACAAAGGGCTGCATATTCAGAATAGAGTTTGCAATGTGGTAATGATAAACACAGAAGGTTCATGATCTCACACAGAATTCATTAACTATACAGACAGATTCCCCAAATTATCTCTGCTACCAATACTGATTAGACACTGACTGCTGATGAAACCATGGTAATGAGTATGGCCCTACCAAATTCACAGTCCATTTTGGTCAATTTCATTCTCATAAGATTTAAAAAATTGTAAATTTCATGATTTCAGCTATTTAAATCTGAAATTTCATGGTGTTGCATTTGTAGGGGTCCTGATCCATAAAAGGAGCTGTGGGGGGTTGCAGTCTGCTACCCTTACTTCTGTGCTGCTGCTGGCGGCAGCTCTGCCTTCAGGGCTGGGCTCCCAGCCAGCAGCTGCTGCTCTCCAGTTGCCCACTCTGAAGGCAGTGCCGCTGCCAGCAGCAGTGCAGAAGGAAGGATGGCATGGTATAGTATCGCCATCCTTACTTCTGTGCTACTGCCTGCAGAACTGGCCCTCAGTCAGCAGCTGCTACTCTCCTGCCACCCAGCTCTGAAGGCAGCAGAGCAGAAGTAAGGGTGGCATGGCATGGTATTGCCACCCTTTTGCACTGCTGCTGGTGGGGTGTTGCCTTCAGAGCTGAGCACCTGGCCAACCACTGCCACTCTTGGACCATCCACCTCTGAAGGCAGTGCACAAATAAGGGTGGCAATACTGTGATACCCCCCAAAATAACCTTGTGACCCCCCTGCAACTCCCTTTTGGGTCAGGCCCCAAAATTTGCGAAACACTGGCCTCCCCTCTGAAATCTGTATAGTTTAGGGTAAAACCACACAAAAGACCAGATTTCATGGTGGAAGATTTTGCGATCTGTGATGTGTTTTTCATGGCCACAAATTTGGTAGGGCCCTAAGTAATGAGGAAGGGAAAGTGAGTGAGGGTATGGAAACAGCAGTAATGGTAGAAGGGAAAGGGAGTGGTGGTGAGTGGAGATGGAAGGGGCAGGAGCGAGGGAGGGGAAGGTGAGTGCGGAAAGTGTGACAGGAGGCCATGGATGGAACAAACTATTAGGAATGTACTTCATTCTAGTAACAATATGGATTTAATCTTATATATTGTAGTCTTCTAAGTATGCTTCCGTACCAGCCAGATAATTCCAATCACCAGCCATTTCCCTCTTTCTGAAACATATGTGATCAGATTTAGGTGTTTAGAAATCAGTATATTGCTTGTATTTCTCATTCTCGCCATACAACAATTCTGCATGAATCACCCAGTTTATTGTTTAACATTGGACTGCTTGTAAATTCTTTAAGGAATCTTTTGGAAATGATTTCAAAGAATATCAGGGTTGGAAGGAACGTTAGGAACTAATTTAGTCCAACCCCAGACAGATTTCCCCACCTCCCTAAATGATTGAACTCACAACCCTGGGTTTAAGCAAGCCAATGCTCAAACCACTGAGTATCCCTATCAGCTGTTTTCAGACAATCTTTAAAAACTCAGTTAAAACATGCTATTTCCCCTCCCCAGTCTGTGGCAGTCTAGTCCCTGTCTACTTCATTCCCTCTCTCCTTCACTTCCTGATCCCCTTCATCTTTATTCTTCAGTTCTCTCCCTGCTCCAGCTCTTTACAATCTGCTGCCACCTCACTCCCTTGACTCCTTTCTTCTCCCTCTTTTAATCCTCTCCTAATCCTCCTTCTGCTTCTTCTCATCATCTCCTGCCATCATATTCTCCTTGTCCCTAACCTTTTCTATGTCCTCTTAAACACAGTGATGGAATAAATACCATGAAAAAGAAAAAAAATCACATAACTGTCAGGGCCAGACTCCATTTGTGCATGCGTGTTTTTGTGCATATACCCTGTTGTTGCCCTAAAACCTGTGCATGAACATGACATATTCTAACTCTTGCTTGTGCAGAATTTTCATACAGCAAATGTATTCTTGAATCACTTGTCTACTTACAGACCCTCTCAAACCACCTTAAGCTTCTGGATCTGTCTGAAAAAGAACATTAAAAATAACATTTGAGCAAATCTGATTGTTGTAGGCTGGAATTTATTTTTAGTTTAACTCCGCTTTTTCCATTTCAAAAGCAGCATGGGACTTCACTCTGGCCCAGTCTGTCACCCCCTAGCTATCTCTTCTCTCCCTTGCTTCATCTCCATTCTACCATACTTCAATGCTCTTCTGTGTATACATCAGAAAATGTCTGGTTTGTCTGTGTATGAAAGTCCCAGGCTGCTTAGTGGTAACACCTGTCCAACCAGTCAAAGAGGCTGCGGATATGGGCTGACGGGGGCCTTGAGGGGAGGCAGAGGCAGCTTTCTCCATTCAGCATGACACTGTGGGTTAATAGAAGGAAAATATTGACATCTTATTAAATTACTCCTATAGGTCGGATCATGTAACATGTCCGAGATCTAAACAATGATCCTGTTCGGGAGGAATGTGAGGTTGAGACTGATGAGATAAACCTTTTGCTGGAATATCTCTCCAAACTCACTAAATTGCTTCCTTTATTTAATTACAAATTAATTGGAAACACTCCTAGTCCAACACAACAATACTTAGAACCTGATTTGTTGATAATATCCTAATCCCCCTGTAATATTCCCATAGACTGTACCATGATTATGTCATCACTTTTACACTTTTAGAACCTTGACACATCTGGCTATACAGGTCTCATTAACATGAATGAGAAAAATGTGTATAGCCATGGAGTACACAAACCATTATTGACCCCAGCCAGGACAGTGCTGACATACATAATAAAGAGGTTCACTGCAGCTGGTGCAACACTGGTAACATATGAGCTAACAGAGCAAAGAAAAGGAAGGTGTGTCTCTATCGGCAAACAGAATAAAGTGATGCTAGCGAAGGAAGCATGAAATCTATGCAGAAAAAAGGACTGATTATGGAATTGTGTAAATTAGATTAAAAGATCTAGATGGTCACATCTCATCGGCCTACCGCAGCTCCCACCTGCAGCCAGTTCTTCTCACTACACTCTCCAGTGCTTTATACAATCCTCCTTTTTTTTTTGTGATTAATTTTCTATTAATTTTCAAAAAGAAACAAACAAAACTACAAAAAGGAAAATGACTTATAGCCTGTATGTCACCAAATAGCTCACATTTCACAGGATAGCCAATAAAATTATGCAATTATGCAACTTTACAACTTGTCAAAGCTGCAAGACCAGACAACACAAAATCCAACGGTATTACACAGACAAAACATGTTAGGCCGGGGTAATAATAATATAATAAAAAGGCATACACAAATGGGCAAAAAAAGCAAAGAGGAGATGGTGTGGGAAAAGGAAGGGAAAAAGCAGAGAAGTCAGGTGGAATGGAAGTCTAGCATTATTGGGCAAACTCAGCATTCTTTATCCAAATGTATCAAGAAATAGGGTCCAAATTTCTTTGAATTCATATAATTGTTCTCTGTGTTAGTAAGCTATACTTTCTTTTGCTGCTAACTCGTACAGGTCTGAATATCACTGTTGAATTTCAGGTATAAGCCTATTCCTCCATTTTTATAAAATTATGTGCCTGGTAATTATTGTGGCCCTCAAGAACCAAAGTCTTTGTGGTGGAGTTAAACCCAGTGTAGCAGGTACATAACCTAGGATATAATTTTTAGTCGAGGTTTGATTGCTGACACTTTTGTATCCAATTCTTTCCACAACTGCCTGGCTGTTGGACAGTTTATCATGGTGTTTGTGCACCCCATCCCCCTGTTGGGGGTGTATCAGTGTTGTGAAGGCAACACGGTTGCCGTCTACAAGACTGTCTTTGAACTCAGGATAGTGCGTCTTGAAGTTCAGAGTCAATATGTCTGCCCTTGGATTCAAGGCTGTATGGTCTAATGGCCAGAGTTAACATAGCCACCCTTGGGTTCTGGGCAGCACAGCCTAATGGCCAAAGTCAATATGGCTGCCCTGGGGTTCAGCGTTGTATGGCCTAATGACCAGAATCAATGTGGCTGTTCTCAGGTACAGGGCTGCGTGGCCTGATGGTCAGGTCTGGAGGCCACCACCAAAGGGGTGGTGGTGGCCAGGGTAGGGGGACCCGGGCCCACCCAACTACACCAGGTCCCAGTCCAAGACCCTGTCAGCAGTGAGTGTGTTCACCACGCAGTCAGCAGGGATCCTACTGCAACACACTGTCCTTACCTGGGTGGGAGATACCACCTACTCTGCCTCCCTGGGCCACTTCTTACCATGTTTTCTGAAGCTGTAGTCCATATATCGTCAGGGTTTCTGGGTTCCCTGGTGCATGTAGCTCCCTGAAACTCTGACTCCCAGTGATTGACTGGTCTCCAGTCTGGTCCCTGGGATCTCTGGTTCCCACAGTCAGGGGCTATAGTGGCTCCTGGCCTGGAATAGAATATTTTGATGTATCAGGCATAGCCTGAGGTCCACAGAAGCTTATTTAACATTCTGAAATAGGCTCTTCCATTGGTGTTCCTTTAAGAGTTGTGATAACTCCTCTTCACAACAAACTCCAGACCAATAGAATTCCTCATCATTGGTGAAGTATACATAGTTGACATGGGCCTGGGGCATTTATGAAGCATTTTCAAAGTTCCCAGTAATGCTGGACCTTCTGGCAGTTCCAGGGCATCTGGATCAAACTGATATGTTAGCCAGTATTTTAGTTAAGTACTGCCACTCTGCTGAGAGTGACTGGTCATATCATTGCTTTAAAGTTAAAAAAGAGACTCACCCTTGAGTAGTTGAGAAATCCATATGATGCCCTTGCTCAGTCAGTTCTTCCCAATTACAGTTTTTTCTGCCAATTTGTAAATCTGGGTTACCCCAGGTATGTCTTTTGCATGGAGGTAAGGATGAAATTGGCACCTCTTAGCTAGGATAGCCCAGACCTTTCATGTAGCTCTCACTGTAGGCACCTTATTTTTCTCCATCAGATAAAAAGAGGAACCAAGCAGACCCACAGAGGGAATAGGAAACTTCAATACCCATTCAACTACCACTCTACCACACCACTTCTAAATGTTCTAAGTGATGGGGAGACATTTCCACAGCCTAATGCTTCTCATTGTCGGGAAGTTTATCCTGAGATTCAGTTACGTTTTCCTTTGTATTAATTTGATCCCATTACTCCTGTTATACCACCTTAAATAACTCCTCTCTCTTATTGATATTTACTGCCCTCAAATAGCATCTAACATCCTTCAAACAGAATCTACACTGCCAGATAATACAGAATCTGTCACAACCCACTCTGACGTTCACTGTCACCAACTACCACTGTTTAGTGTGTCAGGTTACAGTTAGGGTGACCCTTTCATAATGAGGGCATATCAAGTACAATTCTGCTTCCATTTAGCCATACAATAAATATTAGGACAAAGACCTAAATATCAAGACTGTCCCAATTTTATCAGGACATCTGGTCACCCTAATTTGAGTGCCCCTGCTGGCTGCAGCTGGAGAAGTATGGCACAGGAAGAGAGGTGATCCAACAAGTACGTCAGTCTCAAGCTATTATGGGTCTTACACGTCATGATCAATATCTTAAACTTCACCCAGAGACCAATGTGCAGTCAGTAGAGATCCCAGAGTTTAGGTGTCATGTGCGCCCAAGCTGAGGACTTGGACATTGCTGCAGTTTCTTAAATGATGTATGCCACATTATACTGTCTAACCAGACCTCTGATGCAGATGTTGCTTACCAAGTTAAGGCAGCAGAGTTATTTGGATAAAAAAAATGATTTTTTGCAAGATGATGGCTCTAAGCAATATGACCCAGTGCAAGAGTACGAAATGAGGCCTACAGAAAGACAGATCCCTGCTTGGCTTCAAGAGCCTATCAATACACTCCAAGACAGTCATCATTTGAAGAGTTCTATGAAAACAAAGTCTGAAAAGTACTCGCAGTTATGGTGCAGGAGATGGATCTGGCTTATAAGGAAATGAAAGAAAATATTATTTCAGTTATCACGTGCCTGAAAGATCTTGACACAACAACATGTGAAAGCTTCACTCAGGCATTTTGTTTTTGCAAAATGCAACCTGAACAGCTAGTAATGGAACAGACTTTGTTCAAAGCTGACGTCAAGAAGAATTTTGAAAGAAGTTTATATATTAGGTTTGATAAACTAATCAGACATTCATCTGGGGTCAAAAAGGGACTCCCAAACTGGTGGGCTGCATTTCAAATGACAAAGACAATCCTTGTAACTTTTACCAAAGGAGAACGAATCTTTAGCAAGATGAAACGGGTCAAAATGATGCTAAGATCTACCAGGGGTGATGACTGATTTGATTTTTTGATCTTTCTTGTTTGTGAAACAGAGATAGTCAACTGCCTGGATACGCAGAAAATCAACCAAGAAGTGTAGTGAAATGAAATCGAGGAAAATTTCCCTTGATTAACAGCTTATCAGTCAATGCATTTAAAGTAATTATTACAGTACTTTCTAGTTTTGTCATTTCTTCATAGGTAGCAGAATTGCTGTTTTAGAAAGCTTGCAAAACTGATACTATTTGTTAAAATGTCAGGAAATGTTTGATAAATTTTTTAGACTTTGCCCTGGTTCTTCAGACTCCAAGTGGTGCCCCTGGCTGCCTCCTCCTCCTTCTCCTTTGGCTGCCACCCAGAGTGCTTCTGAGTCTGTAGATCCTGTTCCAATGGTCCCCCAAGTCACTCTGAATGACAACGCTGATCCAGGAGGAGTCCTGGAACACTCACTATCACCATGTCTGGTGTAGCCAGCTTCCACTAGGCAACAGCAATCTGCTTCTGAACTGGTATGGCTTCCTTGTGGCACTGTAGGGTTGATGCAAGTTCCATGTTTCCTTATTCAAAATTTCTGAAGCCACTACTAGTCATCTCAGATTTCCAAAAATGATGTTATCCCACCACACCATGCTGGTTCTGTTGCACCAAAAGCGATGGTCAATCAAAGGGCATATTGTGACAATAACAGCATTCACCATATCTATACAGTATGGGCTGAATTAATTGTCACTGACCCTCAAGGTCAGGTGTCTTTGATGAGTCAGATAGTGCTGCCCAAATTCCATCCAGCATCTCACCGATCGCCTACTCCACTGCACAACTATTCGTCCTTCAATAAGGAGCAGGAACAGAACCAGCTCATGATCCAATTGCTTCATGTCTTCCACCCAGTTTTGCAGGAAATAACAGTGAGGGGGTGACGTGACCAGGAACAGCCATCAGCAAAGGTGTGAAGGCTAGGGATAGTACCAACAAACATAACAAAACAGTTCCTAGTGTGTTTCACCGTGATGCACAGAACCCTGGGTACTGTCCAAAATAGTAGTGCTAACATCATGTACCTAAAGTGGCAGTGTGGATGCATGTAGACAGTGTAATACCAGTGTCCACCACACCATGGACTCTTGAGCATGAGTATGGAAAGTGTACACAAGCATGAATGTCATAGCTAGCCTGCTTACCTGTTAGCTTAACTCCCAGGCAGTTTAACAAGCGCAGCTGGGTCCCAAGTGGGCCACCTGATTGGCCAGACAGCTCCACTGGCTGAGGGTATTAGCAGACCAGTTATAAAACCAGCAGCAGTATCAGGATGCTAGCTCCTTTAAGCATTCGCCTGCATTAGCTTCTGCCCTGCCTTGTTCCAGTCCTGTCCCAGCCTCGCTCCTGCTTCTAACTCTGACCTGCTCCCCTCCCACCTTCCCTGGCTCCAGGTATCCCAGTTCTGACCCTTGGATCTGTTTCCCTGCTCCTGACACCTGCTCCAACCACTACAACAGACTACCCACATCCAGGCCCTAACCGTTTGAGCAGGCAATCAAAATGAATGCATAGGAGAAAAGGGGCCCAGTTCCCTGTTGGCATGGATCCTACCAAGACAAGTGTCTCCACTGATGTCTCCATGATTCCATTGCTAGATAAGATTAATAGAAACCACTGCAAATTCTGCAGATTCCTGAATCAGTGTTGACTTCTTTTTCTGTTGTGACCGAGAATATTCCCCACCGACTAAGCCTGAGTAGGACTTATCATCAGCTTGCTGACTGGGGTGGTGGCTGGCCTGGGTTTCCCTACTCCTGGAGAAATGTAGCCCTCTCCTCGTTTGAATACTTTGTGGAAGTAATGGTTGTAATCTCTGATGACACAAACAGCATGTGCACAGTAGAAGCCATGCTCTAAACATTGCAACATTTTGTAGTTATCTACCTTGATGATATCCTCATTTTTCTGAAAGATCAGCCCCTTCACAATCATCATGTACACAGCATCCTAGAGAGACTCCACTGAACCATCTGTATGGTGTGCCTGAGAAGTGCAAATTTAACCAAAATACAATTGAATTCCTTGGGTTTATCTTCTCTCCCAAAGGGCGAAACATGGACCCACGCAAGGTGGCAGCCACATCTTACTGTCCAGCAGGTACAGCAATTCCTGGGCTTCACCAATTTTTACTGGTGATTTATCAAGGGATTTTTTAGCTTAGACACTCCTATAACTACACTTCTGCATAAGGAAGCCTGGTTCACCTGGTCCTCAGAAGACCAATCTGCCTTCTAGTAACTAAAAGAGAGATTCATCACAGCGCCCATTGTGACCCATCTAGACTCCACAAAACCATTTACAGTAGAGATTAATGCATCAAAATTCACTCTGGGTAGAGTGTTGTCCCAACCAGTGGGCCCCCTCAGCCAACTGCACCCCTGTACCTTTTATTCACATAAGCTAACCCAGGCAGAGAGAAACTGTGATATATTGGACAAGAAGCTGTAAGCCATTAAGATAGTCTGAGAAATGGCACCATCTACTAGAGAGGGCCAGGTTCCCAGTCCAGGTCCTCACAGATCACAAGAACTGGAATACTCTGGACAGTCAGCACCTTAATCAACATAGGATCTGCTGATCCCTCTCTTTGCCCAGTTTGATTTCATAGTCACCTATCGTCCAGGGGCAGGAAAAAGAAAGGTCAAGGCCCTGTCTCATAAAGAGGAGTATCCGGATGCTGGCAGAGGGACTCCTTCCACAGTTCTTAAGGTGTCCAATTTTGTTAATGGGACAATAGTCAGCAATCTGATGTCTTCCATCTGTTCCTTGTTGCCCGATAACCCGTTCATTGCTCAGAACTGGCAGCACTTGGATGCTGCCAGTATCCAACCTGTCACCGAATTTCGATTACAGGATAACATCCTGTACCACAAAGGCTATATTTATGTCCTGGAGATTAGGCTTCAGGTCCTGTATTTATGCCATGATACACCACTCACTGGTCACATCTGCCACTTTAAGACCTGGAACTTGGTGTCAAGGATTTTCTGATGGCTGAGCCTGTACACCTCTGTCAAAAAGTATATAAGATCCTTCCATCTGTATGCCTCAAGATCCTGCACTTGAAACCACACAGTCTTCTCCAACCCCTGCCTGTCCCATTTTAGCAATTCGTTACCTTGTCTATGAACTTCATTGTGAAGCTGCCTTGCTCTAAAGATGGCACACTTTGTCCCAGGCCACACCATCCCTATTGCTCTGGAAATGGCTCACCTTTTCCTGATAATATTTTTCATTATCATGGATTGCCAACAGGCACCATATCAGACTGGTGCGATCTCAGTTTGTCTCTCGTTTCTGATGGGAGTTTCTGAGGCTTCATTCCCTCATCTTATCTACATGCCACCTGGACACCAATGGGCAAACCGAATGGTTCAAGCAGATGCTTGAGCAATACCTTTACTGCTTTTTGAACTATCACCAAGCCTACTGATTTTCCCTGCTTTCCTATGCTGAATTTGCATATAATAATGCCACACATGACTCCACCCAACAAAGCCCCTTCTCTGCCAACAAAGGGTTTCATCCTCATTTTCACTTGGATATCCCCACATAATCTCTGGTACACAATGCCACATATTTGACTTCCCACCTCTGCCAAGTACACCAAGAATTGAAGGAATGCCAGACAGCTGCTAAGGAGGCTTACACATGCCATGGCAATGAGGGCCTCCAGGCTGCTCTCAACCTTGCCGCAGGCGAAAAGATTTGACTGTCCATTCAGGACCTTAGATTAACAGGCCTGTTAACTAAGATAGAACACCATTATCTGGGTCCATTTAAGATTCTGAAATGGGACAATCTAGTGGCATTCAGGTTACAGATTCCCTTATGGTCCACTATGATCCATGTCTCTCTCCTGAAGCCTTGCATCCAGATCTCATTTCTGTCTTGATCCCTGCTACCATCCCCACCTATCATAATCCTGGGGAAGGAAGAGTATTTGATTTGACTCCCAATGTGTTAGGGGGAAACTCAGGTACATAGTGGACTGGGAGAATTATAGTCCAGATGAATGATCCTGGTGTGACCCTGGGATCCCTTCAGAGGCAGATAGCAGAAGGCCCTCCATTTGTAACTCACATCAGTCCTGCCGCACTCATTGTCACAACACACTGTTGTCATAATATATATCTCAAAGGTGTCATGTAAGCCAATTTATCATATCATATGTACCAAACATAATTGCTAGACAAAGGATTTTGTATTTACCTCTCTGACCAGCCTAACTGCAGTCAAAGGACAATGGAAGTACCTTTATGTATAAGGTAAACAAAGCCATCAGGCTAAACAAGTCGGGAAGAAGACCATTTAACAATCATTCTGCAGGACAGAATCTGCACCCCAGGAAGCCTTTCTGGCTCTTGAAGCAGAGATAATGAACACTGGGTAATATAAGGGGAGCAAAAAGAACGTTTAGTTCTCTCTCGCTGGGGGGACATATGGTACAGCACCCTTTGAGCCTGTGAAAATCTGATCCCCTAGTCTGGAGGGTTAGGGATGCTGGTAACTTGATGTAAGTAATAAAAATGCTTTGGCAAAGACTGTAACTTACTAAAATTACGTTTTAGTCACTGGAAAGTGATTTTTGTTTTATTTGGAACTATACTTGGCTCTTTTATTCTTGCTTAGCATCACTTAAATCTCTGATCTTTGTTAATAAACATTTTCTTAGTTTTACTACCAAGCATCTCAGTGCTGTCATATTGCAGGAAGTTTGAGTCTTCAGCAAACCCAACAGACTGATGTGTACACTGTCTCTTTGCAGAGAGCAAACTTAATAATTTCTGTGAGGATCCAGTGAGAGAAACTGGACACTGAATGGAGATGTGCCTGGGGAACTCGGGAACTGGGGTCTACTGATTATTACCGACAAGGCACGGTTTAAACTGGCAGAGTCTTGAAGAGTTTGCTGGCAAGGCAGACAGGCTGGTGGGCCAGGGAGAAGACACAGCTTAGCAGCAGAAAAGTTCTCACTCTTGTTAAGGCAGTAGGTAACACAGTGGCTCACAGTTTTGGGTGTCCAGAGCATGATGTCACACCTAGGAACCAGTGAAAAATATTCATACCCCAGGCCCACTGCAGGAGTTTCATGAAACCTCTCCTGACAAGCCTGACCCTGTGGCCCCGGAAGGCACCCTCAGAGGAGTGGGTGCTGTCTAGACTAAGGACCCCATCGCCAGTCTTCTTACCTGCTATTTTAACCCCTAGGCAGTCTAATGAGTGCATCTGGGATCCAAATGAGCTGCCTGATTGGCCCAAACACCCAGCTGGCTGAGAAGATCAGCAGACTTGCTGGCTGCTCAAAGCGTTTGGACAGGGCTACATCAGCTTCTGCTCCTGTGTTGATTTCTGGTGACCCAGCTCCAATTCCTGGCTCTGGCTTGTCCTTTGGTTCTTGCATTTGACCTCTGATTCCTGTTCTGACCCTTGGCTGTTTCTCCACCCTGATGCCTGCTCCAACCACTAGGCATGATTCCTGCTCTGACCATTAGGCAAAGCTGCCCATATCCCGGGCTCTAACACTGAATACAATCCACTACTCATATATGTATGCAACTGTGCACATCATAGAATATCAGGGTTGGAAGGGACCACAGGAGATCATTTAGTCCAACCCCCTGCTCAAAGCAGGGCCCATCCCCAGACAGATTTTTGCCCCAGATCCCTAGATGGCCCCCTCAAGGATTGAGCTCACAATCCTGGGTTTAGCAAGCCAATGCTCAAACCACTGAGCTATGTGGATGTAGCCTAACTGTAAGCAATGGCCCCACAGATTTCAGAGTTACAGAGAATGCAGTGCTGAGTCTGGACAGTGGCTCTGGGGGCTTAGAGGTCAGAGAAAATGTAACAGTGGTTCCAGGCAGTGGCCCTGAGGATCTGGGGTCAATAGAAAATGCAGCACTGAGTATAAGCAAGGGGCTTTCAAAGATTGTTTTAACATGTAGTGAGTAGATACTTAAAAGTCTGTGTGAATATTTCTAATGTCACTGCACAATCTGTCCTAACTGTACATTTCTTAAGACTGCAGTCAGCCACTTTCCTTATTGTTTTCAGAGGCTTGTGTCCCCTGTAACAAAAACTGAAAGAAGATTCTTTTTCTATTGTTACAAGGAGTGGTGGGGACGTAAGAGAGTGAGGAACCCAAAAGTCATAAATTAGTCAGGCTAGAGAGGGAGGAAAATGTTCACAAACTGCTGACAAGATTAATATGCAGTTGATGGGAAGCGCTTTCACACCAGGGTGCCAACAAATAAACACAATTCAAAAATATCATCCCTACGGCAGCGGATAAGGGTGGACTCTCTGAGTCAGAAAGTGAGAGGCCAGTTTACTCTGTGAGTCAGTCATGCCTAGAATTCTGCAAGCGGAACCTGATGGAGGGGAATGGGCTATCCAGGCTGCAGTGATAGAGTTTTTCACATAAAAACAGGGGAAGAAGGGAAGGGAAGGCTTGAGGACTGTGTGTGAAAACCTGAAGATCGGCTGTACACAGCTGCTCTGTGGCTGGGAGCTTCCACCTGCTGTGAGTACTAAGCTAGCGGCAAAAATGCTGCAAGGCTTCCAACGCCCTGAGACAAACAAGGCGTCACAGTTATCTCTCTGCACAATATGTGGCTATGATTTAGTCTCTGATATAAACACCCCTAGGTGGAAAAAATATAGCGGGTGCTCAGCACCCAGCTGCAGCCCTGCCCATCAGCTCCTCCTTCTTACCACCAGTGTCTCCCACCCACCAGTGATCAACTGTTCAGTGGCATGCAGGAGGAGGTGGGGGAGGACTGGGGGCAGGAAGAGTCGGGGTGGAGGGTTGGTATTCCTCTTCCTCAACAGATTCAATTGGTCTTCCAAGCATTCTGTCCCCATGTCAGCATGACAACTCTTTCTGTGTAACAGCTAATGCCTCTCAATTGACCTTCAGGGTCAAGGGCATTGTCTTGATCTGGGGATGACAGTAATAGTTCTGTTGACAGATGCATTTCACCAGCTGTACAGCAGCTCTGTGGAACTCACAGTTAACCCTTCTTGTGCCACCTGACATCCTTGGGACAAATGAGTCATTTACGAGGCAGATAGAGATGATCTGTGCATGGCCCTCTCACCTTAGAAATAGCATAAATCTCTTCAAAATAGAAACACTTTGTCATTCAAGAATTATGTGACCTGTAAATTCCAGGCCCGCCCTTCATTCCTGTCTCTTAGCTACAAAGTCTCTCACAAAAACCCTTCCCCATCATACAGGCCCCACCTCTGCCAACTGTATCCCTGTTACCTGTCCTTCCTTTCTGCTCCCTCTTCAATGTCTGCTCAATATCTAAAACACTCTCTTTGACACCATGGCCTCTTCTGCTTCCTCCACCTCTCTCATTCTCACTGAAACCTAACCTTTTGCTGATGCCAAAGTCAACTGAGCTCCCGCAGTTTCCTCAAACTCCCTTTATGGCATTGGGCTTCTCTTCTCACCTTCCTCCACTCTCCCACCTGTCAAGGTCCTCTTTGTCTGATTTTTCTCCTTATGGATGTGTCTTCTTTTCTCAATCCCCTATCTTCTTTCCCCCTAAACTTTTATTCTTATTTCTTTTTCTTCCTTAGTCCCTGACTCTCATGCCGAGTGGCTTCAGTGCTCAGATCAATGACCACCCTGATTTTAGTGCCTTCAATTTCATTTTACTATCTTCCTCTTCTGAGCTGGGTCAGATGCCCCTATTCACCATATTGGTAGCTCTGGGAACATAATTTTTGCCAAGCCAATTCTACAGCCCTGAAGGATGCAGGATCCATCCCTTCAATTTCAAGATCTTCTTATGAAAATCAAGGTGGATGATAACCATACATCTAGGGAAAAGTCTGTTGTTGGTGTTGTCTTCCTCCAGTTAAAGTTATTTTCTTGCTGCTTAGCTCTGCTTACTTCTTTGCTAAGCAGATTTACTGCTCCCTAATCCACTCTTAGGCCTGGTCTACACTGGGGGTGGGAGGAGGTCGACGTAAGATATGCAACTTCAGCTACGGGAATAATGTAACTGAAGTCGATGTATCTTATTTCGACTTACCTCCCGTCCTCACAGCATGGGATCAACGGCCGCAGCTCCCCCGTCGACTCCGCTATCGCCACTTGCTCTGGTGGAGTTAAGGAGTTGACAAGATGAGATGTGATATATGGCGGGTAATCTGGAAGCACCCTTACATTGCCAACACCCTAACCCTTCCCTATCTTCACTGTCTTTTTAAAATTCTTTTCCCAGCCCCATCTTTCTTTGCATCTTTCTCTCCCCAGAATCTAGCCAACTTCTTCAAAATAAAACTGACAACATCCAGCAAGATCTGCCAGCAATTTCACTTCCTTTTTCCTTTGCAGTTTTTTATTTTGAAATGTCTTTTACTTTCTGTTTCTAATCCTTCATCTTACTCACTTTACTCATCCTTTTCTGTTACCTATTATCCCTGGACCCTTTTCTCTTGCTCTCCCTCTCTCTTATCTTGAAGGTTAGAAACTCCTATAGAGCTAAAAACGTCTGTGTTGACCTTTCAATGATACTGCTGTGACCAGCTCCAGCATGACAAAATGTAACAAGTGAGTAACAAATAATGAGAGGGAAGAGAGAGATTATGCAGTTAAATAGTCTGGCAAACCATGTTTACATTTTGCTGTACATATATTTTAATTGCTGCTTATTTCTAGTTTTTAAATTCTCTGTTTCTTTTTATTTATTTTTTCTTTGACCTTTTGAACTATCCAGAAACCTTTACCAAATGAGTTGGCAGATCTTAGTCCAAGTTCTAGTGAACACTTAGATCATATGTCAAAACCTGCTGCCATCACCACCTACCAGTCACCTATTTGGCCATGTCAGCACAGGGACTGAACAGTTTCATAGAAACTGCAGTCCCTTCTCATTCACTGCATTTTTGAGGAGGCTGGTGTACAATTTGGGAGATGGTGGAACTGCCACTATTTAAGTTCTGTGGATAAACAGAGTTTAGGTCTTCAATGCAGAACAAGAAACTTTATTAGGCTGCGGCAAAGAGATTTTTCCCTAAAGTTACTTTCCATAGGTACTGTGGAGCTTCTCTCTAGAACCTTCCGCAGTCCCCTACTTCTTGGCTTCCTGCTACAGATGTAAAGAAACAGCACACACATATCCTCCTAGCCCTCTTTTAGCCACAGTCACTGTATGTAGAGAATGTCATTTTCCTTATGGGCCTAAGTATGCAATTCTAGCACTATCCGTCTAATCACCCAGGATTTTATATGCCACGATCATCATCATTATAGTATCAGAGTGCCTCACATGAGTAAAAATGATGACAATAATTTTTCTCTCTTCTTTTCCTAGCATTGCAAGGCAGATTTAAGTTTTGTTTTTTAAAGGAATCCATGTGAAAGAGGGTACAGTTACAAGAAAGCCTTGCCAAAGAAGTGAGTTTTGCATTGGGCTCCAAAAGTGGTGAGGTGAATAGTCATTTTGTTTTTATTAGGCAGCCAAATTCCACCGTTTGAGTCTGGTTCCTGTGAAGCAGGAGTCTTCCTCTGTTGACTGAGAGTTGCATTGCTCCAGTGCAATGTAGTTGTCCCAGGAAGTTGTGATAAGAGAAAGAGGGTCCCTCAGAAACTCAGGACCAATTACATGCAGGGCTTTGAAAACCAAATTGAAATTAAAATATGTAATAAACTATTTTGCATATTTGTAAGTAATTCACATATTCCAGTTATTCAGAGCTGGTAAAGGCTGGAGAATGAAATTCACTGATAGGGTGACAGGAGGACTAGTTTCTTGCATCACCCTGCCATCTTGTCTCAGCCCTGATCTGGAGGTCTTCTTCTGGGGTAACAGGGATAGTTCAGTATCTTTGGCCTATGCAGAGGTCTATTCCTAACTACATTATCTGTAAAATGAGGAAAATGATAGTTGCCTGTCTTATGGGTGGGGAGGATTAGGGAATATGAGGCTTTGCTCAAAATAAGGGTTAAATGGACATAAAATATTAATAGCAGTTAGTGGAAAAGGTGAAATCTGAATGCATGGTTTCCTGGTTCTCAGCTCAATGTACCTTCTCAAGGGTACAGAGTATCTTGTGGGGAAGGAGGTTTCTTTGGATGACTACTGAAAAATTGGGATTTTGGCTCTTCCAAAAAGTCAGTGGGATGGGATAGATTCCTGAATTTAGGGTCTTTTCTGTGAAAATTCAAGGGGCAGCTGGCAACTCTAAGAGATATATAGAACAGATATACTTTGAGTGATTAATAACTACTGATTCCTTCTGGTCCTCAAAAATTAGAAAAACTAACCACCTCTGTTTATCCCAAAATAAAATCCACCCAGGAAACTTTAAAATCTAATTGGCGCCTTTCCCTCCTTCATTTCTTGAAAGTCATTGGACAGCAGGAAGGGAGGGAGTAACCCAGTCCTCACTTCTGGCCAATCAGATGAAGGGTTGAAAACTTTTAAAAGGTCTGGCCCAGGAATGAAGTTTGCTCTCTCAGGAACCAGTAGCAACAGGTGGTGATAGCTGCCTGGTGTGAAGATAATCCTACGAGGGACTGAGATACTGCTTTCAGAACTTTCAGTAGCATAACTGAACAGACCCCAGAATCCAGGGACCTGAATAGTAGAAGGCCTGAATGGGCTGTTTGGAACTCATGGGCAATAGCCCTCTGAGGCTCTTATGAGGATAATAAGGGAGAAACAAACTGCCCCCGACACAGGGGATTTGCCTTACTGAGAGCTCACCAGGTGCAAAAGTCCAGAGTTTCTTCTGGCTGAAGTGACTTCTGCCCTTGCTTCTCAGATGTGGCGCACCTGGCATGCCACTGCATGTTATATCTGAAAAGGTTTGGCATAGCACAGCACTCTAGCCACCCTATGTAGGGCTAATTACACTGAATTATTTCAGCGTGCATGTTACCAAGTGTCCATGTTCAAGAATAATAGAAAGTTGGACCTATCAGGTTTAGTACTTTTGGGCAGCCCACACGGTTTTGGCTGTACAAACTGATTTGTTATTCGAGGGCTACCAGAAAGAACTGGGCTAAATATACTGCCTGTTATGGCATGGTTGCTCAGGAGTGGCAGACTGTACACTGATTTGTTACAGTGTTTGTTCGTCAAGGCTAAATAAGTAAATGGGGGAAAATACTTTAGTTAAAATGTGTGCCATAATTTTTTCTTTTAACAAGGGAAATTGTCGGGAAATTATGAAAAAGATAGCATTTATTTACAAGAAAATGTTTCAAGTGGTTTAATTCTATTTAATTTAAAAATGTATACTCCACTACACTGAACAATTAGAGAGTCAAATTTGTACAAAATAGTGGAGCACCCTTGCTCAGTTGTGAGCTGGCTTGGGTGACAGAGACCATGGGTCAGATCCTTATCTGGTGTAAATCAGCTTAGTGCCATTAACTGGAGGGAGGGGGGGGTCGATCACCGCATGACTGTGTGCAGCAGCTCACTACAGACGCTCTCCAGTTTGTTTTATTAAAGTTTTATTCCTTTCTCATTCACTTGTGCGTTATTTAATGAACCCCAAGATCATTACAAGAGGTGTCGGGGCTCCGCTCTGGCAAGCCCTGGCACTATGACAAACAACATCAACAGAAGGTCTGATCCTATATGACTTTTTATGAAGAAACAAAAACCAGACCAAACTGACAGCTCTGGCCTTGGCAAACAGATTGCCTTACTGATTTGTTATTATATGTTAGCGCCTCAGGTGTACTGGTCCATAACACACTGATTTGTTAATTTTGAGTTGCTTAGGAAGACTGAGACATAGACACAGACTTGTTTTTGTAGGGTTACTCACAGGGTGCTGTTGGGGAAGGTGAAGTGACAAAACAGATAGTGAGAGAACTAAGGGAAGGAGAGGTATGTTTGAATGGGTTTCTGGATCTGAGCGGCTACTGCTGGGTGACTAATTGAAAAAAAGTGCTTGCTGAATATTTATTATTAAACCTCCACAAAATTTGTCAGATCATTTATTTGATTAACATTATTTGACCATCTGTAGGGGGAGCCACACTGGAGTGTTTGCAATGAAAGAGTTTGGAATCTGACCAGCATTAATGTGCCTGTGATACCTGGATAATTCTATCCTATTATACTCCTTTCTGTGGGTAACTGTAACTGTGGTCTTGCTTGATTGCTGTGATGATGATAGCTTTGAATTCTCTCTCTCCTTTGGCCTTTCCCCTTTGGCAGTTCTAGCGAAGCTGAGCCTTGATTAGAACCGCAGGATGTTATTTGATCTTCAGATGTCTATAAAAGGTTCTGAGCATGTGAACTCTGTCTAACTTCTGTCCCAAATGGATGATGATACATACCTTACATTGCCATACACTTGGCACCACTTCAGCAAAACTCACAATATTTCCTTCCAGAATTGCAACATAACACTAGAAACAGCAGCAATTCCATTAAATCCCCCTTTAAACTGTCAAATACAGCATAAGTTTTAAAACAAAACAGACTTTATGTTATTAAGGGAGAAGCACTGTTTCCTTGTTTGAAACTGCAGCTTGTTTCCATAAGGTGTGATATGAAGTAAGAATTTTCCTTTATGACTTTTTCTGTTGTCATTTCTTGGACTGGTGCTGTAGGCTGCAGCCTTAGTCCAGATTTTAAAGGGCACTAATATTTTCCCTGTGAGTAATGTTCTTTCCCCCTTCACAAACTATTTTTGTAATTTCTCAGCAATAGGTGAATTTTAGCAAAGTCCAGATATTCAAAAGGAAAGGGGAGTGTGTTTCCCATCAGGTTATAACAATTATCAATATAGGAAAAAAATTTAGGCCCTAATATAGATTTATAGAAATGTAGGACTGGATGGGACCTCAAGAGGTTATCTAGTCCAGCCCCCTGTGCTGAGGCAGGACCATGTATACCTAGACCATCCCTGATAAGTGTTTGTCTAACAACCTGTTCTGGAAAACCTCCAATGATAAGGATTCCCATGACTTCCCTTGGAAGCCTGTTCCAGAGCTTAACTACCCTTATAGTTAGAAAGTTTTTCCTATTATCCAACCTAAATCTGTCTTGCTGCAGATTAAGCCTCTTAGTTCTTGTCCTACCTTCATTACATATAGAGAACAATTGATTGCCATCCTTTTGATAACAGAGCTTACCATATTTGAAGACTGTTATCAGGTCCTCCCTCAGTCTTCTTTTCTCAAGACTAAACATGCCCACTTTTTGAACCTTTCCTCAGAGGTCAAACTTTCTAATCCTTTGATCATTTTTGTGGGTCTCTTCTGAAATCTCTCCAGTTTGTCCACATCTTTCTTAAAGTGGGGACACAGTATTTCAGCTGAGGCTGCACTGGTGCTGAGTAAACACAACTATTACCTCCCGTGTTTTAATATACCCTAGAATGATATTAGCCTTTTCCACAACTGCATCACATTGTTGACTCATAGTCAATTTGTGATCCAGTATAACCCCCAGATCCTCTTCAGCAGTACTACCGCCTACCCAGCTATTCTGCATTTTGTAGTTGTGCGTTTGTTTTTCTTCTTAAATGTAGGACTTTGCACTTGTCTTTACTGAATTTCATCTTGTTGATTTCAAGCCAATTCTCTAATTTGTCAAGGTTGTTTTGAATTCTAATCCTGCCCTCCAGAGTGTTAGGAATCCCAGTTTTATATTATTACCGGCTTGGTGTCATCTGCAAATTTAATAAGCATACTCTTCACTCCATTATCCAAATTATTAATGAAAATATTGAATAGTATCGGTCCCAGAACAGACCCCTGTGGGATCCCACTAGATACACCCTCTCAGTCTGACAGCCAACCATTGATAACGACTCTGAGTAGGATCTTTCAGTTCACTGTGCATTCACATTATAGTAATTTAATCTAGACCAAATTTCCCTATTTTGATATGAATATGTCATGTGGGACTGTATCAAAAGCCTTACTAAACATCAGGGTATATTATATTTATAGTTTATCCCCATCCACGAGGCCAGAAACCCTGTCAAAAAAGGAAATTAGGGTGGTCTGTTATAATTTATTCTGGACAAATCCATGTTGGCTAGTCCTTATAACTCTATTGTCCTCTAGGTGCTTACAAACTGATTGTTTAATATTTTTTCCCAATATCTTTCTGGGTATTGAAGTTAGGCTTACTGGTCTATAATTCCCTGGGTCCTCTTTGTTATCCTTTTTAAAGATAGCTACAATGCTTGCCCTTCTCCAATCCTCTGGCACCTCACCTGTTCTCCATGAGTTCTCAAAGATAAACACTAACAGTTCCGAGATTGCTTCAACTAGTTTCTTAATTACCCTGGGGTGAATTTTGTCTGGCCATGCCGATTTGAATACATCTAACCTAAATATTTTTTAACCCATTAGTTCCCTATTTTGGCTTGCATTCCTTCCTTCCTTCCTTCCCCCTTTTTGTTAATATTGTGTTGAGTATCTGATAACTATTAATCTTCTTAGTGAAGACTGAAGAAAAATAGCCATTAATCACCTCAGCCGTTTTGATGTCACCTGTAATTAGCTTTCTGTCATCATATAAGTAAAGGATCTACACTTTCCTCTATCTTTCTCTTGCTCCTAATATGTTTAAAGAACATCTTCTTATCACCACTTATGTACCTTACTAGGTGTAAACCATTTATGCCTTAGCCTTAGCCCTTTTTGATTTTGTCTCTACATGCTTGTGTTATTCTTTTGTACTCATCCTTAGCAATTTGTCTATGTTTCCACTTTTTGTAAGATTTTCTTCTGATTTTCAGGGCATTTGGCCTCTTATTCTTCTTCCTATCTTTCCTTCGCATAGGGATAGTTTACTGTTGCCCTGTTAATATTGTCTCTTTAAGAAACTGTCAACTCTCCTGAATTCCCTTTTCCCTCAGATTTTCTTCCCATGGGACCTTAACAACACATTCTCTGAGTTTGCTAAAGTCTGCTTTTTTGAAGTCCACTGTCCTTGTTCTGATCCTCTCACTCCTTTTACTTAGAATCATGAATACTATCATTTCATGATCACTGTCACCCAAATTGCTTTCAACCTTCACAACCATTTCCTCCCTGTTAGTCAGAATCAGTTCTAAAATGGCTGTTCCCAGTTACTTCCTCCACTTTCTGAAACAAAAAGTTGTCCCCAATACACTACAAGAATTTACGGAACATTTTGTCTCTTTCCATATTACTTTTCCAACAGATTTCTGGGTAATTAAGGTCCCCCATTGCTACCAGGTCTTGTGTTTTGGATATTTCTGTTATTAGTTCTAGATATGCCTCCTTCTCATCCTGATTTCATGGTCTATAGTAGACCTCTACCATGACATTGCCCCTTCCCCGCACCCTTTTATATTCATGGAAAGATTTTCAAGTTGTCTGCCTCTCAGCTCCTTCTGGCCCTCCAAACAAGTGTATATATTCTTTATGTATAATGCAGCTTGTCCTTGCTTTTTCATCTGCCTGTCCTTCTTGATGTACCCTCTTTACCAGTATTCCAGTCATGAGATTTATCTGACCAAGTCTCTGTGTTGCCAATTAAGTACTAATTTAACTTATGTATTAATATTTATAGTTCTTCCTTTTTACTCCCCATACTCTTTGCATTTGTGTACAGAAATCTAAGATCTGAGCAGATTCCCCCACTGTTATCTGTCTTGTTGTGCCTATGACCCTGTTATAATTTTCCATTTCCCTTCCACCATCTAGCCCTCTGCTAAAGATCAATGCGGTTGTTTTAAATATAACCCACAGTCAGATATTGCCTCTGTTCATTCACAAGTCTCTTCAGAATATCGTTGCCCCTTCTTCTGAAATGAAGTTCCATTCTGAACCCAGAGTCATCTCTATGGGAGGTGATATCAGATATCTGGGGATTCGCTGATTGGCTTCCCAGTGGAGGAAATAGCTGTGACATGGAATCTGGGTATATTCTAAATGTAACTTGTTTTATTTATACATATAAACCAGTTCTGGGACAGAGGTTGTCAAATAGTATGCAGGGCAAACCCTACTTTCAGGAATCTCAGGCCAACACCAATGCCTAGTTCTCAGAGAACAACTCAGCCTCAAGAACTGACTCTAATCAAAGACCAAGGGAAAAAAAAGACTCTCTTGCTGCTTGCACTGCTTCTCTCTCCAGAAACTGGGGCTATCCAGAAACCTTACATAACTGAAACTATCATCGCAGCATGTATTTTTAAGGCTGAACATTTGCTTGCACACTAACTGGAAGAACTAAAAGTCTATATATACCAATACGAGAAAGTCTGTGTACTACCCAGTAATGCCTGCTGCAATAATATTAATTATTATAACATTAATAGTGTTCATTATTTTATTAGTGTTCAGAACAGGAGACTGCATTCCAGGACTGGAAAGTTTTATTCACAGTTCTAATACCATCTCAGTGGGAGTACTTTGGGATTGATTAATCACTTTGTGATGAAGTTTCCTATTAAAGAAAGTAGTAATACTTTTCCTTTCTGTAACACCATCCCCTGCAGGCTTCTCAATGTGCTTTGCAAACAATTAATTAAGGTGAAAACTGCAAATAAGAGATGGTTCATATTTTTGAATTAAAATCTTTTCAAGCTTTATTTCCAAAAGTTATTTTTGTGAAACCCATTTCATATTGATGAAAAATTTATCTTGTTGGTTATTTATCATATTGTATTGTGTTTGGTTCTGTAGTATACATGGGTCAGGTTAAAATTTCATTTTCAGGATTTTTTTTTTAATTTCAAAATCAAAAGTTTGGTTTTTAAAATAACCATCAAAGGCAAAGGAAGATGTCTTACTAGGTGCTAGATGGAGAAATCACTCAACACAGGTGTAAGCTCTGACTCGATCCATCACAGTTCAGAGTTAGCTGTAGCAACCCTTCCCAGTGACAGGTCCAGTATCTGCATGTATCTCAGAGTGAAATCCCATGATTCACCCTACATTTAAACTGGGTGTCCAGGTTACAGCCCCCTGTTTACCAACTGTGTTTCCTTAGCATGCCCAACTGAGTTTGGTGCCTGCCAGAAACTTCTCTGCAGGAACTGTGAACAGTAGTTAAATGCAGTGACATCTAATGGCTTCTTCAAAACAAATTATTATTTATTTATCCATAGGAACATACTAATCAGTCAGAATAGAGTTAAAACAACAAAAGCTTACATAACAGCTTAGATAGGCCTAGCTTACTCCAGCCACCCCAACATCTGTGAATGGAGTCCAGTTTGCTTCTCTCCAGATTCTGTCTCCCTTTATCAGCTTCAGAGCCCCTGCCAAGGTCTTTATTAAGGTTTCCTGCCCGAAGGACCTTGTCCTTGTCCTAAGATGGGGAGTATTAAGCGCAACTTGGACAGAAGTAAAACTTCAAAGGCCTTTACACCTGCATTGTCAGATAATCACTAGAGACTGAGCTATCTAAAAACCACTGATTTTGGTTTCTGCAAATCAAAACTTCCTAAGACTGACTTAACGCTTCATTATCCTTTAGCAAACAACCCAGTAACCATCAAACCCACAAATGTACAAGTCATATTCATAAAAATAATACAGATCTCTCCCATATTCCACTCAATTTCATACCCAGATAATCTGGCAATGTTATCAACAAGAGTAAGCAATACTTCATAGATGGAGATTGCATTCCCACTGGAACGTGGACCATAGTTGATAATTCCTCTCCTCAGGCACAATAGAGCTATCCACGGTAAGGATAAAGCTCACCTATGCAGGAGACAGAGCTTTCTTGGGGGCCAATCCAAGAATGTGGAACAAACTTCCACAGGAACTTAGGACCATCATATATCTCCTCATCTTCTACTCCAAGTGCAAAGTATGCATTTCTTCGATCTGTCTTCTCTAATATAAATACATTGAATCTATAAACAAACAAAAAAGAACAACAAAAAGAAAACATTCCGCTGCACACCCACTTCACCCTCTGAGGAGAGGATCAGAAAAAGAACAAACCAAATATGGCACATGCTAGTCACATCATCTAATGCAGTACTAGAAGCCACTCCAGTACTATGGTGATGAGGGCCATAGATTCTAGAAAGTGTTACTCATGCATGCTGCTGTATCAGACCTTTGTATTGGTGAGGAATCCAGGAGCAACCCCAATGTACAAATTGAATTGACCAGTTGAGGGTTTGTACCTTCAACACAAGGAGACCGCAGTTAGGATGACCAGATGTTTCAATTTTATATGGACAGTCCCATTTTTTGGTCTTTTTCTTCTGTAGGCTCCTATTACCCCTCACCTCCATCCCAATTTTTCACACTTGCTGTCTGGTCACCTTAATCGCAGTACCACACCATGGAGAGAAACTCTTCAAAGTGTTTTTTTTCTGGAAAGTGCCTTGAAATTCAGCAAATCAAGCAAAGTCAGATCAGGGAGAAGTGAATTCTAGAGCTGCAAGCCCTGTACTGAGATTGCCCTGCTCAAAGCTATTAGATGAACAAATCCAGAGAGCATCCAGAGGACCATCACTTTCCTATTGCAGTTTGTTTTCCATTTTTAACTTCTGTGATCATTTTGATGTACTCACTATGAATAGAAAATGTGTTTGATACAGTAGGCCTTACTAAAACTGTCTCCACCTCAGTTCACTTGAGGCATCATTTTACCAGTTTGCTATCTGAAGAAAGGAACTATCTTTAACCCCCCCAAGACGTCTGCCCATCAGATTTTCTCTTTTAAGTAATCCTGTCATAGGATTTGATTTATTGCTGGGACATAGGCCTAATTTAGATCAGCACAAGTCAGGTTAACTTAGTTCTGGTGAGTCCCCTCAAAACTTATGCAACCTACTAGCGCAAGCCTGACCAGTTTAGCCTGAGTGTGAGTCATCTGCATTGGCTCACATGCCTTTGAGATGTGTGATGGAGATCCAATTACAGGCCAGTTGAAAACTTAACTAACTTAAGCAGGGACAGTCAGAGCAACTTTATTAAGACCGAAGTGAATTAATTAGTGAAGCATCCAAAGATTCTTTCAGGGAGCGCACACAAGTGCTCACTAAAGTATCAATTTTACACACACATGCAGGAACACATTTACTAAAGTTGCGCATAGCAGCCAGAAGGAAATAATAGTTCTAATGTCCCTGTTGGCCTCCTGTGTTTGTTGGGGTTCTGGTCATTCTGTAATAATATAACTTTCTTCACAGTGTTCCCTGATTGAATGTGATCATAGAAAGCCTTGGATTTATATTTAGTAGGAATGTAATATAAATAGGCATTATTATCTAATGTTTAGAGTGGGAGGATTAGGAGTCAGGACACTTGACTTTTATTCACATATCTGTTGCTAAGTCACTGCGTGGCCTTGGCAAAGTCATTTAATGGCTGTGTATCTGAGTTTACTCATTTGTAAAATGTGGATAAAATAATACCTCCCTGTTGCATGTTTTTCCAAAACAAAGAGAAGGGTGACAACAAAACAAGAACAGATAAATGTAAAGCCTCCAAGAAAGAGCACAGCGTGTGTCCTCTCTGTAAAATATTTCATCAACTCTGCCTCACAAAATGGCACAATTTCTGCAGGCAAGCTCATTAGAAATTTAAATTGTAGTACAGAGAAAAATTCATAACAGTTACAATAGCTACCTGCAGCCCACCACTTGTGTGGCATGTAAGAAATATTTTAAGTGATTTGAGATCATCAAAAAAAAAAGACACTACAAGTATTATTAATAATTATACTTGGAAGGATTAGATTTTTATCAGTAAATGTCAATTTCATTGTACTCTCACAAACTGACAAAAATATTTCCATAGATGATAACTGAAATCTACAGAAAAAGGAAGTAAAAAAAATGCTATTTGAGAACTTTAGAGTTTGACTTAAGGATATTTACTTTGTATATTTTGATATGTGATGCTGACAATTTGTGTTTCATGGTTGTAAAGCTTTAACATTTTGAATTTCAACATCTGTCATTAAATAAATATTGCCTGACACCCCCTAACTTCTTGCAACTGTGAAAATTTAAATTGATATAAACAAAAAATGCTTTAAAACCAACATTCATATTATCCTTCAAGATGATAAACAAAAATTGAATTCTGCCAACCCTACTAATAATAATGGTGGAATTAAACATTAGGATGTTTCTTCTTTACATTTGAAAAGAATTAATCTTTCCCTTAGTTCTAATTGCACAGCATCTCATAGGCTAATGATGGACATAACTGTACAGCACAAAACAATAGTTCAAAGGGATGCCTGCTCAAATTCCATGTTACCCAGTTCCATATTTTGGAATTATCTTCCTGTCTTCCTCATTACTGGGGAAATGCCAGGCGTGATGCCATTTCTACATGTCATATTCCATCAGTACTACCCTAAGTGACATCTTCCTGCATTGTCAGATTCAATCTCAACTTGCTCTCTGCACTGTCATCAGCATCGAGTGCATGAGATTTTTTTCACTCATTTAGCCAAAGGAGGGCTGTTCTGATCTCTTATGCCAGTGTAATTCAGGAGTGGTTATGTATGTGTCTAGGTTCTAATATGGCCCTCACCACAGTAGTATCTGAGTGTTTAACTTGAATTCAGTTTATGGTGGTATGGAATCAGAATTGGTTCTAATATGTAATCTGCTTTTAAATCATGAAGGGAAGGGAATCTTTTCTACTCCTATGCAGGCGAGCTGAGGAGGCTGGGTTTGGATTTGGCAAAATGAACCCCCAAATCAGATAGGCTTAGGTCTGACCTACCAACATTCAAGGGGAACCCAGATAATTGGCCTTTGGTGTTTGCTCAAGTTTACATATGTAACACCTGTACATTCACTTAACCATTACTAACACCTACATGCACAAGTGATAGATTGTATCAGAGGGGTAGTCTTGTTAGTCTGGATCTGTAAAAGTGGCAAAGAGTGAGCTTTCATGGGTGAAAACCTACTTCGTCGGATGATAGATTCTAACTCCTGTGCACATAATTGCTTGAAACTACACATGCAAACCCACCTGGACAATGGGAGACCATCTTGACTGTACACATCCTGTAGCTGCTTCTATGAGTTTAACTGAACCTAAACTGAACAGAGGAATATGACTAAGATTTGCCTTCTAACTTCACATGATTTGTGTGTGATTTAGCTTGATATTGAATTTCTAAAGTGAGAGTGTGGGCCCAGGAACATTCAAAATATGCAAGGAAGAGAACAGAACCATGAGAAAAGGCTCACAGTCAGATACCAAAACGTATTTCACTTGCTCCGTTGGTATAAAGTGGAAGTTTTCTTTGACCATCAGTGATGCATCAAGAGTTTCTTGAAGAGCTGCCTTACAGAAATGTCTGGAGAGAATGTAACAATTTCATCATCAATACTCTAGCAATGTTTGCAAAGCTGATTGTCTCCATGGCTCCAGAGTGAGTCATGTAAAAAAGCTCTCAGCATGTCCTGCCTGACAGCCTTTCGTGTGTGAGTGATCCCCCTCTGCTAGCTCACAACCAGACTCCATTTCATGGCTTTTCCTCATCTTTCATGGTTTAGCCACATCACAATATTCCTTTACTTGCATGGCTAAAATAACATCAGCAGGAGCTTTCCAATGTCCTGTGACTGAAAGTGAGAAAGTGAGATAGTGAGATACAGCAGGCATTCATGTGAGGGTAGCACAAACAGTACCTTCTCTCAGCTTTCACAGCAAATTATTTTGATTGACATATTTGTAGAGGCTACAGGGTGGATTGTAGATTCAGTTGGTATGTCAAACCAGATAGGAAAATTCCACTGGCTGCACAATGAAGTGAAGAACGCTGTTCTACTACTTTCTCTGTTTTTTTTTTAACGGATGGATGGGAAAGTAAAATATTTCTCCTTACTCTCCTTTCTTTCTGAGGGTCACCTCCATCCCTCCAGCTACCCAGGACTGTGAGTCACCTTATTACTTCCTTTCTTCTTGTGAAAGGGAGAATTGCTTGTGCTTAACTTGGTGTTAACTCTCTGACACTATCAATCTGTTAACCACCCAGACAATCTCCTTTGGGCTATGCCAGCCCTTAGTTTGCCTCGCAGGGTAACAATTCGTGTACCTGAATCCCCAAACCCCTTTGACGCATCTGCCTGTTGTGTTCAGCCCCTTATCTACTGAACACTCATGGAGTTACCAGGTCAGCTGCTCCAAAGGAATAGTATAAACACCATCTTGTTTGATTCAACTCACGATCAGCTCCTATATAATCATTACAGCATTGAGATATATTTGTAGTGAAAACAATTGTAAGTTTAGTATCAAAGATTAAAATTTAAGAGATAGTAAGGATAATGGAAACAGGTTACATATAGAACAAAATCATAGCACATTTTCTAGAAATTAAACTTAACTTAACAAGCTAACCTTCTGTCTGAGGAAGTCAGTTTCACTTAAGTGTCCTTTAGAGTGCTTCCAGCCAGGGCAGGTGGGCATCGCGTTTTCTTGAATGAAATTGCACTGCTCTATTTATTCCTCAGATGCATGATAAAAGACTGTCTCCTTGCCTTCTCCTTATATCCCCAAAGGTCATTGTCTGCCTCCAGAGAAGGGCAACCCCCTATGGTTCTGTTCAGTTTCCATTTTCTTGCTTCCCTGTGACTTTCCATCCCTTGTTGACTTCATATGTAAATGAGGCTTCCATTGTGTTGGGTTATAATACTTGTAGTAAGATGAGGTCATGAAACATAAACTCTTGGTATCAGAGGCCTGGTATGAGGCCTGAGGCCTGAACTAAAGTAATGGTCAGAAGTTTGCTAACATAAAGCAAAGTTAAGCTATGAGCCAGAGGAAGGCTCTGCTCACAAAAGTTGGCAAGAAGACGGCTGCTAATTGGACGTATACACATATCTAAAGGGTATTAAGCACTAATAGGTTAAACATGGGCCAGGATGGCACCAGAACAGCCTGGTACAGATACATTCCACAGAGATAATGAGGAACAGGCTGACTCATCCTAAATACAGGTCAAAAGAATAACATGATGGATAGACTTGTTTGTTCAAACCAACCTGTACCAAGAGAGAGGTAGCACCTAAATGCGTAGAGGGGTTGTACCTTGATGCGTCAGGAGTGATGTGTAATTTGTTTGTACCTGTGTATCAGAATGCAGCCCTGAGTGGATGTCTTTGTGTTTGTACCTGTGTATAAGAATGCAGCCCTGAGTGGATTCTTTGTGTTTGTACCTGTGTAAAAGAATGCAGCCCTGAGTGAATGTTTTTGTCTTTGTACCTGTGTAAAAGAATGCAGCCCTGAGTGGATGTCTTTGTGTTTGTACCTGTGTATAAGAATGCAGCCCTGAGTGGCCTAGGGGGCAGTGGTAAATCCCGCCACTGACTGAGCTGTGTCCATTGTCAGGGAACACACATTTACTAGCAGAACTGTAGACATCTGAACCGGGGAGCTGGAGACTGTGTTTCTCTTTGACAATAAACCTGGCCTACATGCCTTCCTACCTTACTAGAGTCTGTGGTCATTGGGGATTCTCTTGGGGTCTGCTGTGTCCGCTATCTGCGCAAAGCCCAAGCAGCATACAGAGGGAACACACGCACGCAGGCGACTGTTATCAACATTGAACAGAGCTGAGCACCACACCGGTGATATCTGATACAGTGCTTAATTACATGTGAATTGAGATAGACAGGTGAATAAATATCCTTTGTCTGGCAGAAACCTGTTTGTCAGCCCTGCCTTGAGTTAGACTTTAGAAACATATATTTTCATTATAAATATGTAACTTTTTACATCATATCTGTACATACATTTCACAAAGATATTAATGAGCCACATTATCCTGCCTTTAATTTAAGACCTCACATGCCACCATTTATGGATAAATATCATGAATGTGGTGTACTAACTATAGAGAGTTTATCAGGCCTGTATGGAGTTGCTGTTACAGAACAGTAAACCCTTTGCCAGCTGGTACCAATGAGCCTCTGTGTCACAGATGGAAAAGCAAAATATTTCTCCATAATCTCCCTTTCTCTCTGAGGATCACCTCCATTCCTCCTGTAATCTGCTTTTTTCTTTTTCTTTTCCTTCTCTGTGTGTATTACTTCATATCCTCTCATTCTTTGTCTCGTCTTCCTTAACCAGCTCTTCTCTCACAGCGTCTCCTCCACTCTTCCTGTCCTTTTTCTCCTCTGTTAGGCTCACCTTCATTACTCTCATTTTCTTATGACAACAGAAGTTCCAAGTACAGCAACAGTATAGAATATACAAGAGATCCATCCACAGGATGGGCTGACAAAGAAATTTGCTTCCATGTTGTGGAATGGAAAATACTAGATCAAATAAGAAATTAGTAAACCTCCTGGGTTAGAGGTTTGGCAAAGTTCTCAAGCTGTTTTGGGGCCTTATAAAACTAGTTGAAGTTCACAAACTTTTTTTCCTTGTAATTTTAATCCATGTTCCCTTCCTTCCCCTACCCGTGATTCAATTACGAAACCCAAACAAAAATATTTTTCAGCTAAAAGGAAGCCTGTGCTAAGTATTAAAGACAAAAGAACCTCCCAAATGTACTAGTTGCCTTATATTATAGCTTTCAAAACAGCTAAACCTATCATTAAGGTTATGTCTGGATTTGTATTATATTCTCCTCTTCCTGTGCTTGGTCTCAGCTGCAGAGGAAAATTTTTTAGGAACTTTGACCACAGTCTTTTCAGTTGTTTCTGAGTTATGTGAAAGTGAAAAAAAAAATCCCCCTTTCCCATTATAATAACTGTTAATATCCTTTTTGTTCAAGTAATGCTCCAAAATGGCTGAACTCTGGAATTTGAAACTAATCTAAAATCAGACCAAAGCTCTTCTTCAAAAAAAAAGTTTAAATACTTGGTTTCATACCAGCTTGGTAGTAATGTTGGAAGCTGTAATAACAAGTTTAATACTAATGGCTATATTTTCCCTTACAGTGGGTGCACTTAAAGGTCATTCCATTTCTATGATTGTGTTTCAATCTCACTTTTAACTTTATAGCACTATTCATCTAAAGATAGAAATGCTCTTCTCTCTCATTTCCAGGGGTCTGTACTGGGTCCAGTCCTATTCAACATATTCATAAATGATCTGGAAAAAGGGGTGAACAGTGAAGTGGCCTAATTTGCAGATGATACAAAACTACTCAAGATAGTTAAGTCCCAAGCAGACTGTAAAGAGCTACAAAAGAATCTCTCAAACTGGGTGACTGGGCAACAAAATGGCAGATGAAATTTAATGTTGATAAATGCAAAGTAATGCCTAATCATAGTAAAACATCAAGACCCCCTGCACCCGGCCGCCAGCCTGCAGGACCACCCTGAATCCTCCAGCGGCCACCCAGGTGAGGCCTGGCCCGGCAGGCCAGTTGGCGGGTATCCGGCTCCCGCCCTGGCTTCCTCCACTGGGGACCCACAACTCCCAAAGCCACAGGGGGAGACTTAAACATAATCCCAATTATACGTATAAAATGATGAGGTCTAAATTAGCTGTTATCACTCCAGAAAGAGATCTTGGAGTTATTGTGGATAGTTCTCTGAAAACATCCACTCAGTGTGCAGCGGCAGTCAAAAAAACCCAACAGAATGTTGGGAAGCATTAAGAAAGGGACAGATAATAAGACAGAAAATATCATATTGCCTCTATATAAATCCATGGCACATCCACATCTGTGTGCAGATTTGGTTCCCCCATTTCAAAAATATATATTGGACTTGGAAAAGGTTCAGAAAAGGACAAAAAAAATTAGGTGTATGGAACGGCTTCTGTATGAGGAGAGATTAATAATGGGACCTTTCAGCTTGGAAAAGAGATGACCAAGTGGAGATATGATTGAGGGCTATAAAATCGTGACTGGTGTGGAGAAAGTAAATAAGGAAGTGTTATTTACTCCTTCTCATAACACAAGAACTAGGGGTCACCAAATGAAATTAATAGGCAGCAGGTTTAAAACAAACAAAAGGAAGTATTTTTTCATGGAACTCACAGACAACCTGTGGAACTCCTTGCCAGAGGATGTTGTGAAGGCCAAGACTATAACAGCATTAAAAAAGAACTAGATAAATTCATGAAGGATAGGTCCATCAATGGCTATTAGCCAGGATGGGCAGGGATGGTGACCCTAGCCTCTGTTTGCCAGAAGCTGGGCATGAGCGACAGGGGATGGATCACTTGATGATTACCTGTTCTGTTCATTCCCTCTGGGCACCTGGCATTGGCCACTGTCAGAAGACAGGATACTGAGTTAGATGCCCATTCTTATGTGCTTATGTAAGCAGTCATAAAAGCAGCTTCCTTAGGCATTCCAGTTCTTATAGCACCACCAAAAACACTGTATTTAAATGTGAGTGGTTCTGTATAACCAATGTCATCAAATAAAATGTTCTTCTGATCCCAAAGGACCAGCCACATACCCAGGTCAATATATAACTTAGATCTTACCCGAAAATCACGCTGATGCCAGTCCTTTAGTATCTAAAATCTAAAGGTTTATTCATAAAAAAAAAGAAGGAAAGGTGAGAGTTAAAATTGGTTAAAGGAATCAAATACATACAATAATTGCAAAGTTCTTGGTTCAGGCTTGTAGAAGTGATGGAATAAACTGCTGGTTTAAGTCAAGTCTCTGGCTGCTTCCAAATCAATTGAAGGTTCTCAATTCCTTGGTTAGAATGCTTCCATTAATATAAGTTCATAGTCTAGAGGCTGGAGCAGAAAAGAGGCTTGAGCAGAATAGAGGCCAAATGGTGGGATTTCCAGGGGCTTTTATATCTTCTGCCATGTGGAGGGAACCCATTGTTTCAAACAAAGCCCTCAGCACAGTTAGTGGAAAATTACAGGTGACAAGATCATTTTTGGAGTCGCATGGGCAAGTCGCATGTACATGCATGAAGGTTTAGACACAGTAGAAGCCATTACCTATACCTCAAATAGCACATTTGCAGGACAGTCCATTTAGTGTAGATGGGCATCTCCCACGGTCCATTGTCAGTCAAGTGTTTCTTGATGAACCACTTAATTTGAATAGTTCCTCCAAGAAGTGCTCTCTAACTTCCTTGTGGGTGTTACCCCAGGAGAAAACATTTGAAATACAGTTATAGAACCAATATTCATAACTTCAAATACAAAAATTATACATGCATACAGATAACATAATTGTAACCAGCAAATCATAACCTTTTCATAGATATCTTATATGCCATATTTTGTACAAGATTTGTTGCAAATATATAATTGTGGTTGCAACAATGATCTATATGGTCATATTTTAATCAGATATGTCACAGTGGTACCAAGTCAAATGCCTTTCAGAAGTCTAAGTATGTTATATTAACGCTGTAACCTTTATCAACCAAACTTGTAATCGTATAAAAAAAATCAAGTTATTTTGACAGGATCTATTTTCCATAAACCCATGTTGATTTGCATTAATTATATTACCCTCCTTTAATTCTTTATTAATCGATTTCCATAGCAGCTGCTCTTTTATCTTGCCCTGGATCGATGTCAGGTTGACAGGCCTGTAATTAGCCAAGTAATCCCATTTACCCTTTTAAAAAAATGGAACAACATTAGCTTTCTTCCAGTCTTTTGGAGCCTTCAGGGTGCTCCAAGACTTATTGAAAATTAACTGTTCAGTGAGCTCCTCAGCCAGCTCTTTTAAAACTCTTGGATGCAAGTTATCTGCTTCTGCCAATTTAAAAATGTCTGACTTTAGTAGCATCTGTTTATCATCATCTAGAGATACTAGTGGAATAGGAGGAGTGTAATCACTGTATGAGGAGACAATAGCATCTATTTTTCCTCACATATAGGACAGAAATATTTATTGAATATTTCTGCCTTTTCTGTATTATTTTTGATAATTCTACCATTTCCATCTAGTAATGGACCTTAACTTGCACCTCCTTGACCACAGCTAAGCCAAAGGAATGTGGTTAAATTATTAAAGCATTCATGAGACTAACCCTTTGGGGCTTTTGAAATGCATTTGCCCCTATTACTTTGTTCACTCAGAGGCTTCCTCCCCATAACAAGCCATGTTTACCTCTTTCTATCTTCTCAGACTCCCTGAGGTTGATTCTCGGCTACTTAATCTACATCCCCTTAGCTCACATTTGGTTCTTGCTCCCTTTCAAATTGTCTGCTAACCAGTGGTGAGAGAGGACAACATTCAAAGGCCCCTTTGAAAAGTGGGTTCCTCAAGCAGACTGAGTTCAAACATTGTATGAATTGTACTTCATGTGCAGAACACTGCATAATAATTTGGGATCCATGTTATTTACTACATTAGTTATATTTTCCATTATGCTGTTGTGCAAGTAATGATTTGTATTTGGCTGTTTCAGCATAGTGTTTACTAGGGACTGTCACAGAAGGGTAATCTCTGTTCCAGCAGGCAGAATGAGAAGTACCTCCATCCTTCACATTAAAAAACAGATGTATGTCTTTATCCGATGACCATTCTGCAACTGCCTTTCTCACAGTATGGTTGTTACCACAGCCCCACATTGTGTAGTGATTACTGAAATCACCAATGTGCATGGTTGGGTGATTGGGTCATGGGGGAAAAAGGCCAGTCTGTATTTGGTGGTTTATACACATTAACTATTGTTATCTTGCTGATTCTTATCGAGACGGTGAAGATTCCAGAGTTTTTCCCGGTACGTTATGACATAATTCTCAATGTTCTGCTTTATGTATGTAACAAGGTCATGTTTCAGACGACAGAGAGAGGTGACAAGATTGTAGCCTGCAATATGGCAGCATGAGTTTTGGGTGTCATTTCTGATATGAGATTCTTGCAGGACAATGACAATCTCTGGTTCCTCATCAAAGACTTGTTCAGAATCCCTCAGAATGCCTCCAAAACACTTCTTGGCAACTTTCCACACAGCCAGCACCAACAGGTGCTAATCCACATTGGGATTGAACTCCTAGTGTTTTATGTCTTTGTCTAAATTACAATGGAATTTTTGAAAGGCAAATTGGTCAGGATGCACAAAGACAATTGTGGCTACCATCAATGTTATTCTACCAAAGCCCAAAAATGTCTATTAATTCACCAGACTCAGCGGAATAGCTGCAAGAAAAAAGCATCCCCTTGTGGCCCAGGTTGGAAGTCAGAAACAGAAAGCTATTAAAGGGGTATCAAATGTCTGGTGACCTGAGCACTGCAACATCCCTACTGGAATCACTGCATTTAGTGTGCCATCGAAGATGGATTGAGACAGTTTGTCATAACTATAAAGGGAAGGGAACAGCCCTCCTGTGTACAATACTATAAAATCCCTCATGGCCAGAGACACCAAAATCCTTTTACCTGTAAAGGGTTAAGAAGCTCAGGAAACCTGGCTGACACCTGACCCAAAGGACCAATAAGGGGACAAGATACTTTCAAATCTTGGTGGGGGGAAGGCTTTTGTTTGTGCTCTTTGTTTTAGGGGTTTCACTCTTGGGACTAAGAGGGACCAGACATCAATCCAGGCTCTCCAAATCTTTCTGAACCAGTCTCTCATATTTCAAACTTGTAAGTAACAGCCAAGCAAGGTGTGTTAGTCTTATTTTTGTTTTCTCAACTTGTAAATGTTCCTTTTTGCTGAGAGGATTTTACTTCTGTTTGCTGTAACTTTGAGCCTACGGCTAGAGGGGGTTCCTCTGGGCTTTATGAATCTGATTACCCTGTGAAGTATTTTCCATCCTGATTTTACAGAGATGATTTTTACCTTTCTTTCTTTAATTAAAAGCTTTCTTTTTAAGAACCTGATTGATTTTTCCTTGTTTTAAGATCCAAGGGGATTGGATCTGGACTCACCAGGAATTGGTGGGGGAAAGGAGGGGGGATGGTTAAATTCTCCTTGTGTTAAGATCCAAGGAATTGGATCGGTGTTCACCAGGAACTTGGTGAAAAAGTCTCTCAAGGTTACCTAGGGAGGGGAAGGTTTTGGGAGGAAAGGGGATGTTCCAGACTGAGGAACCTGGATGGTGACAGCGAAACCAGATCTAAGCTGGTAGTTAAGCTTAGAAGTGTTTATGCAGGTCCCCACATCTGTATCCTAAAGTTCAGAGTGGGGGAGGAACCTTGACACAGTTGAAGCTGTAGACTTTACTCACTCCAGCCATACAGCTTGGCTATTATTGCAAACCCAATGAAACATTGAAACCCTGAAGTTTCAGCTGATGCAATCTCAAGACTGCTGCTTATGACCTCTTAAGCACCTGGGGACAAGTTTATCAAATGCAAAATGTGAAGAAAGCTCCAGCAAATAACTTATTACCTGCCTCCTCCACCCTATTACTGACCTTCCTTGTCATGAAGGTAAATAAGGTTCCTTCACTTGCAAAAGCTTGGAAAGCTGCAGAACTTGATGGTATTTATCCAGAATTTCTTACACCTGGGAAACAAGGAACAGAAATAGCTGGCAGCCTCTGTCCTCCAAAATCCATTCCTCAAAGTTCATCCTGAGGATCTGGCATGAGGTAATTACAATTGCAAAACCCAGGAAGCCAAATATTAATCCTTCATCATATTGGCCCATATCACTCCTTTGCACATCATACAAGCTTATGGAAATAATATTATTGGCCGTGATCATGCTGCCTGTACAAACAACATTACTGAATGAACAAGTGGGCTTCTGAGCAGGCTGCACCTGCACGAACCAAGTATTGACCTTAACAACACACACAGAGGTGGGATTCCAGCAAAAATTCAAGATTGGGACTGCTTTATTAGACTTATCTGCTACCTATGTCACCAAATGGAGGGTTATTCCTTCTGAAAGCCAGCAAAATTATCCCATGCAATGCAATGATAAAGTTCTTCTGACCAATTGTAGATGTTTTGTTTTCCTTGGTGACCAGGTCAGCATGCCACACACTCTCTATTATGGCCTACCACAGGCACCAGTCCTAGCAACAATCCTGTTTAATATCTACACCAGCAATCTTCCTCAAACATCAGCATAGAATTTTGTTTATACTGATGACATTGCTGTCATCTTACAGGCATGCGATTTTCCTACCATAGAACAACACTTAACCAAGGACCTTAAAATCATGGAAGAATTATTCTTCCATGATTTTAAGGTCCTTGGTTAAGTGTTGTTCTATGGTAGGAAAATCGCATGCCTGTAAGATGACAGCAATGTCATCAGTATAAACAAAATATAAGGTGTCATCAGTATAAACACCTATATAAGGTGACTAAAACCAAATCCACTAAGACTGTTGTGAATTAATCTAAACAATCCAACAGCTGGGGGGGAACTGCATGTGGACATCTGTGAGCAGCAGATAAGACATGATCCTATCACAAAATATCTCAGTGCAACATCAGATTGAAGCCTCACATAACATAGCATTAAAACACTTACCTCCCCACCCCAGCTTGGATGATGGTGCATGAGAGTAAGAAGGAGTAAGGTCCCCCTTTACTCCCTGTGTCAGCTACTCAGACCATGGGTTGTAGCACAGGTAAGAAAGCAGGTTCCATGAAGCCACTATATACTAGCCCCCTGTGCAGGTGGGTGAGAGGGGGAGAGGAGGGAATGGAGCCAAGGCTCTGTCTCCTCATCTGCTAGCTAGTGTAGCTGTGCCAGGGACACTATGTTGCACCAGATCTTGGCCTGATGCAGAATCTATTCCCACTCAGACCTGTGGGAAGACCAATCAGAATCTGATTGCTGGGTTGTTCCAGGAAAAGTGCAATAATGCACTTCCCTTGCTAAGGGCTTTCCGTAAAAACAAATTTCAGCCTCCAAAAATCAACAATTGGAAAATGAGAATGCCGATTGAGATTTTCAAAGGTGCCTAAGGGAATGAGGCATCTAAATCCCATTACAATTCAATGGGAGTTGGGCCATGATGCCTGCAGGGTCTTTTGAAAATCCTAGCTGTGATGTTGCAAATAAATTTTTGATTTACTATCATAGCAAGTGTATAGCTAGAAAGTTTCCAATAAAAGAGCTTTCTCTGTGGTCAGATTACAATACAGAACTAGATTCTCTATTGAAATCTTTCTGTTTCTGCAGCATTTACAAGCTCCACAGGAGGGAGTCTTTACCTATATTTAAATGCCAAACCTATATATCAAAGGTATTTATAACAATATTACCTAAGTGCTGATTTTGCCTTTTTTGCAAAGGGATGGGTGGGGGGCTCAAACTGGGTTCAAGATACCTCAGTTAAAATGGCCCAGGTTTAGAATCCTCCTTTGTAGCAGTCTGGCTTTGGAAAGCCTTAATCCAAACCAGTCAGACATACTGAGTAACGTGATGGGTGTGTACAGCATTTTATAAAGATGTAAGAAGATAAACTCTCTGCCCCTGAAATTTACAATCTAGACTGATAAATTATTAAGGATGTTGGGGGAAAAGAGAGATGCAACATGAAAGCAAAGTTATAGGGCAGGTATGTGTAAGGTTGAAGTTTTGGTCATTTTTTTTTAATTTATAAATTTTGTTTAACTCTTATCATGAGCTAATAATTTAAAGATAACATTAAAAGATCATGAGGTGAGATATAAAAGCAGGGGTTGATGGTTACTGGTAGAAGGCTGGATGAGAGAAATTAGTTCTGGGTAGTAACCTAAAGAAGGAAAGCAAAGTGGCTAAATGTACCGGATCACCTTTCTGAGCACAACAGGGAGCCACAAATAGGAAAGCAGTGAAAGTTGCAGGAAGAGACTGGTGCACATGGCAGCGCATAGTGCGTGACCCCTCAAACAGAGAGATGGGATGTAATTAAGGAAAGAGCTATGCAGAGCTTTAGAAGTCAGAATGAGATGTTCACATGTGTTGCCGAAAGAGACACGAAACTAGTAGAGGGGCCCAAGAATGTGGGACTTGGTTGGAAAAAGAAGAATAACTTTAACTACTGTAGTTTACTGTATAGCCTGGAAAAGGAAGAAGTGATAGAAGGGAAGGCCTGCTAAGACCTTAAAGCAGGGAGTGGAGACTGAGAATCTCAGGAGTGGAGCTGGCCAGAGAATGGGGTTGGGGAGAATGAGAAGCTGATGAAACAATCACATCTGTTCTGTTTAACGGATTACATTCCCAAGGGAGAAAACTTTAAGAATGTAATACTCCTTTCCAGTAGACCTGTGGATGGTCACAAACCTTACTGCTTTTAGGACAAAATTCACAACCTACCTCTTTACCAAAGCTTTCCCATAACATTACGAATGCTTGTGTTGTTAGTGTTATTATTATTCATAATAATAGAACGTAGAAAAATCCACTAATCTACATGTCCTTGGAGTGATGCAGAAAAGGACAAGAATAAGTTTAGATGGATCATAAAAAATACAAGACTCAACAACAGTTTTCAAAAAGGGGCCATTTAAAATTCTTCTCAGTCATAAACTAATAAATGGATTTACCTGGAAAGGCTCAGAAGATTCATTCTATGTTTGGAGAATATGTATGATACATTTGGGGCAGATGGCTTATGTGATTCATACGGAACAAAGAACTTCAATCCTTGTTCTCAGTGCAAATATTCATGTAACCTTTTAATTTCGGAGCAGATGTGGTGGCTCTGTAACACTGAATGGCTTTCTCAAACTCCATCTTGGAGAGCCCTGTGGCACAGTTCTCTGGCTCATTCCAACAAGCAAGCACAGCTTCTGTCTTATGATCCTGCTCTGGCTGCCAAGAAGTTCCTTCCTCAGAGTGTCCTTTTGTATGCGCTGATAACTAACCAGAACAAAAGTGGTATTTCTTTCCCTAAAAGACCTCTCCTCTATCCTTTCTCCTTTCCCCTCCTGCAGCCACTCTTCTGATAGGCAATTCTCCTTCAGCAGACTGTTTTCTGTCAGATCAGGTTTTGCTGGATGCCCCTGAGACCAGCATAACCCCTGCCCCATGCTGATGGATTGAATAAAGCCACTAATCGTTAAGTGAAAGTTACACCAGACAATGTTGGGAGTGGGGTGGGGGGGGAGGAAGAGACAATTTTCTGACTCTAGGACTTGGCAGATTTCACAACAAAACAGCTGGCCGTGAGACACGGGTGCTGATGGAATACATTAATTACTGTCGTCAAGGTTTTAGACACACTTGCAAATTGCTAGTAATACCGGCATGCTGGATTATCAGAGAAATTGTCTGAAAAAAAAAAGAAAACTAGAAAGAAGCATCTGAATCAAGCCCATACATTAGCTATAGAGGCAAGCCCAGCTGCTGTGGTCTGTGCATTCCTCAGCCTTTCTCAGTCCACAACCTCCACACAACACACTTACACTTGTTCTGATCATACTCAGGCCACTTGGGGCCCCTTTCAGTCTCTATTATTATAATTACATAGCAACAAAGTATATTAAGCACCTCACAGGCGCATAAAATAGATTCAGCCCCTCCCCCTGAATTGCTTACAATCCAAAGGTAGACATGGTATGCAATTAGTAAAAGCAACAAACAACGGGAGAGCAATGGGTAGGGAAGACAAGGTTTATTATCATTGGATCTTGTAGTGACTTAGGTTTGTTATAAGCCTTTCTTGTTCACTGTGATCTGTCTACACACACTGTATATGTTTCTCTGAAACCAATAAATGAAATAATCAATATTTGCGTTCTGTATGTTTCCTCCAATCTAATAATGCCGTCACTGGTCTTAAGGGCAGATTCACAAAGGGAGTTAGGTGCCAAAAATGGGAAGTAGGCAACTGAATCCCAGAATCAGGATCCACTTGGATTCACATACTCCTACTCAGCTATCGCCAAACAACTGTAGGTGTCTAAAATTGCTTGGCACTTACATTTTTGCAGTAGAAGTTCTCTGCACAGTGGCAGCTCACTCTAGGCATCCAGATGCATATGGACCAGAGAGACGAACAAAAAAGGGAAAGAGACATTTCTCTGTCTAACTTTCCCTGGGGCCCAAGCCAATAAGCATGCTCAGAGCTCACCTACCAGATCAGATCCCCAGCACACAAAATGGTTGGGAGAGGAGGAGAGCCTCCTTCTTTACTTTTAGCGTAGTAGTTAGGGGACTCGCCAGAGAGGTGAGAGACCTCTGGTTCAAGTCCCCAGTCTCTCTGAGGGGCCAAAGGGCCCTGCTACTTCTCAGGTGAGTGTCCCAGCCACTGAGCTACAGCAGGGTATTCTGATGCAGGGCTCCTTCAGGCTCTGCTGTTGAAGCTGTTCTATTGGTACAAGTGGGATTAGAGACTGGTCTACATTGCAGGGTTAGGTCGAATTTAGCCGCATTAGGTCAATTTTAATATGACTATGTCCACACAACCAACCCCATTCCGTCGACTTAAAGGGCTCTTAAAATCAATTTGTGTACTCCTCCCCAGCGAGGGGAGTAGCGCTAAAATCGACCTTGCTGGGTTGAATTTGGGGTAGTGTGGATGCAAATCAATGGTATTGGCCTCCGGGAGCTAACCCAGAGTTTTCCATTGTTACTGCTCTGGACAGCACTTTGAACTTCGATACACTAGCCAGGTACACAGGAAAAGCCCCAGGAACTTTTGAATTTCATTTCCTGTTTGGTCAGCGTGACGAACTCAGCAGCACTTAGCAGCACAGGTGACCATGCAGTCCCCTTGAGAATCGTAGAGCATAGAATGTTTCTATGCTCCCCCCATCATCTCCGTCCCTGAGGTTATCACAGATTAGAAGGTGAGAAAAATGCACTCACGATGACGTGTTTTCCAAGCTCATGCAGTCCACCCACACTGGTAGGGCACAGCTTAATGCATGGAGGCATTCAGTGGCAGAGACCAGGAAAGAATTAAGTGAGCACGAAGAGCGGAGGCAGGATGTGATGCTGAGGCTAATGGGGGAGCAAACAGACATGATGAAGCATCTGTTAGGGGAGCAAACGGACATGATGAAGCATCTGCTGGAGCTGCAGGAAGTCCAACAAGAGCACAGACCCCCACTGCATCGACTGTATAACCACCTACCCTCCTCCCCATGTTCCATAGCCTCCTCACCGAGATGCCCAAGAATGCGGAGGGGAGGAAAAGCTCTGGGCACCCAGCCACTCCACTCCAGAGGATGGCCAAAGCAACAGAAGGCTGTCAATCAAACAGTTTGATTTTTAGTGTGGCTATAATAAGCAATGTGGCCTTGTCCTTCCCTCTTCCCTCACTTCACCTGGACTACCTTGTCCGTTATCTTATTTTTAAAAAATTAATAAAGAAAGAATGCATTGTTTCAAAACAATAGTTACTTTATTTTGAAGTAGAGAGGGTGGTTGGCTTACAAGGAATTAAAATCAACAAAGGGGATTGGTTTGCATCAAAGAGAAACATACACAACTGTCACACCGAAGCCTGGCCAGTCATGAAACTGGTTTTCAAAGCCTCTCTGATGCGCAGCGCGCCTTGCTGAGCTCTTTTAATCACCCTGGTGTCTGGCTGCTCAAAATTGGACACCAGGCAACTTGCCTCAACTTCCCACCCCGCCATAGGCGTCTCCCCCTTACTCTCATAGATATTATGGAGCACATAGCAAGCAGCAACAACAATGGGAATATTGACTGTGCTGAGGTCAGACCTAGTCAGCAAATATCACCAGTGAGTTTTTAAACATCCAAAGGCACATTCTACCACCATTCTGCACTTGCTCAGTCTATAGTTGAACTGCTCCTTACTACTGTCCAGGCTTCATGAACCATGGGAGCAAAGGGTAGGCTGGGGTAGGTGCAACCGTGTGGTGCTGCCAGCTGGGAGAGCAGCCTGAGGCAGAAGCCTCCAGATCGCATGATATTCCAGGCAGGACTGAATCTCCAGGAGACGAAACTTAAAGAAGAGAATGACCTGGAGTCTCTGGCTCCCATTCGGTGCTCTAAGGGGAGGATAACCATATCTGTCCAGGCGCCCCTGATTGACCTCACTGAGATCTGCAAGGAGCACCCAGGAGACATTCAACGGCTATCAGTCCTACTGCACCATCTGTCATGAAGGCAAGGAGCTGCTGCTGTGTAGTAATGCTGTACCATGTCTGCCAGCAGCACCCAGGAGACCTGTGGTGACGGTGAGCTGAGCGGGCTCCATGCTTGCTGTGGTATGGCATCTGCACGGGTAACCCCGGAAAAAAGGTGTGAAACGATTGTATGCTGTTGCTTTCATGAAGGGAGAGGGGCCTGAGGACATGTACCTAAAACCACCCGCAACAATGTTTTTGTCCCATCAGGCATTGGGAGCTTAACCCAGAATTCCAATGGGCAGTGGAGACTGCAGGAACTGTGGGATAGCTACCCACAGTGCACCCCCATGGTAGTGAGGATGCACTCTGCTGACTTAGTGTGCTTAGTGTGGACATACACAATCAACTGTATAAAATCGGTTTCTAAGAACCGACTTCTATAAAATCGACCTAATTTCTTAGGGTAGACATACCCTAGGAGTTCTTGACTCGACCATACTTGTCAGCTCATTTTTAAGTGCAGGGGAAAGTGACAAATCTCATTCCCAGACAATAGATAGGAACTTGTTGAGGGTGGGAGTCATTTCTGTAGTGCAGGTCTAGAGTGACTCCAACAGTCTAGGGACTGGGTCTCTCCTGAGATAAGCTATTCCTTTCCTACCCCCACCTGATACTTGACATGGGCTGGGATATAGATCAGCCAGCAGCTCTCAAACCAGTCATCAAAAGAAAAAGCAATTGACCTTTTTTGCTTGCATTTACTTTCCCTAGTTGAGCTCCACTGGTGAATTGTTTGTTTTGAAAGAGATTCTGTCACTGCTACTAGACTAAAGAGACAAAATAATGTGATTAATATTGTTTGTTTTGGTTGGAGGAAAAGTACTCTGAACCTATAACAAATACCCGCTTGTTAGCAAATGGAAAGGTACAATTAAGACAGCCTTTCTAGTTGTTTTAACAAGATTTTGTCTCTTTTTCTCTCTCTCTCCCATTTTTAATGAGATACCAATTTCCTGCCCTTCTTGCTAGCAGATGCCTTTCCAAAAAAACAGACAGCTTTGATTTTCATCTTAGCATGACTTCTCAATCTTAATTTATTCATCTGCAGCCCACCCACCACACTCTTCATGTGCTAAACGGCTGTTAATCGCTGAAAAATTAATAACACCAAAAAAAAAAGTTTTCAAAATAATCTTTTTCTTGATAGGTGGAAAGACTCGTATTTTTCTCACATTCCCAAAGCTCCACTATTTCTAGGCGCGCATGGCAACAAAGTGAACCTTTCTGTAATCTCACCTAGGCCCCTCACCCCCAATAAATCAGAAACTCTCCTTTTGTAAAACTGAGTCTCAGCCAGTTTATTTTAATAGCAGAAATGCTGTCAGTCTGTGAGCAGCCAAGCAGACCCTGAAAGATTTGTAGGTGTTGAAGGTATGAAGAGAGGAACCTTTCTCAGTGCAGCTGATAATCAGTACAGCCAGTCCCTCCTCTGGGACTTGGGGAGATGCAGCTTTGGCAGGTTTGGGCAGTAAACTATTTAGGAAAAGTTATTTTTATTTCACTTAAGTAGCTCTTTAAGACCTGCAAAAATCCTGAAACTTACTTCAGTGCTAAGATCCACCCTGTGGCAAAGAATCTGCACCTTATTTATTATTTTTCATCTCTACTAGGTGCACAGGATTTTCTGTAGGTTGGGATTTTCAGTTCCTGCTATTATCTGAGAGATGCCATCTTGCACTCTGATGTCACTAGCTCTTATCTAAGCAAATCTGGGCGTGGTCAATATTTGGATGGTTGACTCATTGCCAGGAAAAATTGCAGGTGCTGCAGGATGTGGTGATAGTGATTGAATAAGTTAGGTTGTATAGCGGCATTGACCCCAATGACCTTGGATGGTGTGAGAGGGTGCTATGCTATAGGAAGCGGTGTGCGTAGTTGAGGATGGAGCACTCTGTCCTTTGCAAGGTTGGTAAATAAACATCATTACCCCTATTTTACAGAAGGGAAGACTAAGGTACAGATAAAGAAGTGACTTGCACCCACTGGATCAACTAACCTCAGACCCCAGAAAAGAGAATTTTACCCATTATACTTCCAAGCAAATAATTGGCTAAGTGATCCCCTTTCTTGTTTGATATGCTTCAGTCAAACACAAGTTATTGGGGATAATACAGGAGTCTTGGCCAGTTGGGTGAAATTCTATGTCCTGTGTTATGCAGGAGATCAGACTAGATCAGGGATCAGCAACCTTTCAGAAGTGCTGTGCTGAGTCTTCATTTATTCACTCTAATTTAAGGTTTCGCATGCCAGTAATACATGTTAACTTTTTTAGAAGGTCTCTTTCTAGAAGTCTATAATATATAACTAAACTCTTGTTGTATGTAAAGTAAATAAGGCTTTTAAAATGTTTAAGAAGCTTCATTTAAAATTAAATTAAAATGCAGAGCCTCCCAGACTGGTGGCCAGAACCCGGGCAGTGTGAGTGCCACTGAAAATCAGCTCACGTGCCGCCTTTGGCACCTGTGCCATAGGTTGCCTACCCCTGGACTAGATGATCTAATGTGCCCTTCTGGCCTTAAAAATCTCTATGCATCTCCATAAACCTCCCCATAGGATTCTCTTTAAAACTGAGTTAGATTCAAATTTAGAAATGGGCTCGATTCAAAAGCCAAGATCAGAACAACCCCCAACTTTGGAGGTACATTATTTGGAATCTGAACCTGAAGTTTAATAACCCCCACACAATGCCAGATCTGAACAATCCCAAACTCTGAAGGGTACAAAAATGCATCCAGGTCTAATTTTGTTAAAATTAGATTTAATACATTTGTTGTCAGAAGGACTGAATTGCTTGAGGATTGGTAATAGGTTATGGAGATTCCTGCTCCAGCTACACTCATTCTAATCCAGCGCAGGACACAGTGACTGAAGTGATTACCATCTGAAGGCTGGTCAATAGCATGTGTGAAATGAACTGGTGGTCTGAGTCTCGTTCTTGATGAGCAGGGTTCTACATAATTTTAAAATGCCCTAAACTCAATGTGTGTGTGGGGGGGTACATATTGCCTCTATATAAATCCATGGAACACCCACATCTTAAATACTGCATATAGATGTGGTCACCCCATCTCAAAAAAGATATATTGGAATTGGAAATGATTCAGAAAAAGGCCACAAAAATGATTAGGGGTATGGAACAGCTTCCATATGAGGAGCCATTAATCAGACTGGAATTTTTTCACTTTGGAAATGAGACAATTGAGGGGGAATATGATAGAAGTCTATAAAATCATGACTGGTATGGAGAAAGTGAATAAGGAAATGTTATTTATCCTTCATATATCACAAGAACTAGGGGTCACCCAATGAAATTAATAGGCAACAGGTTTAAAACATACAAAAGGAAGTCTTTACACAAAACTCAGTCAGTCTGTGGAACTCCTTGCCAGAGGATGTTGTGAAGGCCAAGACTACAACAGGGTTTAAAAAAGAACTACATGAGTTCATGGAGGATAGGTCCATCAATGGCTATTAGCCGGACGGGCAGGAGTGGTATCCCTAGCCTCTGTTTGCCAGAAGCTAAGAATGTGTGATAGGGAATAGATCACTTGATGATAACCTGTTCTGTTCATTCCCTCTGGGGCACCTGGCATTGGCCACTGTCAGGAGACAGGATACTGGGCTAGATGGACCTTTGGTCTGACCTAGTATGGCTGTTGTTATGTACCATCATGGCTGACTCAGCCCTTTATTTTTGAATGAAGTTCTTTCATGAAAGATCTATAAAGGAACACCTAGGTGCTGCAGGAAGAGGTGCTTGCAGTAGATGATACACTTCCCTCTGTATCAGTACTGAACAAATGAATCTTTGAGGAGCTAGGGGGCATTACACTGCTACAAATGCATTTTTTCAAACGAGATATAAAACTGAGGTCCTCACCACCTGTGGTCACAGAAGATTACGTGGCCCACCACTTTTTAAACAGGGCTTCAGGATCCAGACAAGAGCAGAAGAGACCAAGGGTCAGAGCAGGGTTAAATTTGAGGCTGAAAATAGTGGAGGAGTTTGTAATTAGGTTCCAGGCCAGGGTCAATTCTGAGAATCAGAGTCAAAATCAGGATTCTGGTCCAAATCAAGACCCAATCAAAGCCAGGAGTTCAAGAGCAGGAAGAAAGAATAGTTATGGCAGCTACAAGAGATGACACTTGTTCCCTGGATGCTTCCTGGAACACCTCTTGAGTTTGCATAGGGCAGGGAGCCAATCAGGAGCCATGAAGCTGCTGCCTGTTGTGCCCTAAGAGGTGGTACTTCCTATGGTCTGTGTCCACAGGGGATGGCAGGTAATGGAGCATGAGCTGATTATAGCTGCTGCTGGATTGCAGCATGGAGGTGTTCACTCCCTGGAGGCTCCACAGCCCAGTTTCAAGACCCACTGGGCCTTATGTTGGTGCTCTGTGCTGGCCCAGGTTTGTCTGGATGGGCTGTGTGTAAGGCTGCCACAAGGTCAGGCGCATGGACTTGGGACAGTGACTCCTAGGACTACTTTTCTTGACCAAAGCCCTCTCAGTCTATAAAGTACCAGAGGGAGCCACGTTTGACTTTTGAGTCCAGTATCTTGTGGACCTTGTACTCCTCATGTCCTTGGATTCACACCAGAGGGGACAGGAGTTGGGACCTAGGAGCAAAAGGGTTGCCAACATAAGATTTTGGCAAGGAAGTGTGCAACACTGGGTTGATTTTGAGGGATATAAGTAATTGGAGCCTTGTGCTCACTGAATTGATTACCTGGCTGATGAAATATGCCTGAGGTATCAATAATCCAGTTTGGAATATGGCTGGTTGGTGCGGAGGTGTTGAGCTGAGACACACTTTTTGCCCAACCCTGAATGCCGGGCCCTCCTGTGCCAGCCGTCAGCATACCACTTGTAACCTTCCATGGCCTTGTCCAGATGTGCTTTGAGTCCTTCTTGGGCCTCATGGATCTAGCACAACCAGTCAGAGGCTGCAGGATTGGTGGAGGTGACAGGTGCTTCTGGGTGGAGACGGGAGTGGAAGCCATAGTTTGCATAGAACGAATGCTTCTCAGAAAAGACATAACTGACATTGTTATAAGCAATGCTGGAAACGGATGACATGAATCACAGGAACTGGGCCATTTCTTCTGCGGAGGACAGTTGCCCAATGGGGATAAAGTGCGCCATTTTTGTCAATTGGTTGACCAAGATGACTACGGTGTGCCCATTGCACACAGGGCGCTTGACTATGAAGCCCAGTGTAATGGCTGCCCAGGGTCTGGATGGGATCTCAGAAGGCATTAGGGTGCCAAGGAGTTTTGAGCCTGACATCTTGGTACAGGCTCATGTATCACAGGAATGAATATATGAATGGATTGTCATTTACATTTGGGGCCACCAGAAGGAGTGGGTGGGCAAATGGAGGATCTTGAGGTGACCCAGATGGCCTGATAATGGTGAGTTGTGACAGCTATAGTACCTCTAACTGAGGGGGTCCTGGCAGAACATGCAAGCAGCCCTTGAAATAGAGCAAGACATCCTGGACCTGTTGTTGTCCCTGGCTTGTTACCTCAAGTTCCTCGGGACAGGGCTCTTTCCCTGAATCTGAGCAGATAAGCGATGTGAGATCTTGGGGAACTGTGGCATTCAGGAAGTTCTGGGGCTGGGAAATACATGGTGTCTTAGTAGGGGGCGGGGAATTGGCTGGCAAGATATCCCCCTTTTCTGGACAAGGCATCAGAAGTCTTGTTCTTGGCTCCTGACTGGTAGGTGATGGTGAAATTGAAGTGTGTGAAGAACAAGGCCCAGCAAAGCTGTCTCTGGTTCAGCATGCTGGCGCAGCGAAGATACTGTAAATTTTTATGATCTGTGTAAACCTCCTGCATGGGGTACTAACCACCCTCCAGGTAGTGGTGCCACTCTTCGAAGGTTGCTTTGATCACTGGTGATTACATTCTGCCTTTCTAAATGCCCTCTGCATGTTCAGCTGGATACATTAATCTTCTTCACTCCCTGCCCTAAAATACTGCTTGGAGTTGCTTTGTACTGTCAGACAGTTGCCACCTTTCACCCTTTTGGTAACTGCACTTTGTGGGTGGAGCTATGACAATTTGAGAATCTCTCTGTATAATTTATTAATTCTATGTGAGAGTATGAATTCTCTGTATGTATCTTCACCCAGCTGCAGACTCCATTTTGAAGATGCAGTCTTTTGTCCCCTGTTGTCCATTCACCTCCATGCTGGATAGAAACTCTTGGATATAAACTCTAACTGGGTAATGGCAAAGGTCTAAAATAAAGAGTCATTAAATCTGATGGTCCTTTGTTCAAGAAGGAAGTACCCTAGACAAAGGGCTGTTCCCTGCCCAGAGGAACTGGTTTATCAAGGGAGAGGTCACCTGGCAATGAAGTCACCCGGTGTGACTCTGTGGTCTTTCCGCTGAGGCTGACCAAGGAGTCACCTGACTGAGAGACTGGAGGTGATAAAGGGCAGAAGCTGCTCCATTTGGTCTCTGTCTTTGGCTATTTTTCAGTAGTTTAAGAGGAAGGAGCCTGATGAGGCAAGCAGAGGGGGGAACACTGCCTACCTACCTATCTGAACATAGATGGTCCCTGCAATATAGCTGATATTGATTCAGAGTGATCTGGATCACTTGGTAAAGTGGGAGAAAGTGAACAATACACTTTTTACTGCAGCAAAATGTAAATGTATACATCTAGGGACAAAGAAAGCAGGCCATATCTACTTATGGGGGACTCTATTCTGGGAAGTATAACTCTGAAAAAAAATTAGGGGTCATGGTGGATAATCAGCTAAAGATGAGCTTCCAGTGTGATGCTGTGACCAAAAGTACTAATTCTCTGGAGAGGGGAAATTCATGTAGAGTTTATTATTTTTGTATGTATGTGTGTATTTTTTGTGTGATTAAATAAAGAGCAATAATGTATTGGACTCTGTGCACAGTGTCTCTCTCTCTGTTGTATGCTAGGTCTACCTCTTTCTCCTGACAGATTCAAACTGTAACCTCAAAGTCTCACACTGGGGGTGTTCTGGGAGAGGGTATGTTTAAGCTCAGGGGGAGCTGAGGACTCAGTGCTGGTTCCAGGGGCTAGGCAGCTGGGCTGGGTGGTTGCTAGGGTGACCAGATGTCCCTATTTTAAAGGGACAGTGCCTATTACCCCCCTCTCCCTGTCCCGATTTTTCACCCTTGCTGTCTGGTCACCCTAGTGGTCGCAGCTCTTAAAAGGAGATATTAGACAGAGGTCCTGCCCTCTGAGAGCATGCTTAGGGACCCGCAAACTGGGACAGTGCCTGGGTCTGTTCAGACTCAGAGCAGTCTCCTGGACTGCCTACTAGGGGAGCCAGAACACATCTGTGACAGAAGAGACTTTTGTGTGTAATTTTTGTTGCTAAGGTGTTGTCTACACACAAAAGTTGTATCAGTATAGCTAAAGCAGTACAACCCCCCCTAGTAAGAATGCTGTCATATTAGTATAAATGTGCTTACATCAGTATAGTTTATTCCCATATAGAGAGGAGAATAAAACTTACCCTATAGATACATTTCTATCTGTATAACTGCATCCATACTAGGGATTGTACCTGTATAACTTTATCAGTGAAAAATCACAGCCCTAACCAAAATAGTTATGCTGCTACAAAAACTGTGTATAGAGCAGGCCCAAGTCTGTAATACATTTTGGAAACTTTCAGGATGAAAGCTGCTGTAGAAATATAAATGTGAGATTATTATTATTGTCAATATCCTTCTTAGGTAGTTAAACTGAGTTCTGTACAGCTTACTGTGTGCAGGGCTATTCTGGATGAGTCCTTAGAAGCCAGAATCCTGTTTGCTCAATGTGGGCATTAATGTAAGGCATGAGCCAAAAACTGTCCTTCTCTCTTTTAAGGTACAGCTTCCTAGTAGCCTGTTGTCCTCATAGCTTCTGCTACCCATGTGAAAGATGGTTTAATTAGTGCTATATGTGCTATAAGTAATTTAGATACTTCAGGATAAAAAATACAAAATCAATGTAAGATAATAAATGATAATAATTACTCATTCTAAATTAATTTTCCAGTTTGGTCCATCTCATCAGAGAGACTAAAGGATGAACGGACCATGAAGATTTAATTCTCTTCTGACACATAGAGGTGGGATCTATCTTGGTCACTGCAGAAGCACATGGACGGGACAGTGTTTGGGAAACTTTGAGGCCTTCCTTCAGTCTCAGTGAATCTCCAGCACCTCCACTAACACGACAATAGGCATTTTCATACATATATATTCAAAGTCATACATGTAGGAACAATCCATGCATAGAGGACAGTATCCTGGAGAACAATTTCTCTGAAAAAAAGTTTAGGACAAACTTGAGTTGCTAGTGTGATGCAGTGGGGCTAAGAGTATTCTTAGAAATATTAATAGGGGATATGGAATAGCAATACTGGAATATTGTATCCAGTTCTGCATTTCAGTATCAAAAAGGATACTGAAAAATTGGAAAAGGCTCAGAAGAGAGCTACCAGAATGGAAAACCTGTCTTACTGTAAATGACTTAAAATCTCAATATTTTGAATATATCTAAGAGAAAGCTAAGAAGTTACTTGAAAATATTTGATAGCAGAGGGAGCTTTAATTTAGTAGAGAAAGGCACAACAAGATTCGATGGCTGGGAATTCAAGTCAGCAAAATTCAAACTGCAAAATTTTAACAGTGTTGGGTCATTAACCTTTGGAACAGATTACCAAGAGCTGTGGTAAATTCTTCATCACTTGGAGGCTTTAAATCAAGACTGCATGTCTTTCTAAAAGATATGTTTCAGTTCAGCCACAAGTTGATCATAAATGTTCCCTGCCGGGCTCTATAAATCTATATGAGCCATGTACAAGTACTTGAAGGATGTGAACACCAAAAAGAGAGAAGCATTATAATATGAATAATGAGATAAATATGAGGAAAGGAAAATTTATGTGGGCTATCAAGAAAAAGAAACAACCCTCCTGACAATGACATCCACTGGCTGTGGAGTAGTCTCCCAGGGCAAAGCGTGGGAGCCAATTCTTGAGTCATTTAAAACATTGCTGGATAAGGTACTGTTGAATATACAAAAGGGAAAATTCCTGCACTGGTCTCAATGGAGTGTGGGAACGATGGACTTTTCCACTTCTAATTTCTATGATTTTATTACCACTTGCAGGATCTGGAAAATACTAGAGAAGAGCTAGCTATGAGGGAACGTCCACTGATGACATGTGAACACCACCGGATTGGGGACATATTCTGGTTAACCCTTCTAAATAGACTGGGAGCTACTACCTCCTACTCCCCCCAGTGCATCTATGAATGCTGTGGATCATAGACTACTAAACCAGCGTAAGAGGCCAATTAGCGGATCACTTTATCTGTCAGAGTATCAATACCTGTGACTGTGAGGCATAGTTGGGAAGCTGAGGCATCCAACTGCTCTTGAGTATCGAAGAATTACCCAAATTAATCCAAGTTACCAGGGCTGTCATTAAAGGTGACAATACAAAGGGCTTCAGAGTGTAGACCCATATATCCTTTAAATAACATACAATTAACCATATGTATTACATAGGACAGCTACTGGACAGATCAAAATAATCTGCTAGCATGGACAGTACAGTGACTGGGAGGGGCTGTATACAAAAGGGTGATTGGGAGGGGGCTTATCATCCACTAAGATTCATGGCTAGAGCCTCACATTTCCTTAGATTTTTGAAAGAAGAAGATACACCATAAAGTATACAGACCTTAAACATCATCTCTGTAAAGGGGCTCTAGCCACCTTTTTCTCCAGGGTTGTTCCCCAGCTGAGTGTGTTACTTTGTTATGCTTCTCTGGCAGCACTGAGAAGGAGCAGGCTCTCCATTAACCATGAATTAAACCATAGTGGCCCTTCCTTCACATCACTTCATTTGCTGAGTCAGTTAAAGTGGTTCTCTCAAGTTGTTCAGGTCTGTAATGTGACTGATCTTTACAGCTGTCTATTCTAGCAGGAAATGGCCAGAACCAACACCCAAGGCTCTGTCTGTCTCTCTAAACTAAAATGAATTCTTCAAACATGGAACAGTTATTTTTAAGATCACATTCATTGTCCCTGTAAGTGTACATGGGTGTGATGAATGCAGACAGAGTGCACTGCACCCTAGTGTCCTGAGGGAAGACCACGCCAGCATATGTTCATGTTCTCTAGGTAGGCTAAGCTGGGTATAGCTACTCATGGCTTGGGTGGGTTGATTTGAAAAATAATCCTATTAATGGAAGCAAAAGGAATTTCTTAGTCTGAGAGCAAGTGATAGTGAAGCCTGGATTGGGGTGTGTAGCCACAGTCCCACACTGGGGTGATGATGCAGGAGGTGCACTGCTTCAGCAGGACTTCCAGGGAGCATGACTGCAGTACCCCACAAGTATGGTACAACATCTGTGTCTGGCTGTGCCTGGCCTACATTGCTGGCAGATCTGTGCGTGTGTTTGTGCATGTGCGTAGAATGGCCCTGGCCTCTCCCCCTTTGCAGAAGCTCATGCTTGTTATATCTCCTTATCTCCCATTACATCATGCTCCCCGCTATGTTAAAAGAATGTTAAGGTTGCAAAGTCAAGCACTCAAAATTTACAAAATACCAGAATTAAGGCTGCCCATGCAATCGTAATTTGTTCCCTTTCTGCATATGCATTACGATACTGTCTTTGATTACATGGTCACATACTATTTGTGGGGGACTGCAGGAAGGGAGAGGAAGGTCTCATGATTAAAGAGTTTAATGCCATCTGAGCTGGGAAAGCTGGTGGTGGGGAAGGCAAGACTGATGAAGCAGACTGACGACAGGATGAGGAGCCTGATTCAAATCTTGTGCAGATGTCTGTGTGTTTGTGTGAGTGCATGGCAAACACAGCCATGGCTTCTGGTACATATCTTCTGCTTTCTTTGTTATGCTGGTATTATTGTTGTTGTTTATTATTTGTATTATTGTAGCATCTAGGAGTCCTAGTCATGGACTAGGAATTGTGCTAGGTGCTGTACAAAGACAGAACAAAAGGATGGTCTCTGCCCCAAGTGGCTTACAATCTAGATATGATCTAAGTATATACATGTTCCCTCCCCACTACTTCCATCTCACAATGTGCCCAGCACAGAAAACTCTTTCCTCTAGCTGTGGCCTGAATTCATCAGTGGCTGGACAATCATTAGCGATGTTTACACTATAATGCATCTCAACCCCCTGCACTCAGGCTGACTGAGTTACAAAACTGAAAATTGAGTGCCTGTGGTTCTCTATGCTTATCGTGCCAGAAGCAGAATCTGGTAAGGGCAGAAGTTCAGTGACATGCCCTTCAGTACTAACAGCTTATTGGTCCCATTTCCCTAGGATGGTGAACATAAGACATTTATTCAAAAAAGTGTGAAAAACGGAGAAAGCAATATATATTGTGGTGACTGACAGGTGACTTTAAAGGCCCAGGCAAACCTAGCACTGAGAAGGGACAAGAACAAGGTAAAATCAGCTTGGTTAGAGGCAGGTATTGATTGACAGAGTGAAGATGACCACATATTTGTGGGTTTGGACCAGCAGGAGACCATCATGAAATACCATGGAACACATTCCTGTGGGTGGTGTGAGGACACTGCCCAAAACTTTCCTCACTAGTGAGCCACCTACCGCAAACAAGTAGCATAATTACATTTCAGTGCATCTTTTTGATCCAATTTGCTCAAATGTTCTGCATTTTTTTCTGTTCTAACAAAAGTCATGTTCAGTGGTAACCTCCATATGAATATCAGTCCAGGGAAACACTGACCCAATATTAGTATTTTATTATATAGAGTGATGATTGTCTGACATCAAATCAAGCCATTTCTAAGAATGCAAATGAATAAAGGGCATAAGACGTAAGCACATGAACACAGAGTTTTCAACTTTTACCCTCATCCCTGCCTCAAGTTTCTGGATGAGTAAAATATCAGGCAGCGTGACCAACCATAGTAGTCACAGGGGTCACAATGGGCTCATCCTGAGGAAAGGGCAGTAATGCTCTTTCTTCTGTTCATACGTATGATGGAGCAGGTAGCAAACAGCAACAGCTGTGGAGAGGCATTTCAGGTCAGTGTCGTTTTGTTTCAATTGGCATCTTTGTGACTCCCCTGGAAGTGCCTCTCTTTCTTCAATCAGCCCATTGGCCAATGTTCTCTGAGTCTGGGTCAAGTGCACGGCACCCTGAAGTATGGTCTGCATTTCAGCTCATCCCCTCTCCCCGCTCCAATTCATTGTTCCATGTGCTCAGGTGGTGTTTCAGGTCATGGAGCAGTAGCAGCTAGTTGGTAGGAGAGGAGGAGGCGAAGACCCTCCTCTGGCAGTTCTGAGGCTTCTACTCCTTCTGCCCCTCCTGTCCTCTTCAAAGAGAGGAAAGTAACTCTATCGGAGGGAGCCCAGCAGCCAAAAGGTTTTTTTGATAGGGGAGGAGTGAGGAGGGAGGCAAGTATGGGAAAGGGAGGAGGCAGCCAGCTTACTCACTGCAGGGGAGAAAGATCAAGGCCCTGAGCTATTGGGCTATTCAGGGTTGGAAGGCTCCAGCCCCTCATTCCCCTCCCCTTCTGAAAAATACAGCAGCCTAGTCCACTCCCTTCGACTTCTCCCATCTATGCTGGAAAACAACAGTTGGCTCTAGGGCTGCTGGGCTCCTGCTTTCTGTGCCTAAGAGGGGAGGGAAGGTGGGAGCAGGAGCCCAGAGCTACAAAGACCTCCTTGGGCCACAGAGGCAATGTTCAACAAATACATAATTTATCATGAATTATTTGCCCAGTTTTATTGAACCAATTGCCAAGATTTACAAAAATGGGGACCTTTGGTGCTGTTATACAGACTGTGGATTGCTGGAATGCAGCACACTCTTATCATGCCATCTCCTGCACCCACATGACCCTACAGCTGGGGAGAAAGGAGGATGACATAAAGGGGTGAGATACGGGTGCCTGCATCAGCTATATGCCTGTTGCATTTTCCTCTGGGCTAGGAGACTCCTCAGTTGTTTTATAATGGTGGGAAGGACTTGAACTATGGTCTAGGATTTGGCCCATTGTAAAATAGCAGCAATATAGCTGGTACTGATTCAGAGCGATCTGGATCACTTGGTAAAGTGGGAGCAAGCAAACAATACACTTTTTACTGCAGCAAAATGTAAATGTATACATCTAGGGACAAAGAAAGCAGGCCATACCTACTTATGGGGGACTCTATCCTGGGAAGGATAACTCTGAAAAAGAATTGGGGGTCATGGTGGTGGATATTCAGCTGAAGATGAGCTCCCAGTGTGAAGCTGTGGCCAAAAGTACTAATGTGATCCTGCGATGCATGAACAGGGGAATCTTGCGTAGAAGTAGAGAGGTTATTTTACCTCTGTGTTTGGCACTGATGTGACCGTTACTGGAATATTGTGTCCAGTTCTGGGGCTCACAGTTCAAGAAGGAGGTTGATGAATTGAAGAGGGTTCAGAGAAGAGCCACAAGAATGATTAAAGGATTAGAAACATACCTTATAGTGATAAACTCAAATTGCTTAATCTATTTAGCATAACAAAGAGAACATAAAAGGGGAACTTAACTGTAGTCTATAAACATGTAGATGGGGAAAATATTTAATAGTGGGCTCTTCAATCTAGCAGAGAAAGGTATAACATGATCCAATGGTTGGAATTTGAAGCTAGACAAATTTATACTGGAAATAAAGTGTAAATTCTTAACAGAAAATATAATTAACCATTGGAACAATTTACCAAAGGTCATGGAGGGTTCGCCATCCCTGACAATTTTTAAATCAAGATTGGATGTTTTTCTAAAAGATCTGCTCAAGTATAATTTTGGGGAAGTTCTACGACCTGTGTCATACAGGAGGTCAGACTAGATAATCACAGTGGTCCCCTCTTGCCTTGGAATCTATGGAATCTGTGAATCTAAAGAGCAATTTCTAAGCTGTCTATGGACATTAATTAAGTAAACCTCATACCATGAAAGGAAGGGAAATATTATTTATATCCATTTTACAACTAGGAAAAGATGACATAGAGATATAAAGTGACTTGCCCAAGGTCACCCAGTGAATCAGTGGCACTAGGCTCTGCCTTTATTTATCTTCATGTATTATCCCTAGAGCTGCTAGCATATTATCATGGTCTATGAGTCTAATGCATGGTTTCTAGAATAGCTATAAAGCTAAACACAATCCAGTCATCGGCACTTCAGTGGATGCAAGAATTCCTGTTGTGCACATTTCCTGAAATGTACAGACATTAGAGGTTGTATGGTAGCAACTAAAGTTTACGACTGGATCATGCCTATGATTTTACATTTACCACTGTGAATATATTTAACAGAAACATCGCTGGAGATTGGAACCGTTTAAAGTTAAGAAATCTGGTGACATCTTGCGATTTGCATGGGACATGATACTAGCAACTCAGGAGGTCTTATGGGAGCAGAACTAATCCTTAACATCAGGACTGAAGAGCTGACAAAAAATCAATTGGATTTTGGCTTGGCTTGCAATTGGTAGCTCTGCCGCAAGGCATGTCTTCAATCATCCCCCCCTCAACAAGCCTTCCTCACCGTTAGGGGATGAATTTCTGCAGCAGATTAATTGGAACATTTTCCCTTTAGTGTCAACTGAAGCAGAAATGGTCTGTGCTTTCCATATGGAAATCCCACCCTATTAGCCCAACATTCCACACTTGTGGTGTGGGTCATAGTTTCCTCTATCAGGCAGCCAAACTCCTCAGCTTCCAGAATGAGACTGGCCAGCCTGCTTGTTCATTCTATGCATCGTATTCTGGAATGAAACCCTCTCGGAGGTGACTCTGGGATCTGTTAGTAGTGGGAAGGATGACTGGAACTAACTAAAGCTCCCTTCAGGGTAGATCTTATTTCTCTCATAACTTCTCCTTTCCCTAGCCTGCTCAATAGCACACTTTCAGTTGATTTAAAATTCCATTGTGGAACTGTGTGGATTGGAATATAGTGTCGGTGACTAGTAAAAGAGCAAAGGACATCTCCATCCCAGATCCCATAGTTGGGGTCATTCTTGTGATTGACTGTTCGAGGCTACTAAATAAATGCTATCTGAGGGTAATTCAGGCAGGGGTCTACCTGGATGGCTTCAGTGTAATAGACATAACAAAAGACAATAAATCATCTAAACATCGGGGCCAAATTCTCTGATGACTTCACACTCTTCTTTGACATCAATGGAAATGTACCAATTAACAGTAGCAAACAATTAACCAAAAATGTGTGCATGCAAAGTAGCATGACAGCTATGTGTGTCCTCAGGGTCACAGGAGAGCAGTGCTTTGATATAGTACTATTATACGGTTGTGTGTGTTGTTGTCATTGGCTCATTTCAAAGTTCTTTACTGGAGTAAATGACACTTTAGGTAAGAGCTGGTGGAAAGAATGAGTCCTCCTGTCCTACTATCATGCTTTCAAATGGCTATTCTTTAAAAATAAAAAACAAAGGTTACTCTGAAAACAGCCATTTGTCTAATTAACTAATAAGACATTTCTGTCACATTTCTCCGCAAAACTTCTTTTGTATCGACAAATACATCCCTTTTGGCAACAGGGACAGACTTTAGTGAGTCCAAAAAGGATTATATACACTTTTTTTTTTGAGTCTGTGAGTGAACAGAGATCCTTGTCAAAACATGAATGTTACAAATAAGCACCCTGTAGCCCATCTGGAGAGAACTGCTATGTGAGTCTGACTGTAAAGGGATTTCTTATTCCCCAGGCAAAAGAGATGATGCATTTTGAAGTGAAAAGATTTTTCCGGCTCAGTGTTTTATTACTACGTATTTGTTCTGAAAAGGTTACTTGTTCAAAGGTGTTTGAGTGTGTCTGTATGTTTGAGTTTCTATGTGTCCGTGCACATATTGTATGTGTTTATGTGAGACTGTAATTATGTGTGAATTTGTGGTTGAGCGTATGTGTTTATGTATACTGGTATTGCCTGTGGGTGACTGTGTGCAATCATCGCTGCCCATATTTCTTATTTAAAAATCAGGTTATTCATAGCTTTCCCAACAAGTCCTTTGTTTCTACTCTAGGGGACGGATTCTCAAACTTTTTGTGCTTTGAAAATATTTCAGGCTGTGACAATCCCTCTCCCCCATCCCCAAAAGGGATAACAAATTACTGTACATACTCAGAGGAACACTAAGTGAAGCATGTAATCATTATCCCTGCAGTCAAAGTCAATGAAACCTCTCAGAAAGTGTAAAGCAACAGTTTTCAGCCATAAATAAGTGGACATTTAAGAAAATCGTTTTCTGAAAAAAAAAAAAGACAGGATACAATTTGCGGAACTGGAAGCCTTTGCCAGTGATTGTGGCAATAATTATAACATTGTCCAATTTGTCATAATAATCATAACATTGTTCAAGGATTCTGGCTTTATACACAACTGTATAGAATCATAGAATATTAGGGTTGGAAGACCAACCCCCAGCTAAATCATCCCAGCCAGGCTTTGTCAAGTCTGACCTTAAAAACCTCTGAGGATGGAGATTCCACCACTTCCCTAGGTAACCCATTCCAGTGCAAGTGTAAATAGTTTTTCCTAATATCCAACCTAGACCTCCACCACTGCAACTTGAGACCATTGCTCCTTGTTCGCTTATCTGCCACCATTGAGAACAGCCGAGTTCCATCCTCTTTGGAACCTCCTGCAGGTAGTCGAAGGCTGCTGTCAAATCCCCCCTCACTCTTCTCTTCTGCAGACTAAACAAGCCCAGTTCCCTCAGCCTCTCCTCATCAGTCATGTGCTCCAGCCCCCCAATCATTTTTGTTGCCCTTCACTGGACTCTCCAATGTGTCCACATCCTTTTTGTAGTGAGGGGCCCAAAACTGGACACAATACTCCAGATGTGGACTCACCTGTGCCAAATAGAGGGGAATAATCAGTTCCTTCAATCTGCTGGCAATGTTCCTACTAATACAGCCCAATATGCTGTTAGCCTTCTTGGTAAGAAGGGCACACTGCTGACTCATATCCAGCTTCTCATCCACTGTAATCCCCAGGTCCTTTTCTGCAGAATTGCTGCTTAGCCAGTCGGTTCCTAGTCTGTAGCAGTGCATGGGATTCTTCCATCCTAATTGCAGGACTCTGCACTTGTCTTTGTGGAACCTCATCAGATTCCTTTTGGCCCAATCCTCTAATTTGTCTAGGTCACTCTGGACCCTATCCCTGCCCTTCAGTGTATCTACCACTCCTGCCAGTTTAGTGTCATCTGCAAACTTGCTGAGGGTGCAATCCATCCCATCATCCAGATAATTAATAAAGATGCTGAACAAAACGGACCACAGGACCAACTCTTGGGGCACTCTGCTTGATACCAGCTGCCAACTAGACATTGAGTTATTGATCACTACCTGTTGAGCCCGACAATCTAGCCAGCTTTCTATCTACCTTAGAGTCCATTCATCCAATCTATACTTTTTTAACTTGCTGGCAAGAATACTGTGGGAGATCATATCAAAAGCTTTACTAAAGTCAAGATATATCACGTCCACTGCTTTCCCCATATCCACAGAGACAGTTATCTCATCATGGAAGGCAATCAGTTTGGTGAGGCATGACTTTTCCTTGAAGAATCCATGTTAACTGTTCCTGATCACCTTCCTCTCCTCCAAGTGCTTCAAAATGGATTCCTTGAGGACCTGCTCCATGATTTTTCCAAGGACTGACGTGAGGCTGTAGTTCCCTGGATTCTCCTTCTTCCCTTTTCTAAAGATGGGCACTATATTTGCCTTTTTCCAATCGTCAGGGACCTTCCCCTATTGCCACGAGTTTTCAGAGATAATGGCCAATGGGTCCGCAATCACATCAGCCAATTCCCTCAGCACCATTAGATCTGGACTAATGCATGTGCATGTCCAGCTTTTCTAAACAGTCCTTTACCTGTTCTTTCACCACTGAGGGCTGCTCACCTCCTCTCCATACTGTGTTGCCCAGTGCAGCAGTCTGGGAGCTGACCTTGTCTGTGAAGACGGAGGGAAAAAAAGCATCGAGTACTTCATCTTTTTCCACATCATCTGTCACTAGGTTGCCTCTCCCATTCAGTAACGGGCCCACGCTTTCCCTGACCTTCTTCTTGTTGCAAATATACCTGTAGAAATCCTTGTTGTTACCCTTCACATCCCTTGCTAGCTGCAACTCCAATTGTGTTTTGGCCTTCCTGATTACACCCCTGCATACTTGAGCAATATTTTTATACTCCTCCCTAGTCATCTGTGTAACTTTCCATTTCTTGTTAGCTTCCTTTTTATGTTTAAGCTCACCAAAGCTTTCACTGTTAAGCCAACCTGGTTGCTTGCCATATTTGCTATTCTTTCTGCACATCAGGATGGTTTGTTCCTGCACCCTCAATAAGGCTTCTTTAAAATACAGCCAGCTTTCCTGGTCTCCTTTCCCCTTCATATTAGTCTCTCAGGGGGTCTTTCCCATCAGTTCCCTGAGGGAGTCAAAATCTGCTTTTCTGAAGTCCAGGGTCTGTATTTTGCTACTCTCCTTTCTTTCTTTTGTCAGGATCCTGAACTCGACCATCTCATGGTCACTGCTGCCCAGGTTGCCACCCACTTCTACTTCCCCTACCAATTCTTCCCTGTTTGTGAGCGTCAGGTAAAGAGGAGCACGGCACCTAGTTGGTTCCTTCAGCATTTGCACCAGGAAGTTGTCCCCAACACTCTCCAAAAACTTCCTGGATTGTCTGCATACTGCTCTATTGCTCTCCCAGCAGATGTCAGGGTGATTGAAGTTCCCTGTACACAAACAAGTTATTTGGACATTAAATGCGAGGGGCGCTGCTGTTTCGAAGTTCACAATTTTTTCAATTGTAGCTCCAGGGAACTAAGGCAGACCCTTAAATAGTCCTCCACATTCAGTTTTGCCAGGTGTTTATTCCTTAAGTATGTCAAAATGGAGAAACTAGAATCCCATAAGTAAGTGGTTGCGAATGGGAGAAGCACTTTACTTGTTGCAGTTTAGATTTGGGGATAGTCTGCTTAAAGGGAAACCCAGAAATCAGCCAGAGGCTGGGATTAGAATTGTTGCTTCAGAATGGAATCACAGAAGATGTCAATCAATTTCTCTTGAGCTTTCAAGGTGAGATTTGAATTTAGAGATAACTGGTAGTCGAATGAATTTCTTATCCAGCTAAAGCAGGTTAAGTCACAGTCAGCAAAATATTTCAAAACTGGGCTAGGAGTGTAGAGAGCTATTCGGCTATGTGTTCTTTTATATCCCCAATGGTGACATCATTGGATGAGCATTCCAGGATATCATTCAGCACTGAAAATATTTGAAAAATTTTGTTGTTGACTTGTGACTTCCAATGATCCTAGTTTTTTTTGTAAAGGCATTGATTTTGTTTTAGAGTTTGAGCATGCTTGTTTCTTTTCCTTTTAGTGATTCATTCAATGAATTCAAACAACCAAAAATATCTGCTAGATATGCAAGTGCTGCCAACCATTTGATGTAACTTAAATGCTTCTTCAGGGTAGAGTCCACTTCAGGCCTGGTCTACACTGCGCCTTCAAACCGAATTTAGCAGCGTTAAGCCGATTTAACCCTGCACCCGTCCACACAACGAGGCCCTTTATATCGATATAAAGGGCTCTTTAAACCGGTTTCTGTACTCCTCCCTGACGAGAGGAGTAGTGCTGAAATCGGTATTGCCATGTCGGATTAGAGTTAGTGTGGCCGCAAATCGATGGTATTGGCCTCCGGGTGGTATCCCACAGTGCACCATTGTGACTGCTCTGGAAAGCAATCTGAACTCAGATGCACTGGCCAGGTAGACAGGAAAAGCCCCGCAAACTTTTGAATTGCATTTCCTGTTTGTCCAGCATGGAGCTCTGATCAGCACGGGTGGTGATACAGTCCCAAATCCAAAAAGAGCTCCAGCATGGACCGTACGGGAGATACTGGATCTGATCTCTGTATGGGGAGACAAATCTGTTCTATCACAGCTCCGTTACAGAAGACAAAATGCCAAAGCATTTGAATAAAATCTCCAGGCTATGATACAGAGTCCACAGCACAGTGCTGTGTGACAAGCATAATGGAAAGCCAAAGAATCAAATGGACGCTCATGGAGGAAGGGAGGGGGGACTGAGGACTCCAGCTATCCCACAGTCTCCGCAGTCTCCAAAAAGTATTTGCATTCTTGGCTGAGCTCCCAATGCCTGTAGGGTCAAACACATTGTCCGAGTGGTTCAGGGTATATCTTGTCAATTTACCCCTCTTTCCCCTCCCCCCCATGAAAGAAAAGGGAAAAAAATCGTTTCTTGACTTTTTTCAGTGTCACCATATGTCTACTGCATGCTGCTGGTAGACGCGGTGCTGCGGCACTGAACAGCAGCATCCTCTCCCCTCTCTTCCCCACTGGCAGACGGTACAGTGCAGAAGGACTGGTAGCCGTCCTTGTCATCAACCCATGAGTACTCCTGGCTGGCCTCAGGTGAGGCTGGTCGGGGGCGCCTGGGTAAAAATAGGAATGACTCCCGGTTATTCCTGGCAGATGGTACAGAACAGCTGGTAACCGTCCTCATCATAGCAACTGGGGGCTGAGCTCCATCAGCCCCCCCACTCTCATGTCTAAAGAAAAGATTCTGTACTGCCTGTACTATCACAGCAGCGGGATGCCAGGCTTCTCTCCCCTGCACCGTTTAATGTCCTGCCTGGACTATCATAGCAGCTGGAGGCTGCCTCCCCGTCATTTTATCTCACTAAAAAGTCAGTGTTACTTATTCCTGCATTCTTTATTACTTCATCACACAAATGGGGGGATCTTGCAATGGTAGCCCAGGAGGGTTGGGGGAGGAGGGAAGAAACGGGTGGGGTTGTTACAGGGACACCCCCTAGAATGGCATGCAGCTCATCATTTCTGCGGGATCTGACATGGAGCGGCTGTGCTCTCTGGTACACTGGTTCTCTAGTACACTTGCCCCATATTCTAGGCAGGACTGACTCTATTTTTAGATACAACATAAAGGAGGAAATGACCTGGGGAGTCATTCCCATTTTTGTCTTTACGTCCCTGGTCGACCTCAGCGAAGGTCAGCCAGGAGCACCCATGATAGCAGCAGACAGTATAGAACGACTGATAACTGTCATCTCATCACCAATTTACAATGGCATGGCAGACGGTACAGAACGACTGATAACCGTCTCTGCTATCTTGCAAAGGCAAATGAATGCTGCTGTGTAGCACTGCAGTACCTCCTCTGTCAGTGGCATCCAGTACACATACGGTGACAGTGACAAAAGGCAAAATGGACTCCATGGTTGCCATGCTATGGCGTCTGCCAGGGCAATCCAGGGAAAAAGGGCGTGAAATGATTGTCTGCCTTTGCTTTCACGGAGGAAGGAATGAGTGACGACATTTACCCAGAATCACCTGATATACTGTTTTTGCACCATCATGCGTTGGGATCTCAACCTAGAATTCCAGTGGGCGGAGGAGACTGCGGGAACTATGGGATAGCTATGGGATAGCTACCCACAGTGCAAAGCTCCAGAAATCGACGCTAGCCTCGGTACATGGATGCACACTACTGAATTAATGTGCTTAGTGTGGCCGCGTGCACTCGACTTTATACAATCTGTTTTACAAAACTGGTTTATGTAAAATTGGAATAATCCCATAGTGTAGACATACCCTCAGTCAGAAACAAACACACTTCATCTCTCAATTCAAACAGACGGGTTAGAACTCTTCCCTGAGACAGCCAGCGAAGCTGTGTGTGCAGTAATAAGTGTTGCTGCTCCATTCGCATTTCTCCACAGAGACTTGTAAAAAGTCAGAAATTCAGCAGCTTTGTTTTCATAACATTGATGATTGCTACAGCTTGACTCAAAATGAATTTAAGATAGGGCTCCATGTTCCTACCAGCAAGAGCTTGCCTGTGAATCATGCAGTGTGTCCACTGGCTTTCTGGGGCCACTTCTTTAAAGCTATGGCTACATTACAGAGCTTACCGCAGTGCAGCTGCATGGATGCAGCAGCTACTGTAGTGCAGATGCTATAAGATGATGAGAGAGAGCTCTCCCGTCAATGTAACTACTCCAGCCACCATGAGCAGCAGTAGCTATGTTGGTGGGAGAAGCTCTCCATCAGCACTTAGATCGCTATAACTTGCATTGCTCAGGGCGGGTGGCTTATTCGCACCCCTGAGTGACATAACTTATGCCAACCTAAGCTGTAGTGTGTACATAGCCTAAGTCTGCTAATGAGCCCATTCTTGGTACCGGACATAGCTTTTGCAGACGGCAGCAGTGCAGATGCTTACACATCTGTTCCAGTTATTGTGTTCCCCCGTTATAAAGGTGTCAAAGAGCTTATATATTCCTCTCCTGTAGTACATGTTGGCAGTGGCTTGCAGAAGAGAAAGTCTTCTTTTACTTGTTTTCCAAAATGTACCAAACGTAGACCAGTAACTGAATTGCCCCTGAAACATCGGTGGATTCATCAATCTGTAAGGAAAATAACTTGCTCTTTTGAACCCTTTCAATATGACAACTCACTATGTTGTTTGATAGTGGAATAGAGCTCAAATGAGCAGCAGCATCTTGCCAATCATAATCTCACACATTTTTTTAGCTGCAGGAATAATAAGGGGTTCGGCAATGGTGTGAGGATTTTTTGCCTTGATGATTAAAAGTGAAACAGCAAAAGACGTTCCGGAGTTTTGGCTGTCACAGTTGCTGATTTACATATAACAGTTTTTTGTTGCTCAAGTTCACAAAGTTTTCTTTAAAAAAATTCCACACATTTCTTCACATATGTAGGGTGTTTTGTTTGTAAATGTTGCTGGTTTTAGGCTATTTGCCAAAACTTCACTATACAAAACACACTGGGGACTTGGATTGTCTTCTGAGCCAGTAAAGTAAGTAAATCCAAATGGCAAATAAGAACTGCAGTATTTTCTATTTTTTTTTTACTGCTTTTATGACTCCTGACTCCAGTTCTCCACCATCGATGCTGGCTTCAGTTCCCCTCTTTCTGCTATGTATGACTAAACAATCACTTGATTTTACAAAATTCATTTGTTTATTTCAGAAATTACAGTACTGTCTATTTTTTATTTTCGATGCCTATTCTTTCCCACTGGTAGAGTGTGGGTGGGCTGTCTTCAACAATACGCTTCAAAAGTGGGACATCACGATCCATAGGAACAAGTCTGTTGCTTAGGAAGTGACCCAATCACTTTTTAGTGGACCAGTAAAACACAGGGTGGGTGAGAGGTAACAAGCTTCCAATAACACATGGCAGAAGGTCTGGCTTCATACTTCATAAATTGCTGTTAAGGGCTAACTATTTAAGTGCTATAATGAAATGCAAAGGATCTAAAGGTTATCACAATATTTTTCTGTGAGCTTGTGACCCCCTTTTGGGTCAGGGCCCCCAGTTTGAGAAACGCTGCTCTAAGCCATGCTATCACAGATCCTTGCACTAAAATAAATTATTTCCACATGGGCAGCTTTTTGTTACTAAATGTATAACTGATATTAAGAACACTAATAGGCAGGTGCTGGACTTAAAAGGACTGCGTACGCTTCTATACATAAAATTTTATGTGATGAAAGGTCATGATTTTCCTCTTATTGCAGCTCTTCTCCTTAGATGAAAATAAACCTGGGGTTTCTTCTCAATGCCTCCCTTAAAGAGATGCTGTCCAGGTGGTGCTTCTAAGAAACAAGAGATGGAACATAGAAGCTCATCAGTCCCAGTCTTTGGTATGAAAGGTGCAATCAACACCCCATGCTTTATTTCACTTGGATAAGTCAGTAGCAGCAGAGGAGGCAGGACCCTGCACTATTCAGTTTATGTCATATTTTCTGTTTAGTATTTTATACGCATAAGTCTTTATTCACTGAAGTCTTTGCATTGTATGAAGTTCTGTGTATGTAAAATAGTGAGTGCTGAATAATTTTTAGCAAACAAGGACAGATGAGCATTGCATAGTATGAGTTAGGAAGACCTCGATGCCTAAAGATGTATGAGCTAAAAAATGACCTGAGATGCCCATGCAAAAGTAAATGTGAAGTCTGAAGCCAACAATCTCAGCAAGCTATCCACGTGGAGACTGGAAACTCAGCATAGACCAACACTGATCTTCAGAAGCATCACACTAAATCCACTAAGCTACTAAGTTCCATAACTGTCCTTGAGGATCTGAGAAGTATTGTGTGGAGTTGGGCCAGCTGGGAGGGAATGCAGACCAAGGACCATAGTCTGGTGTTGTCTAGGGAGGAAAGGAGAGGCAGCATAATTTAGTTTGTGCTGAAGACCAACATTTGCTAAAGTCAACTCATTTAGAAAGCTTTTCTTCAAATGCATTAGGATGCAAAATTTTCCCTGTGCTTTGAAGACAAAAATATATCCCTCAGAACACCTTTTTCCTGTCAGCTACAATATTGGAGACTCATGCCTACCTACTGAAAAGTGATGATACCGATGATGCTTAGCTCTTATATAGGAACATAGGTTTTTACTCTGTTTGCCTGAAAATGAGGCTGTGCATAAGGTTATGATGGAAAATATTTACCAAGTGATCTGTGTGGCATAATTTAGCTTTGCTCAATAGATAGGGACAATAAGAAATATTAGACAATTCACAAACATTTTTAAAATGTCATTTTAAAATCTCTTCAGCTGGAAAAGTATTTGTTCCATTTTCTTCAAAATTTAAGAAAAAAATCGAGTTCATCTGGAGAATTCAATTTAACATTTCAAAAACTATTTTTTTAGTTGTAAGAGGGGTAAAAATAAAATTTCAAATGAAAATCTAGTTGCAGCCTTAACTCTAGAGGAAGTATCAGTCCAATGCTGTAGCTGAGGAATGATCATGGAAATTATTATTATTAATTATTTGTGTTGGGGTACTGGCTACTACAGAAAGCAGGGCCCTATTGTGAGAAGCACTGTACAAGCACATGGTTATTCCCCGCTGATACATTCTAAATTAATAGAGTCATAGATTCCAAGGCCAGAACGGATCATTATGATAAGAGCATAAGAATGGCCATACTGGGTCGGACCAATGGTCCATCTACCCCAGTATTCTCTCTTCTGACAGTGGCTGGTGTCAGAGGCTTCAGAGGAAATGAGCCTACCAGGACAGTTATTGAGTGATCCATCCCCTGTCAGCCACGCCCAGATTCTGGCAATCAGAGGTTTAGGAACACCCATAGCATGGGGTTGCATCCCTTACAATATTGGCTAATAGCCTTTGATGGACTTATCTTCCATGAACGTATCTAATTCTTTTTTTAACCCAATTATAATTTTGGCCTTCACAACATCCACTGGCAATGAGTTTCACAGGCTGACTATGTGTTGCATGCAGAAGTGCTTCCTTATGTTTGTTTTAAACCTGATGCTTATTAATTTCAGTGGGTGACCCCTGGTTCTTGTGTTATGTGAAGGGATAAATAACACTTCCTTATTCACTTTCTCCACATAATTTATGATTTTGTAGACCTTTCTCAATCACACCTTAGTTGTCTCCTTTCTAAACTAAACAGTTCCAGTCTTTTTAATATCTCCTCACACAGAAGCTGTTCCAGGCCCCCATTCATTTTTGTTGCCCTTCACTGTACTTTTTCCCCTTCTAATATATCTTTTTTGAGATGGGGTGACAAGAACTACATGCAGTATTCAAGGTGTGGGAGCATGGGCAGTCGGTGACCTGGCCATTGGGGGGGCTAGCCCCCGGCCCCTCCTCTTGTGCCCAAGTCTCCTCCCCTTCCCATCTTCCCCACTTTTCCTGCCCTCCCCCAGAGGAGCCCAGAGCACTCTGACTGCACCCCTGGCCCTAGTGCTGGGCAGCCAGAAGGCGAGGCCCTAGTCCCAGTGCTCTGGGCAGAGCAGACAGCCCCAGTGCTCAGGGTGGTAGTGCTCCTGGCCCCAGTGCTCTGGGCACTGTGGCCAGCCCCGATGCACTGGGCAGCAGCACTCTCAGCCCTGGTGCTCCAGGAGGCCAGGTGGGACAGCCAGTCCTGGGGCTCTGGGTAGTGCAGCCTCAGCACCAGCCACCCTAACTCCCTGTGGGAGACAAGTCAGCCAGCTCCAGCCATCCTGGGCCAGCCAAGGCAAATAGAGTGCTCTGGGAACCATATGAGGGGGCCTGGCCTGTGTGTGTGGATGTGGTGGGGGTGGGCACACTAGGCTGTGTGGGAGTACCATGGATTTGTATAGTGGTGTTATGATATATTCTTGAGTAGTTTTGTATCATCTGCAGCCTTTGCCACTTCACTGTTTACCCCTTTTCCAGATCATTTATGAATATGTTGACCAGCACTGAGGGACTCTGCATGTTTGGGGGACTCTGCAATTTACCACTTTCCATTGTTGACACTGACCATTTATTTCTACCCTTCATTTCCTGTCTTTTAACCCGTAACTGATCCATGAGAGGACTTTCCCTCTTATTTCATGGTCTTGGCTTCTTATTTAGCTTAAGAGTCTTTGGTGAGGCACCTTGTCAAAGGCTTTCTGAAGTCCTTGATAATTTTAGTCTGATTTCCTGAATAGAACTTCCCCAAAATAATGTAAATAATTTATTTTAAAATGGTTAGTGAGTGAGAATCCACCATGTCCCTTCATAAATTGTTTGAAAGGCTAATTACCCTCTGATAAAAAATTATGCCTTATTTCCCATATGAATTTGTCTAGCTTTAACATTGTGTTATACTCTTTTCTGTTAGTTTGAAAAGCTCATTATTAAATATTTGTTCCCCACTTAGATACTTACAGACTATAATCAAGTCACACCTTGACCATCCCTTTGTTCAGCTAAATACATTGTGCTACTTGAGTCTATTGCTATAAGGCAGGTTTTCTAATCCTTTAATGATTCTTATGGCTTTTCTCTGAACCCTCTCCAGTTTATTAGCATCCTTCTTAAATTGTAGACATCGTCTTCACAATTTACCACTCCCCCAATATTTGTATTGACTGCAAATTTTATCAGTAATGATTTTGTTTTCCTCCTGGTCATTGATAAAAATGTCAAATCGCATAAGGCCAAAAACTGAGCCCCTGCGGGAGCCTACTAGAAACACTCATTCAGTGATGTTTCCCTGTTTACAATTACATTTTAGGCCTATTGGTTAGCCAGTTTATAATCTACTTAAAGTGTGCCATGTAAATTTTATATCTTTCCAGCTTTTTATCAAAATGTCATTTGGTACCAAGTCAAATGCCTTACAGAAGTCTAAGTATATTACATCAGTGCTATACTACTTTTACCAACAAAATTTGTTATCTCATCAAAAAAGCTATCAAGTGAGTTTGATAGGCTCTATTTTCCATAAATCCATGTTGATTGGCATTAATTATATTACTCTCCTTTAGTTATTAATTGAATGCTGTACCAGATGATCCATTATCTTGCCTGGGATTGATGTCAGACTGATAGGCCTATAATTACCAAGGTCATCCTGTTTAGTTTTGTTAAATATTGCACAACATTTGCTCTCTCCCAGTCTTCTGTAATTTCACCAGTGTTCAAGAGTTACTGATAATCAATGTTAATAATCCAGCAAGCTCCTCAAACAGCTATTTTAATACTCTTGGATGCAAATTATTTGGACCTGCTGATTTAAAAATGTCTAACTTTAGTAGCTGCTGTTTAATATCCTCCTCACACACTAGTGGAATGGAAAGAGTGTTAACATCTGACCTAACTACATCATCTGTTTTTTGCCAAATACAGAACAGAAATATTTATTGAGTGCTTGTGCATTTTCAACATTATTACTGATAATTCTATCATTTCCAACGGTGTCTGGACATTGATTTCTCCTTGTGTCACTTTGCTTCCTTTATCAATTTTCTACAGTTCCTAGCTTGCCATGCATATGTATTATTATCACTTACCATTTATTCTATTTATTATATATGATTTTTTTTATTTCTGCCTTCACTTCCCCTCTAAACCAGGACATTTTTTTAACCAGTACAACCTTTGAGTGCTTTTTGGGCATCTAGCAGAATGTTCTTAAACAATTCCCAATTGCCACTCACATTTCTCTGATTAAATTCTTTCTCTCAATTGATTTGAGCCTTACTTGTTCTTAGCTTTGTGAAATTGGCCCTTTTAAAGCACTAAGTATATATATTACTGATCTAGACTTTATTCTGTTTGCACATTATAAATGTGAACAAGTCATGATCATTTGTACCTAAGGCATCATTAATTTTTAGTTCTGTGATCAGTTCCTGTTTATCTGTTAGGACAAAGTCTACTATAGAATTTCCCTCATGTTGGATGGAACACTTTTGGAGGTAGAAAACTGTCATCTATAATATTTAGAAATTCCAAGGATGTTTTAGTACTTGCAGCATATGTCACTTAAATTGAAGTCCCCTAAGATCACACATCTGTTTTTCCTACACGTCATAGATAGGTGCATAGGGAACTAGTCATCCTGTTCCCTAGTGTAAATGATGGTCAGTAGAAGGCACCAACTAATGCTACATCTTGTGTTTTATCTGTTAGGACACAGATTCATAAGGATTCACAATATTTGTTTTTCTTATAGACAAGACAGATGAGAGATGGAAGCAGGAAACAGCGGTGAAGAGACTTGCATAGAAGGTCAACAGCAGAGCTGGGAATATGACCCAGATCTCCTTAGGCTCAGCCCACTGGAACACATTGACTCTCAAATTGAAAACAGCACTTGTTTCCTATTCAGGACATAAAAAGGGTAGAAATTATGATTATTTTCTTTTAAAAAGGATTATTCAATAACTTTCCAAATAGTAAATGAAGTTCTTACACCTGTTTTAGAAGCAAAAACTTGCTGAACTTTGAAGTCTATTCACAAGATGCTTGGTGTAAAAGTCTCAATCACATATCTAGGACTGGAAGAAAACCAGTTTTCTGTCAATATTTAACAATGTGAAGATCTTGGTAATTATAGCCTGATTAGCCTGGCATTGATCTATGAGAAAATAATGATCCATGAGTCTCTCACTAAAGACCTAGAGGGCAGGTATACATAATGCCAATCAATATAATTTCATGGAAAATAGGGCTTGCCAAGAAAACTTTACCTCCTTTTTTGACAAGATTACAAGTCTGTTTCATAAAGGTATCTGTGTCTATATAATATTCGTAGATTTCTGTAGGGCATTGGGCTTACTTTCGCATAACTTTTCAAATAAAAATATATCACCATACAAAATCAATGTAGTACAGGGTTTCTCAAACAGGGGTCACCGCTTGTGTATGGAAAGCCCCTGGCGGGCCGGGCCGGTGTGTTTACCTGCCCCATCCGCAGGTCCGGCCGATCGTGGCTCCCACTGACCGCGGATCACTGCTCCCTGCCAATGGGAGCTGCTGGAACTGGCCGCCGCTTCCAGCAGCTCCCATTGGCCCGGAGCAGCAATCTACTGCCAGTGGGAGCCGCAATCAGCTGGACCTGCGGACGGGGCAGGTAAACACAGCAGCCCAGCCTGCCAGGGGCTTTCCCTACACAAGCGGTGACTCCTGTTTGAGAAACCCTGATGTAGTACATATTAAAGCAGAGGTCGGCAACCTTTCAGAAGTAGCAAGACAAGTCTTCATTTATTCACTCTAATTTAAGGTTTTGCGTGCCAGTAATACATTTTAACGTTTTTAGATGGTCTCTTTCTGTAATTCTATAATATATAACTAAATGATTGTTGTATGTAAAGTAAATAAGGTTTTAAAAACTTTTAAGAAGCTTCATTTAAAATTAAATTAAAATGCAGAGGCCCCTGGACCGGTGGCCAGGACCCAGGCATGTGAGTGCCACTGAAAATCAGCTCACGTGCCACCTTTGGCACATGTGCCATAGGTTGCCTACCCCTGTATTAAAGGATTAAAAATGGACTAATTGACAGATGAAATTGTTAATGAGTAGTCATCATCAAATGGGGGTGGTTTCTAATGGGTTTCCAGAGGATTCAGTTCTCAACTGAATGCGCTATAATATCTTATCAATGATATGGAAGAAAATGTGAAATCCTTGCTGTCCCTTCTCGCCTTAGAATTTGTGCATTATAGCTGGAGCTAAAGTGACAGGTGTAGTTTAGGTTCCTAAAAAATTTCCATTTTAAGCTCTTGTTTTCAATCACACATTACTATTAGAAACGTTCACTTTCAGCAGAAACTTTTCAAGCCTAATCTCTGCCTAACATGAATTTTTATAGAAAAACTGAGGAAAAAAAATCAGTTTTTGAGAATTAGGGAAAAAGAAAAAAAAACCAACACATTTCCCATTCTAAAAATGTCCTGCAACTTTTTTTCACAGCTGTAGTGCTGAGATGGTTCAAGCTAGGATGGTGGAATTTGTCAGGAAAATAACAAGATGTGCCTTTCAGTGTCTTGGTGAACATCTGTTTTGATTTGGGCAAGTCATGATTCTTTGACAATTGTCCATCATATGTGTATAGTACATTTTTTAGCATTTTATCAATACTGGAGGGACACAAAAGGGGAAACTAGCCAAAGGGGGGGCATTATTCAATTATGTCTGTCCTGTTGATGACTGGAGATAATTTTTAAGCCTTCTGAAGCTGGAGAATGAGTTCAGGATGATACAGGTACACTGAGGAGGATTCTTATTAGGGCTGTCGATTAATACCAGTTAACTCATGTGATTATTTAAAAAAAAATAATTGCAATTAATTGCAGTTTTAATAGCATTGTTAAACAATAATAGAATATCAACTGAAATGCATTAAATATTTTGGATGTTTTTCTGCATTTTCAAATATTTGATTTCAATTTACAATGCAGAATGCAAAGTTTATAGTGCTCACTTTATACTGTTATTTTTATTACAAATATTTGCACTGTAAAAATGATAAACAAATGAAATCGTATTTTTCAATTCACCTCATACAAGTACTGTAGTGCAATCTCTATTGTGAAAGTGAAACTTACAAATGTAGATTTTCTGTAACATAATTGCACTCAAAAACAAAACAATGTAAAACTTTAGAGCCTATAAATCCATTCACTCCTACTTTTTGTTCAGACAATTGCTCAGAGAAACAAGTTTGTTTACATTTATGGGAAATAATGCTGACTGCTTCTTATTTACAATGTCACCTGAAAGTGAGAACATTCACATGACACTGTTGTAGCAGGCATTGCTAGGTATTTATGTGCCAGATATGCTAATCATTTGTATGCCTCTTCATGCTTTGGCCACGATTCTAGATGGTGTATTAATTAAATTTGTGACTGAACACCTTGAGTGAGAACTGAATGTCTCCTGCTCTGTTTTACCTGTACTCTGCCATATATTTTGTGTTATGGTAAAAGCAGCAAAGAATCCTGTGGCACCTTATAGACTAACAGATGTTTTGGAGCATGAGCTTTCGTGGGTGAATACCCACTTCCTCAGATGCATGGTGTTATGGTAGTCTAGGATGACAACACAGGACATGTTTGATTTAACACTTTCACTGCACATTTGACAAAACTCAGAGAAGGTACCAATGTGAGATTCCTAAAGATAGCTACAGCACTCAACCCAAGGTTTAAGAATCTGAAGTGCCCTCCAAAATCTGAGGGATGAGGTGTGGCACATGCTTTCAGAAGTCTTAAAAGAGCAACACTCCAATGCGGAAACTACAGAACCCGAACCACCACAAAAGAAAATCAACCTTTTTTTGGTGGCATCTGACTCAGATGTTGAAAATGAACATGTGTCGGTCCATTCTGCTGTGGATTGTTATTGAGCAGAACCCTTCATCAGCATGGATGCATGTCCTCTAGAAAGGTGGGTAAAGCATGAAGGGACATAGAATCTTTACCACATCCGGCATGTAAATAGGGTGACCTGACAGCAAATGTGAAAAATTGGATGGGGATGGGGGTAATAGGAGTCTATATGAGAAAAAGACCCCAAAATCAGGACCGTCCCTATAAAATTGGGACATCTGGTCACCCTACAAGTAAATATCTGGCTACACTGGCTACAACAGTTCCATGTGAATGCCTGTTCTCACTTTCAGGTGACATTGTAAACAAGAAGCAGGCAGCATTATCTCCT